>NC_080689.1:44721958-45346958 GCF_030445035.2 Dasypus novemcinctus
TGATTAACACTTTCCCTACCTAGTATTGTAAAGTAGTATGCATGTAAATTCCCTCCAGCCAATACTGATTGTACATGTTAAACAGGAACCAAAAAGAACTGCCTGAGCCCACAAGGTTAATCTGAAACAGGGGCTGCTTGGCAGATAAAAAGAGAGCACCACTTTAATTAATTAGTGAGAAGCTAGAGTGTCCATACCAGAAAATTCTCTGGACCGTAGCCCTGTGTGGCGCGTATGATAAAAACCTGTGAGTAACACCCAGTGGCTACCATTGGGTTTTCTGACCTAAAATATCCTTTTGAGAGACCACTAATAACTTGCAATTGGGCTTTAATTGATACTGCCCCTATGACTGAAGGGCATAAAATAATCCTGGAACCTGATATGCTCATAAGGTTTTGGATGATGTTGGACAAACACCCTAATATGGAATTAAGTGCCCAGAAGAATTCCATAATAAAATGGAAATATGGAACCTAATATCAGAGGAATGCAAGGTGGTTCTCATCATATTCATGACAAGGTAGTCTCTTTTCCCCTAGGGCTGACTTTGGAACCACCTCAGGAACTGAAGAATCCTATGACTACATGGATGGTACCTTATGAATACTCCTCTACTGCCTAACTAAGAACTGATCGGTTTATGGAAAGCAGTTCCAAAATGAACTGACAGCATCCTGTTTGGAAGGCCACTGCACTAAGATTGGTGTAAAAACTCTGACTAAAGAAGATAAAAACAATGACGTGTTTCCCCCTGCGTTTGGATTTTTACTAACTCATGGGTAATGGTTAATGGCCTGGCCAGGGCCAGGAAGATGGACAATGGAAAACTGACTATTAGAGAGATGCTCATATGGAGCAAGGCCCTAGGGAAATCACTATGGGCATTTAAAGGGCATGTTAAAGGAGGGCATGTCCATGACCATCAGATTTACCCTCTCCCAGAAAGAGGTGACTGAATCCAGCAAGTAGATATCCCAGTGCCCCTGCTTGAACTGGCCACCTGGGTCCATGAAATGAATAAATCTGGAGAAGCTGCAGCTGTGCAGAGACGAGATGATTATCAACATATTTCTCTTGAACTCTCTGAAGCACAAAATGTTGACAAATACTGTTCTGTTTGAAAGCAACAGACACAGAGGCAGTAGGATGCTAGGAGGCAGATCTCTTAGGGGAAAGGCTCCATATATAGGTGGCAAGTCAGACTGATACTGATAGCCTGAGGACACTATAAATGGGTCCTGACAAAAATACTTATTCTAGGCTAGGCTTTGTATGCCCAGTGGTAGATGCAAAAGCTCAGGATATTATACAAAGACTAAAACAAAAAATGCTACATTTATTCACACCAAGGAGCATATTTTACAGCCCACAGTGTCCAGTCATGGGCAAAGAGATATCACTTCAAGTGGATAAATCACATTGCATAAAATCCTCAGAGAAGTAGTTTGCCAGAAAATTGGAAGAGGCAATTGAAATAATTGTCTAAAACACAGGGAGAGATAGAGGCATGAAGCTTTGGCTTACACTCCTACACGGGCATGTACTCACATACAACACGCAGAGGAACAAGGGAAGGTCCCCACTAGATTCCTCCACTTTTCTGGGGGATCTGGACAAGAGGGGTCAGGGGAGGATGCTAGTGCTTCCTCACATCACCTCACCTTTCCTTTTTTGCCAATCTGATGCAACAGTCCCAAGAACAGGGCTCAACTGTGGATGTCAGAAGCAGGAATGATCTCAAGCAAGAAACTAATTTTACCTTTAAAACCTTTATGTCAGAATTCTTGAGATTATGAATAAAGACTGCGCCTTTATTCCACCTGGTAAAATTTGGGTGGGCAGTGAATCCAACTATTCTGCCTACAAGTTCTATACCTATGTAACTCCGCCCTCTATGAATGGGAGTGGACCAAGCGGGAAGTACTTGCTTAACAAGTACTGCTGCTGGAAATCTGGACCAGCATAGTGACCATACCCAATATCCTTTCCAAAGGTGGAAAATTTTAGGTCAAAATCAATATCAAATGGAAAGAAATAGTAGCTGTGGGCAAAATAATGAATAAGTGGGTAATCAAATATTAGGGAAATCAAATAGTACATTGGTTCCCCAAGAACTCAGAGCCAGAGATGACAGTCTCTTAGCTCAATTATACCAGATGCCTAGAAGGCTGAAACCAAATGTTTGCCAAGACCTCCCCAGCTCTTGAACTTGATCAGGGCAAACGGAAACCTGCGAATCTGAGAGACATTTTTTGTTCACACAATATGATGATGAACTAGACTAATTATTAATGACTAAGTGGGACTCTAGTAATGTGCCAGTATATCTTGACTCTTATTTTTCAGGCAACGTCTATTACCAAATTGCGACACGATACAACATTGGCATAACAATGGCGAGATTCAACAATCTCATATAAAAAGGTCTTAAAATACAGATATTAACGATCTAATGTAGTGGGAGATTGAACAAAATCCTCCGCAGGATGTAATCTCGATATAAAATGACTGGCTTTTAGAAGACCTGGACTTAGGTTATCATCAAGTTTCCACGTTAAACTATATAGTATATGACCAACCCCCCCAAAAAACCCTGGATACCAAAGATGAGGTGAATTTTTCCTAGCTGGCAATACTCCATGCAGTTGCCACACGTTGTTTAGAAAAGCAAGCACTTGTATGGAAGACTCAACTGGAAGCTCACACCTGGAACTCTTCTGGACCCTGACTTATAAGCTTTTTCCTGTTGCTGTTTTATAATCTGTATCCTCCTGCTGTAATAAACTATAACTGTGAGTATAGCAGCTTTGCTGAGCTCTGTGAATCCTTCTAGCAAAGTATTGAATCTGAGGGTGTCCAGGGACCTCCTAAACTGCATGGTGGAAACAGTATGAAATAAAATTTTGAAGACAAATGTATGAAGTCTTTTAAGAATCTATGGGCATAGTATTATAGGGTGCCTAAGCATTACCTCCTGAGAGCCTCCTTGTTGCTCAAACATGACCTCTTTCTAAGCCAAAACTCAGCATATAAATGCACTACCTTCCCCCCAGAGTGGGACATGACTCCCGGGGATGAGCCTTCCTGGCACTGAGGGATTATTACCAAGTACCAACTAGCAATGCAACTGGAAAAAGACCTTGACCAAAAGGGGGAAAGGGTAAAGACAAATGAGTTTCTATGGCTAAGAGACTTCAAAGTCAGTCAGGAGTTCATTTCACAGGTTACACTTATGCATGTCTCTGCAGGAACTCACTGACTGCGAAAGTAAATATTACCACAAATAATGGGGCTCCTCAGGGCTCTGGAGACACCCAGGCACTATAGGCAGGGCACATAGCTCAGGAGTTTGATACTCTGCCAGTGTTCCCTACTTTGGAATTTATGCTCCCCAGTGTGACTGAGTTGGACTCAGTTGTGTTTTACCTACATATGGCTCTGCTGCCCCTCTATTTGAACCTATAATTAGTACTAGGGTTGACAGCTGTATGTCCAAGAGACTTAAACTTTGGGCTGTCCATGTGCCAGTTGGGCCCTGAATCTCAAGAGACTTGCAACACCTACTCTTCAGTTCATTGGACTCACCCAGGACAACTAAAAAGGAGATGACTGACAACGACCATCTCAAGGAATAGAGAGAGTCTACAACTGCAAGCCAAGAAAGTCCCATCCACCTGCCCATGGGATCTAAGCCCCCTCTGAATTAGAGGTGGCGTGGGCATCACCATCCCATAATCCTCAGGACTGGGTAATGGACCATGGACAACAGTAGACTTAATAGTCATTTTATTGTAGACTTGTGATCCTAGCAATGGAAGAGCTTTTATGATGGATGTGGAGTTAGTGGCCATTGGAGGTTCTGCGGGGAGGGAGAGAGAAAAATTGGTGTAATTTGGGGGCATTTTCAGGACTTGGGAATTACCCTGAATGACATTGCAATGACAGATTCGGGCCACTGTATATCTTGTAATAACTTGCAAAAATGTACAGGAGTGTAAACTACAATGTAAACTATAATCACTGCTTAGTAGCAATGCTCCAAGATGTGTTTATCAATTGTAGCAAACGTACCATACTAATGAAGGATGTTGCTGATGTGGGAAAATGTGGGAGAGCTAGGGAGTGGGGCATATGGGAATCCCCTACATTTTTTTGTGTAACATTTATGTAATCTAAGTTTCTTTAAACAATAAAGTATTAAAAAAAAAAAAAGAATATATGGGGAGCAAATATGGCTCAAGCAATTAAGTACCTGCTTCCCACATGGGAGGTCCCAGGTACAGCTACTGGTGCCTCCTAAAAAAAACAAAACAAAACAAAAAACAAGCAAACAAAAAAAACAACTCAGGAAAGCGGCTGTGGCTCAATCAGTGGGGCTCCTGGTTACCATATGGGAAGCCCTGGGGTCACGTCCTGGGGCTTCCTTGTGAAGGCAGGCTCGCATAATGTGGAGTGCCACCCAGCCCGGAAGCACCGTGGAGAGCTGACTCAGCAAGGTGACACAACAAAAAGGGAGACAAGTAAAAACACAGAAAAGCACACAGGAATGGACACAAAGAGCAAGCAAGCCGCAAGAGGTGGGGAATAAATAAAAACTAAATACAGACACACAGAAGAATGCACAGTGAATGAAAACAGAGAGCAGATAGCAAGTGGGGGGGGGGGATAAAAAAAAAAACCAACTCAGGGGAGCCAATGTGGTTTCAGTGGTTGAGTGCCAGCTTCTTATATACAAAGTCCCAGGTTCAATCCCCAGCCCTAGTACCTAGTACCTAGTAGGGCAGAGGTATAATCTAATACACTGGTCACTGAAAAATATATGTTCTATCAGATATGTAAATCTACACCTAGGTTATAAATAAGTTGAGATGTTTATTTTTTGCTGTATTCATTCATTCAGTAATTATATACCGAACACATGAATGACATGTCAGTTACTATGCTAGCATTAGGCAGAGGAAGGAAAACACAAAATAAAACACTTTTCAAGAATTTGTAATAAGATTTATCTAATAACACTGTTTTGAATACTGTTGTTAACATTTTAACAAATATTACCATAAAGTTATCTCTTTTTTCCTGTCTATAAATTAGTGATTTTTAAAACCGTACATTCTTTAATATGCTTTTATTATTTTCATGGCCCAGCTTTTCTTCTGTTTGATGGAAGACTACATGATCCAAGTTTAATGAGTCAGGAACAGAAGAGAAGTATTTGCTGAGTTCATATTATATGTCTCAGTCCAAAAGAAAGATCATTTAAAAGTCTTCACTTAAATTTTGCTCAACAGAAAACTCTGCCCACATAAAATTCATTATAAATACTTAGAGAGCATATGGGAAAAAAGGGTAAAAATTAGGACCATCACCACCCATATGTTTAAAAACAGACAAACCTGAATGGCAACACAGTAACAAAACAATTTGGATTTTATTTTAGGTAAATCATGAATTAAAGTAAAATCATACTTACTAGTGTTTTCAATTGCTCACCAATTCTTTTTATCTATTACTGTATATAAGTAATGGACCAGCAATACATAATGTATAGTAGGATGTGAGGTAGGAAAGAAAAAACCATCAAAACAATAAATTAAAATATTAAACACAAAAAAGCGTATTATGGAAAAAAAGACCGTTTAAGTCTCAGTTAAGTTTAGAATAGTGATCCAGGGCCTAGGTGTCAGATAAGTGCTATGGGAACGGGAAGAGTCACAGTACACGTTCTTGAACCACTTTATTACACTATGTGGCTGTTATTGGGAGGCCCACGAAAAATAAAATGACCGTGGGTAGATAGATAAAACTACCTCTAGAAGTTTCAGTGTTAAGAATTATTTAAGGGAAGCGGACTTGGCCCAGTGGTTAGGGCGTCTGTCTACCACATGGGAGGTCCGCGGTTCAAACCCCGGGCCTCCTTGAACCGTGTGGAGCTGGCCCATGCCCAGTGCTGATGTGCGCAAGGAGTGCCCTGCCACGCGGGGGTGTCACCATGCGCAAGGAGTGCGCCCTGTAAGGAGAGCCACCCAGTGCAAAAGAAAGTGTAGCCTGCCCAGGAATGGCACCACACACACGGAGAGCTGACACAACAAGATGACGCAACAAAAAGAAACACAGATTCCCGTGCCGCTGACAACAATAGAAGCGGACAAAGAAGACACAGCAAATAGACACAGAGAAGAGACAAGGGGGCAGGGGGAGGAAGGGGAGAGAAATAAAAAAATAAATCTTTAAAAAAAAAAAAAGGAATTACTTTTTAAAAAAGCTGATATAATTGGATATAAGTGAAAATGACAGTAGCTAAAATTGATATAATATAGTAATGCACTGGACAACCACTGAAACACAATGATATACCATTTATAGAAAATGGCAAAGAAAGTGAACATCATGATTAATTTAAAATTCCAGTTACCAACTGTCACAGCAAACAGGAGCTCAAGGAGATGTGACTACTAAATGTAATGTGATTGCCTGAAGGGAATAATCTTGGAACAGAAAAGTAATAGAGAAAATCATGCGCCAGGGGTGGGGGCTCTCTTTGTACTATCTACCTGAATTTCCTGTATAGCTAAAACTGCTCTAAAATTTAAGTTACCTGACAGTTACCACATGTCCTACATTCTGATTTAGTACAAGCTCCTTCTGAGCTGAAGTCTTAACTACTTTTGATCATTAGTGAGGGGTACAAAGTAGTCATAAATATTAAGGAAAGACATGACTGAATATATATATACATTTTGCATTATTCATTCATTCATATAGTAAATATATACTGAATACATGCATGTATATATATATATAAAATCTAAAAGCCTTACAGCATAACTATTTAATCTTCTTTTGGTTTGTTTGAAGATCTTGCAATTTTAAAAAAATACGTCGAGAATTTTCTATAGAATATAAAAGGAATTTCCAGGCTTGGCTGCCCAAGTTTCACATTAAAACATCTCCTCTCCACATACTAACACTTAAAGGTCTTGAAGTAAAAAGAAATAATTTCAGGAATCCATGCAAACATTAGTTAAACATTATTAAAAGAACCTTACCTGACAAATTTTTTCCCAGATCTCATCACAGCCAGCTTTTTCCTGAAAGCTTAAAGCCAAATCATAGTTCTCAGCTTCTGACCAGACAATTAAGGTATCCTGTTTAAAAATAAAGATTTCTACATCATCTCACTAGAAATAACTGTATTTCAAGAAAACAGGAAAACAGCAATGACAAATGTCCTCTGATAACTATATTTCAAGAAAACAGAAACAATCAATTGACATTGAAAAGCTGTATTTTGTTATCCTCTGAAACTCTGGTAATGTATTGGCAATGCAATAGTATCTTTGGTACTTAAAATGACATCGAGCAATTTTCTAAACCCAGGAATATTAAAACAGATTAGTAGTCTCTGGCACATGTTATAAGGTAATGTTTATGGGATGGCTAGCTATAGGTGATCAAAACTGTGATGCAAAAACAAACAAAAATTGAGGCAGACATTCCAACCACTCCAACCATCTACTTCCTATTATTTCCAGAAAGTCAGCTGTTCCATTCACAAACCACCTACTATCCTCCCCTTTTACCTGGCTGTCAACTGCCTGCAAGTAAACTAAAAGCTGAAAATATGTTAAGGTTAAACCTTTAAAAAAATCTGGAAAGCCTTCAGAATCTTAAGGAATGCAACACAATGGTGAAATGAAGTCACTCACTCTTAATTACAACTACTACCAAGCGGTACACAGTTCAGGAGCCTGGGTTGTAGAAAAGTAAGCGCCCAGGGTTCAGGTAAGCTCTTTCCTAGGACGTCCTCAATTATATCCCTAACAAACAGTGAGTCAGTGAGTTAAACTTTCAGGAAAGGTTGTCAACCCAAGTTTGGATTTATATTAAAACAAGCACATGCACACAAATGTTTAGATGCTAAAATCACTAAGCAACCACTCAAATGAAAGGGACAGTCTTTTTTTTAGGTTGCAAAATTAAGTTCAATACAGTCAAAATTTTGATTCTCGAAACATGCACATGAATGGAATTTATGCCTAATACTAAAAATATAATCTATACAATATAAAACATCATACATTATGTCATTCTTATGACTAATACTTACAAAAATATTATGATCTGATATTAACATAAAATTAAAACCAAGGCCCAGATTAATAAAAATTTTCAAAATTAAAACTATTTCAGCACTTTTTACTTCTAACTAGTATGAAAAACAACATACACCCTTTAATTAATACTGGGCTCAAATGAACACTTCCTACTTGGTGTGTAATCCAGTAAGGAAAGAGCTGGAAACCTGTGTTCTACCTTCTACTTGACTTGGCTTCATGAAAGTGAAATTTACCAGCAGAGTCATCGTTTTGAAATTTTATCAAGTCCCACCTTTGCTTAAAAACCTTTAGTAGCTCCTTACCATTTACAGAAGTGCTAAAATCTTTTTAAAAAAAACTTAGGGCCCTTTTTACAAAATTTTACTAGAAACCCCTATGTATAAAAAGACAAAAAACAGCTATTCTGGTTAAAGCCTAGTTAAAATCCTAGGGCACCCACTCAGGCTCCTGTACTCCCTCAGTTCCTAAGTCATCCTTTAGAGCTCTGCTCAGAACAGCTTCATAAGCAGTGGTCTCTGAAACTTCTTTTGGCTGTACACCTCAATTTACTTATGTACAGCTGATCCTTCTTATCCAGATTTCAAATTTGCAAACTAGTATACTCACTAAAATTTATTTTTAAAGTCAATCCTCACAGCACTTTTTTGCCATTAACAGACATGTACAAGGAAAAATTTGAGTCGCCCAATGCACACATTCCCAACTGGAGTCAAATAAGGTGACACTCCCTTTTTGTTTCAGCTCTTAGTGTAAACAAGTATTCTTTATATGGTATATTTACTATGAAATTTTTCGGCTTTTTGTTGATTTCACTGTCTAAAATAGTCCCCAAGTGCAGTGAAGTGCTGTCTAGTATTCCAAATCACAAGTAAGCTATGATGTGCCTTACAGAGAAAACAGGTGTTAGCTAAGTTTCATACAGGTATGAGTTATAGTGCTGTTGCCCATGAATGTCAGTGATTAAATATACATTAAATAAGGTGTCTCTAAACAGAACCACACAAAAAACAAGGTTATGAATTGATCAGGTGACAGAAATGTGACCAGAGGCTTACAGGAAACTAATCCTGTATATCCCCCTAGGAGCAATGGTTCATTATTTGCTAATTCATGTTTACAGCAACTTTACAGAACATAACTTTCACAAATAACGAGAATCAATTGTATTATATACGGGAATATAATGCTAATAGAGTAATAATTTATAAAACATACTCTAAAACAGAAATAAAAAGTTTTGTTTTTTTTTTTTAAAGATTTTTATTTATTTATTTAATTTCCTCCCCTCCCCCAGTTGTCTGTTCTTGGTGTCTATTTGCTGCGTCTTGTTTCTTTGTCCGCTTCTGTTGTCATCAGCGGCGCGGGAAGTGTGGGCGGCGCCATTCCTGGGCAGGCTGCTCTTTCTTTTCACACTGGGCGGCTCTCCTCACGGGTGCACTCCTTGCGCGTGGGGCTCCCCTACGCGGGGGACACCCTTGTGTGGGGCAGCACTCCTTGCGCACATCAGCACTGCGCATGGCCAGCTCCACACGGGTCAAGGAGGCCCGGGGTTTGAACCGCGGACCTCCCATATGGTAGACGGACGCCCTAACCACTGGGCCAAAGTCCGTTTCCCAAAAAAGTTTTTTTAAAAAATCAAATAAGATAAATGTATGGCCTGTAACGGCTCCATATGAATTTTTAAAAAAAGATTTATTTTTCATTTCTCTCCCGTTCCCCCCCAAGCTCCCCCCGTTGTCTGCTCTCTGTGTCCATTTGCTGCATCTTCTTCTTTGTCCACTTCTGTTGTTGTCAGTGGCATGGGAATCTGAATTTTTTGTTGCGTCATCTTGTGTGTCAGCTCTCCGTGTGTGCGGTGCCATTCCTGGGCAGGCTGAACTTTTTTTCACGCTGGGCGGCTCTCCTTACTGGGCGCACATCTTGCGTGTGGGGCTCCCCTAAATGGGGACACCTCTGTGTGGCAGGGCACTCCTTGCGCGCATGGGCCAGCTACACACGGGTCAAGGAGGCCCGGGGTTTGAACCACGGACCTCCCATGTGGTAGACGGATGCCCTAGCCACTGGGGCAAGTCCGCTTCCCTCCATATGATTATTAAGTTAGCATTTCAAGATCAATATTCATTTGGGGTATGGCGTACCAAAACTGACAGTGGATATAAATCCATCTTTTAAAAAAAGTTTTAACTTTATTTTGTACATTTAATAATTGAAAATATAAACAATAAAGAAAAAGCACAATTGAATAAAAACATACACTTCTCAAATGTACTAGATTATATATCTTTTTCTTTTGAATCATACAATATAATACACAATGTATTTGGTTCATAGTAATGCAATCATATAGTATTTGTCTTTTTGTGTCTGGCTTGCTTTGCTCAACATAATGTCCTCCAGGTTCATCCATGCTGTCATATGCTTCACAACTTCATTTCTTCTTACAGCTGCAAAACAGTCCATTATGTGAATATACCAGTTAGTTTATCCATTCATCAGTTGATGGATCCCTGGGTTGTTTCCAACTTTTGGCAATTGTGAATAATATCGCTATGAACACTGGTGTGCCAATGTCTGTTCATGTCACTGTTCTCAGTTCTTCTGGATATATATCCACTAGAGGTATTGCAGGGTCACGTGACAGTCTATATTCAACTTCTTTAGGAACTCCCAAACAGTCCTCCACAGTGGCTGTACCATTCTGGATTCCCACCACAAGAGTGAATAAGTGTTCCTATCTATCCACATCCTCTCTAATACTTGTAGTTCTCTGTCTTTTTAAAAGTGGCCATTCTGATAGGTGTGAAATGGTATCTCATTGTAGTTTTGATTTTCATTTCCCTCATCATAAGTGATGCTGAGCATTTTTTTTTTTCATGTCTCTGACATTTGTATTTCTTCTTTGGACAAATGTCTATTCAAGTCTTTTGCCCATTTTTTAAATTGGCTTGTTTATCTTTTCATTGTTGAGTTGTAACAACTCTTTATATACCCTGCATATTAAAACCCTTATCTGACATGTGATTTCCAAATATTTTCTCCTATTGAGTCAGCTGCCTTTTCACCCTTTTGACAAAGACCTGTGAGGTGCAAAAGTGTTTCATTTTGAGGAGTTCCCAACAAATCCATATTTAAAATCATTCTTTTAGTAATTTGGATTTTTTTCCCTTTCTTTGGGTAGGGGGGAATTTTTTAAAGAAAAGGCAACTTCTTGTCAGATCTATTATTACTGTTTCTATTTTGTCACATGTCCAACAGATTACACTAGGAGTGTAAATGTCCGACCATTTTCTTGTTGCTCACTTGCATTTACATTATTGTTTTTAACTCACATGATTCTTTTTAAGGCACTTGTCCATTTTGACAGGTTAGTTTAAATTGGGAACTATCTGTAAACAAGTTATCTAAACCCATAGGCTACAAAAGTTCATGTTGGATAGGGGGCACCTGTCATGGAAATATGGTTTTTCCCTCACAGCACCATGCTTATTTTTGACTCTCGATCCTGACATACTGCTTATTAAATAGTAGCAAAGCTCAATTTCTTTCTTTTGATAAAATATATAAATAGGTTTCTTCTCAAGCTCTAATGATTCACATTACGCATTCCATTTTAGAGATCACGTGTTCTACAAAATGAAATACAAAACTCTTTATCCAGACATATAAGGCCCTCTTCATTTTTGTCTCCAATTCACCTTCTAAGGTCCAGGTAAGCAGGTCTGAATTAAATTAACAGAGCCCCCTTCCTCACCATTCTTTTTTTTTTTTTTTTTAAAGATTTATTTATTTATTTAATTCCTCCCCTCCCCTGGTTGTCTGTTCTTGGTGTCTATTTGCTGCGACTTGTTTCTTTGTCCGCTTCTGTTGTCGTCAGCGGTACGGGAAGTGTGGGCGGTGCCATTCCTGGGCAGGCTGCTTTTTTCTTTTTCACGCTGGGCGGCTTGGGCGCACTCCTTGCGCGTGGGGCTCCCCCACGCGGGGGACACCCTTGCGTGGCACGGCACTCCTTGCGTGCATCAGCACTGCACATGGCCAGCTCCACACGGGTCAAAGAGGCCCGGGCCTCACCATTCTTTTTTCTTCTTCTTTCCTTCCCATCTTTAACCTAAACTCTCTTCCCTGTGCCAGCCAAAATCCCAGAAATTAAATGGGATTACATTTAGAACCCCTTTTCAATGCAAAGAAGACTGACCTTGAGAGATGGCTAAAAATACAGATTTCCATGCCTCTCTCCCAGGGACAGGTCTGGGGTGAGATCTAAGAATCCTTATTTTAAAAGAATAGTCCTAGGTGATTCTTTTAAATCAATTTTGAAAAACTGACTTTAGTTGGTTAAAAGGCAGTGGGAAATGTCATCAGAGTATGGACCTTCCAAGGTCTACACATCTACGCCAAAGGATGACAATTCTTATCATATCCTCTCAATCACCACCCCCTAACCTCCCCTACTGTCTCAGAAGAAGCACTGCTTAGAACTGTCAAGGGTAAATGTAAAAGCTCCTCGGGGAGAGACCACAGAGCTAGCATAAGAATATTTGAAACAGAATGAAGTGTCAAATGGCAGGGCCAAAAAAGCCTATATACAGCCAACTTTAATTTTTCAACCACGTACTTTGTAATATTATAAGAAATATTTCTTGATCATTTCTGCATGGTTTATAGTTTCATTTCTTTGAGACATTATTAATGCCTCTATTTAAAGCCAGATTAGCTTAAAAGAATTCCATAAAAGGTCTGTCCAAACCTGGAATGGGCTTGAGAAGACACACTAAGGTCAGTTTCTCAAATTTGATCTTTCCTCATTGGAAAATGGGAAAACCCTGTCTATATCAGGATTATTAATATGAATAATTTCTTAATGAGCTTGTTATGTGCCAGTACTATGCTAAGCATTTTTCATAGATTAACTCATAACTATCTTATGAGGTAGGTATTATCCCATGAGGAAACTAAGGTTCAAAGAGAAAATTTACTCAAAAATCACTTAGAAGTAAAGCAATTCAAATCCTAAGACTGCCCAAATCTAAAACATGCCACATATGAAATAGCATGGACACATTAGAAAAGAAAGCAGTTTTACTACTTTGCTTCCCAAGCTTCTCCCCTGTGGCACTGTATTTATCTAGACATCCGTCTTAGACTCCTAAATAAGTCAGTCTTCTCCCCATCTGATTCCCAAAGATTCCTCCTTGGTCCCTGTCTCAAATCACCATCCAGAATGTATATCCATCAACTAATTATTCACTTCTATTCGTGCCTGAGCTACAACTTGAAGTGCAGAGCGAACTACTCATTATACATCATGCTGTCATTTTAATGCAGCATATAAAATTGTAGAAATTTCTTGTCTTGTATATACGTTAGTTCAATTCCCATAAGGATGCTTCAGTTTTTTCCCCAGCAAATTCTCTGGATGAACCCTAACATTCTCAATTTATTGGGTTAGTTTGCCAATTAAGTGATAGATACAAAAAGATGTGATCATTTTCATCTCTACCTACCTTTACCTTAGTGGCATTCCTCTAACCAAACCTTAAAATATATTCTCACTCTTTCTCTTGGGAGGATATGAAAAGGCCATGAGCTGACTGACTGGCCCTCCTTTCCATACTTGTTTACCCTTGGTTTGAAAGACAATGCATTTCCTGATTCTCTATTTCTTTCCAATTGCTTATTCTTTTTTGTAATAGATCTTCCTTTTTTTAAAGATTTATTTATTTCTCTCCCCCACCCCCCATCCCGGTTGTCTGTTCTCTGTGTCTATTTGCTGCGTCGTCGTCTTTGTCCGCTTCTGTTGTTGACAGTGGCACAGGAATCTGTGTTTCTTTTTGTTGTGTCATCTTGTGTCAGCTCTCCGTGTGGGAGGCGCCATTCTTAGGCAGGCTGCACTTTCTTTCGCGCAGGGCAGTTCTTCTTATGGGGAGCACTTCTTGTGTGTGGAGCTCCCTACGTACAAGACACCCCTGCGTGGCAGGGCACTCCTTGCGTGCATCAGCACTGCACATGGCCCAGCTCCACAAGGGTCAAGGAGGCCCGGTGTTTGAACTGTGGACCTCCTATGTAGTAGACGGACGCTCTAACCACTGGGCCAAGTCCACTTCCCAGATTTTCCTTTTTCTTGATTACAAACACTTAATTCATTAGGCATGTCCTATCAATTCTATTTTCAACATATAAATCAAATCCATTATCCTCTTTCCATCACCAATGCCATCACCCTAATCCATTCCAACATTATTTCTTGCTTTGAATATGATGTATCTCCCAACTAGTCTCCCCCACTTAGGTTACTATTGTTCTGCAATTTTACAAAATGATTTTACTAAGTATTCTGGATGTCATTCCTCTGCTGAAAACCCTTCAAAAACTTTCAACTGCATTTGCCTAGGCTCTGTTCTTTTCTCAATTTATATATACTCTCTTCTTACAGTTAAAATATCATTTGGTGAATCTCAAATTAGGATTCGCTGCCAGAAACTCTTACCCTTTCTCAGAGGTTCACAGTAAGACCTTTCCATTTTTTTTTCCAATACTTTTTTTTTTTAGGAGGTACCAGGAATTGAATCCAGGATCTTGCATATGGGAAGCAGGCACTCAACCACTGAGCTACATCCACTCCCTAATGAGAGCTGGTTTCTTCGTTTGTTTGCGTGTTTTTTTTTTCAGGAGGGACCAGGGATTGAATCCAGGACCTCGTACATGGGAAGGAGGTGCTCAACCACTGAGTTACATACACTTCCATTTAGTTTACTATGACTTCAGAGCCTAACTGAAAAAAGCAAGGCATAGAATAGTGTATAAAATTCTTCCATTTTATGCCTATAAAGGAAAGAATATATATGCGTGTTTGTGTGAATATTTGCTTATATAAGCATAAAATCTCTGGGAAGATATACAAGAAACTGAAAACATGGGTGGCCTCTAGCAAGGTAACTGTACAAAGTCCAGAATGGGAAGAAGATCTCATTAAATACCTTTTACATTTTTAACCATGTGAATGTATTACCCTTTTCAAACTGAACAGTTTGTTTCGTTTTGTTTTTAAATAAACAAGCCCCCAAACCAAATGATAATTGTAAACCTGCTTCCTTTCTCAACTTCCTAGTTTTTGGAGAGAACCACCATTTTCCTGGCTCCAAGATTCAAAAACACCAGTGACCTTTAATTCCTTCCCATTCATACTTAATCATTCATGAAATCTCCTAGCACTTTCTTGAAAATATACTGGAATTCTTTTCAATTCGATTTACTACTTTCATTTTCTCATATCTGCATTATTGCAAAAAGTCTTTACTACCTAAAACTCTTCTGCTCCACCTCCCCTCCCACACACACACCAATTCATTTTCCATGATGTTACCACACTTGCTTCCTAAAATACAGTATCACTTTCATCATGTGAGGACTTTACTCAAGAACTTAAAATGACTCCCTTTTGTTTAGTAAACCAAGCTTTCACACAAGAAACTTCTGCTACAAATAAGCTTAATGCCTTTTTTAGTAAGTATACTATTTCCTTTTCTACTGCAGGTCCTTCAACAAACCACACCAAGGAGAGTAAAGCTATTCATAATGGTGCCAATCCACATCATTCTCTCTCCTCCCTGTCTACTGCCCAAGTCTATGGAATATGAATTCACTATGTATTATATTTTGCATTGGCATATACTTGCTTTATAGTCTTGCTCAAGAAACTTAACCTCTCTGTGAAAACATTTTCTGTAAATGTTTTCATGGGTTTTCAATGAGTATTGGCTTATCTGTAAAATGTTTTCATGGGTTTTCAATGAGTATTGGCTTAAACAAAACTTTTTAATATCATTCATAATTGTTTCACTGTCTTGTCTGCCAATAAAACCAAGGACAAGGACATACCTATAGTTACCTCCTAATCCCAACAGCACACAACAGTTAAATATAAAAGGCACACATCCTTATGTCTGCTTTTGATTTAGTCAAGATCAATGAGGTCGTTTCAAACAACTTAAAATTTCAACAAATAAATCAGGCCATTTATTTCATGTTGCACCATATAATAATTTCTCTTTCCAATGTGTTCCTTCAAGTACTTAACAAGTTTACTGGCTCTTCTAGATATGTATCTTGTCTCCTTCCCTTTAACTACTTTAGTACTGTGCAGAGTAAGCAAGAAACTGATATGAATGTCATCTGACATTCAACTTGACTCATTCTAATTTTGAGCCCACAATTCGGTACTTTGCTATAAAAAAGGATATATTTTGGGTCCACATTCAGTACTTAGCTCTACTGCAATGGTCAAAGAATGTTCAATATTCCTTTCCGGAATTACTCATTATATTTTAATATAAACTATGAGTGTCTCATTTATGCATCAAGTTTTCTATTAAAACCCCACCAATAAACATACTTCAAATAAATTTTGGAAATGAACAGCTTTCTAGAGTAATTTATTGGCTAACACAAATGAAACATTTAAAGAAAATATTCTAATGAATTTTAAAAATATATTAACTTGTGTAACTTGGCAAAAATGCAAATGAACATCAAGATTATGGTAAAAATATTAAAAGCCCTTTCATTACAAAGAAACTAAATTTAACATAACCTCTAAATGACTGACTTCTATTAGAAAAATGCACTCAATTTAAACAAAAAATAAAGGGGAAAAAAGTGACCCCATTCATACAGGTTTTTCATTCTTACATACAAAGCTTACCCATACCCTTCTCATGGCCAGAGTTACCATATACTTTTGTTATTTAAAAAAAACAACACTATGGATAAAAGGCCTAACAGTATATTTTTTAAGTGTTAGTTACAGGGTACATTTTACCAATAATATAAAATTTTTAATAAAGCATTTTTGTGCCAATACTTTATATATTTAGTGTATACAAAACGCTAGTTATCTAAAATTAATTTTTCTAGCAGAGTTACATATGAAACTACGTCCCACAATTTTAAAAAATTTCTAAATATTCACAGAACCATTGTGTAGTTTGGGACTTATGATGGGATATGATTTTATATGCAAACCTCCACCATAATAATAGTTTTTCAGTACCAGCAACAGTTAAAGGACCTTGTACCTAATCTGAGAGTCCATATTACAGCTAATTAGTAAGGAATTCTAATGGCTTAATTCTACTTATATTCATACAGATGGGGGGGAAATCCAAATGATCAAAAAATATTATTTCTTTTCTCACAAAAAAAGCAAGCAAGCAAGCAAACAAACCTAAAAGGCAATTTGTTACAGAGATAGAGTAACCATGTGCCTGGCCGACTTAGAAATTAAACTTACTAAAATGTCTACCTTAAAACATTTAAGGTATAAGAAGCATCTTCAGGTGTTCAATTCAGGGTAAATGTTTAATAGATTCTCCATCAAAAAAGAACAACATTTTCTAAGCAGAGGAAAAAGCTGTCAGTTGAATGTTGAAATTTTTTAAATATTTCAAAAGTACTGAATAAATTGCATACATAAAATAATTGTTTAAAAGACATTTACTATTAATGAACTGCGCGATGTTACTCCTCCAACTGTGAAGTATTTGTTTCTGGGTATCCGAATTTTCATTAATGGACCTTGAAGATACGTTATAAATATAATCCTAAAACAATTTTTCCTTCAAAAGTATGTGCCAAATTCACTTTACCACCCACCACAGGAAATAATCCAAATGTCTAACAATAGGTGTATATTATATATTATAATACTATACAGTGAATTTTAAAAAAACTGTATGTATACTGTTAACATGAATAAATCTGCAAACTAATGTTGAGTGAAAAAGGCAAGCTGAATACATGAATACAATATCAATTGCATAAAGTTTAAAAACACAAAAAACACTACATATTGTTTATAGATACATACATATGCAGAAAAGTATAAAAACACATACAGAAACAATACGTATGAACTTCTTAATAGTGATTATCTTTAGCAAGGATGGAGAACGGACGGAATGGGGTAGGTACAAAGTGGACTTCAACTTTATCCATAACTTTCAACATTACAAAAAACTTGAAACAAATATGGTATACTGTTAACATTTGTTTACAATCTGGTGGTGTTACACAGATCCCCATTTCATAATTCTGTTATTTTCTATTTTGAAATATTTCATAATAAAAAGGAAAACATTCAGTCTAAAGAAAAAGTTGAATCACCGTTGCCATATTCAGAGTAAATAAGCAGACATGTCAAAACACAATTAACACAGGTCTTCTTTCCCCAAATAAGACAATATTAACAGAAGAGATTACATACAGTAATGGACATTTTCATAAAATATCCTTTGATTATATTTAAAACACATAACAATTAATGAAAAGGGTTTAAACACTTCTACTCCAAAAACTCTACCTTTGCTGTGTCAAACGATCTAATTTCACACCACAAACAGGTCTTCCTTATTTTAAATAGTACCCCTTTGAATTTTCTTTTATGCCATTTCCTTTTTATGTGATTCAGAATAAAAAGTTTACTGTACAGGGTACAGAAGAGACCTAACTATAATTAAGACTAATGAATACACTGTATTCTAATTTCTAATATAAACTAAGAATGGCTTGATTCAAACAAGATAAACTACCACCAGTACAGATGCTGCAGTGTGACACTTGTAACCTGCAAGGGAAATAGACATGGTCTGTAGCTTTATCTAACATGTTTTTCTTGTCAGGAAAGCTTTCCCATCTTTGTGAGATTAATACTCCTTGATCACAGATGAAGTCTTTCAAATTAAAGATAAACAACTACTTGCCTGCTGTTTCTGATATGCAGTGTTTGGATTTATCTTTGATTCCAAGAGTAGTGATCCTGAAAGATATAAAATAATACAACGTAAATTTCACTATATAAAATCTTGAATAAAAAACAGGACTATATGTTTAAAATAAAATATCATAGTGAACCCTAATGTAAACTATGGACTATAGTTAATTATAATTATTTTGTTTCAACAATTGTAACATAGGTACCACACTAAGGCAAAGTGCTAATAGGAAAAACTGTGAGGTGGGGGTATGGAAATACTCTGTATCTTCTGTATGATTTTTCTCTAAAGCTACATCCTAATTTAAAAACAAAACAAAACAAAAAAACACCTTTCCATGCCATTTCATGCCAATGTGTATTTCAATTCACATCTCTCTGTGTAAATCTAGGCTTAATGTTTAATTTAGAATAGAATCTTTATCCCCATACATCCTTTAATACAAAAGTCCATCTAAGATCAACATTCAAACACAAGAAAAGGAGGAAAACTAAATGGCTATTAAACTTTTATTGAAATGAAATTTTAAGGTCTAAATGACCACTTGGAGCCAAGCTCTTAAACAAAGTTACTTTATTGCATTTCCAGTTTAACAAACAAATTACAAAGGACCACGACAGGACTTAGTACACAAACTGCAGTACTGTATTTATCCTTATTGTGTCAAGTGTTCCTCATGTAGGAATGACCACGACTTTTTAAAATAAAAGAGAAAGTGTAAAATAAGTTGAAGATATGTTTAAGATCGTTATTTTTCTATTACCTACACATACCATTTGCTCAAACCGAGACGCTCCGATTACACTGTAAAAGGTGTTTAATTATACCTCTATGTTTTGTAATTTTGAAATACTTAACGACTCGTACTATAAGCCAATGAATACAAGTTTACAATCTGCTCTGGCGTCCCAATTTATTTATGGTGTAAAGAAATCACTTATCCACAGCACTCTTTACAAAAGCTGCCTTGAGGGATCCCGGACTAAAAAACGTATGCTCTGCGTTCATGTATGGTTGCAACAGTCTGCACCAACCCCAGGAAAAGGTGTCTTTCATTCCCCTCAGCACCTGTCGACTGTGGCAACTGTACCCGTTAATGAAACCCGGTTATTAAAAAAAAAAAAAAAAAAAAAAAAAACCAAGAAAAGTTCCACCTCTTGTACCAAACATATAATTGATAAGGAACTTCCTCCCTTTTCTCTCACACCCTCCCCTCTTCAAAAAAAAGAGCTACTGGAGAGGAAGGGGTCAAGTCCCTAATATGGATGGGGGCGGGGGTACAGAGAATTGGCTACCGATAGAGGGTAAAGCCGGACAAAGTAGTTTGTTTTTAACCATTCAGAAGTACAGGCACAAAACCAATGCACTGTCCCGAGAGGAGTGGTAACGGGAATCGGGCCCAGGGCCTAAAACCCAGGGTTCTCGCCAAACGGGAAGCACTGTCCCCTATTGTACCGTTCTCATAACCTTACCGTCGGACTCTGCCCGAACCAAAAGCGACATCCCCTTGAGCTCCTCCACATACGTGGAGGAGACGTGCCCGGTGCCTCGGTCGTCCCATTGCCGGTCTTCGTTCAGGGTATACACCTTCACTCGCCGCCGCGTATCCGACATGGTGACGGCTGCCCCCACCGTTCCAGCCGCCGCCTCCTCGTTCGCCTCGAACGCGCCTCTCACTCTTGAAAGACGGTAGCAGCCGTGGCGGCATGGGCGGCGGCGGGGGCTCCGAGGAGGCCCGAGTTCACCATGGCTCCAAGGATTCAGCCGCGGTAAGGAGTGACAAGAGCCACCAAGATTCCTCCGCTCGGAGGCTCGGCAACCTCTCACTTCACCCCCACACACACCCACTCTCCCCTCCCTTTGCCCGCCAGAGAGCTCGCTCGCTGTGCCACCGCCGCTACCGCCGCCGCGGTAACCACTACAGAACCGCCATCTTGTAACCCGATTCTCTCTGCCTTTCTCTTCCTCCTCCAGCAGGCTCGCACGGGATGTCCTAGCAGGGGCTACGGCGGCCGAAGAGCCCAACACGCGGCGCCTCCGCTTCTGCACGCGCTTGCCGAGCCTACAGGGCTTGGCGTTCTTTTATATCTGGATCCAACGCAGGGGGTGAGGGGGGGGGGACCTAAGTGGGACTTCCTCTTCTCTCGCCCCGCCTGCTGGCGCAGGATCTCGACCGTGATCGCGTTTCTCGCGAGTTCTGTGTTTCAGCCGGCAGCGAGAGGCTCCGCTGCGGGGAGCGGTGGGCTTTGTACGGTTGGTGGTGGTGGGCGGTGTGTGACTAGCGTGGGGTTCAGCTTAGAGGGAAAGCCAAACAAACGTGGGAGGCGCTCAGCCTTGGATGGTACTAACCCCGAGCAAAAATGAAGGAAAGGAGCGCTCCTAATGGAACTCTCCCTGTCAGCCTATGGGAGAAGAGGTGTTAAACCTTGTTCTGTGAAAATGAAGAAACTATGGGTCCTTTAAGGCGACCCGAAACCTAGTAAAATTCTTTGTGGAGTTGAGCGTCTGCTTAAGCATCAAGAAGTTTTCTGTGTATCTCCAGGTAATTTTAACGGACAAAAGTGTGCTGACAATTTCCTATTTCCCGCCAAAGCGTTTCGTCGCTAGGCTCTCAGTAGCTGGTTATTGAAAAGGATACTTTATACGCTTCGTAAAAATACAGTACTCTTCTTGTGTTTGGGCCCTGGGAAAATAAATCTTCACATAAGTATAGGGAAATGGTAGGGAGCTATCTGGGGAACGTATCTTAAAAGCATTGTTTTGATTTTTTTTTTCTTTTTTTTAAAGAATCTCTGCGGGCATTTACTGTTATTCATTGGGATGTCTTCCGCACATAAAAAACGTAGAAGTAATTCTCTCGGTATCCACGCCAACTACCAAACATCACATTAATTGCACGGTGGATACAAGTTACGCACTAGGCAGGAATAGAGTATCTTTTATTTCAGTTCCCGTTCGTGGTAGAACCCCTTTATTCGTTTTTATTCTGCCACCTGTTCTTTACAACCAATTAGCCTGAAAAAGTAAAAATTGAGGAGGCGCACGTGTTGACCCTGCAGTGGCTCTTGGGAATTGTAGTCATTCCTTTTCAATGGGCTTGTCAAAACGTGCTTGTGTTTTAATCTAACCACTTATGTGTGGACACCCGTTAGCACCCTTTAGCGATACATTTAAAAACGTGGAACAGTGCCTTACACAAAGGAGGCACGTGATAAAAATAAATTCTAATTTCGAAGTCGGGATTCATAGCTTTTTTTTTCTTTAATTCTAAAGGGGATCTCCAGAATTGTGAGTTAATTAATTGAACTCAGTGGTTACAGTATACGTAATAATAGGGCCCAATAGCTGCTGTGATTGATGTGGACAATGTATTTTGAGCCCAGATAAAAATAATATTTCTGTCTTGGAAGGATCGGGGAAAGCGTCACACAGTTAACTTTTGAGCCTGCTGTGAGTTACGGGCTGGGTGAGACTTTGGCTTGCAATGGTATTCAAGGCAGAGGGAATAGTTTGAAAAAGTCAAGATGTTACTGGTTTCAAAGAATTTAGAATTTGAAGGAATGAGAACTATAGAGTAGTCACTAACACTGTACGAGTTAAGAGGTCAATATCCCACAAATAGATCTAACCATGGAGAAAACTGAATATAAATTATTTCCTGTATATGTTCAATCATTCAACAAATATTTATGTGGCACATACTATGTTCTACACAGTGAATAAAATAAAAAAGTCCTTTTTCTCATGGGGCTTATATTCTAGTCTAGGAAGACAATAAAGAAATATGTGCCAGGTACCGATGCATGTCATTACAAAAAAATAGAGTAGCAAAAGGTTAGAGTGGGAGTTTGGGAAGGGTGATGCTGTTTGCAAAGAATGGTGAAGGAGTCCCAGTGCAGGATGCAGTTAGCTGTGCATTTCTCCTGGGAGTGAGAGAGAGCCAGGAATAGCTAACCGCAAGTGCACAGGCCTTGAGATTGCAGCATACTTAGTGAGTGAGAGGAAAAGCCAAGAAGTCAGTGTGACTGGAGTGGGTGAGAAAAGGGGTAAATGGTAATAAAAAAGGTCAGGGAATAAAGAGAGGCAGACAGTTGGGCCTTTAATTTTCACTTTTGTTGCAAACTCATTGGAGAATTTTCAGCTAAGACATGACGTGATCTGACTAATATTTCAGAAGTATTGTTGCCATCCTCCCTTCACTCTTTCTTTTCTAATATTCTAAGGTCTAGGGATCCAGAGAAATTGCGGAACACAGATAAACACCTGGGAATTATCTCTGCCCCTTGCTAAATCCTCAGGCATACTGTGGTAGCTTGGAGCTATATATACTAGAAAAATGTGTTTTAAAATTAATCCATTCCTGTGAGTGTGAAACCTTGTAACTAGGACCTTCTGTGAGGTTACTTCACTTAAGTGTGACCCTGCTGAATCAGGATGTCTTAATCCTATTACTGCAGACCTTTTAGGGAAGGCCACAGATAGAAAGCCAGAAGGAGCAGCCAGAAGCTAAAAGTCAACAGAATGGAAAGAGAAGGGAGAGGCTTCCATGTGCATTGCCATGTGTCAGAGTAACCAAGGATTGAGGTTCACTGGCAGCTAGTCCCAGAATGCTAGAGTATTTTGGGAGAACTCATTAGCTTGACAATACCTTGATTTTGGACCTGTCCTCAAAACCATGAGCCAGTAAAATCCCCTTATTTAATCCAGACCATTGCATGGTATTTTCTTTAGCAAAAAGGAAATTAAAACACACACCTTCTCCCTTTTTCTCTTTATCCAGGTTACAGAGATTCATTTTCCCATCTGTTGTATACAACAGGCCTAGGCTCATCCCTAACACTTGCAGAGCCCAGGATGAGTACAAATAAAGGACCACATACCATAAGTCTAAATATTTTCAAGTTTCAAATCAAGCTAACAAACTGTTAAAATATATTCTTTCCTCCTACCTTTGATAACTTGCACAAATATGTTTTCATAATAACCCGGGAGCCAGATTCAAATTTAAAACTCTTGGCCCCTTACTAGGGTTTAGCTCTTATTGCTATCATTTTTAACTTGGTGGTAGACAGGTGCAGATATGGAAGGGGTGGAATCATTTGTCAAGGACTTAGGGAGATAAGACAGCAAACATTCACCTATAAAGAAGATGAAGTACAATGTTTTGCTATAGCCAAGAAAGGATTCAAAATTGAGAGGAAAGGCGGTGGACTTGGCCCAGTGGTTAGGGCGTCCGTCTACCACATGGGATGTCCGTGGTTCAAACCCTGGCCCTCCTTGACCCGTGTGGAGCTGGCCCATGTACAATGCTGATGCGCGCAAGGAGTGCCCTGCCATGCAGGGGTGTCCCCCGCATAGGGGAGCCCCACGCGCAAGGAGTGTGCCCCACAAGGAGAGGAGCCCAGTGTGAAAGAAAGTGCAGCCTGCCCGGGAGTGGTGCCACACACACAGAGAGCTGACACAACAAAAAGAAACACAGATTCCCATGCTACTGACAACAGAAGCAGACAAAGAAGACGCAGCAAATATACTCAGAGAACAGACAACCAGGGTGGGGGGGCAGGGGAGAAAAATAAATAAATAAATAATTAAATCTTTAAAAAGAAAATTGAGAGGGAAAAAAAAAATCCTTGACCCCTCAGAGTTTTAGAGTCTCCCTCTGGGAGAGCTAGTCCCCTCTCCCTCCTTCCAGTCCTTATCATGGTCCCCTTCTCTCCTCACCTCTTGGCTCTAAGCTGCATTGCAATGGCCCTCAACCCTTATGCGCGGTGATACTCAGCCTTCTGTCCAAGCTCTGTCTACACTCTGTAAATATAGTCCACCCCTGGTCACCCCTTAGGACAGAACTGAAGAAGAGGACTGTGCAGAGCCTGGAAGCAAGCTTGGGCTTTTCGGGTAGGGAATTCCGGGGTGCCTAGAACATGATCTACAAAGAGGAAAGTGAGTTCTAGGTGGACACATCCCTCAGTCCTGTGGATTTCTTACCCTGGGGGGAGGGATGTGGGCCAAACCTGGAGCAGGACCCTTAGAGGCACAGACCCAGTGCAGGAGTTATCTTGCTCTGGTCTCAGGTTAGTACTGCCAGCAATGTCATGTTTTCCCCAGCAAGGTTCTTTTTTTCAGTGAGTCATACAAGGTTCACTCCAAGGACTGCCACCCAAAGGATCCCACAATCTCCCTTCTTTATTTTGTTTGTTTGTTTTTAGTAGGTAAGGCCTTTACACGTATAGAACACAAAAGACACAGAAGGGTATACAGTGAAAAGCAGGTCTCTGTCTAGTTCCTGTTTCTAGCCACTCATATTTCCTCTATACATACATAGCGTATGTTGCCAGAGGAGGTCCAGTTTTGAAGTCACACAGTGTCCAGAGTTGGAAGAGCCTGTGCTTGGTTTAGTATTCTGCTAGCACAGTCTTGAAAATTTTTTTTTAAGATTTATTTATTTATTTCTCCCCTCTCCCTCCATTGTCTGCTCTCTGTGTCCATTTGCTGTGTGTTCTTCTGTGTCTGCTTATATTCTCATTAGGCGGCTCCAGGAACCAATCCTGGGACCTTCCAGAGTGGGAGAGAGGCCATCATTCTCTTATGACCCCTCAGCTCCCTGGTCTGCTGCATCTCTTATTATCTCTCCTCTGTGTCTCTTTTTGTTGCATCATCTTGCTGTGCCAGCTCTCTGCACAGGCCAGCACTCCTGCATGGGGCAGCACTCCTGAACAGGATAGCACTTCTGCATGGGGCAGTATTCCATGCAGGCCAGCACTCTGCACAGGCCAGCACTCCACGTGGGCCATCTTGCCATACGGGCCAGCTTGCCATCACCAGGAGGACCTGGGCATTGAACCCTGGACCTGCTGTATGGTAAATGAGAGCCCAATTGCTTAAGCCACATCCGCTTCCTTTGAAATTCTTAATATATGACTAAGTGGCTCTACATTTTCATTTTGCACTGGGCCTGACAAAGTCTACCTTCTAGATACTCTACACATATGCAAGTAAATACTTATCTATATCTACCTATAGATAGATAGATATAGATACTATTTACTACACAACCACCTCTACCACCTTTTCTTACACAAATAATAAAACACTGTCCTGTATTCTTTTTTTTTTTTTTTTTAACTTAAAAGATGTTGGGGATGATTCAGGTCAGTGTATACGGAGCTGACTCATTCTACTTAATGGCTACATTGTATTCTGTTGTACTGTTATTTAACCAGTCTCTTGTTTATGTATATTTGAGTCCTTTCTAATAGTTTGCAATTTCAAACAATAAAGTTTTTAAAAAATTATCTCTACGGAGTAAACTGGGTTTTCATTCTCATTGCCTCAGGTCCTTTTTGAATTGTGAGGCTTTCTTTCTGTTTATACCCTTCTCATTTCTTTTAGGTGTTTTCATGACATTTCTCTAGAATGTTTTGTGAAACCTTCTCTTAGATGTTTTTATGAAAGAACTAGTATGAAAGTTCTATTTGCTTTATGCATTCTTTGTTCCCTTTTAAACTGATTTATCTTTCAGACTTCTTATTTAAATAAACAATCAAAACTGGTAACCTAGATCGTCTTCACTTACAGTCCTATTTCTTTCCTCCTTCACAGCCAAACTGTTTAAGAGTTATTTATACTCTCTTCATTTCCTCACCTCTCACTCCTCCTCATTTAAGCTACTTTTAGCTTCCATCAACCACCCCTCACCAAAAAAATCTGGATAAACACCCCCCCCCCCCCCCCCCCCCGCAAGTTCTCTATGTTGCTAATGTCAATGAACATTTTCAATCCATTCTATTTAATCTAAGTTGCCATTGACACTTTGGCCACTTCCTTCCAGAAACACTTTATTCCCTTTGCTGTCTTGACAAACACTCTTGGCTTTCCATCCAGCTCTCAGATGGCTGTGTTACTTGCAGTCTCATTCTTCTCTATCTAACCATTAATGCTAGGAGTTGCCCACAGCCCAAGTCCTAGATTCTCTTTTCTTCTCACTGCAGACTCTTCCCCTAAGTGATTTAAACTACATTCCTGGCTTAAATTATCACTTATATTCACAAATTTTTATCTTTGGGCCAGACCTACTTACAGAATTCCAGACTAATATATCTAAATGCCTAAAGGACACGTGAGATGTCTGAATAGTATCTCAAATTCCACATGTCCAAAACTAAATCAGTTTTTTTCTCTTCTTTATTTCTGGCTCTCTTCCATATTCTCTATTTTGGTGAATATTCAAGCCAGCAACCAGGAAATCATCCTTAAATCATTGATTTATTGTTTTAAATTTATATTTATTGAGAGCTTGTTATATGCTAGATAATTGTTTTAGGTGCTTTACATGTCTTTTTTTTTTCTCGCCCACAGGCGGCTCCCTCATTTCTTTGCTCATTGTTTATTTTTCTCTCATTATCTGTTTTGTTTTTCTTTAGGAGGCACCAGGAACTGAACCTGGGATCTTCCATGTGAGATGTGGGCACTCAACTGCT
Organism: Dasypus novemcinctus; assembly: GCF_030445035.2. Taxonomy (NCBI): domain Eukaryota; kingdom Metazoa; phylum Chordata; class Mammalia; order Cingulata; family Dasypodidae; genus Dasypus; species Dasypus novemcinctus. Next base: position 44,749,325 of record NC_080689.1, read on the forward strand.
TGATCCACATCCTCTACTGCTGCATTCAGCTCACAATAGCTTGGCTCGAAGGGAAGGCAATGCAGAAATAAAGGGAGAGACCCAAGAAGGGAGACAAACCTGGGACCAGGTGACTCATATCTTCTGGAACTGAGAGACTCAACCCTAGTTTTCCCATTGCATTTATTGGGAAACTACCAAGCAGCTGTTTGCTATTAGAACTGTAACATCATTTACAATAACAGGGAACAACTGCAACATCTGCAATAGAACAGGTGTAACATTTACAATAATGAACAGGTAAGCCAGTTTCCCACAACACTCTCTCTTTACATTCTTTTTAAAAATTCTTTGCAACTACCCTATCCAATCACTACCAAGTTCTGTTGGTCCATCTGCTTCTCTTCCTACCTAGTGGCACCATCTTACCAACCATTATCTCTTACCTCTGTTAGAACCAAGGTGTGCCTGTAGGGAAGTATTATATTCCCACCCCATAATCTCAACCAGCCCTCCTAACCTCTATCTCCTCCCTATTTTTTTATATGGACAGTTGATGAACAGTTTTAAACTTCCCACTTTATACCATTCCAACAAGTTTGCAGCTCTAAATTTTCCACCAGAGATATACTGGGGCCACTGAAACTGAGGCCAGTTACCTGCACTAGCAGGGCACCACACCTAGCCAGTAAGGGGATGGGGGAGGGCCAGCAAAGGTATTACAAGAGCCTACTGTTTTGTTTTTAACTGTTTTAGCTTTATTGAGATACAATTCACATACTGTATGATTAGCCCATGTACATGTATGGAGGGGCATTGTACAAAACAACTCCATCCCTCATGCTCACAGGGTAAAGTTTCAACCAGCATTAGCCGCCCTGCATACCAGGTGCCTTCTGATTAAGTAAATATTCCTTCATTCCTTGAGGCGTGGCTAGGGCCCTTAAAACACTTTTTATGCTGTTCACAGGAAACAAGAGGAGAAGGAAGAAAGGGCAGAAGCAAGGTTTGCACGTGAGAAAATATCTCCCTTACAAACTGTTATTTCATTTTGTTATTTCATACAAATTAAGTAATTCTGTCATATATTAGCTGTGTTTTATTTTCCTGACCACTGAAACAAATATCATGCAATGGGTTGCCTTAAACAGTGGGAGTTTATTGCCTCACAGTTTTGAGGCTAGCAGAAGTCCAAAATCAAAGCATTATCGAATTGATGCTTTCTCCCAGAAGATTGTGGCATTCTGGAGCTGGCTGCTGGAAATCCTTGTTTCTTACCTTTCCATCACACAGCAATGCACATGGTAGCCTCTCTTGGTTACTCCCCTTCACATCCAGGATCTGTTGACTTCCAGTTTCAGGCTGTTCCCCCTGGCTGGTCCTTTCTCTCCTTCTCTCTCTCTCTGGCCTTCACCAGAAGGCCTTCAGTAACAGAATTAAGATCATCCTGATTCAGTTGGGTTAATCTTAAATGAAGTAACTTCAAAAGGTCCTATTTACAAGGTTTCACACCCACAAGAATGGATTAAGTTTAAGAACATGTTTTTCTGGGGTACATAGCTCCAGGCTACCACATTCCTTTCTCTGGATCCCTTCAAAAAAACATGTTTTTCCCACATGCAAAATACATTCTTTCTATCACAACATCCCAAAAGCTTTAAGTCATTTCAGTAATAATGCTAAGTATAAAGTCTTATCAAAACTAGCTGTGGGGGTGGTCTGTCCTGGGACACAATTCCCCCTCTGTCTGTGGAACTGTGAAACCTAGAGAACAAGTTAACTTCTTCCAACATGCGATGGCGGGACAGATACAGAATAAACATTCCCTTTCCAAAAGGAAGCAATTGGAAGAAAAATAGAGATCACTGGTCCCAAAGAGTTCCAAAACCCAGGGAAACGGACTTTGGCCCAGTGGTTAGGGCGTCCGTCTACCATATGGGAGGTCCGCGGTTCAAACCCTGGGCCTCCTTGACCCGTGTGGAGCTGGCCATGCGCAGTGCTGATGTGCGCAAGGAGTGCCGTGCCACGCAAGGGTGTCCCCCGCGTGGGGGAGCCCCACGCGCAAGGAGTGCGCCCGTGAGGAAAGCCGCCCAGCGTGAAAGAAAGTGCAGCCTGCCCAGGAATGGCGCCGCCCACACTTCCCGTGCCGCTGACGACAACAGAAGCGGACAAAGAAACAAGACGCAGCAAATAGATACCAAGAACAGACAACCAGGGGAGGGGGGAAGATTAAATAAATAAATAAATCTTTAAAAAAAAAAAAAAAAAAAAAAAAAAAAAAAAAAAAAAGAGTTCCAAAACCCAGCAGGACAAACATATTAGGTTTCAAGGTTTGAGGGTCATCCATGGATGAGTGTTTTGTCCTCTGGGCCTAATGGAGCAACAGCCCCACCCTTTCCAACTACTTGCACAGTGGCCATGCTTTCCTTGAACAGGGGGGTGAAAACTCCATCCTCCATAAGCATCAGAATGGTGGCCATCCTATCTATGAACACTGGGACACATGCCCTAGAGTCTCTGAGCATTGAGGTGGTGGCTTGCTCTCAAATGCCAGGGGTTAGTCCCCACCATCTCTAAGCACTGGGTGACAGCACTCTTCCTGAACAATGGGGTGCAAGGCCCACCAACTCCAAGCACTGGGACAGATGGCCTACTCCCTCCAATTGAAGGGGTGAAACTGCCCTTTGTACAACATGGGTGGGCCTGCTCTCTTGGCCTGAGAGGAGATCTTTTTAGTCTAGACCTTGGCTTCCATGGTAATGCCCTTGAAGATATTCTTCCTTCACTTTGTCCCTTCTCTGTTCCTTTCAGTTCAAGTTGGCAGTGGCTCTACTCATACAAATTCTCAAAAAACTAATTGGCTTTGTATGCATTTCACAGGGGTTCAAACCATCAGACAAGAGAACTTTCCACAGATCCTTACTGCATAATAGCACTTCCAATCTTGGCTTCCATTGAAATGGCTGTTTGGGACCATGTTCAGTTAAACCCTCACATAGAACCCTATTTTCCAGGGACATGGTTTCCAGAAGCTCAGGGAGGTCTCTGAGAAAGTTGTTTCTGCCCCTAGTCTAAGAGCATACTGAAGCAGGCTACATAGGGAATCAATAGACACATCTGGAACCTGGCAAGAAGTCCACCTGTCATTCAGTACCCCAAGATGGCTACTGGAAGACCCACACGAGATTCTGCCATTCAGAATAAGATTTCCTATGAAGCCAGGGGAAGCCCCGGATATTCTCCCGGGACCTTATCATTGGACCTTTCCAGGGGATTGCTGGGTGGGGTGTCAATCAAAACAGCAAACAGCTAGGGCTCCTCCCATATCATTAGCAAAGGGGTGGAATAATTAATGGTTTAAAAAGCAAGCACATGGCAAGCAGATGTGGCTCAACTGATAGAGTGTCTGCCTACCATATGGAGGTTCCAGGGTTTGATACGCAGGACCTCCTGACCCGTGTGGTGAGCTGGCCCACCGCAGTGCTGCCATGCGCAAGGAGTGCCGTGCCATGCAGGGGTGTCCCCCACATAGGGAAGCCCCATGTTCAAGGAGTGCACCCCATGAGGAGCTGACAGCAAGATGATGCAACAAAAAAGAGATGCAGTTTTCCAGTGCCACCTGACAATGCAAGTGGATGCAGAACACACAGCAAATGGATACAGAGAGTGGACAACAGAGGGGGAAGGGGAGAGAACTAAATAAATCTTTTAAAAATAATAATAAAAATAAAAAGCAAGCACGAAGGCCTTTTGCTCTTTTGCCTTTACCCTGTCCTGGTGCCTGTTCGTGCCCTCTTTTGGCTTCTTTGCCCTACCTGGATCAATACACAAGTAAACCTGGAGATTTATAATCTGTAATGGGGAATTGTATTCTATAAATCAGCCCTCTTTATCATTCTTCAGCCCCCTCCACCCTACCTTGGACCTATAATCTATTATTTTCTCCCATTTCTTTCACACCACTCCTTAATAAATTATTGGTCTAACTAAGCTGACATGCTCTTGAAATTCATTTCTTGTAGCTTAGTCAAGAACCTAGACAAAATCCAGTTATAATACTACTTGCATAGTCTCAGAGTTTTCCAAACCATCAATATCTGATTTCTTTTTCCTTAAGAGTTCAGTTTTCAGCTTATCCATTTCCTCTTTCATTTTACCACAAGCTCTCTGGAGAAGTCAGGCTGTACCTTCTACACTTAGCTTGGATATCTCTTCAGCTAAATATCTAAGTTCGTTGCTTTCAAGTTCTGCCTTTCATCCAACATCAGAAATCAATTCCACCAAGTTTTCTGCCACTTTATAACAAGGATCATCTTTCCTCCAGTTTCCAATAACACATTATTTCCTTCTAAGGCATCAGCAGAAGTACCTTTAGTGTCCATATTTCTACTAATAGTCCCTTCAAAGCAATGTCGGTTTTTCCTATCAAGTACCTCACAGTTTTCCAGCCTCTACCCATTACCCAATTCCAAAGCTATTTCTACATTTTAGATATGTATAATAGCAGCACCCTACTCTCTGACACCAAAACTGTTTTAGTTTCCTGGCTACTAAAACACCATGCAATGGATTGGCTTAAAAAACAGGAATTAATTGACTCACAATTTTGAGGCTAGGAGAAGTCCAAATCAAGGTGTTATCAAGGTGATGCTTTCTACTAGAAAAATATGGCATTCTGGGATTGACTGCTTATGATCTGTGTTCCTTGGCTTTTCTGTCACATGGCAATGCACATGACAGCCTCTCCTGATTCTTCCTTCTCTTCTAGCTTCTGGCTGTGTACGCCTTTTCCCACCCCATCTTCCCTCTCTCTGTGGCCCCAGAAGGCCTTAATACAATTGAGATCCAACCTAAATCAGCTGGGACTGAAATAACTGCATTAAAAGGTCCTATTTACAAGGATTCTCACATTCAGAAATGGATTAAGTTTAAGAACATGCCTTGCTGGGGTATATAGGTCCAAGCTTCTACAAGCTAGAGTAAGTCTACAGGAAGAAACTTTCCCTCATCAGCTAGAGTCCATTCAGGAATGACGGGTTAAATGCTTGATTTTTTCCCCTTTATTTACCAGTTTTCAGAATGAGTTGTTCCCTAGCATCCTCCCCACGGATCTGAGAAAATAAAGGATTTTGTTTGCTTACTATTATGGACTCTTAACATTTTAGTATATTGGTGTCTTTCAATGTATTGCAGTTATTAGTCATCATTGCTCAAATTGTCTCATTTTTAATCAGTAGAGCCTTGTTCAGCTGGTTATGTCTTATTTTATCAGCTATTTATTCCCTATGATTTGTAACATTTGAGCTTTCTCCCTGTTCCCTTTTTAAAAAAATAATATATATATATTTACAAAACAATTATGCATAACATGCAGCTGGTTCTATGTCTTTTTGACACTGCTGTTCGCTTTGAGAGCTTCCTTGCTTTCTGGTAAAAGATGGTTCAGGTTCATCTTGTACATTTCCTGCACCCGATCTGGAAACAGTCATTTCTCCAAGGATCCATCAAGTGGGAAATAAACTTTTCTTCATCTAAATCTTATATTTATTAATATTATTCCTAAGGATTTTATAGTTTTACTTGCTATTGATAGTGATATCTTTTTCCCATAAAAACTTCTAGTTATTGTTAATATAAGGAGGGTGTTTTAGTTTGCTAGGCTGCTTAAAGCAGATACTATAGAATAGGTGGGCTTTTTTTTATTCCCCCACTCCTGCAGCTTTTGTGTGTGTGTGAGTGTGTGCTGTCTGCTCTCTTGTGTCTATTTGCTGTATGTTCTTCTGTGTCTGTATTTTATTTATTTCCCCTCCCCCCTTGTGGTTTGCTTGCTGTCTGCTCTCTGTGTCCATTCGCTGAGGGCTCTCCTGTGTTCTCGCCTGTTTCCCTTCTCTCTTTGCTGCATCACATTGCTGAGTCGGCTCCCCATGGTGTTTGCGGGTCAGGCAGAGCTCCGTGGTGTGTGGATGAGCCTGCCTTCACAAGGAGGCCCTGGGATGTGAACCCAGGGCCTCCCATTTGGTAGGTGGGAGCTCATCTCATTGAGCCACAGCCGCTTCCATAGGTTGGCTTTTAACAATAAAAATGTATTAGTTTACAGATTGAGGCCATGAGAATGTTCAAATCAAGGCGTCATCAAGGTTATGTTTTCCTCCTGAGGACTGCTGCTGGTGATCCTTGGGTCTTCTGCCACATGGCAAGACACATAGTGGCATCTGTTAGTTTCTCCCTTCCCTTCTGGGTTTCCTTGCTTTAAGCTTCTTGCTTTTGTGCCTTCTTTCTCTTTGAATTTCATTCTTTTATAAAGGATTCTGGTAAGAGGATTAGGACCCACCCTGGGCCACACCTTAACTAAAGTAACCTCATCAAAAGGTCCTACTTATAATAGGTTTACACCTACAAGAATGGTTAGTTCTAAGAACATGTTTTTCTGGGGTACATACAGTTTCAACCCACCACAGAGGGGTCATAAATCAAGAGCCTAGAGGAGCTAGGGAAATGATGTAAACAGGTGAAAAGACTAGACTGAAGAAAATAGGGAGAGGAGACTGCAGCAATATGGAGAGAGCTTGTCCCATCCAAAGTTTAATTTAAAAAATACAAATATATTTTTGGCTCAAGGAAAACATTCTTGCAGACTATTTTGCTCCTCTAGAAGGTAGACTTTGACTCATGGAGAAGATAGCTGTTTGTTTTGGTGTACCTATATGCTTATTGCTCACTTATTACTCCTAGGAATGTTTGTACGAATTTAAAAAGTGTTTTTTAAGATGAGTGATCATACACAAAATATTTTTGTTTTTCTCCCTCCTTTTTTTTAAAAGATTTTTATTTATTTATTTCTCTCCTCTCCCCCCCACCCTGGTTGTCAGTTCTCTGTGTCTATTTGCTGCGTATTCTTTGTCTGCTTCTGTTGTTGTCGGCGGCATGGGAATCTGAGTTTCTTTTGGTTGCATCATCTTGTTCTGTCAGCTCTCAGTGTGTGAGGCGCCACTCCTAGGCAGGCTGCACTTTCTTTCGCACTGGGTGGCTCTCTTACGGGGTGCACTCCTTGCACGTGGGGCTCCCCTATGCGGGAGACACCTCTGCATGGCAGGGCACTCCTTGGGTGCATCAGCATTGCTCATGGGCCAGCTCCACAGGGGTCAAGGAGGCCCCGGGGTTTGAACCACAGACCTCCCATGTGGTAGACGGACGCCCTAACCACTGGGCCAAGTCTGCCGCCCTCCCTCCTTTTTAATCTCACCACATTGATTAAAACCTCTAGAACAATATTGGGAGTAATGGTGATTCTTGTTTTGTCCCTGACTTTAATAGCAATATCTCCAATATTGTATATGTTCTCAATTTCCATGTTCTCAATTTCCAATAGAAATCACTTACAACTTAAGGATATTTCCTAATATTTTAAACTCTCCAGGAAATGTACTTTAAATTTTATAAATTGGCTTTTTAGCATCTACTGACTTTTTTTCTCTTGTAATGTTTATAGTGAATTATGGTATATCCTAATTCTTACTCTTCCATATATTTCCACATTAGATCTACTTAGTTATAGTTCATTATCTTTTCAGTAAACTGCTATGTTTTGTTAATATTTTACTAAGAAAATTTATATCTGTTTTCATAGATGATACTGGTTGTATTAGTCAGTCAAAGGGGTGCTGATGCAAAATACCAGAACTCTGTTGGCTTTTGTAAAAGTTATTTATTTGGGGTAGAAGCTTAGAGTCACAAGGCTATAAAGAGTAATTTACTTCCCTCACCAAAGTCTCTTGCCACATGTTGGAGCAAGATGGCTGCTGGTCTCTGCGAGGGTTCAGGCTTCCTCTTCCTCTTAAGGCTCTGTTGCCAGATTTTCTTTAGGTTCTTGCCTATGTTACGAAAAGAATTTTAAGTACATGCCATCTTAATTAGGCCAGTAGTTTATTAAGGTACTGAGAGAAGAGAAATGGAAGAAAATAACAGATTATGGGGCCCTGGTATACTTGTGGGTAAGTCTAGGCAGAGAGAAGAAAAGGGCTCTCCAAAAAAAAAAGGGGGGCCTAAAAGGGCTGATTTAGAGACTACAGGTCCCCATTACAGATTACAAATCCCCATTACAGATTACAAGTCTCCAGGACTACTTGCATGCTGTCCAGGCAGGGAGAGAAAGGGTAATACAGGGGGAAGAAGGGTAAAAAAAAAGGGATGATTAAACCCTTAATTACCTCTCCCTGTGTTAATGTTTGGGGGAGGAGTCCCAGCTGTTTGCAGTTTTGATTGGTTACCCCACTCATCAATTCACCCAGGGGGCCCAATGACAAGGCCCCTTGAGAACATCCTAGGCTTTTCTTTGAGAACAAAATCCCTTTCCAAATGGGGGTTCTTACGGGGTTCTTCCAGCAGCTATCTTGTGGGGTCTCCATGGCCATGTGTTTCATGGGTGTATTTTTCTGCCAGGTCCCAGATTCATCTTTCTATTCCCTAATCTAGCCTGCCTCAGCTACAAGGTTCCAGCTTCTGATCTCAGCTATAGACTGGAATAAGACTTGTCTCTGTTCTCTTTCTGGGCTCAACTGCTCTGCTGTCTCCACAAGGCTAGCTGTAAACTATCAGGCAAACGACTTGGCTCTTTCCATGGGGCTCCAACATCAAAACTAACTCTCTGTGTTTTCCTTTTCCATGTATTTACTTCCCTGTCTTTGCATACCCTAAAGATGTGGTCAAATAAAAGCCCTAATCTTGATTTTTTTTTTTTTCAAATACAGAAAGTGCATGAAATTTTATTCAAAAAAATCCAATTTTCTGTAGAATATAAAACATATTTTAATGTATACATGTGAATATAAACATTAATAGTTCTAAATTTTAATGAACATTTGTCATTCCTTTTTCATCAATAAACAATAGCATATTCATAGTAAAATAAAATGGCAAATTAAAAGGCAACCCTTGAATTCCTCTCAAATATTTGTACAATTCAATTTTGAATGAAAGGGCAATAAAATTAGGTCCTGCAATGTGTTATGTACTATAATCTTCACATAATTTCCCCTAATCAAAACAAGTATAGAATTGGCTTCCAATAGATAATTACTAACATTTTTATCCCATTCTAGAGAGTACTATGTAGCTTCTATTGCACCACTCCCACCCTACATTCTACATCCCAGTAATCTGTTGAAATTTTGTTGCTCATCAGGCCTTTTGAAATGTTCGTGTTTATTCATCTTCCATTTATTTTTGTTCATATTTATTTCAAAGAATTCCAGTCTTTTACCTATAGAGAACCAGTGTGTTATGATCCCTAATGAATCTCCAGGACCTGGAATATTTCTTAATACACATAATGCAACCAAAATAAACTATTAATGAGGGAAGCAGATTTGGCTCAACGATAGAGCGTCCGCTTACCAAATGGGAAATCCAGGGTTCAAACCCAGGCCTCCTGACTCATGTGGTGAGCTGGCCCACATACAGTGCTGATGTGCACAAGGAGTGCCGTGCCACGCAGGGCTGTCCTCCGTGTAGTGGAGCCCCACATGCAAGGAGTGCCCCACGCGAAAAAAAAGCACAGCCTGCCCAGGAGTTGGCACTGCACACACGGAGAGCTGATGCAGCAAGAGGATGCAACAAAAAGAGACACAGATTCCCAGTGCCGCTGACAAGAATGCAAGTGGACACAGAACACACAGCGAATGGACACAGAGAGCAGACAACTGGGGGTGTGGGGGTGTGGAAAGGGGAGAGAAATAAAATAAAAAATCTTAAAAAAAAATTAAGAGCAGATGTTGCTCAAGTGGTTGAGCACCTGCTTCCCATATGGGAGGTCCTGGATTTGGTCCCCAGTGCCTCCTAAAAAACAACAAAAAGCAAACAAATGTAAAAACCACTTCAGGGCTGCTGATGTGGCTCAGTGGTTGAGTGCCACCTTCCCACATATAAGGTCCCAGGTTCTGGCACCTTAACAATGCCTGCCCCCTTTCAGGTTTAAGGCACTGTATCTCATATTTTTCTCTTTCTTCAATTCAGCATTTGTAGAGTCCTTCTCCAGTCTCTACCATCCTCCAGAATATCTGGGGAGGATTTTTCAGGGTATGGCTTCTGTCACTCCAATCTTAATTTAATAAAGTAAAAGTGAAACCCTGAATCTAATACAATTTAATATGCCCAGAGGAACAGACCAGTTTACAAACACAATCCACTATCTATTTTTGGAATTCATAAACAATACCAACCTGCCACACTGGTCTACATATGTTCTGCTTGCTTTCCCCCCTAACGTTATCTCTTCTAATTTTTCAATCTTTAAGAATTCATAGCCACAATATGAAAATCTATTTATATCCAAGTACACACTTTTAGTTTTCATAAAATATTGGGTATCTGTTTTAGTTTCCTGGGCTGCTCAAGCAAATACCATTGGGTTAGACAATGCGAATTTATTTATTCAGCGTTTGAGATTGGGAAAAAGTACAAATCAAGGCATCATCAAGGTGAGGTTTTCTTCCCAAAGACTAGCCTTCTGGGGCTGGCTGGCTGCTGGTGATCCTGGTTCTTAGCTTGTCACATGGCAAGGCACAGGGCAGTGTCTCCTCATCTTTCCTTTCTCTTCCAGGTTCCGTTGATGTTCAGCTTCTGGCTGTTCCCTCTGTAGTTCTCTCTGGGTTCAAATTTCATTCTTTTTTCTTTTTTTGTTACTTAAAAAAAATCTATTGACATATGTCACTAATACATAAACATACATAAACAATAAGTGTACAGTAATAGTTATGAACTTACAAAACAAACATACATAACATCATGCAGGGCTCTCGTACCAATCCTGCCAACAATACATTGCATTGTTGTGAAACACTTTAAATTAATGATTAAAGAGCATCCTTAAAATATTACTACTAACCAAAGTATCTTGCATTTGGTGTATTTTTCCCCCAACACACCCGATGATATAATTTATACATAAACAATAAGTGTATAGTAAAAGTTGTGAATTTACAAAGCAAACATGCATAACATCATACAGCGGTCCCATACATCAATCCACCACCAACACCTTGCATTGTTGTGAGGCATTTGTTACAAATTACCAAAGAATATTGTCAAAATATTACTATAAGTTATAGTCCATATCTTATTTGGTGTATTTTTCCCCCAACCCACCCTATTATTATTTTTAAAATATTTTTTATTACATAAGTTGTGAACTTACAAAACAGTGATTCACATGTGCAGAATTCCCATACAAAGCTGTCTATCAACACACCAGACAGTGGCGGAACATTTCTTAGACTATGGGATAATATCATCAGACTATTACCACTAACAATGGTCCATAGCATACATTTGGCACATTTTTTCATAGTCCCCCATTATCAACACAGTACATTTTTGGCATAGATGCAAGAATATTACATTACTATTGTTAACCACAGTCCATAGGTCACTCCAATTGTAGTTTTCCCATGCTTCTCGACATTCCCACCATCATGCAATACTGATGCACACATGCTCTAGCTCACAAAGGACACTTGCATCTGTACCATCAACCACAATTCTGAACCACCTCTGGGTTGACACTTATTCAGTCCTTAGATTATTCTCGAGCTCTCTTTCAATTGTCATTTACATCCCTAGACTACCATTTCTAGACACATTTGCATTTACAAACCAGCTGTTAGTATTACATGTTACCATGTCTGTATTTCATTCTCTTCTAAAGGACTCTAATAATAGGATTAAGACCCATCCTGATTGAGGTGGGACACACCTTAAGTGGAATAACTTCATCAAAAATGTCCTACTTACAATGGGTTCATACCCACATGTATGAAGTTTAAGAACATGTTTTTCTGGGGTACATACAACTACAAACTCACAGGATCTTTCAGTGCTTCCCAACACATGCAAGCTGAAAATTTCAGAGTCACAGGTCTAATATTCTAAACTCTTCCACAATCTGTTCTCTATTTATTATCTTCATCCATTGATAAAACTGTTTCTACCCCACAGGTTGTTGCCTTTCCCTTCCTAACTATCCTTTAAAAACACACCCCGCATAAATTTCATTTCTTCATAGTAAAACCTCACTCATATTCACTTCTTTGAAACCGTCACTTTTTCTTTCAGTTTCTTCCCTCCCATCTTTTTATGATTTCAAAAAAAAATTTCACTAGAGTGCTCAATATGGCTTTCATTAATTAGTAACTCTCTGTTAGAGAATACTTTGTCCCTGAAGGGCACAGCTATGTAATCAATGTTTATTAAGTACATACATCTTAAAAATCTTTGGTTTGTCTAGCTAAATTTTTAACTATTTTGTGAACTACCTCTTTGTCATGAATTTACAAATATTTTATGGGCTTTATAAAAGGATTACACATTCCAAATTATGTCTTCCATGTACCATTTATTTTTTTCTGGAATTAATGATATTTTAAATGATGGGAAGGAGTACCTTACAATTATTAACAATTACATCAACAAATTCTGTACATGTTTATTTCAAACACCTATTAACTGAAAATCATGATTCTTCTCTCCTTTATCCTTTCCATTCTTTATACTTAAGAAATACATATATTAGCAACATATATACTCAAAAATTACCCAGTTCCTAGTTGATGAATACATGATTTCTCAGTATGTTTAAGCAAGTTTGAAGTATGTACTACCTCATTCTAGTTAGGATCCCATTTGTAATATTTACTTTACTATGTTCATGGTTTTGTGACCAATTTGAAAAGCACTGTATCATTAAAAACAGGTCAAACTAGCTCCCTCAACTCCTTACTATATCTGGTAATCCTTCTGAAGAAATAGATACTGACTAGGAAAATGGGAATTTCCAGTCTGTGAAATGGGTTAGTAAAATTGGGCAAAGAAGTGCTATAAGTAAGCTGTAAGATGACCAAAGGAAAATGGTCAGTACTGTACATAAAAAAGAAAATTAAGATATGTAGGGAGAGATCCATTATAGTACAAATGTGATTTATTATTTATACATTTTTTAGATACTTCAGAATTGTAGGGAACTAAAAGGTTTTCATTTCTAAGATTTATAAATGGCTTACCTTTTTTTGTTTTGGAGGTACCAGGGATTGAACCATGTGAAGCAGGCACTCAACCATTGAGCTACATCTGCTTCCCGAACGGTTTACTTTTAATAATAAATATTTATTGATTTATAATGTAAATAAGGATAAGAGAATATAGATTATTCTTGAAATTAAAAAATGGCACATGTAAATAAGCATTTCAATACAAATAATTAGAATATTTTATACTATATAAAAATCTATACAATAGAAGATATTACGAAATTTTGCTCTCTAGAGTTATCAATCTAGAATTTTCTTAAGAAAAATCATGGGGAAGAATTAGATGATGACTGTGACATAGGTTCCCCCATTACAATACTGCTTCTGTCATTTAGACTTTTGACAACAGTTGTAGCTGGAGATTGAAGCACTTTACGAGAAAGCCTCATTCTTCCATCAGCTGGATCACGTCCAAAGTATTTCACCTATGTTATAGAAACAGATTTAAAGTTATAGCACATTGTTTAACATACAAATTTAAAAGCTGTTTAAATTTACATGGTTCATATAAACAATGATTTATGTTTTTACTTATTCACTGAAAAGCATATGGTTCAATGCTAAGGGGAAGTATATGCAAAATAAATATAATTTAGTTAAGTAATGACTATAAAAAAAGGATAGAAGCAGGGGCATTTAGTTGTCAAATTAGAATCTTCTGTTAGACTCATATGTACCATTTCTCCCTAGGAAGGGTTCCTATATAGGGAAAATAGTCAAAGTCATGGTGATAAGAAGGGCTTTCAGAGCTTAACAGTGCTAACTATACAGGATTACTTAGGGCACTCAGAATTTACTCCCTCAAAAGGACCATCACACTGACATTTGTCAATCTTGGAAAAAGAAAGTCAGGGTAAAATGAGGCTATTTTTAATTCTTTTCTGATGTTAAAATGTAAAAAGTAATCTTACCTAGGGATACCATGTCTTAGTGTTCCTATTCTTCCCAGGGGGTTACTCACATAATGAAACTACAGATTGTGAATAAATTTGAGGATTTAGGGACTCAGGTCATGGGTATTAGGTATAACCAAAACAAAATGTGGTATGGCAAAAATAAAACAAAATAAAAAACAAACAAACAAAAAGCCAGAATGGCTATGACTTCATTTACTCATAAAGGATTACAAAAAATGCCAATTTTATGAAAATTCTAGACCTGAATAACATGGCTTTTATCAAGCTCTAAGACTTAATTATAGCCACAATTAGTGGAGAAGCAATTAAAATGTCAAAACCTAGAATATGACATTCAATGCCTTCAACAAAGTTACACAATCAGGATTCCCATATCCTGTTCCCAAATCACTCCTTCTGCATAACCATCACCGGCCTGCTCGTGTATTAATATTTTTAAAAGCATTAATATGACTATTGTCATAACTAAACTGTAACTAACTAGAGGGAAAGAATTGTGTCTTAAATTCTGAATGAGTCTGTTAAAACAACAATGAGGTTAAAAAAGAAGCCTTGCATATAAATAATATACATCTTAGATGTTGATTCTATTTTTTCAGTTTATTTTTTGAAAACAATAATTGAAGTTTCAACTATAATTTACAACTGTAAGGCTAAAAGGTTGAAAACAGCTACCTGAATTTCTTGGCCAACTTCTAATCCTAGGGCAGTGGGATGTTTAATCTGAAAAAGAATATGTTAATCTTTTAGGTGTTATGTATAATGATCAAAGGCACACATTTTTTCCCAATTGGAAAATAGCTATTTTGTTTCTTCTGATGATAAAATAGCTTACTAAGATTTAAAATAATACGGAAATATTCAGAAAAAAGTAAAAACCATCCCAATGCCCTCTATTTATAGATAATTACTGCTAACATTATAGTGAATATACTTTCAAACATTTATTTTGCATGTGTGTGCACTTGATTTACAAAAAAGACCTTACTGTACTTGTTTTATCATTTGATTTTTCACTCAATTAGTATATTGTAGACATCTTTTTATATTAATAAATGAAGCACTGTAGCTGAACCTCAAAACTGTATAATTTACTTACGCTCTTAAAGACGGTCATTTGTTTTAAATTCTAGTGTTAGAAATACTAGTAATCAGCAAATCTAGAAAAAGGTATATGGGTCTTCAGTGTACTATTCTTTCAACTTTTCTGAAGGTTTAAAAGTTTTCAAAATAAAAAGTTGAGGACAAATAAATGGCAAAATTACAATGATCATTTGTTTACATGTATTCATCTAGTTGAATTATCCTCTCAGAATAAAGTCCTACACGTGGAACTTCTAGTGTCCAAGGTACTAATACGTATTTTTAAAAAATTTAATAAAAAAAAATCAGTTTTATTGGTACATATTCAAAAAGCATACAGTCATCCAAAGTGTACAATCAATGGTATTTGGTATAATCACAGAGTTCCGCATTCATCACTTCAATCAATATTAAAGTGTTTTCATTATTCCTATAGTAATAATAAAAAACAGACCAAAAAGAAAAAACAAACAACAAAAAAACTGTATCCCTTAATAATCACCTTTCAATCATTCTATTCTTCCCCTGCTGTAAATAGCTGCCATTTTGCTCCTGTCTCTCTAATTTAGTTGTATTCAGATGTGGCCAGAGTCAAACGATATGTAGTATCTCCTGTCTAGTTTCTTTCACTTAGTATATTTCCTTTTGTTTTTTTTAACCCTTAATGGAAGATTGTTAATATCTTCCTATACACTACTGTTCACAGTTTGCTTTGGTTGTATTTTTGCCTGATATTAATATTGTGTTATTAACATACATTTGTTTTGTTTCAAAGAAAAACAGTCTTATACATGCAACATTACCCATACTCATATTTCACATAAGATTTCACTATGCTTTACAGTCCCAGGTTACATTTTTTAGCTTTGCTTCTAGTAATATATATGATCTTAGACTTTCCCTTTCAACCACTCTCATACCTACATATTAGTACTGCTAGTTATAAACACTATGATGTGCTTTCACCATTTCTATCCATTTCCAAAGATTTATGAACAACTTTTCTGCCAATTCTGTACAGAGTAAACCTCAGGCTTCAATATCATGATGAGAAAGATTTTCCAATTCCAAGATTACTAAAATATACATATTTTCTTCTAGTGCCCATTCTCTACCCCCCAAAATTTTTTTTTTACATTTAGCTCTTTATTGCAGATGGGATTTTAGTATAAAAATGAGTAGCGATCTTATGTTATGATAACCTACTGTACCAATATGACTTACTTAATAATGTTTGTTCCTTCGCTGACTTAAAATGCAACTTTTAGCATGTATTATATTTCCATGTACATAACTAGATTTATTTCTGGTCTTTTTTATTCTGTTTCATGGATTATATTTTTTGGTCCAATAATATACTGTTTTGTTCTCTAAAGATTTTTTTTTTTTTTTTTTAAAGATTTACTTTTTATTTATACTGCTTCTATCCTTAGCAGCAGCACTGGGAATCTGTGTTTCTTTTTGTTGTGTCAGCTCTCCATGTGTGCAGGCTGGGCGGCTCTCCTTAAGGGGCGCACTCCTTGCGTTTGGGGCTCCCCTACATGTGGGACACCCCTACGTGGGGGACACCCCTACGCGGGGGACACCCCTGTGTGGCAGGGCACTCCTTGCGCGTATCAGCACTGCACATGGGCCAGCTCCACACGGGTCAAGGAGGCCTGAGATTTGAACCGCAGACCTCCCATGTGGTAGGCAGACGCCCTATCCATTGGGCCAAGTCTAGAGTTTTATAATACATTTTACTTTATGGCAAGACAGATATTCCCATTACTCTCCCTAGTGCTAGCTTTCTGGAATAGTTTTACATGCTATTATAAAATTATAAAAATAATCAAATCTGTCTTCTTTTTTTTTTCCTTTACCTTTCGTTGATCAAGTTGCGTGTTATGAAGCAGCACTGCAGTCATATTTGGATATAGTTTCACCATTACTCCAGAGTCTCTAAAAAAAGGAAATAATAAATTTGATTAAAACAATAAATGTGTATATCTACTAATAAACTGTGGTTGTCTTCATAAGAGAAATAAGTAAAAAGATAAAAACAAAAAATACTACAGTATATATTTTTAATTAGAAAAACTAACATGACCTAAAACAGATACTTCTTTTTCAACTAAATATATACCCTTGGCTTAAATGTTTGTGAATCTAAGGACAAAGAAAGGCTATAGGAAAAGGAAATATGGGCAGTGAAAAGCTTTCAAAATATAGATCCTCCCTTTGAATTTCTCTTTATAATATTTTCCAAAAATTGCTGAAATGACATTGAATCAGTCTGGAATTATCATTGACCTATTACAAACAGTGATTTAAGGAAGGGCATTAGATAATAAGGGATGCTTATTTCATTAAAAAATTTCCTTTTCTCTCTTGTCTACTAAAGGAAGCCATCCCAGTTTCTTATTTTCTACCTGCAACAATAAACTCATGTTTAAAAAATTGCAATCAATTAAAAATCACCTAGTTCTACCTTTGAAACAAGCCTACAAGAAACTACCAAGATTAAAAAAAAAAAAAAAGTGTGTGGGGGAGCAGATGTAGCTCAGTGGCTGAGTGTCTGCCTGCCTGCCTCCTACATATGAAGTCCCAGCTTCAATCCCAGAACCTCCTTAAAAAAAAAAAAAAAGAGAAAGGAAAAATAGTTAAGTCTATTTTGGACCTGTTTATTGTTTGTTTATTGTTTGTTGGATAATTTAAAATGTTGGGGAATTTGGTTAAAGAAAACAATTAGAAGATTCTATTACTATAGTTATAATCACAGAGCCACATTACTGAAAATCTACAAGTTCATATAGAAAATAAAATATATTATTCCTTAAAAAATTTATGACTATACTGTAGCTGAGATACAATATACTTATTTTATGATTTCAAAATAAATAAAGCAAACATGAAGGTAATCTGGGCTTGTAATATAAATCTTTTACAACCAACACAGTATATTATTATTCTAAGTTACCTGATTTCAGTTATTGTTGCGGTATATACTGCTCCAAATTCTAACTGCTGCTCCTGCTATAAGTGCAAAATAAGCCATAAGATTCACAACCAAAAAAAGAGCAACAAAGAGCAAATAAAAGTAACTATTACAA
Organism: Dasypus novemcinctus; assembly: GCF_030445035.2. NCBI lineage: Eukaryota > Metazoa > Chordata > Mammalia > Cingulata > Dasypodidae > Dasypus > Dasypus novemcinctus. The sequence goes on from NC_080689.1 coordinate 44,767,475, forward strand.
AGATCTACACTTACATCATCTTTGCAGATTTCGGTAATGAAGTCTCTTGCTTCATGCATAGCACTGGGTGTTGGTGCAAATACAGAAAATGTTTCTTCATCTACTTGACTAATAGTAACTCCTTTGAAAAAGATAAATTTAATATATTAAAATTAACTTGCTCATTCCAGATGAGACTAGTCTGAAGAGCAGAGGTGAGAACAGGGGAGGGACCTGAAAGTAGCTGAAAAAGGGATTCACTCACCAATACACACTGCACAATGTATATGGCATTGCATTAGGCCTGAGGGATAAAGCAGTAAACCAATGTCCCTGTTCTCTACAGTTCCACAATCTGGTGGTGTAAAGCATATCAATTCTAATTTTGGAAGGTCTGGGTATTTTTGTTTTTTTAAAGACTTCTTTCTTTCTTTCTCTCCCCCCTCAACCTCCATTTTTGTTCTTTGTGTCCATTTGCTGTGTGTTCTTCTGTGTCTGCTTGTATTCTTATTAGGGGGCTCCAGGAACCAAGATCCTGGGATCTTCTGGAGTGGGAGAGAGGTGATCATTCTCTTGCATCATCTTAGCTCCCTGCTCTGCTGCGTCTCTTATTGTGTCTCCTCTGTGTCTCTTTTTGTTGCGTCATCTTGCTGCGCCAACTCTCCGCATGAGCCAGCACTCCTGCACAGAGCAGCACTCTGCATGGGCCAGCTCGCCACACAGGCCAGCTTGCCTTCACCAGGAGCCCCTGGATATTGAACCCTGGACTTCCTATATTGTAGACAGGAGCCCAGTTGCTTGAGCCATATCCATTTCCCTGTTTTACTCTCTTAATTAAGAGTAGAAATTATTCTGGATTTCTTTTCTCATTTCCCCCCCCCCTTTTCCTCGTACTCTTTAGAGTAGTGAACAGGTAGGTGAGGGATGATACATCAGTTTCCTTTCTCCATGCTCAGTCTTAAGAACTGGCTAAGGCAATTCTGCTTCTCACCCTCCTTCAATAACCTCAAAGCTGGCAAGTACTAGGTAACCCAAAGACTGCATCCAGAAAAAAAAAATTAAAGCATACTATTTCTATATACCCTTTAATAAGAGTCTAAATAAAACTAAATGAAAGCAGTGGAAGTAATAAAGATAATTAAAACATAATTCCCCTAAAGTAAACTACAAATTATTCTAGAGTTCAATTTGAAAATGTTGTAAAAACAAATTAATCAATTTTTGGTCATCCTTCTTGAATCTATTAATAGTTAAGGATCGCTGTTTGCTAATTTATTAAGAAGCATACAAAAAATTTACAGTAAAGATATGTCATATCATTTTCTCCCGGCCTTTCACTTCTCAAACATATATTTTTGGAGCAAAACAGTAGAGGTGAAATGAAAAACTTACATGGTCAGAAATTCAAAAAACAACAAAAACAGAAAACAAACAATGAACCCAAACTTCATACAACTCTTACCCGTTTCAGCCTGAAGTTTTTTTAAATGATATCCACCTGGTCCAACAAACTTTGATCGTTTTGATAATGGAACCTGAACAGTTTCTGAAATGTTAATACAGACAAAATGTAGGTATTAAAAAATATAGATATGTATATATATTTATAAATAAATAATTCAAATACATGAACCTAAAACATGTACTGATCACTTGGGATTGTTTATTTTTTTTTTGGCCTTGACATATGTAAAATATTTCAGTAAGAAAACAGAAAAAGTCTGTTACTGGACTAAGGTTATTGAAAGTTCTAATGTTCCAAAACATTCTCAAAGTTTAAAGTACTTTAACTATAAAAAATATTTAAGGTCTTTTCATTTTGTGTATTAGGTAAAAAATTTAAAAACAGTAATAATTTTAATGTATTACCTACAACAGGTCCATTTTCTTTTCTAGATGCTCGAGGTTTTGAAATAGTTTTGTTCATAATCTGTAGAATCTCCTTCTTTGCCACTAGAACAAATAAAAACACAATGAAAATTATAGTATATAAAACAAATGTGATCTGATATGATGACTGCATTTTTAGTTTTCACAGAGTAAAGTTCAAATTCTTTATCTTATTATCAAAGCCATCCACATCCCAATTATCTTGATAATTCTACTCATTATACCCTTCTCCATAAATCCTATCTTGGAGATTTGCTTAGTTTGTAAAAATTGAATTTTCATTGGTTTCTTTACTTTGGTGGTCTGTCATATGCCCAGAAACTTAATACTTCTTGATCTAAGTCACATAAAATTTCACTTTTAAAAGCAGTATTTTATGATAAGCTTATTTTTATAACAACTGTATTAAGAATTATAGTTCCCATTAACAAACTACACAATTATGAAAGGAGTATCAGGCACATTAGCTTACCTGAGGCTTGCTGAATGGCCTCCATTACAATTTTTATTGGCATCCCAGGTAATTTAATATCAGCCTGAAATGGAAGAGCCAAAAAGTTATGTAACTATTGATTTATGATACTATTATAAAAACAAGTTTTAAAAGTACCTGTAATGAAGTTATTCCCTTATTAGTGCCAGCAATTTTGAAATCCATGTCGCCATAGTAATCTTCAATTCCCTTCAGAAATTTAAGAAATTATCATACAGTTTTAAATAAAAATAAAATTCACCCATAATCACTGTAGAAGAATTTAGACCTCTAAATACCACAAAGAAATATCTTTTACATTAACTACTGTTTTACAATTTGTGATAGTGTAAACTACAAATATTTTTTACCAGAAAGATTATTTTAGATGTTTACTTCCCAAAATTTAGGATCATCCTAAAGTAAGCTACTATGGATAGTTAACACTGTAATACTTATTTTTAACTTATAACCTATAAAAACTAAGGGGTGTATGCAGAGGAAAGTAAGAAAAAGTACCTCTGTTCCTTGAGTACTTGCATTCTCCTAAACACCTGACACTTATTATACATGTATAATTTTACCACCAAATATTTGAAAATGTGAATATACTTGCCAGAATATCTGTCAGCAAACGATAATCTTCTATCTCATTGTTCTCAGGATTGTTTTTGGTGATCAGTCCTACTGCTACACCCGCAACCGCAGATGAAATTGGAACCCCTATAATTGAAAAAAGCTTTTGTATGCATTGTGTACATCAGCCTACCATGTGGATTTATCATTCCACTGACATTTATTTTAGTATACGTGGGTGGTGTTCTCTAAATTGACAATCATCAAAGCTGAGATGGAAAGTTCTTAAAGGTCATCTGACCAGCTTATTTCTTCTCTAACATATAAAATTCTTTAAAATAAACTGGGTCTAAGACATAATTAATTTACTCAGTAAAAACTGCTCTAATAATGGTAAATTCAATAACTTTTAAAGTAATCTATTTCTTGCCTTTTTGCTTTTTTTGATTCATCTTTTTTTAAAAGTTGCCATGTATTTGGTAAATTCTTCCAGTTTGAAAACCTCAGTATACCTCCACATGGGCAGTTGCCATTAGGTTTCTTGTGGATTTTTTCAGAAAATATCTATGCACCAGTATAAATATAAGTGCACTCTTCTATTTTCTTTACTCATGGAAACATACTATTCTGAACCTGGCCTTTTTTTCACTTAACAACATATCGTGACACATTATCCCACAAAGTTCTACCTTATTCTTTCCAGTGGCTGTGTAGTACTCCCTATTTTGTGTCATATGCAGAAGTAGTGTTGTTTGAGTCAAAGGCCATGTGAATTTACGTTTGTTATACTGTCAGACTGCCTTCTGCAGCATTTCATACTTTTACCAGCTGTATCTGAAGATGCCTGTTATTCCACATCCTTGTCAATTCTTGTTAAACCTTTTAATCTTTGCCAATCTATGAGGTAGAAACGGTAGTTTATTATATTTAATTTGATTTGTTTTTGAGTGAGGTTGAGCGTTTTTTCATTTTTTATAAACCATTTTATTTTATTTTTTAAAAGATTATTTCTATCCCCTTCACACACACCCCGGCCCCCCCCCCCAATTGTCTGTTCTCTGTGTCTAGTTGATGCGTGTTCTTCCTTGTCCACTTCTGTTGTTGCCAGCGGCTCAGGAATCTGTGTTTCTTTTTGTTGCGTCATCTTGTTGTGTCAGCTCTCTGTGTGTGCGGTGCCATTCTTGGGCAGGCTGCACTTTCTTTCATGCTGGGCAGCTCTCCTTACGGGGCGCACTCCTTGTGCGTGGGGCTCCCCTATGCGGGGGTCACCCCTGTGTGGCAGGGCACTCCTTGCGCACATCAACACTGCACGTGGGCCAGCTCCACACGGGTCAAGGAGGCCCGGGGTTTGAACCACGGACCTCCCATGTGGTAGACGGATGCCCTAACCACTGGGCCAAGTCCGCTTCCCTATAAACCATTTTAATACTTCTTTTTCTGTAAATTGTCTGTTAGTCTTTTCTTTATTGATTTCAATATCTTTACCTATTTCTTAGTTTGCTGAGTTTATGGTGATGTTTTTTTCTGTGCAGAATTTTACAAGTTTTATGCACTTATGGTTCCTCAATTCTGCTTAGAAAGGCTTTCCCTCTTCAAGATTCTGATAAAATCACCCATGTTTCATAAAAAAAAAAATTTTTTTTCTCATTACTTCGGTGTAAAAGAATATGGGAGGAATCTCATTTCATATCCTCTAAGGAATCTCACCTATAACTAGCACCTCTAAGGCTGATGTCTTCAAATCTATCCCCCTAGCCTAGCTCTCTTAGTCAAGTCCTAAATCTTTATGCCCATTTTGCCTATTGGACATGTACAGATAGATGTCCCCAAACACCTTAAATATATATGTTCAAAAGGAATCATCTCCAATAAATGCTTTTTCTCCTGCATTCCCTATATTGGTTGAAAGCAACCAGAGACATTTGTAGCAGTTTGATATAGTTACGAATTCCAAAAATAGATATTGGATTATGTTTGTAATCTGGTCTATTACTGGCATGACTGAGTTATGAATAGGGCTTTGATTGGGCCTCATCATTAGGGCATTGAGTCTCCACCCCTCGGTGGGTGGGGACTCACAGATAAAAGGCATGGCAAAGGACAGAGTTGGAGCTTTTGATGCGAGGGTTTTTGATGTTGGAGTTTGATGCTAAACCTTTAACCTGGAGCTCTGGGAAGTAAGCTCACAGAGGAAAGAGAAGCCAGCCCCAGGAGGAGAGGAACTCTGAGCCCAGGAAAGAAGCAAGCCATGGGAAGGAAAGAACCTTGAACCCAGAGAGAAGCAAGACTTTGGAAAGGAGGAACCCAGGAAGCCTGAACCCTCAGCCATTGGCAGCCATCTTGCACCAACATGTGGAAACAGACTTTGGTGAGGGATGTAACATGCTTTACGGCCTGGTATCTGTAAGTTCCTACCCCAAATAAATACCCTTTATAAAAACCAACCAGGTTCTGGCATTTTTGCATATTTTTCAGTTTCTGGTATTTGGCTGACTACTACAACATTCAACCCAGAATCAATACTTCTTTCCTCATATATATTTTTTTCTTTCCTCCTTAGATCCCATCAAGTCACAAAGATCTGTTTAGTTTAACCTCAAAATTTTTAAGAAAACTGTCCTTTCCCACAAATTTTAATACCCACTGCCACTCCTTTAGTTTATGTCTATATCATTTCTTAACTTGGTAATAGTCTTTCCAACTGGTTTCTCAGATTTTAGTCTCTCCCTCTACCTTCTACTCTCCTCCATTTAGTTCCCCAGGGTCATCATCTAAACTGAAGGAAAAACTACCTCTGCTCCACCCTTCCCCTTAAATCCTCAATTGCAGATCCAGGTAATGCCACTCCCCTATATAAAATCCTTCAATTTCCCCATTATGTGCTTTACAGGAAATATTTATAGGTGTTCTGTGGGAGTTTGGGAAATATCACGTATCCTGTTCCTAGAGATTCAGTACACATATTAGCATACTTAAGGTTATTTAACCCATTGTAAATAAAGCTGTCTAACCCTGCTTATACTTACTTTAGAACAATTTTTTTTTTTTTTTTGCCATGGCATGTAATCATCAACATCTTGTGGAACACTATTCCAAACACTGAATGGGGAAAGGCTTGCTTTAAGCCCAAAAATTTTTTTTCAGGAGGTACCAGGAATTGAACCCAGGAATTCACACATGTGAAGAAGGCACATACCAACTGAGCTATACCCACACCCCTAAGCCTGAACATTTTACCATGACAATCTTCAAAATCTGGTTTCAGTTTTCAATGCTTCTTACACGTACATAATAGAAACACACCACAATGTTTCATATTTCATGACTTTGCACATGCTGCTCCTTCACCTAGAGGCCCCAGGAACTGAACCTGGGACCCTCCATATGGTAGATGGGAGCCCAATCATTTGAGCCACATCCACTTTCCCCCTTTCTTTTTAAAGTACTTCATAAACCTTTCTTTTTATAAGCTGTTTTAAGAGCTTTGCCTAGGGTCACTGGGCTATAATTTCTAGAAGATCCTTTTCTTACTCTCTCAAAAGAATTTTTTCTGTTTCTGGTATCCGAGTATCCATGATTTCTCAAACTGTCAAAATGGTTCAATAATCTCATCCTGAAGTTTTCATCATTACCGAGGATGTATTTTGTCTAAACCAGAAGATCTGAGTTCATTTAAAGAAGTGAATGACTCCGAGGATCTCCCCTTTTATTTTATCTTTCAGTTCACCCTTTTCAGGATTTCCCAATATGAGAGTAAGTCTGCTAATTATAAGCTGCAAGAGGACAGGGATTTGTTTTTTGTCACTACTGTGTCCCAAGTGCTTAGATCAGTGCTTGGCACATAGGTGACTATGGTGGCTTAGAGGTTTGTATGCAAGAAAAACATGTTCTTAACCTTAACCCATTCCTGTGGGTATGAACTTAATTTAAGTAGACCTTTTGATGAGGTTACTTCAGTTAAGGTGTGGCGCAAACTGAGTAAGTGTGGGCCTTAATCCAGTCCCTACAAGGAAAGGAAATTGGACAAAGAAGGGAAGCCACAGAGAGCAGTAAGAAGCTAGAAGTCAATGGCACTCAGAAGAGAAAGGAGAAGACACAGTCATGGGCACTATCTTATGATAGCAAAGCTGAGTTACTCTCAAGATTGCCAGCCAGAGAGAAGATACCAACCCTGGGAGGAAGCAAGGTTTCTAGCCTCTTGAAATGTGAGCCAATAAATTCCTGTTGTTAAGCCAACCCAATGTATAGTATTGGTTTTACCAATCAGGTCTGTTGAATGAATGAATGAAGATGAAGAACAGAACTAATATTTTACCAGCTTCCTTAAATATCAGATTATGCTTTTCTTCCAACGAGTACAGCTAGAAAAATGCCTGAAATTGCTTTTAGCATGTATTGCTTTGGAATGCTCTAAGGTTTACCATTTCCAGATATTATATATTCACACCATCTTTTCATTTCATCCTTGGTTATGTCCTCTTTTCCATCTTTTATACCTGTATTTTAAATTTGTGAACTCAGAGAACTCCTCTTCAGTATCACTAGGTTCTGATTTCTTTGGGTAGAAACTGGTTTTGAGAGCCTTCTAACATTCTGACTCTTTCCTTTCGGAGTTTCAGACCCAGGGATGATATTGAGTCACTAGCAGTCTGCCGTCCTACAATTCTGCATACACTTCTATGAAAGACATTGTTCTTATTATGGCTTGCATAAATTGACTGAAGGAAGATTACATGTTTACTTTCTTTATGATTCCTAATACTTCTTCTGCTTAATCAAAACTTCCTTTGGTGATTTGAATCAAGTCATTGCTCTTTACCTTTTGGAAGCTGAGGAAGCTCACTGGGCCACCAATGCAAGTAAATAATTTTCACAGTATACTGCTTTTGGCCAAAAACAAGAATTCTAATGGATATCTGTGAGGCTGAAGCTACACTCTGCAACGATCTTGCCTTTGGCTTAGTTAGGTAATCTGTAATTTGATATTGCCAAGCTTACTGAAATCCAATTTTAAAGAAATCTTATATTTTACACATTTCAGGAATGAAGTGTTAGCAGAATTGTGACAATTCTTTTACCTGCATCCATTAATGCTAAACTTCCACCACATGCAGATGCCATAGAAGATGAACCTACAGAAAGATAAATAGTAGCTTTATAAGATACTGATTTTTTTAGTGTAGGAAATTATTATTATTGGTTATTTCTTTACAAACATTCAATATTCTTTTCTTCTTTCTTTTTAAAAGCACTTAAATTTTCTTAAACCACAAACTTCAGAGCTGCACAATCCAATAAAGGAGCCATTAGCCACATTTGGGTACTTACATTTAAATTAAAAAATGTTTCTCAATTGCAGTAGTCACCCTGGTTACTATATTGGACAACACGGATATAAAACATGTCCATAGTTTTATTGGACACAATAGAGATTCTCATTCTAAGAAACTTCTCAGAAGGACTAGAACACCTTTTTTGTTACTATAATCCTGGGGTTCTTAACAAGGGGTCTGTGAGCTTGAATTGAAATTCAAAAAATCATTATTCTTGTGGGGATGTGTTGGTGTGGGTGTGATATATTTATTAAATAATGCACAGTATAGTGTGGACTTAGAAAGGGGTCCATGGTTTCACCTGATTGGCAAAGTGGTCTATGGAACAAAAAAAGGTTAAGAACTCTTGCTTTAATCAGAAGGTAGTTAAATTATAGGGCACTGGCTCTCTCATTGGGCCATAAGCACATTATCCTAGTTACACCCACTTGAGAACATAAAAGTCTTTAAATTTTAAGTTTACTTTGATGTTTATTCCTCAAAACCTGTTACCATCTGATTTTTCTATGTCTGCTAGACCTTTCAGAACTCTGTGCCCTTCCTGCTTTCAATTATTATATTTTGCCTTGACCTATGGACTATTTATTTAAATTTAACTTTCAATCCAACCTCCCTCTGTGATGTCAACTTATTATTCATTCATGATATGTGACAGGTGTCCCCTTTTTAATGAATCACCCTATTTTGGCCCTTTCTTTCCTGAGTTGGCCTTCCACTATGACTTATTTATAAAAACAGACAAATAACCAAATAACCAAAATAGTATCTATTTTATGACACATGAAGAGAAATATGTTTCATATTGCTTTCAAAACAAGTCATTAGCTAAGAACACAGTTTCATGAAAGTACTTATTAACTTAACACATTCTCTTGCAAAGGCTTGCACTCTATAGTAATAAACATAATATAATATTAAACGTTGGGAATATAACAGGAAACCTGGCCTTTTCCACTATGAAAAAAATATTTCAATACCATTTGATTCTAGGACTTCAGATGTGACTCTTATGGTGAAAGGAAAATCTTTGGGAATAACAGGACACAAAGCTTTCTCAGCAAGAGCACCTAAATTAAAAGAGAAAACAGTAAGGAAAAATTAATGAACTTTAATTTCTGTAAGAACTCCAGTTTAAGTCTGCAGAGTTGTACTCACCATGCCCAAGTTCTCTTCTATTTACACCAGTGACTTTGCCAATTTCATTAGTTGCATAAGGAGGAAACTAGAAAAACAACAAAACAAAGCATTCATATACAACTGACATGGAAAGATGTCTAAAATATATTAATTTTAACCAAATAATAAAACAAACTACAACATAGCACAATCCTGTTTTTGTTAAAAAACAAAAATAAACACACATTCAGCCAAACACACATTCAGTCTGGACATCTAAAATATACACCAAAGTGCTAAAAGTAGCTATTTTTAGCATATACATTAATTAGTAGGTGGAATATAGACAGTTTTGGAAAATTACACCATAAATTTCCATGGTGCTTATGTAGGAAATGGAGGGCACAGAGGAGCATGTTGAACTGCACTCTACGTGTACCATCTTCAGCTTTTATATATGACTCATAACTGTAACTTATTGTTTGGAATACTACTTCGTATCTCTCTAAATCCTTTCTGTATGCAATAAGAAATGGCACAAATATCCACCTTAACAGATATGTGATAAAATCAGCAGAGTAAAATGTTAATGGCAGAATCTAGATAGTGGGTATAAGGTATTAATACAATAAAGTCCTTTCAACTTTGCTGTATCCTGGAAAATTTTCACAATAATAAAATGTTGGAAAATTTACCTTACCTCATAGTGCAGCATGAAATTTTTATCTTTTATGCCACTAAAAAAAAAAGCATAATATTTAAAACATCATACAGATGCAAACAAATTTACATCAATAAAAAGCAAAACATTCAAGTAAAAATTTTTTTAAACAATTGGGTATTAATGAGAATTGGAATGAAATGGAAAACCAGAAGGATTATAAGGATGAATGGCAGAGATGTTATACTCTCTGGGCCTTAGGAATAAATTCTATACAGATTTAGAAAAATAATTTTGCTTCAAAAAAACACATAAATACCTAAATTTGAATACTAAGAGAGTAGGGATATAATTTTAAGCATAAAGAACTATCAAGAGAATCATAAATGTTGTAATCATTTTGGTCAGATCTCAGAGTTATAATCACTAGTCAAAATGTGAAGAAAAGATCAGTAATTGAAATGATATAGCTGAAGGCTGACAAGTTTGAAAAGAGAACAGTTATAAATGCATCTAGAACAATTAGGAAAAGGAGAAAAGAAACACAATTTAGGTCCTGAAAGCAGGGAACTAGATTTACCTATAAGTGAGGGAAAGACGACCAACACATTCAGTACCTTAATACCAACAGCACCTCCTTTGGGTCAAATTACTAAAAGGAGCTTCTCTGCAGAGGAATTAGTGGGGCAGAATTTGCATAACCATGAATTGCAGCCATGGGGAAAGAAATAAAAAACTAAGCTCTTTCAAAAGATTAAAGGAATTATAGACTTTGGGGCCTAGAGGGGAAGATAGGATCATGCAGTCCATTACATGAAAAGGAAACCAAAGGTCAGCATGTCTGAGTAACTAAAGTGTACTTCCTCACATGGTTAGAGACAGACTTAAGACCCGAACAAACAGAAGTGCCCTGGGCAAGTCCCTTGCTCTTTCTTAATAAGCTGTATTGACTCTCTTAGTAGAGAAAGGAGCCAAAGTGAAGACTAGCAGGGCAACCAGGTTCTGGCGTCAATGGGAATATAAAATTCACACAAAGTATAGGAGTTCCCTAAAAGGATTAGAATGAGGATTAGCATACTAGCCTTATGCACACAGCTGCATTGTCAATTTTATTATACACATGAAAAACAACGAGGGGTCTGTCCTGAAGATATTGGGGATTATCCTAATCACCTGGGCAGTAGCAAGAGGAAGGCAAAGTGCTGTGGTCTTCTGAGATCCTTAACCAGGGAAAGAGAAGCAGCCCTTTCAGGCGCTAAGGAAATAATTGTGGCTGTGGGTCTTAGGCTCTTTTTTTTTTTTTTTTTAAATCAAAGTTCATTAAAGTATAACATTCATATATGAACATATATAAACAATAAGTTTATAGTAAAAGTTGTGAACTTACAAAACAAACATGCATAATATCATATAGGGCTCTCATATATCACCCCACTACCATCACCTTGCATAGTTGGAAAACATTTATTACAAACTATGAAAGAGCACTGTCAAAATATTACTACTAATTATAGCCCATACCTTACATTTGGTGTATTTTCCCCACAACCCACTTGATTATTAAAACCCTGTATTAGTATTATAAATTTGTTATAGTTTATGAGAGAACGTTCTCAATTTGTTCTGTTCTCCACAGTCTGTCTTCCACCATTGGATCCCCTGTGTTATACAGCCCCATGTGCTGTACAATCCATTCAAAATGTATACTCAGTGGCTCTCATTTTCATTAGAGTTGTTCTGTCATTACCTCAGTCAATTTTAGAATGTCTCAATACTCCAAAAGGAAAAATCCCCTATGCCCTTACAGCCCCCCATTGTTGTCTCTTATAGTTGATATATCTTCTTTGCCATTGTTGCAAAAATAATACAATATTACTGTTAACTATATTAACTATCACCCATAAGTTACATTAGTTGTAATTTTTCCATGTGTCACCATATTCTTAACAAGGGCCCTAGGTTCTTAATATAGTAATGTTGATAGGTACTGAAGCACATATTCTCATCTAAAATTGATGAACATGACTAATATTATTGCTCACTTTTTAGGAAGAAGGGAAGAGAGCCAGGTATTCTAGAATACAAAATCAAAGGTGTCTTCTGACTAGGGAAAGTCTTTTTCAGTTTTAAAAGCCTCTAGATTCTTTTCAGCAACTGGGACTCTTGCTGTGATTTGCTCTCTTGTTTTTAATTTAAAAAGTCACCCATTCAAATCACCTAAGAAATCTGTACTGTTGATCTAGAGTGAGAATAAACTGAAAGTACTCACATTAGAGAAGTAAAAGCTTTACCAATATTTGTTCACAAACTAATGAATTAGAAGACAATGTAGCACAAAAAACCCTTGAGGATTATGTGAAATCACTATTATGTAAACAAACAAATGAAGTAGAGATACAGGATTACAAAAGCACCCATGAAAAATAATAAACTGTGTGAACTTCAATTATGTACTGAATGTCATAACTTAAAAACATAAACTTACCTTATAGCTGTTGTAATTCGATCTGACTTAATATTGGATTCTAATGAATCAAATGTAACAGTACAAAGCACCTAAAATAGAAGAAAAAAAATTCCTTAAGCCTTAATTTACTAACAAATAAGAAAACTAAAAATATTTCAAGAACCCAATTAGCTTAAAAAAAAAAAAAAGAGGAGAGGTGTGGCTCAAGCAGTTGGGGACCTGCCTCCCACAGGGGAGGTCCTGGGTTCAGTTCCTGGTGCCTCCTAAAGAAGACAAGCAGACACCACAATGAGCAGATGTCTCACGAGCAGATGCCACAACCACCACAACAAGCAGATGCTGCAACCAGCAGACGCCACAATGAGCAGGGAGCAGAAATGGCTCAAATGATTGGGCACTCACCATCCACATGGGAGGTGTGGGTTCAGTTCCCAGTACCTCCTAAAGAAGACGAGCAGTATCCCCCACCCTCCTTACCCTCCCAATGGCTCCATCATATTTCTGCTCACTGTCTCACACAAAGAATCAGGTCCTGATGGTTTTACAGGTGAGTGCCACTAAATTTTAAATAATAGATAGCATGCATCTTACATTACTATTTCAAAAAAGAGAATAAAGTGGAAAGCTTCCCCACTTATTTTTATAACCTTGATACAAAAACTTGATAAGTGCAGAATCAGAAAACATTACAGATCAATTTTATTCATGGAAAATCAAATTCTTAAAAAGCCTAAATAAAATACTGGCCAACTCAATCCAGTTGTGATTTTAAACTTTTCAACATATACTTGAATTATTGCCTAACAAAATAACACAAGAAAGAAGAAATAAGCACAAAGATTAGAAGAGAAGAAAGAAGACAGGAATTATTTGTACATGATATGTTTAATTAGTTAGAAAATCCAAGGGAATCAACAAACTAAGGACAGTTATCATATATCAGATCAACAGATAAAACCAATAGCATTTACCTATAATCAGCAATAACTAATTAAAAAGTATAACAGGTATTTATGCTGCAATTTATAGCTGCAATAAACACAAAAAAGTATATTAGAATTAACCTTTCCAAAAATATACAATACCTGTATGTTTTGCTTCTAGTAATGATAGACGCTTCAATTAGAACAATATTTCTATAGATAACAACTATATACTATGGAAAAAATACATATTTTTAAAAATCTGAAGATACTGGAGAGTGAACAAAAGCAGGCAGACACTGGCAGGGAGTTCAGGTGGAAGAAGAAAAAGCCACTAGGAGAGTTACCTGTATTTAAAGGTTTCAGCCTGAGGGCAAGTTCCAATCTGAGCCATGAGAGTGGCTACAACTCTGATAGAAGTCTTACTAGATTAAAGAACCAGAGAATAGTGTCTGGGCAATCTAGCTGGTGAAAAGTGAGGGCTGAGTGGGGAGAAATCTGAGAGAGCACCAGAAAGTCTCTTAAGATGCTTCTCCTTCTGATTGTCAAATATTCAATTAATCCAAAAGAAGGCAGATAGAAGAACAGAGAAACAAAAAACAGAAAGGCCAAACAAAAACAATAAAATGGAAGACCTAAAGTCAATGATATCAGCAATTAAATTAAATGTTAATGGACCATATACTCCAATTAAAAGGCAGAAATGCTCAAAATGGTAACAAAAGAATGCAAAGTATCTTAATGGAAATATTTTTAAAACCTTATTAAAAGGCATAAAAGAAAACTTAAATCAAAGAAGAAACAGACTATATTCATAGTAAAGACTGATTTAAATTGTAAAAAAAATAATTTATCTCTCAAATTAATCTATGAATTGAATGCAATTCCAATATAAATCCTAGATGAATTTTGTGAGAACTTAATATCATTCTAAAATTTATATGAAGGACAATTATTTTGTGGGGGGAAAAAAAGCAAAGAGGGAGAATTTGCTTTCTCAGATATTAAGATATATCCCCCAAACCATAATAATTGAAACATTTTCCATACTGGCCCAGGAAAATCATAGAACAATGGAAAAGAAGAGAGTTCAGAAATACAGTTATAAACTTTGATTATCATAGAGGTGACATCACAAATCAGTGGGAAAAATGGATGATTAGTAAATGGCATTATATAATTGGCTCACTATGGCGATTTCTATCTCATACCTTGTTTAGGAATAAACTCAACAGAGATAGATTAGGGGAGTGCATATGGCTCAAGTTGTTGAGCAGCTGCTTCTCACATGGGAGGTCCTGGGTTCGGTCCCCAGTGCCTCCTAAAAACAACAAGCACTGAAACAAAAAACCAACCCAGGGGAGCCAATGTGGCTCAGTAGTTAAGTGCTGACTTCCGACATACGAGCTCCTGGGTTCAATCTTTGGCCCCAGTACTTAAAAAAACAAAACAAAATAAAACAAAACAAAAAAACCAAAAACCCTTTATAAAAAGAGAGAGTAAGACAGATTAATGACTTAAATAAGATAGTTTAAACTATAAACCTAATAGAAGGAAAAAGTGGGCATATGATTTTGTGACTTTGGGGTAAGGGAGGATTTCTTAAATAAGACTCTTAAAAACATAAAACACAAAAGTGAAAAAGGTAAAGATGGACTATATTAAAACTAAAGACTTCAGGTTCATAGAGTAGACACATAGTAAGCCTATCATACAAAAAGTTAAAAGACAAATGACAGAGGAGATAATATCTACAACATCTGGTTTGTTACTGAAATAGGATTAATATTTAAAACCTAAGAAATACAAAATAGCAGGAAAAAGATAGTAAAGTATATTCAAAAAAGAAAAAAAGGTAGGCAAAGGATATGAACAGGCAATTCAGAAAAAGAAAACCTGATTCAGGTCTACCACATTGCATAACTTTAGGGGACACCATTTATGTGAAAATAATGCCTAGAGGTGTATAGTCCTATGATTTATACAGTGAACCTGTTGAATGGCTATTATATAGAGATGCTGAACCTAACTACTAACCAGGAAAATGCAAATAAAAGCAAGGAGGTGCCAATTTGAACTAATCAGAAAGGCAAAGATTAGTGGTTAAAGTTTAGTGATTAAAGAAGTGTGATCACACTACCATACACAAAACAACTGATACATTTATATCTAAATAATTAAACACAGGTAAACTACAAGCACACACGTGAAATACAAGAGAGGGGGTATCTATATAAGGGAAGGGAATGGGGCTGAGATACAGGTTAAAAGGGAAAAACAAATGAGGTACTTGAACGGACGAATAATGACAGTATGCCATAAACTGAAGAGTATGAATGACTAATTTTGTGTACTTGAGCTTAAAACTACAATTAAAAACACCAGATAATTCTAGAAAATGCAAACTAATTATAATGACAAAATCAGATCAGTATTTGTCTGGGAAGGAGGGATGTGAGCAGGAGAAAAGGATTTCCAAGGGGCATGAGGAAACTTTTGGAGATGATTATGTTCATTATCTTGTTGGTGGTGAGTTTCTCAGTCATATTATATGTGAAAACTTATCAAATTATATACTTCAAATATATGTGATTTCTTAATCAATTATACCTCAATAAAACTGTTAAAATATTTAAAAAATTGACACTAACCTGGATAAAATACTTCATATGATAAAAACCTACAGCATCCACATTATGTACTTCTATTAGATCTAATTAAACAATCTTAAATCAGCAATTAATTGTAGCTTTTTATATAGATTACCTGTGTTTGTCCCCTTTGAAATAATGCTGATCCATGAAGAGTTTTAAACATGTCTACCTCACAACTTATATTTCTAAGTGAAGTCAAATCTCGACCATCACACCTACAATAATAAAGGAAATAAGTGTAAAAAGCAGAGCTGGAAATAAAAAATCATGTATTAACTTTTATCCCTCCAATGAGGTTCTGAACTTCAGTTGTGCAATGGATACCTGGGTCCCATTCTGACTCACTAAATCAGATTCTCAGGGGTTGTGACCCATGCACCTGTATTGTTAAAAACTCTACAAGTAATTCTGATGTGCAGACAGGTTTGTAAACCATTGATCTACTTCCAGTCAGACAGTCAGATACAGTCACATAATCTGCACACTGTTTCTACAATGTTTCCATTTATAAGATAAATATCTTAATTCTTTACAGTTCACTTAAAAATTATTTTTTTTGCTTTGGGCAAGCTGGCATTTTCCAGGCAACTTGCAGAGAAAATGCATGTTTCAATTCCACCAAAAAAAAAAAAAAAAAAAAAAGAGGATATGATGTGTTTACCTCTTGTATTCATTCAAAATAATACTTCTAAAAACCTCCTTTGAAACAACATTGAAGGATTCTATTATTTCATATGGATCGACGTCTGGAAATTTTTCTATAGAAGAAAGACAAACCAAAACAAAGATATTTTTTTGAAAGACAAGATTTCTCTTAAGTTCAAAGCATCAAAGCAACCAACTATGGGAGTAAAACAAGAGAGGTAACTCTCAACATTTAGTCTCCAAGCAAACAAAGCAGATGAATCAAATGTTCCCAAGCAGGTGAGAGGAACCAAGTATTAAGTTGTCCAAATGTATTGTTATTGGGAACTTGTTTGCTTTCTACCAAAACAAGAGTGCTCTGAAATGAGCTCCCTTTTGTCAGGTATTATGTTACCTGACAAATCCAGTCAACCATATATTGAAAAGCTCTAACAGATTTAAGAGTAGTCACTTTCACTCTCTTGCTTCAGAAACTTTTAATTTGGAAATTGGGGAACAATTTTCTTTACTTTATATATCATATATTACAATTCCCTATAGACTGTTTTTAGCTAACATTTATAAAGTACTTTTATGAGCTAGGCACTCTAGATATTTTGTTTTAATACCTTTAATATTCACAATTTAGAAGATAAATTCTATCACCTCCATCCCACAGAACAAAAAACCAAGGATTAAAAAGGCAGAGTAAACTGCCTGATACCATAGAGGTAGTAACAGCTATAACCTGAACACAATTCTATCTGTTCCAAAGGCTTGGGCTTTTAAAAATTAAGCTATTCTACCATATTGATGAACTTATGATAAGTTTTAAGCACTGTCCTCCAAAGTATTTAGTATATTACATATACATTTCAAGCAGCCAGAGCATTAGAAATATTCATACACAAAAAGAAATACTATATAAAGTTCTTTATTTTCATTAGGTAAGAATATATTTTAATATTATACTTCAATATGAATTTTAATGCTTTAACTGGGTGGCATATGAAAAAGGAAAATAATTAGTAACAAAATATTTAACATTGTCCTATCAACTCAGAAAGCCATGGAGATATTCAATTATGTATAATACAAATACAAAATCACTTTTGTTTTTAAATAAGAAAATGTTTTATAAATTTCTCATTCTTAATAAATAGGATAAAATGTATTGAGAAAGGACTAAACTTTTTCAATGGCAATTACAGATAATGGCCTTAATACTAAAGTCAAAATCAGGCTAGCAGCAGAGTTTTTATCTTAAAATAAGAAAAATACTCAGGTAATTATTTTTCAAATGAGTTATTTGTCCATTTGCAGAAAAAATAACAAGAATCATATGTCATACTTGGTTCATATTATGTTTATGTGAGATTGACATACAATAAGATCCTTTGCTTAATAATATCTAGAGTGAGCTGAATTCCCTAAAATCTAAACTTTATATAATTTTACACAATATTAATAACAATATAGCACACATTAACATTTATTAAACATTTACTATGTGCCAGGAATGGCTGCAAATCTCATTTAATTCCTATAAGACAGATAACATCAGTATTGAAATTATACAGATAAAGAACTTAGGAGTGCCTACTGTGTGTTACACGCATATAAATTGATTTTAACACTAACCCCATGATGTATTATTATTGTGAGTTCACAGAAGACAAAGCTGAGAAGCAGTAAGAGAATAAGAACTGATTTCTTTAAGGTTTCATAACCAAAAAGAAAAAAAAATCTATTATTTCTTTTAAATTCAAAAAACAAAACCCACCTTTTAGTTGTTCTTCGGTATCTAATCTTATCTTGTTAACAGCTTCATCTCTGGAAATCTAAAAGAAAATTCATGCTCAATTATTATACATATGGCAACATTTAATACTTCTATTTTTGAATTATGTAATTAACAAATTGTAAGAGCACGCAGATTTCTCTGATAGTAGTATTCTTTAAAAGATTAGAATTGGGAATTGATTTAGAAAAAATATTACTTGTATAAATCATTCAAATGTATTTGTACATTTCCCTAAAACTTGTATTGAACAACTCAGGAAGAATGGAGAAGCAGATAGGTTTTTTTCTTTAGTTTTCTATTTAGAGATGTTTCACAAAAATAGAAATAATATTCATAAACAACTTTGTGGGATACAATAAAAAAGAATTCTCAGAAAAACTATTTAAGACAAAATTCAGGTATACATACTTTATCATGTTCATAATCTGTAAAAACTGCATGGAGTCTTTCCATGGCAAGCCTGTTTTAAGCACAAAATAAATGTGTTAATAATATTTGGAAACATGAGGCAATTTCTATTAGAAACAAATCAAGATATTTAACAATAATATTTAATAACTATTTCATAGGGAATTAAAACATATATATACTGCTGAACAATGCTAATCTGTTTACTATCTATGATACAGAACAATTTTAAACATAATAGCAAATTTAAATACTTATAATAATAAACATTTTCCTTGAAAGCAATATCTATATAACCATATAATTTTTGCATTTTAAATGAAAATAATAACTGGTGCTAGGGGTAATTGCCCAGCAATTAGGAGAACAAATAAATAAAACAAAACAAACTCCTAAACTAAACCCAATTCTAAACTACAAGAAAATAATTATAAAAGAAAGAAAACTTAAATGCATAAAATGAAACCACAGAAGCTCAAGAAGAAAATATAAATTACACTACCCTTGACTTCAAAAACAGAAAATATAAAAAAAAAATCGACACATTTGGCCATATTAAAAAAAAACTTGGGGGGAGTAGATGCAGCTTAAGTGGTTGAGTGCTTGCTTCCCATGTATGAGGTCCTGCATTCAGTACCCAGTACCTACTAAAAAAAAAAAGTTTGTAAAGCAGAAACAAAACAATTAAAACCCTCACAACAGCAGATGTGGCTCAAACGGTTGAGCACCTGCTTTTCCCAGAATCAATCCCTGGTGCCTCCTAATAAAAAAACAAACAACAAGCAAATAAACAAAAAAGCGAACTCAGGGGAGCTGATGGGACTCAGTGGCTGAAGCACTGGCTTCCCACATTAGAGGTTCAGGGTTAATCCCTGGCCCTGGTATCTCAAAAACAAACAAAAAATCTTCACAACAAATCCACCAAAAATAAGATTGAAAGGTAAGCTTAGAAAACATATTTACTGTATATTTTGTATTTAAAAAAATTATAAAACCTAAGTTAAACTATTATGAACTAATTATATAAACTAATTATAAACTATTATAATTATATTTACATATATAAACTATTATAATTAGAAACGTGTTATCATTAATTGTAACAACTATTTTGTACAAGGCAAGGTGGTATATGGGAATCCTGTGTTTTATGCATGATTGTTCTGTAAACCCATGTCTCTAATAAAGAAAAAAACCAAATATATATAAATATATATATATACCAGCAAGACTGAAAAGAACTAAATTTATTTCAGAATGGTAATGTTATTACCAGGAAGGATTTTACAAGCGGTTATGTAGCAGATCTTCACATTCTGACTTTTTAATCCAAAAAAACATTTAATTATGCCTTGCCTTTTTCTGTCTGACCATATTTAGGCACAAAGTTGAGACATACAGACTATTACAAACATTTTCATACTAAAACTTACAAATAATTAAGAATAAAGCTCATATCCATAACCTGAGTTTAGAACACCTTTCTCCCTACCGCTCAAAAGAAGGACTCATACATTGTACTATGCCCTTTCTTTTTCTTCCTGCCTTTAACTGTTCAATTAATTCCACCCTAGACTTTTCTTTCACATATCACACACACATTCTTTCTCTTTTTAAACTCTTGTTTTCTACCATTCTATCCATTTTTGCTCAGTTATTTCAGGAAACTGTTTTGATTATTGGGGACAGTTCATATAATCCTTTCATCTGACTGATGGCTGTGAGTCTGACACTAAGAGCAAAACATCAATTTTCAATTTATTTCAAATCATATGAAATAATTTTCTGGAGATTCAGTCACATTTATTGAGTGCCTGCTATGAACCAGGCACTGCTCTTTTTTAAAATTTTCTTTTTTAAAGGGTAGGCAAGGGAGTAAAGAGTTTATTAAGAAACAAGAAAAGAGATAGTGCACAACCCCAGACATGGTGGCAGGTGTACTACAGGGTGAGACTCACTGTAGATTGTCTTTTTTACTTCATTATAAAGTCCTTGAGGCATGAAACTTAAAAATTTTGATGAGGTTCCATTTATCTATTTTTTCTTTTGTTGCTCATGCTTTGGATGTAAAGTCTAAGAAAACACTGCCTAACACAAAGCTCTGAAGATGTTTCCTTTGTTTCCTTCTAGGAGTTTTAAAAGTTCCAGTTCTTATATTTAGATCTTTGATCCATTTAGGGTTGACTTTTGTATATGGTGTGAGGTAGGGATACACCTTCATTTTCATTTTCAAGATGGCTTTGGCTATTCGGGGGCCCTTTGCCCTTTCAATTAAATTTGAAGATTGGCTTCTCCATTTCTGTAAAGAAGCCTGTTGAAATTTTTATTGCATTGAACCTCTACATCACTTTGGATAGAATTGAGATCATACCAATATTTAGTTGTCCAATTCATGAATATGGAATGTCCAATTTATTTTTGGTAAAGAAGAGGGAACACGCCCTAACTCATTCTATGAGGCCAACATCACTCTCATACCAAAGCCAGATAAAGATACTACATGAAAAGAAAATTACAGACCAATATCCCTTATCAACATAGATGCAAAAGTTCCCCACAAAACACTAGCAAACCAAATCTAATAGCACATTAAAAGAAGTACACACAATGATCAAATGGCATTTATTCCAGGTATGCAAGGGTGGCTTCAATATAAGAAAATCAATTAATGTCATAGACCACATTAAGAGAACACAGGGAAAAAACACCAAGTGATCATCTCAATTGATGCCGAAGAGGTATTTGACAAAATGTAACACCCTCTCTTGATTAAAAAAAAAAAACACTTAGAAAACTAGGGAAAATTCCTCAACATGAAAAAGAACATATATGAAAAACCCACAGCTAACATATTTAATGGTGAAAGACTAAAAGGTGTCCCTCTACCTCAGGAACAAGACAAAGATGCCCACTGTTGCCAGGATTGTTCAACATTGTACTGGAAATTCTAGTCAGAACAATCAGGCAAGAAAAGAAATAAAAGTTATCCAAATTGGAAAGGAAGGAATGAAACTATCCCTATTTGCAGATGATGTAATCCTATACAAAGAAAATTCTGAAAAAATCCACAACAAAACTACTAGAACTAATGAACTAATTCAGCAAAGTGGCAGGGTATAAGATCAAAAGCCAAAAATCAGTAGTGCTACATTATATTAATAATGAACAATCAGAAGAAATCAAGAAAAAAATTCCCTTTACATTAGCAACTATAAGAATCAAACAGCCAGGAGTAAATCTAACAAAGGATGTAAAGGACTTGTATACAGAAAACTATGATATATTGATAAAAGAAATCTCCCTCATTTTTGAATGGCAATTTTGCCAGATACAGAATTTTTGGTTGGCATATTTTTCGCTTTCAGAGCTTTACACTGCCTTCTTGCTTCCCAGTTTTCAATGAGAAATTAAAACTTTTTCTTGCTGAGAATCCCTTGTACAAAACACATAACCTCTCTTTTACTTTATCTTTGGCCTTGATGGTTTGATTATAATATGCTATAGACAGGGTCTATTTGGGTTTATCCTGATTAGAGTTCGTTAAGTGTCTTGATGTATATAGTCATGTCTTTTATTATATTTGGGAAATTTTCAAAGTCAGCTACTGTTGATCCTGATGTGCTGTCATGTGGGCAATCTCAGCCCGGTGTCTGCCTTCCCCTCCAGAATCTACTGTCCCCTGGACTTAGCTATGGGCAATCAGGCATAGGGCTTGTCTCTTTCTGGGCCTCCTCTCTCAGTCTCTTAGGGCTTCTCTACCTTTCTGCAGCTGTGGGTAAATGTGGCGTCCTCTCTCACATAGCAGGATAAAAAATGGTGGCTTCCTTTCTCTGTGTCCAGGCACTACTCTAAGCTACTGGGTATATAGTGGTGATTATACTTGATCTCTTTTTGAGAATCTCACCAATCTCCTCAAGTATTCAAATATCTTATGTTTTATTTTCTTTTCCCTGAACCAGAGATACATGGGGATTATCTGAATCTCAGCCAATAAACTCACTCACCTTTGAAGACTCTAAGTTAAGACACTACAGCTGGAACTTGAAGGAGGTAGGTTCAAACTTTTCTAAGTTTTAAATGTGGTATTTATGACTATACTCAAAACAGAAGGGTGCAATTTATGAACATTAATGTACAGACAGAGATTACATGGGAAGTTTTTTTTCTGAGAAGAAATAAATCTGGTGACAATTTAATATTTTCTATTATGCAAACAGATGTTCTTACTTATGAGTATGTTTCACAATCTCTGGCGAAGGGGTAAATAACTTCTGAGGTGTCCTCTTGGTAACACCAATTTCTCTTACCAACTGTTGTATACCATGAATTATTTGTTGGGTATACTTCATTCCCATTTTGATAGCATGGCAAAAGTCCTGCTGTAAAATATTGTCTGCAGAGGCTTCCAACATCACTATTTAAGGGAAAAGAAAAAACCAAAAACAAAAACATGATACATTCATTGAACCTTTTACCAACACAATATTTTTAAACATCATGACATGACAATACTACAAATTAATTTTATTTTTAAATGTATATCAATCTACCTTTTGATTTCTTTCATCAGAATCAATATATTTACAAACCGTAAAGAACAGTAAATAGAAAAACAAAGTGATAAAATAAAATAAAATAAAAAAAATACAAAAAAAGAAAGCAAAACAAAAGAAATTATCAATCAAGGATGAAACAAGGGATATGACTATAGACCTGATAGACATCATAAGGATAATGGAATCTATTACTGACTCTACAATGTAAAATTGATAACTTAAAGAAATGGATTAATGCCTTGAAAAACACAAATTACCACAACTCACTCAATAGGAAAAAGCCCTACCTATAACTATTATGGAAATTTAATCTGTAAGTTAAACACTCTCAAAAAAGAAATCTCCAGGTCTAGATAGCTGCACTAGAGAATTCTACCAAATGTTTAAAGAAGAATTAAAGCCAATTTTACACAGTCTCTTCCAGAAAAATCCATTTAATATATGTAGCTTTATCCTGATATCGAAAGCAGACAAAGAACAAAAAAAGAAAACTACACACTAATATCCCTCATGACTTCAGATGAAAAAATCTTTAACAAAATATTAGCAAATAGAATTTAGCTGAAGTTTAAAAAAAATTAGTACTGCAAGGCTGGTTCATATTTAAAAATCAATAAATATAATCCACCATATCAACAGGATAAAGAAAAAAAAGTACATGATCATGTCAATCATTGTAGAAAAAGCATTTGATAAATTTAACAATCATTCATAATAAAAATGCTCAAATAAACAACAGAAAGGAATTCCTCAAGTTGATAAAGAGGAGCTATAAAAAAATTTACAGCTAACATTATACTTAAAGGTGAAAGACTGAATATTTCATTTCTTAAATTGGGAACAAGGCAAGGATACTTATTCTCATTAGTCTTACTCAACATAGTTCTGGAAAGTTCTAGACAATGCAATAAGACAAGAAAAGGAAATAAAAAGTATAAAAATTGAAAAGGAAAAATAAAATCATCTCTATTTGCAGATGTTTTATGTACAAAATCCCAAGAAATCTACAAAGAAAAACCTCCTAGACCTAATTAGTAGGTTCAGCAAGTTTACAGGACACAAGATAAACATAAAAAGATCAATTTCTACATACTAGCAATGGAAAGATGGACACTGAAATAAAAAATACAACACCATTTGCAATTGTTTAAAAGGAAAAAGGAAAAATATTTAGGTATAAACCCAACAAAAGATGAACAGGTTTACATACTAAAAACTACCCTAAGTGATGAAAGAAATCAAAGAACACAGTAACGATGTCAATATCCCCCAAACTGAGTAAGAGGTTTAAATTAATTTCACCAAAATTTCAGCAATATTTTTTGTATATGTGTGTGTATATACATATATGATTATTCTAAAATTTATACTTAAAGTCAAGGAACTGGAATAGCTAAAGCAATTTTGAGAAAGAATAATAAAGTGGAGGGAATCATTTGTACCCAATTTTAAGAATTATAATTTAACTACAGTAATCAAGTCTGTGCAGTACAGTCAGAGGAAGAGACATATAGATCATGGAACAGAAGAGAGAACCCTGAAAGAGACCCATACAAATATGTCCAAATGACTTTTGACAAAAGATGCAAAAACTATTCAATGGAAGATGCCTTTTCAACAAATGGTACCACAGCAATTGGATATCCATTGGGAAAAAAAAGAAAATCTTGATCTAAGTCTTATACCCTATGATGGTTAGTTTTATGTGTCAACTTGGCTAGGTTATGGTAGCCAGTTATCCAATTAAATACTCATTTTGGTTTTGCTGTGAAGATATTTTGTAGATGTGGTTAACACCTATGTTTGGTTGACCTTAAGTAAAGGAGATTTCCCCCAATCTGGGTGAGCTTCATTCAGTCAGGTGAAAGGCCTTAAGAGTAAAACCGAGGTTTCTCTGAGAAAGAAGAAACCTGTAGACCACAGGTTCAGCTACTATGTAATGCAGAAAAGCCTCACAGAAAAAAAAGGGGGACAATGACAACAATGAACTTCTGTAAGACAGGACAGGCCCTAGAACTGAGAAATGTAAAGAAAAGCTGAGTGGCGGTGGACTTGGCCCAGTGGTTAGGGCGTCCGTCTACCACATGGGAGGTCTGTGGTTCAAACCCTGGGCCTCCTTGACCCGTGTGGAGCTGGCCCATGTGCAGTGGTGATGTGCGCAAGGAGTGCCTTGCCACGCAGGGGTGTCCCCCGCGTAGGGGAGCCCCACACGCAAGGAATGCATCCCATAAGGAGAACCGCCCAGTATGAAAGAAAGTGCAGCCTGCCTAGGAATCGTGCTGCACACACATGGAGAGCTGACACAGCAAGATGACTCAACAAAAAGAAACACAGATTCCCACGCCGCTGACAACAACAGAAGCAGACAAAGAAGATGCAGCAAATAGACACAGAGAACAGACAACCAGGGTGGGGGGGAGGGGAGAGAAATAAATAAATAAATAAATAAATCTTAAAAAAAAAAAAAAAGCTGAGTGAAGGAGAGAATTTAAACAAATCATAGGATCTGGGGAGAAAATCTCATACAAAAACTAACAGAACAGATCAAGATTCCCAAAAAAGGAAGAAGTTTGCTTCTGGAGGTGATACAATTATATAAAAGTACGTTCTTAAAAATTATAACAAGTATCCAAGGCAAGATTAGATGAAAAAGAGCTGAAAAATCTAAACAGTTAAACACAGGTTATTCTAAAGGTCTAGAATAAGTTGGACCAAGCATCAAAAAAGAACCTTAACATAAAGCTAATCAACTATAAAACTCTAGACAAGAGGGAAAAACTGACATATACAGTTAATTCATCAAGATAATCAGATGCCCAGACATTAGCAAAAAATTACAAGCCACACTAAGAAACAGGAAGATATGGCTCAGTCAAGGGAACAAATGAAAACTTCAGAGGAGACAGAATTTGGAACAACTAATCAAAGAAAAAACAGATCTCCTTAATTAAGTCAAGAAGATGGAGGAAAATAGGGATATAGAGCAAAAGGATATTAAAAAGAGGATGTATGAGCATACAGAAGAATTTGAAAGTTTAAAAAGAAACAAATTATGCAGATGAAAGACACATAATGGATATTAAAAGTATACTAGAGGGAAGTGGACGTGGCTCAACTGATAGAGCATATGCCTGCCATAAGGGAGGGTCTAGGGTTCAACACCCAGGGCCTCCTGACCCTGTGGTGAGCTGGCCCATGCGCAGAGCTACTGTGCAAGGAGTGCTGTGCCACGCAGGGGTGCCCTCGCATGGGGATGCCCCATGCACAAGGAGTGCACCCTGCAAGGAGAGCCGCCCCATGTGAAAAAAGCACAGCCTGCCCAAGAGTGGCACCGCACACATGGAGAGCTGATGCAGCAAGATGATGCAACAAAAAGTTTCCTGGTGCCGCCAAGGGTGCAAGCAGACACAGAAGAACACACAGTGAATGAACACAGAAAGCAGACAAAAGAAGGGTGGGGGAGTGGGGTGAGGAGAAATAAATAAAATAAATCTTAAAAAAAAAATACACTAGAGTGGGAAAAAAATACTGGAGGCATACAACAGCAGAATTGAACAGGCAGAAGAAAGAATTAGCAAACTAGAAGGGAGAACAATTGAAATCATACAGTCAAAAGAACAGATAGAAAGACATAAATACACGTGTCCAAAAAGTACAATGTACTCCAAACAGAATAAATCCTAACAGACCTACTCGAAGACAAATACTAATCAGAATATCAAATGCCATAGATGAAGAATTCTGAAAGCAGCAGTAAAAAAGTAATTCATCATATACAAGGGATCTGCTAAGACTAAGTGCCAATTTATCAATAGAAATTATGGAGGTGAGAAGGCAGAGATATGATATATTTATGGTACTGAAAGAGAAAAAAATTGCCAGACAAAAATTCTTTTTCCAGTAAAGCTGTCCTTCATAAATGAGGGAGAGTTTAAGATTTCCACAGATAACCAGAAAACTAAGAGAGTTCATAAACAAAAGTCCTGTCCTACAAGAACTACTAAACAGAGTTCTGCAGGTTAAAGGAAAGGAGAGAATGGCTTGGCATAGTGTGAAAAATGAGGAAATGAAGATCTTTAGTAAGGGTAACTAAAAGGTTAAATGCAAAATCCAACAGTATTCTCAATATACAACTCTACTTTTTAATTTCCATAAGAATATAGGAATATATTTCCTGATAATGGACATGCAAAATATAAAGAGGTAATGTGTGACAAAAACAATATAAAGAGGGGAAACAGAGGGATATGGGAGCAGAGAATTTATGGGATTAAAGCTAGGTCGGTGTCTTTTCAAATTAGTAGGTTATAGATGTAGGTTGTGTAATCCCAGGGTAAACACAAAGAAAGTAGTGAAAAAATATGTGGAAATATAAATGGGAAAGGGATCAGTCAGATACATCACAAAAGATCAACCGGGGTGGGGGGGAGGGGAAATAAATAAATAAATCTGAAAAAAAAAAAAAAAAAAAAGCCCCAGGTATCAAATGTCATACAATAGAATAAACTGACAACAGACTTTAAGTACTTTGATGGTAAATATTACCAGAGTGGGATTTTGAACTCAAGGTTGTTCTGACTGTCAAAGTCCATTCTCCTTCCACAGAACCAGGTCCTGATTTTCATTTATACAATTACAACATTTTTGTTACAGGGAGTGAAGGTGACCCATGATCACTGCACATCTTCTACTTTGTTACTAGTTTTCCACCTACCAGAAATAAGTCATCTCTTTTTCAGCATGCTTAATGAAAGCTTAGAATGACTGAATTAGCTAAATCAATGTATTTAAACCAATAAACAAATAAAACAATTAATTATCAGACTTGTAACTTCTACAGTTAGACTAAATTATTAGTCTAAAAATATTTACCTTGGTAAGTAAAGATTTTTGTATATTTCAATTAAAATTTGTATATTTTCAATTAAAATTGTGTAGCATTTTAGATATTATCTAAGTGCGAGAGCACTGACAAGATATGACAAAGACAAAACAGAACAAGAATCTTTTAAAAAATGTAGTAACTTGAAAGTAGAATCCAGAAAAAATGTAATATTATAAACTACTTACCAACTTTGCTTTTAGATGCTCCAGCAACCACTAAATTTAAAGTACTAGAAGACATTTCTTTTCGTGTTGGGTTAACAACATATTCTCCATTAATCACTCCTATTCTTACAGCTCCTAAAATATATTAAAATTGGCAATTGTTAAATAAAATCTCTGTTTTCAAGACATTATTACAGTGATGGCTTCAATCCCCCATCTTCAGTTGTGACCACAGAATAAAATCCTTACTTCTACCACGTATTTAAGGCCCACAGAGCGTACTACCTTACCCTACCTTCTTGCCTCACTGTACTACTCCAGATTGCTCACCTGCACCACCTTCTACATCTCTGTGATTACGCCCATGCACTTTTCCTCGCCTAGAATGTACTTCTTCCAAGGTAAATGTTTGTCATTTGATCCTACTAAAGTTCAACTTAAATCTCTGAGCCCTCTTTGACAACTTGACCCACAAAAGTACACCTGTCCTCTTCCATCATTTTCTTAGCACTTTGCCTATACCCTTATAACACTGTTTCTGTTTAGGCTGAAAGCACTAGTACCTAGTCTGTCTTTGTACTTCTAGCACTTAGCACAGTACCTGACATTCAAGGCACTCAATAATGGCTTACTAGATGAATCATTTTTATATTGTGTGTTTTATCATGACAGGGTATATATTCTGGCAATTTTCCAGGCTAAAAAACACCTACAAAAAGGCAACTAAGAAGTTTAAGTATTTAGGAACATAAAATCTGTAATACTAACATACTGTCATCAGAAACAAAACCCAAGGCAAGGATGAAAATGTCTGAAAGAGAGAAAGCAGTCTTAGAATGCCATATAGTTCAATTCCCTCGAAGTTAATAAAACTGACCCCATACCACTCATTACATGCTCACTAGTATTTACTGGAAACACAACAAAACCAAACAAAACCTCACAAAAAAAACACAAATAACCTTTCTTATTTCAAATGTAACTTACCAACAGGTCCATTCCAAGGAATATCTGATAACGAGAGGGCTGCAGAAGCTTAAAAAAAGAGAAAAATAAGAGCTGAAATAAAAATATTTCATTGGTTTTTAAATCAGCAATGCTAATTTTAGTCTCTATTTTTTTATACTTACCACCATTAATTGCTAGGACATCAGGTTCATTAATACCATCCACAGCTAACAGATTACAGAGGACCTGGTATGAGGAAAAAAATTAAAGCACTTAAAAAATCATATACATTGATTTTTTCCCCCATATACATTGATTTAGGTTCACATATTGGTCTAAAATCTGAAAGCACTATATGGATAAAAGCATAAGCTTATAGTAAACTCCTTAATTTTGGCTCATTTAGATAACTGCTTGATCTTGGGCAAATTATTAAAATTAGGCCTCAGCCTCCTCATCTTTAAGAGAGTCCTATGAGGATTACATGAAATAGATGAAACAAAACAACTTTATACCGCAATAATGTGACCCTTTCATGAAAATAACTTCCTTGAGGCTATGACATCCTTCCAAGTGTCAGTAGGAGGGAAAATGAAGCAAGGACATATTCATTTGTATCAAATAAATAAAATGGCAACTGGATTAAAGCACACAGGCCATTATGCTGAAAGAAAATAATATTCAGAAGTTATCAAAACTAAATACAAAATATAATAAAATAAGAGGTATATATGATCCAGACTGACATAATAAAGATTGTGTCAATTGTCCTGGTCTCTGTTACCAATATGATCTACAAGCCAAGCCTGACCTTATCCCCATACACCTTTACCACAATGACCTTTCAAACCCACCAATTCTTTCCTTCCCACGTGGCATTCCATCTGCCTGGAATGCTTTCTGCACAGTCATTTTTGGCAAACTGCGACTCAATTCAGGTGTCAGCTTAAATTGATACTGAATAAATTGTTAGCTTTAAAAAATTATCTTTCTTTAAAAAATTTTTAATGTAAAATGCATTGGCATCATCAAAAATTCTTACTTTGTATTCTTTATGATATTTAGCCTAGAAAGTATTACAGTGATTCAATAAATAATTTTTGATTAATATGGAAACAAACAAATCTAGAGCAGAGCCTACCTGTGTATCATAAAAGTAGCCAGCCGGAAAGAGAGGTCTAATTGCTCGATCTGCAAAAAAGAAAAGAAAGATATTACGTCACATTTCAAAGCTTTTCCCCCATTAAAAAAAAACCACCTTGGAGTGATTTACTGAGAGACATAAATAAATGTCAATGACTCAATTAATATATATAATGTCCTAACAGCAAAACTAACAGGAGCATACCAGTCTAAAGATAAAGGGACAGGCGGTGGACTTGGCCCAGTGGTTAGGGCGTCCGTCTACCACATGGGAGGTCCTTGGATCAAACCGCAGGCCTCCTTGACCCGTGTGCAGCTGGCCCATGCGCAGTGCTGATGTGCGCAAGGAGTGCCCTGCCATGCAGGGGTGTCCCTGCGTAGGGGAGCCCCACGCGTGAGGAGTGTGCCCCGTAAGGAGAGCCGCCCAGCGCGAAAGAAAGTGCAGCCTGCCTAAGAACGGCGCCACCCACACAGAGAGCTGACACAACTAGATGACGCAACAAAAAGAAACACAGATTCCCATGCCGCTGACAACAACAGAAGTGGACAAAGAAGACATAGCGAATAGACACAGGGAACAGACAACCAGGGTGGGGGGGGGGAAGGGGAGAGAAATAAATAAATAACTAAATCTTTAAAAAAAAAAAGATTAAGGGACATTTTTCATTCTGGTTCCACAGGCTTCAGTTACATATATCAAGCAGAGGAAGTAGACTTAAGACAAACAGCAGACCAAAAGAAAACCCTTCTTTGGTATTTTGGTATTTGTGTCTGATGAATGCAAATACATATACAAAAACTAGAAGAAACTGGCTATCACCACCGGATTCAAAGATAAATTTCTACCCAAAGAAATTCAACTAAAATTTAGATAAAGGAACTATAAATTACAAGCAATTATATGATATTTAGGGATATCAATTATAAATATTTAGGGATTACAGACATCTTTCAGTAGTTGATGGCAGTTAAGTAAAATGCTTTCTGGAATTATTATGTTGAATATGAACATGAAAAATATTGGGGACAGATTCAACAGAGTAGAGGCATGGACCACAGAATTTATATGCTCAACAGAGAATCATTCAAGTTAGTAAACAAATACTGATCTCTATTCTGAGCCAGGTGGTTTACCAGGTACAGGGAATTCAATAGTAAACAAACAAAATTCCTTATTCTTACAGAGCCCTGTAGAAAGTAAATAATCTCAGTGCTGTTAAAATTTGATTATTAACTCAGGTGGTGTTAATAAAATGAAGGAAAATTTAAAAGCTATTATAGAACACAGATGGAAGAGAAGAGATGCTAACGCAGGTATATCAGAGACATCTAGTGCCTATATTTTTATATCTTACCTATTACTCGACTTGTAAGAATTTCTTTATCAGAAGTTCCAACCTCTCTTCTAAGATAGTTTGTGGGAATTCTACCTGCAGCAGCAGCTTTCTGTCTATAGTCAACCTGAAGTAGCAATGAAAAATGTGAAGTTCTTATTATTCCTTTTTGTAGTAACAAGCTATATCCCAAGAACTACAATACTAATCCTAGTTTCCTAGAAGGTGCTAACAACATATTCCAGACTGAGAGCAGAGAATATTTCATTTTGTATCTCTTGGGGAAGGGTAAGCTGCTAAAAATGTTTCAGCAAATTGATTAAAAAAAAAAAAAAGTTTACATACCTATAAGACTGAATCATAGATAACACAAATCCCAGAATTATGTCCAGATCCCATTTAGCAGTCATCTGACTACCTAGCCTCACTATTTCCTATGGTAGCTCATTCTGATCAAGTCAAATATTTTTCATATCATAATTCTGTAAGATACTATTGCATTCCCCTTTTCCTAATAGAAAGAAGCCATAAAATCCTAATGAATTCATTCTTCACTAAGCATATACTTGCAGACATATACTGGAGAAAAACTTATGAAAGCAATGAATTAATTGCTTATTCAACATCAGAGTACTAATGCACTTCTGCTCTTCTTTTCAACTTACACAACTGTATGTTTTAAAGTATATTTGCTTCTAGTATGAGAATTGGTTATGAAGCAGTTTACATTTTTAATGAAACAACAAAGAACTGGACAAAAATATTCCAAATTCTACATTTATGCTATATTACAATTCAGATAAATCAACGAATACTTACCACCAAAGGCATGAACTGGGAGGGTGATGGTTTTGTTTTACTAACAGCTGTGACCATCACTGCAGTGTCACCTAACTTAAACAAAAACAACAGCAACATTAGTTAATTCTCTTAAAATCAGGTATTAATGTATATAACAATTGAATGAATTCTCACTCCAATTAAATTCAAGGAAAGAGAATTGTAATTTCATGATACAATGAAATTAAAAGTAATTATTCACAGGTGGCGCAATCTTGATCCCTTATGCATGATAAGTAATACAAACAATCACTGAGATTTTCAAAAGCATTGGAACCAAAAGGAGAAAAGGTTCACTGATGACTTAGCGACATCCAATGATTCAAATCATATTTTCTACTTCTTATACGTAACAGAATAAAACAGAATCCCAAGTTTGGAAGGGATCTTAAAGGTTATTTAATATATCCAGGCGGATGACTCCCTGGTTGTCTGGAATGGGTTCTGGTAGAAATGATCTTAGTAGTATATGAATTAATTTCTAGTACAACAATTCTAAGAAGTTATATATGTTATAAAGATACTCAGTACCATTCTTTGTAACCATATTTAAGAAATAACCTTTTAAAAAGATTTATTTCTGTCCCCCGCCCTCCCCTTCTCCCGCCCTGCTGTTTTTGCTGTCTGTGTTGTCTTCTCATTTTCTCTTCTAGGATTCACCGGGATTTGATCCTGGGGACCCCTGATGTATACATAGGTTCCCCGTCAATTGCGCCACCTCAGTTTTTGGTTTCTGCTGCATTTCACCTTGACTTTCCCCTTGTCTCTTTTTTGATGCATCATCATCTTGCTGTGTGACTCACTTGCGCGGGTAATGGCTCACCATGTAGGCACTCGTGCAGACACTGGCTCACCATGTGGGCACTCATGTGGGCACTGGCTCACCATGCGGGCACACTTTCTCTTCTTCTTTTTCACCAGGAGGTCCCAGGGATCAAACCTGGGCCTTCCCATATGGTAGGCAGAAGCTATATCGCTTAAGCCACATCTGCTTCCCAAGAAATAATTTTTAAAACTTGGACTTTTTACCTGTACTACAGCAGAGCCATCTGCAAATCTGGCCAGTTTTCCAGAGGATATTTCTAATTTCCTGTTTAGAAACAAAAGTTCAATACAAAAGGACTTAGATGATCAATACAATTCCCAGCTTAGTATAAAATAACCAAAGATTCTGATAGAAAAACTGAAGGTTCCTAAGCCCCAGAGGCCCCCACCCAGGGGAAAAAAAGGACAGAATGATTATTATCAAAATTACAGGGGGAATTTACGAGCTGCTTAAGGAAGCCTATGGAAACTAAGGGCACAGGATTACTTCTGATTGAAAGATAAATAATTTTGAGGGTGCAGGAGAGAACTGCCTTCCTAAAGTGAAGAACCTGGGGACAAGAGGGTATATAGCATGGTTCCTACCCACAGATGAATCAGAGATATTAAGAGATGCAGATGTGTACAGGAAATTCAACAGTTAAAAGCTGACTAAGTACCTGGTACTATATTAGGTGCTTTCACCTGCTTGATCATTTCATTCTCACAGTCCCCTGAAGTAAGCATCATCATCTCCATTTATACAGATGATGAAAATGGACTCTAAGAATACACAGAGTTAGGAAGTACTGGAGTCATGAATTAAAGCCAAGTCTATTTTACTCCAAAGCATCAGCAGCATTTCAGTTAAGGGTCCTGAGATTTCAAGTCAGAATAGTGAGCGAGCTCATCACATTCTGAAGTTGGCCAAATTATAACAAAGACATGTCTTGTTTGGTCGGTTATTTGAAAGGAAAAAAGACTTTCAAAGATTCTTGAGGTTAAAGATTCCATCTGGCTGTCTGTCTTATGTTTCTAATTTCTAGAAAGTACCTGACAAAAAGCAGGTACTGATTGTTCTGTAAATCTATAACTTCTCTCTTAAAAAAAAAAAAGAAAGAAAGAACCTATAATGGCTCCCCACTACTTACTATATCAATCCAAACTTGTCTGCCTGACTAACCAAATCCTCCATGATTAATCTACACTTACTTTCACAACTTTAGTTCCCACTGCCCCTTAATACAAATATTCTGCTGAACCAGGGTATACTCACCATCTTTCACTTGAGCCATAATCAATCCCACTGTCTGCCTGTCTGGATCCCTGTTTACTTAAAGTTCAGTAAGACCCATCTCTTTTTCAACACTGAGTGTGGTAATTCCATACTGATCTTTTCTTCATTCCTATTGCACCTATTGTTTATACCATAATTTAACTGTTATTTTATGCATGTAAACTCTTTGTTCTTGATTAGAGTACAAGATCTTTAAGAACAAGAACTAGGGAAACGGACTTTGGCCCAGTGGTTAGGGCGTCCGTCTACCATATGGGAGGTCCGCGGTTCAAACCCCGGGCCTCCTTGACCCGTGTGGAGCTGGCCATGCGCAGTGCTGATGCGCGCAAGGAGTGCCGTGCCACGCAAGGGTGTCCCCCGCGTGGGGGAGCCCCACGCGCAAGGAGTGCACCCGTGAGAAAAGCCGCCCAGTGTGAAAAGAAAGTGCAGCCTGCCCAGGAATGGCGCCGCCCACACTTCCCGTGCCGCTGACGACAACAGAAGCGGACAAAGAAACAAGACGCAGCAAATAGACACCAAGAACAGACAACCAGGGGAGGGGGGGGGAATTAAATAAATAAATAAATCTTTAAAAAAAAAAAAAAGAACAAGAACTATGTCTTACACACTTTTGTATTTCTTAACAGGTATTATAGAAGTGGGCACATAAAAGGAATTAAATAAGTAATAATGTTTAAAAAGTCATTATCTTAACATGAAAAATTCTTTAAGGTCTGATTGGCTAGAATAGAATTATGTGGCAATGAGATTCTGTCACAATCTGATTCTGCTTGATTTCTTTTTTTAAATAAATCTGTTCTCCCCGTTGTCTGCTCTCTCTGTCCATTCGTTGTGTGTTCTTCTGTATCTGCTTATATTCCCATTAGGCGACTCCAAGAACCAATCCTGGGACCTCCCAGAGTGGGGAAGAGGCGATTACTCTCTTGCACCACCTCAACTCCCTGTTCTGCTTGTCTACTTATTTTCTCTCCTTTGTGTCTCTTGTTGTGTCATCTTTTTTTTTTTTGTGCTCCATGATGTATGCATTTATTTATTTATTTATTTCAAATTCTCCTCAATTTATTCATTTTTAAAAAAATATTACATTAAAAAATATGAGGTCCCCATTCACCCCCACTGCCCCCACCCCACCACTCCCCCCACAGTAACACTCTCCCCCATCATCATGACACATCCATCGCATCTGGTGAGTACATCTCTGGGCATCGCTGCACCCCATGGCCTGTGGTCCACACCATAGCCCACACTCTCCCACATTCCATCCAGTGGGCCATGGGAGGACATACAATGTCTGGCAATAGTCCCTGGGGCACCACCCAGGACAACTCCAAGTCCCGAAAATGCCTCCACAGCTCATCTCTTCCTCCCATTTCCAGCACCCAGCAGCCATCATGGTCACTTTTTCCACACCAATGCCACATTTTCTCGATTATTAACCACAATAGTTCATGAATAGAATATCATTAAGTCCACTCTAATCCTTACTGTATTCCTCCTTCCTGTGGACCTTGGCTTGGTTGTGTCCATTCCACATCTATGTCAAGAGGGGGCTTAGATTCCACATGGATACTGGATGCAATCCTCCTGCTTTCAGTTGTAGGCACTCTAGGCTCCATGGTGTGGTGGTTGACATTCTTCAACTCCATGTTAGCTGAGTGGAGTAAGTCCAATAAATCAGAGTGTAGGAGCTGAAGTCTGTTGAGGCTCAGGGCCTAGCTATCATATTGTCAGTCCAGAGATTCAAATCCCCTAGATATATCTTAAACCCCAGCACCAACTACAATTCCAGTAAAGTAGCATGAAATCTTGTTGTGTCATCTTGCTGCATCAGCTATCTGTGTCGGCCGGCACTCCTGTGTGGGGTGGCTTTCCTGCGCTGGGCCGCATTCCCAAGCAGGGTGGCCCTCCTGCATAGGGTGGCATTCCCATGTGGGCCAGCACTCCGTGTGGGCCAGCTTGCCTTCACCAGAAGGCCCTGGGTATCAAACCCTGGACCTCCTATATGGTAGACAGGAGCCCAATTGGTTGAGCTACATCTGAATTCCTGCTTGATTTCGTTATTCATAAAATTGTAGCCTGGTTAGTCAGATTTAATATCAGTAATTAAATATTCAATCAAGAAATATTCAGGGTTAAATTCAAGCAAAACTGGATTAGGATTCTGTGGATTTAGGACTGAATTACCAGGCAGATTGGAATTTTCAAAATGATCATATGCTGAAGAGAAATAAAATTTAAAATGTATAAATGACAGAGACTCAAATGTGACTCAATCTGTCCAGTGAACTATATCTCCTACATGAATATCCACTCTTCTCATTCCCATTTACCACTTTAGTTTGGTCTCTTGTCATCCCTTGTCCTGATGATTGTAATAGCCTTTTTTTTTTTTTTTTTAAGGTTTTTTAAGGTGTGGGAAGCTGGCGTTCAATCACTGAGTCACATCAGTTTTCCTGAGTTGGGTTATTTTTTCCCCTCCTTTGTTTTGCTTGTTGTTTGTTTTTTCAGGAGGCACAGAAACCAAACCCGGGACCTCTCATGTAGGAGGTGGGCACTCAATCGCTTGAGCCACACCCTCTCTCCCTACAATGGTCTTTTAACATATAAACTGGATAATGCCCTATGTAAAATCCTTTAAAAAGTGCCTCACTACTTTCAGGACAAAAATCTAAACTCTTACATATTGCTCACAAATGTTCATGCTCAACAAGGGTGCTAATACAATTCAATGAGGAAAGAATAGTCTTTTCAACAAATGCTGGAAAATTGGATATCCATATGCAAAGTAATGAAGCTGGGCCCTTTCCTCACACCACACATAAAAATTAATTCAAAATACACTTTAGAACTAAATATAAAAGGAAAATTATAAAATTCTTAGAAGAAAATACAGGGGTAGATCTTCTTGACCTTGGGTTAGGCAAAGCTTTCTTAGCTATGATATCAAAAGCACAAGCAACAAAAAGAAAAAATAAATTATATCTCATCAATATTAAAAACTTTTGTGTTTCAAAGGATACCATAAAGAAAATGAAAAGACAATCCACAGAATGGGAGAAAATACTTATGAAATATATATTTGACAAAGGACTTGTAGCTGCAACATAGATAGAACTCTTAGAAAATTAGAAAAAAAATCTAATAAAAAGTAATGAACAGATCTAAATAGAAAAATCTATTAACTGGCCAATAAGTACATGAAAAGATGTTCAACAAAACTATTAGGGAAACAAAAATCAAAACTACAATAAGACATTATTTTCTACTCAGAGTAGAAACAGACAATAACAAGTGTTAGCAAAGATGTAGAGAAATTGGACCCCTCATAAACTGCTGGTGGGAATGAATAAAGGTGCAGCTGCTTTGGAAAAGAGCCTGGCAGTTCCTCAAAAGGTTAAATATAGAATTCCCATATGACTCAGCACCTCTACTCCTAGGTATAATATCCAAGAGAAATGAAAACACATGTCCATACAAAAACCTGTACATGAATGTTTACAGTAGCATTATTCAGAATAGCCAAAAGATGCAATCAACCCAAATGTCCATCAGCTGATGAAAGGATAAATGAAATGCAGCATATCTGTAAAGTGGAATAGTATACTGTTGGCAATATAAAAGAAATGCAACACTAACATATGCTGTAAAATGAATGAATCAGGAAAACATTATGCTGAGTACAAATAGCCAGTCACAAAAGACCACATATGATATGAAGTGTCCAAAATAGGGAAATCCACAGAAACAGAAAGTAGATTAAGGGTTTTCTGGCACTGGGAATGTTGGAAGAACAAGAGAACTGACAGTTAATGGGCATGGGGTTATAAAAATATTCTAAAATTGATTGTGGTATGGTACACAACTCTACTAGTATTTTAAATACACTTATACCAGTGAATTGTAGGTATATGAATTATATCATACATTAGAAATCTGATACATATATCATCATCAGCCTTAGTCCCCAGGTTCTACAGAGAATGCAAAAGGACATTATAGAGGTTTTGAAAAGACCTGCAAAACTTAACAGGTCCAAGATTTCATGAATGTGCGTTGAGGCCAAACAAACATATTGACCTCTTAAGATACTGAGAAAGATACTCCTCCACATGAGCTCAATTTCAGAAACATTCTATCATAGTCTGGTGATGAAATTATAGAAGCCAAATGTGAGCACACATACATGCACACACACACTAATGCCCTGTCCCCAAGAAACGTTATTCTGTCCTTCACATGCCAAAAGGATAAATCCTTAAAATTTCAATCCATTGACCACTTTTGCCAGAAGCATGAGTCCATGAAAAACATAATTATCTTTTCATAGCTTCATATATTTTCTAAAATTAAATGTCAGAACAAAGCATGCACATTTAATATATATGTATATATTAATGAATACAATGCTTCCATACTATCAACTCTGACACTGAAATATTATTAGGATTTTAAAAAATTGTTCAACACAGATGTTATAATGACAGTCTACAATAAAATGAGTCTCACTTGACTGATGGAAACTATGTGGTACAGAAAGGACGCTGGAACTTAAGGATCAGGTGGAGCAGATGGAGAGAACAAATGCTCTGAAATGCCCACATTGAGTATCAGCACACAGAGCCCACCATCCTATAGCTGAAATCAATATAAAGCAAAGGTCTTATGTGACAAAATGTAAATTTGGGGGTCCAAAATTTTGTTTTATCCTGAATAAGATCATGCTACTAGTATGTCTCAAGACCTACTAGGAATTGGCATTCTGTCTACTAATATGAATTCTGAATACCCAAGTGATCACTGTGAAGGGGAGGGGAGTATCTCTAACAGAGCTAAGTGGGTCTCAGATATAGGAAAGAAGAACTGTGAAAGCTTCAGTTCTGCTCCACAAATCAGGCTATTGCCCCAGCATTTTTGAAATTGCTCAAAGTGGCACATTCTGTTAAACATCCTCAGTGAAGTTAAATATTTTCAACGATGGATATGATTTGTAGAAATATCCAAAGCAGTAGAGTTTAAGCAATGGTAGGCTTCATTGCAATAAGTCCTTCCAAGAGAGCACTTCAATCTGTCAATGACACATATCACTTTCTCTCAGGTTCCTTTGGTAAAGCCCAGTCACATACATGGTCCCACGTAGGTATAAGGACTAGCAGTGTACCAGAGAAGAGGAGAAAACATAGGTACCCACAAGCAGTACTCAAGGAGTGGACTACTCTCTCACTGGTTAAAAACTCGCCTTCCCAGTGGTAACAACAGGGGACAAAGTGAAGCTAGGGAAGCATGGATAAGCTTCTAAAGCTAAAATATTTATACTGATGACAACCACATCAGTAAGAAAACAAACATCTGCAGAACTCCACATGTACTCACATATGCATGCTTGGGTTTATATATTTATCCAAACACCAAATCCCTTTACCCTCTTTGTTCCATCATAGATAGTTCTATGGTCAGTCCTTGGTGATAGCCCTAAAGTGAACTCCTCTCCCACCCCTCCCAGGTATGGTGCAATCTATATTATGCTGTACAATCCAAATTATTCAAAGAACCAGGTCATTCTTTTCCACTATATCTCATAATTTCATGATGTTAAACTGACCTGTCTGATCTCTTTTCCTGTCCATATAATTTTAGTTCTGGCTTGGTGCAAATCTGTTATTCCTTTTTTATTTTGTGGTTGATTTTACCTTTCACCAATTTACATACCAATATTATGTATATAAAATATTTCCACATATATATTCAAGAAATTGATAACATATTCGTGGCTTCTGGGGATGGAATTGGTTTACTATAGGACTGAATGGGAGGAAGATTTTTGAATCTTCTTTTTTTTTAAAAGATGTATTTTTTATTCATTGCTCTCCTCCCCCGCCCCTCCCAAGTTGTCTGCTCTCAGTGTCCATTCACTGTGTGTTCTTCTGTGTCCGCTTGCATTCTTGTCAGTGGCACTAGGAATCTGTCTCTTTTTGTTGCATCATCTTGCTGTGTCAGCTCTCCGTATGTGAGGCCCCACCCCTGGGCAGGCTGCACTTTTTTTGCCCAGGGCAGCTCTCTTTGCAGGCCACACTCCTTGCGTGTGGAGCTCCCCTACATGGCATGTCACTCCTTGCGTGCATCAGCACTGCGCGTGGGCCAGCTTCACCACACGGGTCAGGAGGCCCTGGGTTTGAACCTTGGACCTCCCATGTGGTAGGCAGATGCTCTAGCCATTGAGCCAAATTTGCTTCCCTGAACCTTCTTATTATTGAACCATGTGAATGAATACTGTGACATTTTGAAGCTGGGTGGATCCCAGAAAAACCTGTTCTTAAAACTAGTCCATTCCTATGCATGTAAACCTCTTATAGGTGGGAGCTTTTAATTAGATTCAGTTAAAGGACATTCCTTTTGAATAGATCACTTCAGTAGGGCATGACCTGGGGGACATGTGTCTTAATCCTCTTACTGGAGTCCTTTACAAATGGAGAAATAAAAAGCTGCAGACACAGAAAAAAGTAGCAGAGACAGAGAGAAGCCTTCAGAAGTTGAAATCAACAAGTCCAGGAGAGAGAAAAGCCACAGATGGAACACCCCAAAGCTGAAGCAATGAGGCCCAGAGGAGAGGGGAGAGAAGAGCAGATCCTGCCATGTGCCTGATCCCACAGCTAAGTTCAGGGAGAAAGTGAGCCTGGAGGAGGGGGAAGAAACTAGCAGAGCTACCACTGTGCCTTGCCACGTGGCAGGAGATCAGTATAGCAACCTTCAGGGAGAGAGTGTCACCTGATGCCTTATTTGGACATTGTCCCCAACTTTGGAATGGTAAGTTTATAAGTTAATAAATCTTCCCGTGAAGAAGCCAACTCATTTCTGGTATATTGCATTGGCAGGCTTTAGCAAACTAAAACAAATACCTAATCAGAAAATACTTTTGAAAAAACATAGTGAAAAGGATGGATAAAATAAGCAGAGAGAGAGAGAGAGCTATTCCTGTTGCTGGAGAAGATAGAGAAGAGGTAGTTGAAAAAGAGAGATGAGAAGAGAGCATTCATTTGCCACAGGAAGAATTCTAAAGGAAAAAAAAGATTCTGGAAGAAAATTTTTGGAAACATTTGAGGTATGGAATGGAATGGAACCACCTTCATCAAACCTCTACCAAAAAATATTTAGTCAAAGTTTACAAACTTAAAAAGAAAGAGAGAAAGAGAGAGAGAGACCTTTATGATTTGGCCTCTGCCTAAGCTGCTAAAGTCTTATCACCTTTTGTTCCCTCTTTAGTGAATTATTTGTAGCTACTTAAATGCATTATGTACTTTCTTACCTCTGGTAATTGCACATCCCAGTCTCTTTACTACTTTCTCCTTGCTAATTCCTCCTCATCCTTAAAGACTTATCTCTAATAGCAAGCTTTCATGTGGGATCAATATTCCTCTGTGCTTCCTTAGCACCCTCTGTATAACTCTTTCCCCCGGTACTAAACTTGCGTTTATCTCACTGTCTCAGATACTGTTTCTCCAGTAACTTGTACCTAGTAGACGCTCAGTCAAAAGTTTGCTGCAATGATAATGAAATACTTGCCTCAAAGGTCACTGGAAGCATTAATCATGCTATCTAAAAGACACCTACTACTTTGTAGGTTAAAAAAAAGTTATTCTCTTTCCTCTCTATAGCAACTATTAAATAGGTCTTACATAATCTCAGGGTGTTGTAAAGAATGCATACAATTACAAATATGAAGTGGCTGTTACACAGTATCAAAATGAACGTTGCAAATGGCAAATTTAAAACAAGATGAAAGTAGCAAGTATGGTGTTTATAAAACAGTTATTTTAACATATCACACAGGCACAGGTTTGAAAAGAACTATTTACAAAAGAGGTCCAGGTTAATTAATAAATGAACGAATCAAAGTAGGTTATTTAGAATTTTAGAGGGCAAAGGCTGTATCTCATTGCTATGAGTCCCCAGGAGCCTAGCAGGTGTTTGAAACATTTCTGAATGAAATGTTCTGTGCATTTCTCAGAGAAGAATATGTATTCTTTGAAAAAAGGAAGAGATTGCCTCTCTGAGTCCTCTCCCCCTCAAAAATTAGAATCAAAAGCATGTCAGAGCTGGAAGG
Organism: Dasypus novemcinctus; assembly: GCF_030445035.2. NCBI lineage: Eukaryota > Metazoa > Chordata > Mammalia > Cingulata > Dasypodidae > Dasypus > Dasypus novemcinctus. The sequence continues at coordinate 44,810,451 of NC_080689.1, forward strand.
AGCTTTACAGAACATTATAGAAAGCAATTATAGCTGTTTTTGTACAGCACGAGTTAAGATTTTAAATTTTTAACAGATTGTAAAAAAAAATGAAGAACATGTGATAGATAGTATGTGGCCCACAAGGCCTTAAAAAATTATCATCTGGCCCTTTTCAGAAAAAATTTGCAGGCCTGTGACTTAGTCCAGTCTCCTCATTTTTGTAGTGAGAAAGTGGTTAAGAATTTTATCGCCCTGGATGGTGCTTCAGAGGTAATCACCGGACATTGTAAATCCTCACAGGGCCTACATGATGGAATAGAGGAGAGTATGGGCCATGATGTGAACCAATGTATATGAGGTGCAGAGGTGCCCAAAGATGTACTTACCAAATCCAATGGATGTGTCATGATGATGGGAACGAGTGTTGTTGGGGGGGGGGAGAGGGGGGGTGGGGGGGTGGGGTTGAATGGGACCTCACATATATATTTTTAATGTAATATTATTACAAAGTCAATAAAAAAAAAAAAAAAAAAAAAAAAAAAGAATTTTATCAAGGTCATTCAGAACAGTAAGGAGGAAAGCCTAGATTCTAAGCCAGATTTTTTGGCTGTCCGTCAGAACCAGGGTCAAATATTTTTAAAAGTGCAAAATGTAGACATAGAAAGTAAGGATTAGCAGTTTCATTTATTCTAAAAACGATTCAAGTAAAAATTTTTAAAAAGATATTTTAGGCACAAGTTTAGGCAAATGGACCCTTGGAAAAAGCACGGGCTTTTTAACTAGAGAAACTCAAGTTCATAATTCACCCAGTCCCGTAATACTAGTTTTGTAAACTTTTTGAACATCTGTTGTCTTAACTGTAAAATGTGATAAAAACTTCATTGTAAGTGTAAAAAGACTGCGTGTGTATTTTGGAACTAGCATTCAATAAACTGATACCTCTCTTCTCTTTTTCCCCGGGTTATACTAGCCATGCTTTTAGGCAATCGATAGGATTGTGTGACGTGACCATACATTGTCAGCTTGTTATCCCCAGGTGGTATGTTTCCCACTTCATTGCCCAGGGGTCCCAGAAAGTAAGGAGAAAGAAAGTCGGATGGACAGACAGACTAGGCTGGGGAAGGGAAGCCCAGAACCTGGCAAGAGCTAGAACCGAGAAGGAAAGGGCATGAGGCTGAGACAGGCGCGGATAGATGGAGGGTCTGGAGACAGCCTCCAAACCTGAAGAGGGAAATTTGGACTTCAGGTTTGTGGCAAGAAGCAGAAGAGATCTGGCTGCCAGATTCCTACCCCGAGAGATGAAGGCACTAGGAATGGCTGGACAGTGAAAGAACAGGGAAGGCACGTCTTTTTTTACCTGCTGCCTAAGTCCACGGCCACAGTTCGGGACCCCGTGCCACTCCATAGTGCTCGCACCTGCAAATGGGTGAGTGCCCGAGCCCTCCCGGGCAGACGGAAGAGACCACTGCCCAGCGGCCGGAGCCGGAGGCACAAGCAGCAGTACCTGCAGGCCGCCATGACACTCGGCACGCGATCAGCCCGGGCTACGTCCTGATTGGTTCACCCTGCAGATCACGGGGCGGAGCCTGGTCCACTTTCATTTCCTTTGCTCCTGGAGGATGGCAGGGGGAAGCGGATACCGTGGTATCTTTCTACGAAGACTAGAGAGGGTCAAACTTACCAGAACGCGATTGTGACGTAACCTAACTTTTCATCCGCTAGTTAAAGGCAACTAGAAAAAATGCTTTCATGCTATTGTAGTTTAAAAGAATGACTTAGAATAAGGTAAGTGTTTAAAAGAAAGCCCGAGAGTAGTATGTGCATAGTAAGTAAAACAGAGTAATAATAGAAGTCATGGAACACGTTTTTATAATTTGGCTTCTGTGAACTGCGAATTAGGACAATTGGTGTGGCAAGCCATGGGAAATGAACCACAGCGATTTGAATCCAGCCCCAATTTGGTTTTTGTAAACCCCAGTGTCTTGACTGAAGTAGTACTGCCCTTCATAACCTAACATTAAAAGAGTTTTTGCCGACTAGCTGATAAACAAAAGTGCCCAATTTGCTTTGAAGTGAGAATGAAACTGTAACCGAAAGTTAAGAATTAACAAACAATGAATACAAAATCATTATATAAATGTCTGTATATTATAAAATAGCGAAGGGTAGTATCTGAAATTACTGAAACTGGCTGGATTTAGCCTAGACCTGCTAATATGATGGTTATTCTAAACGGGTCTCATCCCTGTTTATAGTTACTCTAGACTTATAATTTCCCTTGTGTATACTTACTATTGTGATGGTTAATCTAAACAGCTTATCTTTGTTTATGTTTTTTTTCTTTTTTTGAGGTACTGGGGAATGAACCTGGGACCTTGTATGTGGGAAGATGGTGCTCAACCAGTGAGCCACATAAGCTCCTTTGAGTTGGTTTTTTCATTTGTTTTCCTTTTTTTTTAGGAGGCACTGGGAACAAACCTGGGACCTCCCATATGGGAGGCAGGCACTCAACTGCTTGAGTCACATCTGCTCCCCTCTAATGAGTTTTTTTTTTTAAAGATTTATTTACCCCCCCCTCCCCCCCAGTTTTTTGCTCTCTCTGTCCATTCGCTGTGTGTTCTTCTGTGACTGCCTTTATCCTTATCAGCGGCACCGGAAATCCGTGTTTCTTTTTGTTGCATCATATTGTGTCAGCTTTCCGTGTGTGCGGTGCCATTCTTGGGCAGGCTGCACTTTCTTTCGCGCTGGGCAGCTCTCCTTATGGGGCACACTCTTTGCACGTGGGGCTACCCTACATGGGGGACACCCCTGCGTGGCAGGGCACTCCTTGCACACATCAGCACTGCGCATGGGCCAGCTCAACCGGGTCAAGGAGGCCCGGGGTTTGAACCGCAGACCTCCCATGTGGTAGATGGATGCCCTATTCACTGGGCCAAGTCTGCTTCCCCCAGCTATTATTTAAAATAAATGTCTTATAAAATGAAAAAAATGTTTTTGGAATTTCAATTTGATAAAATTTTCAGAAGTGGATAAATTTTTCCCAAACCACTCAAATCAGTCTATTAGAAATTCTTTTGGATTACTTTGAATGACCCAGTGATCATTTTTCTACTTTGAGAATCAGATTTCTTTTTAAGATCATCATCAAATGAAGTAGTAACTTTCCCCTAATCCCCCAAATCAAATGCACTGCTGAGCTCCAGACAGACAAATAATTTGGTGGCAAAGCAGCTCCCCCACACCTTGCTTTCATGAGCTATTATTGCCGATTTGGGATTACCATCACCTATTTTCACAAGAGTGATTATTATACACAGGCCAACAGAAGGGATTACCACTACAACTCTGTTTATAGGTATTCAGTGTTTAAGTAGTTTTTGTTTCTTTTTCCTTTGACTTTACCTTAAGTTCCCACCATGTTTTCAAGACCAGTCCACTGACACCCGTCATAGACCGATTTACCAGTAAGAATCTGCTTGCCACGATTCAATATTACTTTGAATTTATAGAATAAGAATGATATTGAATTATGTACCCTAGAAAAACACATAATCTTTTCCTGTAGTGTGAACCCATTGTAAATAGAACCTTTTGTAGATGTTATTTTTAGTTAGGGTGTGGCCAACGAATCACCATGGGACTTAGCCTTAGAGAGAAGGCCACATGGAGAAAGACACAGGGAAGAGCAAGAAGCTGGATGTCAACAGAAATCAATAAATGATAGATTCAGTTTTGATCCAGCCTTTTCTTAATTCTCCCTCTGGTATCCTTTGTTTGAAATATTGAACAACTTTCTTTCCTTCAAAATCCCATGAATCAGTTAGCTTTCATCCAACTGGGAATGCTGGAATGCAGTTACATATTAAACCCTCTCTGTTTCTCACGTCAATCCAAATAATTGAAATTGTACTAATTTGGATCATAAATGCAAACACAAATGTGGGCCCTGAAATGTTGTGGCAGAGCTTTATTATGAAGTTGTTATACAAATTATGCAGAGTATGTTTATTTTAAGCATTTTTAGGTTAGCATAGAAACAAAAGCATAAGTAATTTAAATCCTTTTGGCTGTAACTACTGAAGCTGTGATCTACGAGGTTCGATCTAAGAGATACCACATTGTTGAAGTATAGTTCTGCCAAGTATAGTTCAACAGCCAAAATATAGTTTAAAAGAAATTTCATACTTTACCTATGACTTTTTTTTCAAAGTTTTTATACTTTTATTAATCTCATAAAAATCTGCACAATCACCAGTGAAATCACTGAAGAATCTTTATTCCTTTTTTCCAGCACCAACATTGGCCTTTGTAGTTCCCTTAACTTTCTTCATTCTGTTCTTGTGTTCCTTTTACTGTTTTCTTGAGGTCTTTTTCTTCTCATACCGGCCATACCTTCCTTGCAAGTCTGTGTTTGAGTTCATTTTTTCTTTTCATAAATCAAGGAATCAATCATGCCAAAGCCAGATGTCTTGCTACCACAAAAATGGATTCTGAATCCAAACACAAAGATGACATCTGGTGCAGTCATGTACATTTTGGCTTGTTTTTCCTGAATTTCTCTTGCCTTCTGAGGGTGAAAGACATTAATGACCATTTGCTTCTGCTGAAGTTGTTCATGAACTTCCTAGTCTGGGTATTTACCATGTCATTCATGATGGCAGGTGATCTACAGGCAGCCAGGGAAGAGAAAATTACCTATGACAGTTAAGATCATTAAAGGGAATCCAATTCAAATCCATAAGCAATATTTCTCAGAGCTCCTTTTCTTTTTTCTTCAAACTCCAATGAACCTGCATCAAAATAGTTAATACCACTTCATGCTCTGAGTAACAGTTTCATTTTTATAAAACATTGCATTAAATTATTGTTAATTAAATTTTAATTTAGTTTGTAGTTTGATTTAGACACTGTCTAAATTTATTTTGGTTTTATGACTAAGAGCTACAAGAATAAGGAATCTATATCTAGTTATGTATTAGTATTTGAGTAACATTATAATAAAAAATATCAACAGACACTGAAAGTCTGTGAGAATTTTTCCCCTTAAAGGAGGTATGCAGCTTACTCAGCTTTGAAAAAGACTGCTCTAACCACTTTAGTGGGCTAATTCACAACTATAATTGTATCTCCATCCTTACTACATTCCTTGTGTGTCTTCCTAATTCTTTGATCTACAGGAAAATATCTAAGCTGATTTGCATGGATTATAAAGCTTTCCCTTGCGATTTGGCCTAATCAGCCTCCTCTTACTGCTCTATTTTCTTCCTTCCCTTATCCTTTCAATTCTTACTCCAAGAAAATGGATCTACTTGTTTGCTTGCAACATGCTACTCCTCCTTCTGCCTCCATGCCTTTGCACCTGTGATTCTCTGTGCTTGGCATACATTCCCTCGCCTGTGTCAGTCTGGCAAACTCCTACTCAGTCTTCAGGTGTCAGCTTCCATACTCTCTTCTCTGACTTCCCCAGCCAGGTTTATGGGTACAATCTATGTATATCCTCCCACTTTATCAATTCATTTATTTAATCATTTATTCAGCCATGGAAGTGATTGTCAGGGGAAGTACTGCCTGGTGGTTAAAAGAGCTGGCTCTGGCATCAGATTGCCTGGGTTTGAATCTCTGTCACTTCCTAAACAACTGACTTTTGGCAAGTTACTTACCTTTCCCGTGCCTCAGTTTCCTTATTTGTAAATGGGAACAACAACAATACTACTTGCCTCTTTGTGTTGTTATGAGGTTTAAAATATGATCATATTTTTATGGAACTAAAAATAGTCCCTTACACATGGAAACCATAATAAGATATTGTAATATTTATTAAATACCTACATTATGCCATGTACTGTGCTAGGCTCAGGGGATAAAAAGGTGTCAAGAGGGAAGCGGCTGTGGCTCAATCAGATGAGCTCCTGTCTACATATGAGAGGCCCTTGGTTTGTGTCCCAGGGCCTCCTTGTGAAGGCAGGCTCGTCTGCATACTGCGGAGCACCACCCAGCCTGCAGGCATCATGGGTAGCTGACTCAGCAAGGTGACACAACAACAAAAAAAGGGAGACAGGTAAAAACACAGAAGAGTGCTCAGCGAATGGACACAGAGAGTAGATAGCACACATAAAAAAAGCTGCAAGGGCGGGGGGTTAAAAAAAAAAAGGTGTCAAGACAGTCAGGGGGCATAATCTTGCTTTTTGGGGTTTTCCCTCTAGTGTGAGAGGCTGACAAAAATACAAACAGAAGAATTAGTGTGATTAGTGCCAAGAAGGAAATAACCTGGGTATAGTGATAGAGAATAATGGGAGGAAGGAAGAATTTATTCAAATAAGATAGCCACAGGAAGAGCTTCTGAGGAGGCAACATTTAAGCTGTCCTGAAGGATAAGAAGGAGATAGCTTCTGAAACTTGAGGGTCAAGGGGGGTAGAATGGGGATTTATCTCTGAGTCAAGAAAGAGCTTGGCTTATATGAGGACAAGGAAAAGCCAGTGTGACTAAAAAATAGCAAACAGGAGTGTGGTGGAGATGAAGAAGGAAGGAAAACAGAGCTTGGTTCAGGGTTTGGGAAAGCATTGGAAAGTTTTCAAATAGGGAAATAAACATGATCTGGTCTACATTTTAAGATGTTCCCTCTGGTTGCTGAGTCTAGAATAGATCATAGAGGGTAAGAGACAAGTGTGGTGATCAAGACTATGTGGTGGTGTGGACCATGGCAGCAGGAGTGACAAAGAGAAAGAATGAACATATTTGCAATTTAGAGATGAAATTGATAGGACTGGGTGATGAATTGGATACAGGGAGGGGGAATAGGAATTAAGATGTTATTAATAAACGTGGACAGGGTAGGATTAAAATGTCTGAGACACCCAAGAGTAGCTGTCAAGAGACTGAGGCTCAGAGGAAACTCTCCCATCAAACAAGTTTTTTTTTCCATTTGTGTCATTTTTCCCTTCTCTACCCTGACACATGTTAAGAATTACTTTAAACCATTTCATCTTTGGAAGATCAAATGGCTTTAACTCCTTGACATGAGTATGGTGATCCTTGTGGGACTGATGGCAGTGCAGCCCTCCCCCTGGCAATGCCCAGTTTCAGAGGCAGGAGCTGGTAATGGGGAAAGAGCCTGGAGACTGGGGAAAGACATGTTCCTGCCCACTAAATTGAGTATTTAGCAGGACAGGTAACATCCCCTCATTCCCAGCTGTGAGTGAGAAAAAAAGTCAATATTGCCGAAAGTATTTTAGTGGTACCAGGAGGAAAGGGGTAAATGGGGCAGTTTGATTTCTGAATCCTGGGCATTCTTCCCCTTTGCCTGCCACTATTTCCTCCCATTTATTTCTTACACAACCCCCTAAAAGATAGTAATCAGCATACCAGTGGCATCATAAGCCATGGAAATGCATGGGAGAGGATAGAGAGAGAAGAGAAGAGGGTCTGCTCTGGGTCTAAGCCTTTTGGAGGGAGAACTGACTTAGCCTAAGGAGATGGAGCCTGCATTGATGCAGGAGGAAAGCTAGGATGTATTTGTAATGGGTGTTTTTCATTTGCACCCCTCCCATCCATTCTCTACCCTTAAGTTCTGTCCGGTATACCAGGGGACTGACCTCACGAATTGGAACAGCCCAGCTTCCTGGCCCTCTGGTTTTTGGTTGGGTCAGCCAATAGTAGGCACCAGCAGGAGATCAGAGAGCAAGAGGAGAAAGAAATTAAAAACTAAGGAAGGGTAATTACTTACTGGTAGAAGTGACTGCATCCCTCTGCCACTGTAAGTCTGAGGCGCTTGGCTCTCGCTTTCACTAGGCTCCACTTACACTGTTTCTGTTCCTATCTTTCTGGTCTTAACAGCTTCCCAATGTTGCTTGTCCCTCCTTGCCTCAGCACATCTTGGTTCCCAGAACCATGCTTTGCCCTCTGAAATTGTTCTTTCATTAACCCCTTGTGACAGTTTGATATTATTTATGAATTCCGAAAGAGATATTGATTATGCTTGTAAATTGAACTGTTCTCCTGGGTGTGAGACCCTTTAATTTTATTAGATTCAGAAAATATATCTTTGAATAAATTATGTTAAAATTAGGGCTTTGATTTAACTGTGTTATTAGGGTGTGCAGAGTTGAGTTGCCCCCCCCCCCCACGTAGGCTGATAAAACAAACTCTCACACAGAAGTAGACACAGAAAAGAACACAGAGGAAGAGAGACAGCTCATTAGACACAGCAGAGGCCCCAGGAAGAGAGATGAGCCTGATGGTATATGGCTGACTTGGTGAAGCGAACAGAGCAGCTGAGCCTGGAAAGAAACAAGCCCTGGGGAGAGAGATGAGCTTTATGCCAGGCTACAGCTGAGATTGGAAGAAGCTGGGATCACAGAGCCTAAGAGGAAGAAGGAAGGCTGAACCCTCACAGACATTGCCTGCCATCTTGCATCAACATGTGGTAACAGACTTTGAGTGAGAAAGTACCTCTTATGGTACTTTGAGTTGGATTCTTTAGGGCCTTGTGACTGTAAGCTACTTCCCCAAAGAAATACCCTTTATAAAAGCCAACAGATTTCTGGTACTTTGCATCAGAACCCTTTGACTGACGGACACACCCCTCTTTAGAATTCTTTTGAAAATACCCTCTGTTTCCTGCTTCCCTTTACATGGCTCCCCTTGTCCGGCCTCCCTCTCTGCAGCAGACCCCTGTTGCTTGTTACTAGAAACTTGGTAGCCTGAAGCCCCTGGGGGGAACCAGAGGGGATGCTGTTTTCTCTTGCTCTGATTAACACTCAGTCTTTGGCAGGTCCTGTGTCTCTGGGTCTTGGGTGGTGATGGTGGTGAGGGTTAGCTTCTCAGTGCTCCTGTTGTCTCCCAGCTATAATTCTGAGCATGTCTTCCTGCCTCTACCCCAGAGATAAAGGGTTTTGTTCCATTTCCTTCCCCAGCTGCAGAGGGTTTTCACCAGTGCCTTAAGGGTGCCCTCCTGTAGTATGTAAGGCTTTGTCCTTTGAGGAGAAGGATCTAGGTGGGACTTCTGTCTTTGCACAGTGGCTGCTGCCCTTCTCCTCCAGGCTTGCACTGCGAGAGGCACTGTATTAGGACTCTCGCCTTTCCTCAGTCTTTTTTGTGAGCACCCAGTGAGATCCTTGGAGGAGAGCCTCTGAGTGGTTGCAAAATCATCTTGTGCCTGCAGCCGAGGGCTCAACCTTTAACTTAACTGCTAAAAGATTAGCTGAATTCTTACCAATGCCTGGTGTGGACTGCCCCAAATAAGCAGGAGCTCAAGTCCTTCTCTCTATTTAGAGGTTTCTGTCTTTCCTTAGTTTTCAGGTTAGTTGGTTGCCCTGTTACTTTAACTCTCTGAAGGATTTAAGAAAAGTTGTGAATTTTTAGATGCCTGGATTTTTGTTGGTATAATTGTTGTTTTGCTGTTGTAAGGGTGGGAATGTTATTCTTTCCAGATTTCTATTCCTTACGCAAACACCAGAAGTATCACTCAACTACGTCAGACTAGTGGAGAAAGTGATTAGAAATGATTTTTTTAAGAGGTACCGCGAACTGAATCCAGGACCTCCTACATGGGAACCAGGTGCTCTACTACTGAGCTACATCTTTTCCCCAGTGAGAGGTTTTTTCCTTTTGTTTGTTTGTTTTATTTTTAGGAGGTACCATGGATCAACCCCAGGACCTCATGCATGGGAAGTATGTGCTTAACCACTGAGCTACATCTACTCCCCAGCACGACTGGTTCTTTAAATTTTTTTTTTGAGACTCTTCCTGCCCTCCTTTTTTTTCTGGCACCTTCAGAATTGGCGCACATGGGATAGAAAGATAAAATGGGAGTGGATGTGGCTCGAGTGGTGAGCACCTGCTTCCAACAAGCAAAACAAATGAAAAAACCAACTCAGGGGACCTGATGTGGCTCAGTGGTTGAGCACTGGCTTCCCACATATGAAGTCCTGGGTTCATTCCCTGGCCCTTCGTATCTCAACAAAACAAAACAAAACAAAACAAAACAAAAACAGCACAAACAATTTCTGGAGCCACTGGCATTTTTTTTTTAAGATTTATTTTTTATTTATTTCTCCCTCCTTTCCCCCCACAACTCCCCCATTGTCTGCCCTCTGTGTCCGTTTGCTGTGTGTTCTTCTGTGACCGCTTCTGTCCTTATCAACGGCACTGGAAATCTGTGTTTCTTTTTGTTGCGTCATCTTGTTGTGTCAGCTCTCCCTGTGTGTGGCACCATTCCTGGGCAGGCTGAACTTTCTTTTGCACTTGGTGGCTCTCCTTATGGGGCACACTCCTTGTGCATGGGGCTCCCCTATGCGGGGGATACCCCAGCGTGGCATGGCACTCCTTGCGTGCATCAGTTGCTGCGCATGGACCAGCTCCACACGGGTCAAGGAGGCCTGGGATTTGAACCACGGACCTCCCATGTGGTAGGTGGACACCCTATCCATTGGGCCAAGTCTGCTTCCTGGTATTAGTTTTTGACTAACACCATCTGGCTTTCATGTCCTTCGTCATTGCAGACATCCAGAAGCTGCCTGTGACATGAGGTGTTACGTTTAGTTTATCTGGGAGACCACTGCTGAGGCCACCAAACTGCAGTTTCCTGGATACTCACTGGATGACGTTTTGTGACCTTCCAGGCTTCTGTCCCTGGTGGCCCATTGCACAGCTTCTTATTGCAGAGATCTTCCTGTCTTGGCTCTTAGCCCTCTTGGGGAAGGTACCTCAAGATGCTTCCTTGGGGGAAGCAGTTGTGGCTCAACTGATAGAGCATCTGCCTACCATATAGAAGGTCCAGGGTTCAGTACCCAGGACCTCCTGACCAGTGTGGTGAGCTGGCCCATGCACAATGCTGCCACGCGAAAGGAGTGCCGTGCCATGCAGAGGTGTCCCTGCATAGGGGAGCCCCACGTGCAAAGAGTGTGCCCATCAAGGAAAGCTACCCCGTGAGAAAAAAGTGCAACCCGCCCAGGAGTGGCACCACACACACGGAGAGCTGACGCAGCAAGATTATGCAACAAAAAAAAGTGACACAGTTTCCCGTTGCCTCATGACAAGAATGGAAAACAGACACAGAAGAACATATGCGAATGGACACAGAGAGCAGACAGTAGGGGAGAAGGGGAGAGAGAGAAACAAAATAAATCTTAAAAAAAAAAAAGGTGCTTCCTTGGGTTCTCTTGGCCCAGAAACTCACAGCGCCCCCCCCCCCAACCTCACATAGAATTGTCTGAAAATTGTCTAAACGCTGACCTCATTCCTTGCCATGCCATTGCAGATGTCTCCAGTCAACCTGTGCCTTACAAAATTCTTCATGTGGGAATTTTGTTCTTAAATGTCACTGTTGTGGGCCACCCTGACGAAACAAATGAATCCATCCACAATTTTGTTTGGATGTGAAGAGTGATGATGTCACACACACACACACACATACCAGGAAGGTATGAAAATGTTTATTATTTATACAGTGAGGCTTTTGGAGAAGAGGAGAACAGGCTTCCAAATTGGTCCAAAAATGGCTTGAGAGATCAGGGAAAGGAGACTGGCTTTGGATTTTTATTGTGGTTAAAGGAGTCAGGGTAAGGGTTCCCAGGTGTGAGTGGGCAGGGACTTAAATTGTTTGAATCTCTCACTGGCACCAAGGGAGGGAACACCTGGGCTTTCTTTTCACATCTGGGGCACAAGGGGAAGAGGGAGGGAAGTTGAAAAGTTTTCAGCAGTGAAACATCAAAAAATGGAATCACACTCTATTATATTCCCCCTGCTGTAGGGAACATATGTCAAGTCTTCCAAAGAACTCTTTCATTGCTTGGCCCCTATCCCATGGCAGCATAGGGCCATTCTTCAGCTTATAAATGTCCAGGTGGGGAGACAGATGCCAATTTTCCCCTCTTTCAGAAATCCCCATTCTTTATCAATGGTTCTCTTGGGCTCTCTCTCATTGCTTGGTTTGGTTCAGGGTGGGAATGGGAAGGGAACATTTTGTGTTCCTCCACTGATAGGGGAGGAAAATGCATTGCCTGGATGGGTGATAGGAGTTGATAGTTACTGGACTGATTCTGTCAGCTTTTCAATAAGTCCTACTAATGACTTCTTTTTTTTAACAAATCAATTTTATTGACACATATTAATAAAGCATAAATCCATCCAAAATTTATAATAAATGGTATTTGGTGTAATTACATATTTCTGCATTCATCACTTCAGTCATTTTTCGAGTACTTTCATTATTCCAATAATAATAATAATAATAAACAAAAACCAACCAACCAAACAACTAAACAAAACTCATCTCCTCTCAATCTCTCTATGCTTCCCCTGCCATACATAGCTGCTATTCTTTTTCCTTCTCACTAGTCTATTTGTATTTATTTTTTTGTAAAAACAGTCACATATGCAATATCACCCACATTTGTGTTTTACATGTGGTTTTTAAAATATACTTTTTAATTTAAAAAAAACTTAGATTACATAAATGCAACATAAAAAATATAGGGGATTCCCATATGCCCCACTCCCTACCCTCCCACATTTTCCTACATTAACGACATCCTTCATTAATGTGGTATATTTGTCACAATTGATGAACACGTACTGGAGCATTGCCCCTAAGTATGGATTATAGTTTACATTGTAGTTTACAGTCTCTTCCACACAGTTTTATAAGTTATGACAAGATATGTAATGGCCTGTATCTGTCATTGTAATTCAATCAGGACAATTCCAAAGTCCTGAAAATGCCCCCAAATTACACCTATTTTTTCCTCTCCCTCCCCTGAGATCCTCTGGTGTTCACTGCCTCCACATCATGATAAAAGTTCTTCCATTGCTAGAATAACAAAAAGTCTTTAGTAGAATAACAATGTCTACTCTAGTCCATTGTTCATTCCCCAATCTTGGGGATTCTGTGATGGTGTAGCAGTTTGATATTATTGATGGATTCCAAAAAGAAATATTGGATTATGTTTGTAAGCTGATCTTTTCCTCTGGGCATATTAGATTATATTGGATTCACAGGTTTACTTGGTTAAGTAATTATGTAAACCCCTTGTGCCAGTAGGGCATTGAGTCCCCACCCTTTGTTGGGTAGGGACTCACAGATAAAAGGCATGGCAAGGACAGAGTTGAGGGGTTTTGATGTTGGAGTTTTGATGCCGAAGCCTTAAGCTGGAGCCCCAGGAAGTAAGCACACAGAGGGAAGAAAAGCAAGCCCCAGGAAGGGAGGAACGTGGGAAGCCTGAACCCTTGCAGATGTCGGCAGCCATCTTGCTCCAACACATGAAAATAGACTCCGGTGAGGGAAGTAACTTAACACTCTGTAGCCTGGTATCTGCTCCTACCCCCCAAAAATACCCTTTATAAAAACCAACAATTTCTGGTATTTTGCATCAGCACCCTTTTGGCTGACTAATACAGATGGTGATGCTGGTGATGCCCACTCCACCTCTAATTGAGAGGGGGCTTAGGTCCCATGGTGCAGGTGGATGGTACTATCTTACTTGCAGTTGCAGACTCTGTTCCTTGGGGTGGTTGTTGCCCATCATCATATTCTTGTTAGTTGTCCTGGGTGAGTCCAATGAACTGAAGAGTAGGTGTTGCAAGTCAGTTGAGATTCAGGGCCCAGCTGGCACATGGACAGCATAAAGATTTAAGTCTCTTGGACATACACCTGTCAACTCTAGTACTAACTATACATTCAAATAGAAGGGGCAGAAGAGCCATGTGTAGGGAAACCACAATTTAGTCCAACTCTGTCACACTGGAGAACATAAATTCCAAAGGAGGGACCACTGGCAGGGCGCCAAACTCCTGAGCTGTCTGCTCTGCCTATAGTGTCTGGGTGTCTTCAGAGCCTTCAGGAGCTCTGCTATTTGAGGCCATATTTACTTTGGCCGTCAATGACATCCTGCTGAGACATGCATAAGCGTAACCTCTGGAATGAATGAATGACTTCCCGACTGACTTTGAAGTCTCTTAGCCATAGGAACTCATTTGTCTTTACCCTTTCCCCCTTTTGGTCAATGTCTTTTGCCAGTTGCATTGCTAGTTGGCACTTGGTAGTAATCCCTTGGTGCCAGGGAGGCTTATCCCTGGGAGTTATGTCCCACCCTGGGGGGAAAGTAATGCATTTATATGCTGAGTTTGGCTTAGAGAGAGACCACATTTCAGCAACAAGGAGACTCTCAGTAGGTAACTCTTAGGCACCCTATAATACTAGGCTAAGTTTCAATTTTAAAAGTAAAGGTGCACAAGTACAGTCAGCAATATCAAGGGCCCATCCACGGTCCATCCTCCTTCACTAGTTGCTGTCCCTGTACTTAGGGGATTCTTGCTGTCCCATTAGAGAATGTGGCAGAGCTCCCTAGGGTGGGAATTACATATTATTTCAGTTATTGTGTGGATCTTGACGCACTACATGAGGTTTTACTGTCATATACTTGACCATACTACAGTTTTTAGCTTTCCTTCTAGTAATACACATGACCTTAGACTTTCCTTTTCAACCACTGTCATACCCATACAATAGTACTGCTAGTTATAAACACCATGGTATGCTTTCACCATTTCTATTCATTTCCAAAGATTTACAAACAACTTTTTTTTTTACCAATTCTACACAGATTAAACCTTAGCTTTCCATTCTTGAACCTCATTCTATTTTCTGGTGACTCCATGAGTTTATATATTTCCTACTAATGACTTTTAATGGATGTGAATAAAAGCTGCTTTATAGAACGTGGGTGTAATTATCACTCATTGTCTTTAGTTTTAGAGCCTTCCTCAAATTCTGATACAACATGAAAACCCCCATCCGACATCCTGTTTTACACATAGGAGAATAATTTCTTTCATTTTAAGTGAGAAATGGTAGGGTTGGTGGATTGAAGAGGGTGGTTGTTTTCAAGGTTCAGCTATGTTGCAGTTTTATTCATTTTCTGTCTGAATAATATTTCATTATATGGATATGCCACATTTTATTTATCCATTTATCAGTTGATGGACATTTGGGTTGTTTCCTCTTTTTGCTATTATGAATAATGTGTTGTGAGCCTTCATGTACAAGTTTTGTGCGGATATATGTTTTCAATTCTCTTGAGTATGTATCTAGGAGTTGAATTGCTGGGTCAGGCAATAACTCTTGTGTTTAACTTTTAAAAGAACTGCGGGACTGCTTTCCTGAGCAGTTTGCTCACTGTGATTTCTACCAGCACTGTAAGAGGGTTTAGATTTCTCCATATTCATGCCAACACTTACTATTTTCTGTCTTTTTGATTATAGCAATCCTTGTGGGAGTGAGGTGGTATCTCATTTTGTTAGACATCTTTATTCTTTCCTGGAATCACTTCTCTTTTAGAAATAGCATGTCCTTTTCCTGTATAAACCCCTCAATAACTCTATCCTTACCTTTCTGCTACTGGCCACAGGGGTGGGCATGACTCAGGTCTGGCCAAGTAGAGTAACCCATCTCTCTGACCATAGTGATGAGTTTAGAGGTGGGCCTGTGACTCAAGCCAGGCTAATCAGAGTCCTTCCTAATGATTTTTCCATTGGATCCATCAAGATAGTTCCCCTTCATATCTGTGGCCTGTTAATTTTTGACAAGGATGCCAAGTCCACTCAATGGGGATAGAATAGTCTCTTTTAACAAATGGTGCTGGGAAAACTTGATATGCACTGTGAAAGAATGAAAGTGGACTCCTACCACACACCGTATACAGAATTGAACCCCTAATGGGTCAAAGACCTATATATAAGAACCAGCACTATAAAAACTCCTAGAAGAAAACATAGGGGGACATTTTCAGTACCTTTTACTAGGCAGTGTTTTCTTAGAATTTATATTAAAAGCACGAGCAACAAAATTAAAATAGAAAATGGAAAAAAGGAAAAGAAGTGTTGTCAAGGATGTGGAGAAATAGGAACCTTTGTACGTTTTTGATGGAAATGTAAAATTGTGCAGCCTCTGTGGAAAACAGTTTTGCAGTTTCTTAGAAAGTTAAATATAGAATTACTAGTGTGACTCATTAATCGTACTTCTAAGTATATACTCAAATATATTGAAAGCAGGGACTTGGATAGAATTTTGCACATCTGTGTTCATGGTGGAATTATTCACAATTGCCTGAAGGTGGAAACAACCCAAGTGTCAATCAATGGAAGAATGGATAAACAAGGTATAGTATATCCATACAATGAAATATTATTCAGCCACCAAAAGAAAAAGAAGTACAAAAGAAAAAAGAAAGAAGTACTGATGTATGCCACAACATGGATAAACCTTGAGATTAAGTACAACCTTTTATCCCCTACTGCTGTAATTCAGCCTTCAGTCCATTGACTGCACCATTTCTCACTGTCTTCTGCTCACTATCTATCTATTCTTTTTCACATTTGGATCTCCTTATCCAACCTAGATCCCAAGGTGATTTCATATCAAAATTTCTCTAAAAATATTTAACATATAAGATCTTATATGTTACTTATTCTGTGTGGAGGTTTAAAGCTGTACGTACCCCAGAAAAACATCTTCTTAAATTTAATCCATTTTCATGGGTGGGAACCCACTGAAAGTAGGACCTTTGATTGAGGTTATCTCAGTTAAGTGTGGCCCACCTCAGTCAGGATTAGTCTTCATGCTATCACTAGAGTCCTTTATAAGCAGCTGAGGAAACTAAAACCTTATGTATTCATTATAATTTTTTATGTTAGTGTCCTCTTAAGGAAGGTCTTTTTTAATGTTTTGTTTGTGTGTGTGTAACCTGGGTTAAAACATATTTATAATTATACTTTCAGTATTGGAAGGGATCTTAGAATTCATCTAGTAGTTCAATCTGTTGATGTTATATATAAATAAACTGAGGACAATTTAGGCCTCTTATGGACCTCAAATGCTCTGACATCATTCTAAATTATTTTACCGTGTCTTGGAACACAGTTAGCACTAACAGTGGTAGTGCAAATCTGTGGTTCTCTTCTGTGTGAACTAGCCTTCAAGGTGTTCCCCAATGATGCCCATACCCTAACATCCATGCCTGTGAGTAGTCTCCTCCTGTTGTGTGTAGGCTGCACTTGGTGAGTTGCTTCTAATTAGAATAAAGTAGAAGCTACTGTGTATGACATAGTGTCTAGCTCATGAAATGCAGTGTGACATTGCTCCTTTACTTTCCACTTACTCATGCCATGAATAATCCAGTGGAAAGGCCCACATAGAGAGGAATTGAAGCCTCCTGCCAGCAGCCTTGTGAGTGACGTTGGAGGGAGTCCTCCATCCCTGGTCACCTCTTCACAGGCTGCATCTCCAGGCAACAGTAAAACTACAACTTTTTGAGAGACACTGGGTCCAGAACCACCCACCTAAGCCACTCCTAGATTTCTGACTCTCAAAAATGGTGTGAGATAATAAATGTCTGTTGTTCTAAGCCTTAAAATTTTGTAGTAATTTGTTACTTAGCAATACATAACTAATACACCTCTCCAGTATGTAGACTATATACCTAAAAAATTTACAGTTTACAAATTCTCTGTGAGAAGTAAATATTTATCTAAAAGTTATGCTTCCTTAAACTATTTTTTAAAAAGATTTATTTATTTATTTATTTATTTATTTATTTATTTATTTATCTCTCCTCCCCTCTCTTTATTCCTCTCCCACTCCCCCCCGTTGTCTGTTCTCTGTGTCTATTTGTTGCGTCTTCTTTGTCCGCTTCTGTTGTTGTCAGCGGCACGGGAATCTGTGTTTCTTTTTTTGTTGTTGTTGTGTCATCTTGTTGTGTCAGCTTTCCGTGTGTGCGGCACCATTCCTGGGCAGGCTGCACTTTCTTTCGCGCTGGGTGGCTCTCCTTACGGGGCGCACTCCTTGCGCGTGGGGCTCCCCTATGCGGGGGACACCCCTGTGTGGCACAGCACTCCCTGCACCCATCAGCACTGCAGGTGAGCCAGCTCCACACGGGTCAAGGAGATCCGGGGTTTGAACTGCAGACCTCCCATATGGTAGACGGACGCCCTAACCACTGGGCCAATTCCGCCGCCCTTAAACTATTTTTTTTGCCCCTTACTTTTTAATGTTTTTTTTTTAAGAAAACACCTGTTCCTCATTGTTGAAGATTCATTAAGAAAGCAGTTACTGGATATCACCACTGACCTATAATTTCTGCTCTGAGGAAAGCAATATCAGGGGCTAGAATATTTCCCTCCTTTGAAATAATTACCCAGTCTTGCTTGTACAGGTAGCAGACCTCTCTTCTGTATCCTCCCCGGGGACCAAGTGAACTGAGCAGTTCCAGGGCTCTGGACCATTTGGAAAACTAAAAACTCCTATTTGAAGGCAGAGGAGAGCAGCAGATTAGGTAATACCTGGATAGTACTTGTTGCTGCATTTTTTGGGGGAGATTAAGGGACAGTAAACCTCTCTGGCAGGTTGAATGAAAGACATGTTCTTAATTCTAATCTGGGTTCCTGTGGGTGTGAATTTATTTGTGAATAGGATTTTTAGAGGATGTTATTATTAGTCATGGTTGGCCCCTTGAGTGGCCTTAATCCCTATTACTGGAGGCCTTATAAAGAGAAGGCAGAGAAAGCCATGACAAGGATTCAGTGGAAACTTGAAGAGCAGACACGAGGAGTGAGAGATCTCCATGTGATGGGAGGCAAGGCAAGGAATTCCAAGGCTAGTGTCAAGCCAGCACCAGAATGCTACAGAATTTGGGGAGAAAGCATTTCCTTTCCTTTATTTTGGACTTAGAGCCTCCAAAACTGTGAGCCAATAAATTTCTGTTGTTAAATCAGTCAGTTGTGTGGTGTTTGTCATAGCAGCCTGCCAAACCAAGACAATCCTCTTTCGACCTGTCTTTATCTTTGGGTTTATTGAAATTTCCCTCCATCCCAGTAAAAGAGAATCAGAATGGGGTTTACCCTAAAGAGGGGAGCACCTCTAATTTTTCTAGATCTTAAAATAGTCAGGTTCAGTACTCAGACCTTCAGTCTCATGGGTGTTCCTCTAAGTCCTCCTACCTTCAATCATGTTATAGTATTTGTTATTTCCACCTTCACCTATCATTGCCATCTTTCCCAGGGGATTGAATTTCTCGGATGGCCAAACTCCTGATGCTATCATACATTATCACAAACTGACTCAGAGAAAGTTTTGTAGATTTGTGATAAATAGAATTAATATACAGACTTTTGCACCTGTTTCTGTATCTTTAGGATTCTTACAAAATGCAACCTGATTGGATTACCATTTAAATTTTCATGTTCTTAGGACAGTGGTATCCTTGTTCCTTCTCACAAAATTTAAAGTTTCTTTAAAGTCAGCATGAATGAACAGTAATTGAGCACAAAAGCTTGATCTTGCCAACACTGTACTGCATGCATGGTCAAATTAGTTCAGACCATTATGGTTTATATTAATTATGTTTGTCATTTGTAATAAATATGGATTAAAATTTGGAGGAGAATTTTGGAGTTGTGTTTGGTTGATTATGCTGTGGGACTTTCAGACCGTATTAACATTTTCTCATGCTCCTTAAAATTGGTGTTTTCTTAACAAAATATTTATGTCTTTGATCTGATTTTGAAATAGGCTGATTTTAATTTTAGCTCAAGAGCAAAGTGGACGCTGTCCCTCACCGAATTTTCTCCATCTCCCTTTGGCAACTTACACAAAAGGCTGATCAGGAGAGAAGCAATCCATACATTTGAATTTGGACTTATTGAATAAAATGATCATCTTGATCCAAATTTAGAATGTCTGGGAGAAACTTAAGGTTTTATACTATAATACATTTACTGTGTCTTAGAAAAGAAACAGGTGCCGTGCAGACAGGCATCAACCCTTGCTGAAAAATGGACTATTGTGTATCCCCATTAAAATCACAAGCCTTTAACTTCTCACAGCTTGTTCTCTTTTAAAGAGGTGTAGTTCAAGGTCAAGTACTATTCCTTGAAGTGTTTATGTTTGAAACAAAACCCTCTTGTCATTTTATACGTGCATCACTCTTATGAAAAAGAGGTGGCTTTGGTGTTGAGCAGTAATATTAACTTTAATATGTTGTTGTCTTTTTTGGTCTTTCATATATTTTAAAAAAATTAGTAAGTTCACAAAAATTCTGTTGGGGCATTCATGCTCACACTTTTTCTTCTTTCGCAATCCTTAACTTTTTTTCCCTGCTTTCCATAGGCATCATATTCATTACCACTAAATATGGAGCCTATACTGTATGTGAGAAAACAGCAATTTCTGTAGTAAATTGCTGCACATTTCCCCCTTAAATATAGATTCCCATGGACTCCAAACAAGGCAATACGAGGGTGAAGAGGGTATATGAGATCTCTTTTTGTCTACTGCCTGGTTCTCATTAGGCCTCCTTTATTTTTATTTATTTAAAAAAAATTTTTTGGTCTTTATTTTTTTAATGTTACATTAAAAAAATATGAGGTCCCCATATACCCCCCACCCCCCTCATCCCACTCCTCCCCCCATAACAACAACCTCCTCCATATTCATGAGACATTCATCGCATTTGGTGAATACATCTCTGAGCACCGCTCGGCCTCACATATATAGTTTCATTTTTCACGGCTAGTTTGCATCACCCTCTCCATCAAAGCTAAACTTCCCTCTCCTCCTCAGTATTTTCTTATTGAAAACTTTTGTTTTAGTTTTTATCTTTTATAATGTTTGGTTGCTTTGATAAGTAAGAAAGTATCCTTCACTCATGCCTTGAATTCTACACACATGCAAATTGTTACCCTTTTAATGAAGAGGTAAATTTGGAAATAGAACTGAAAATATTGGGGTTCAGATTCGACAGTAATTTGCTGAATCTGTTGGGTGCAGGCACTATGCTAACTGCTTTCACATTTATTATTTTATTTAGTTGTAGGGAAGAGGTCTTAGACTTGGTCTAATATAAATTCATGAGCTATGTGCTACAGGAAATTAAAAAGATATGGAAGACTAGTCTGAGAAATTTGCAGGCAGACTCAAATATAGACAGACTATTTTGATTCTTTCCCAGTATTTTCTGCTATCCTATCATTCTCCCCAATATGGGTGGTAACTAGGGTCCATTATTCTCACTGCCCCTGGGAGGATCGTTATTAAAAAAAAAAAAAAAAGAAAGAAAATAATAGAAAAAGGTTTTGTGTTTCAAAATAGATGCAGACCATACTTGGGAAGAAAGTGATTGGAGGATTCAGGACATAAAGTTCTTTATGCCATACAAAATCGACTAGAAAGAATACAGGATGGTGTAAGAATCATTTTTCCAGCTTTTGGAAAGATAACTTAAAGGGTAAATACATGTGAGAGAAGGGGTGAAGATAGGAATTTCACAAAGGATTGAGGATGTGCCAGTAGAGGGGACCTCAGCCATAGGAGCTACCTTCAGTCCCGAGCAGGAGTTGGGAGAGAACTATGTGAAATAACACGTGTAGATGGCACAGTAAAATGCCTGCATGTAAGTACTTAATGAATGTTTGCTATCATTATCTGCAATTAAGTTTCCTTCTATTACATAACAGTGTTCTCCAAAATCTCTCTTTTCGCCACTCTTTTGCTTTATATTTTTCCTCAACACACAAAACATTCACGAACTTCAAAGAGTTCAGAAAAATGATGGAAATCTCGTTTGTTGTTTAGCATAGCACAGGCTCCAGGAGCAGAATTCCTTCCCACCAGAGGGCGCTCGGGTGTTACTTAAATCACCTCTTAAGGTTTGGAGATCTTCTTTGTAACTTAAATTAAAATGGAATTTTAAATATTTTATATTTATTGATAAACTTAATAAAACATTTCTGGATTTATATAACTCCAAAATTTTAAGGTTTGTGTGCATCTTGTTTTTCCAAAATCTGTAGTTTATTTTTCAGTGAACACTTCCAGGTCCTGACATGGCAGGTCTGGGAGTTGAGGTTCCAGCTCCGTCTCATTCACCTATTTCCTGAACCAAGTTATTAGGAGTGGGATGGGGTCTGGTTGAGAAGGGCCCTCTAGTTTCAGAGCTTTGGTTCAAGGGGTTGAAGCGCTTGTGAGTCCTTCCTAGGGCAGCACTGACTTCTACTAGGTGAGGCCAGTGCTCCTCAAACTGTGGTTGCCCCAAAAGCCACATCAGCATTAGTTGGGAACTTGTTAAAAGGAAAATTCTTGGGCCTTATACCAGACCAACTAAATTAGGACTTCTCTTGGTGGGGCCCAATGAGCTGCATTTTAACAAGTCGTCCAGATATTTCCTTTGCATACTATAGTTTGAGAACCACTAGGCTAGAAATTTGGTCTCATAAGGCAAACTGCTTTTGGGCAATCAGAGTTTCAGTATTATTGAGTATTTCCCTACCCTCCCCCTTCTTTTTTTTTTTTTTAAATTTTATTTATTTATTTCTCTTTCCTTCCCCCTCCCACCCCCCTGCCCCAGTTGTCTGTTCTCTGTGTCTATTTGCTGCGTCTCCTTCTTTGCCCGCTTCTGTTGTTGTCAGTGGCTCGGGAATCTGTGTTTCTTTTTGTTGAGTCATCTTGTGTCAGCTCTCCGTGTGGGCGGTGCTATTCTTAGGCAGGCTGCATTTTCTCTCGCGCTGGGCGACTCTCCTTACGGGGTGCACTCCTTGTGCGTGGGGCTCCCCTATGTGGGGGTGTACACCCCTGCATGGCAGGGCACTCCTTGCGTGCATCAGCACTGCGCATGGGCCAGCTTCACCCAGGTCAAGGGGGCCCGGGGTTTGAACCGCAGACCTCCCATGTGGTAGATGGATGCCATAACCGCTGGGCCAAGTCCACTTCCCAGCCCTCCCCCTTCTAAGAATCAGCATCTGGGAAGGGCCTGGCCACTCAGGATGAGGATTACCTCCAGGCTCGGCAGGGTCAAGCTGATTTTCCACCTGCTTAAAACTTCTAAAGGAAGCTGTCTTTCACCAGTCTAAGCAGGAGCACCAGAACATGAGAGGATGTTTTGGAAATAGATGGTTCACATGTAGAGGGGACCAAGAGAGTTGGTTAAAAATTCAGAAGATGAAGTACATCTTGGTGGTTATGCTAATATCCTGGTTGTAGCTTGCCTGCTTTAAATAACAGCTCTGTGTGATATTGGACAAGTTAATTTACTTCTCTGTAAGCAGTTTCCCTGCCTGCAAATGGGGATAATCATAGTACCTATGTCATGGGGTTGTTATGAGGATTAAATCAGACAAGATTTTGAACACACTAAGAGAAACACTGGTATCTTAAAAACTGTGCTTGGGAGTGGATGTAGCTCAAGTGGTTGAGTGCCTGCTTCCCATGTATGAGGTCCTGGGGTTGATTCCTGGTACCTCCTGAAAACAAACAAACAAAAAAATGATAAAACCAACTCTCAGAGGGGAATGAATGATCACCTGCTTCCATGTACAAGGTCTTGGATTCATTCCCTGGTACCTCCTAAGAAAAAACAAACAAAAAAACCCCTGTGCTTTGCACAGGTCTCCTACCATCACAATCCTGCCCATTTTAGCCAGCAGTAAAACAACCATAACCATATATTTTTTCAGTTCTTAATGCTTTATGTGAACAATCCCAATCACATTTTCAGTGTTAACAGAGTGGTATAGCTCCTTTGGAATCAGTCAGCTCTCCCACCTAATAATTATCTGATTTGGGACAAATCGCATAACCGCTACCCCTGAGATGGCTCCCTTGTTTCTTTGCTCATTGTCTGCTCATTGTCTCTGCTTATTGTTTCCATTTGTTGTCTGTTTAGTGTGTCTGTTCATCTACTTTAGGAAGCACTGGGAACCGAACCTGGGACCTCCCATGTGGGAGGTAGGTGCCCAAATGCTTGAGCCACATCCACTCCCTCTCACTTTCTT
This sequence comes from Dasypus novemcinctus, assembly GCF_030445035.2. Classification (NCBI taxonomy): domain Eukaryota; kingdom Metazoa; phylum Chordata; class Mammalia; order Cingulata; family Dasypodidae; genus Dasypus; species Dasypus novemcinctus. The sequence continues at coordinate 44,834,251 of NC_080689.1, forward strand.
TTTTATCTACAAAATTGGGTCTATAATATCATTTTATCTATAAAATGGGGTCAGTGTGAGATAAAGGAACACAATTTTTCAGAAAGTAAATTGTGAAAATAAAGCATCATTACCTGCATATGACTATTCCAGGAAACGCTGTAAAGAGTATAGGTTTTATATGTTTGGAGTATTCAGGGTCCTTTAAAATCACCAAAGCGAATCATGTACTTGTACCATTTACTTATAGCTTACACTCTGGCTCCTGAATTTCTGGCCTGGGGTGATTGGTGGAGTTCTGTTTCCTTCCTTTTCTTAGGCAGGAGACCTTTGGGGCCAGATATTTTCATCAACTCTGTTGCACTTCTTTAGCCTGACTCTTTCCCCCCAGATCACAAACTTTTATTTTTCACTGTAGAAAATTTGAAACACTCAATAAAGCATGAATGAGAACATGAAAATCACTAGTCCCTCTCCAGAAGTAAACATCATTTGGTGTTATTTCCTGCTAGACATTTCTTACTCTGCCTAAATAAAATTGCTCTCATAAAGTATGCTCCAATGTTCCTTCCTGCCTCAGGGCTTCTGAGGATGTGATTCTGTCGGCCTGGTGTGCCCTTCCCCAGCCATTAAGCTCCTTATTTCCCTACCCTTTCCTCAGATCCCAGCCAGGATGAGGTTGGGTCTCCCTGTTATGTGCACTTTCTTTTTTTGCATGTATTCAGCTGGATTTTTTATTAGGTATTTGGTATTGTTAATGCTGTTCTTTTTTGTATGTGCTTTCAAAGTGCCTTGCGCTCATTCTGGAGACCGTTACTCGTGGTTGGTAATGAAGTAATGAAATATTTACTTGTGATGATGTGATTCGTACCTGTCTCCATGACTGAACTGTAAGTTTGAGGAGGGTAGGAATCATATCTGGTTTATTCACAACCATGTGCCGACCACAATGCCTGGCACATAGTGGGCCCACAATAAATAATTTTTGAGTGAATAAGCAAATGAGTAATTTTAAGCATTTTGGATGTCTAAAATTGTTCAAAGACATTTAAGTTTAATGTCTGCATAACATATCATCATATTTATGTAACATAATTGATTGAATTGTTCCCCTATAAAGACTATTTATTTAGGTTTCATTTTTTATTATTAAAAAAAACCCACTGTAATAAACAGTCATGTATATTTCTTGTTGTGTCCAACTCGTACCTTCTTTTTTAGTGGTTTGTAAATTGTGGTATTTCAACCGTTTTAAAGTTAAAATTCAGTGGCCATAGGTACATTCACAGTGTTGTGCAGCCACTACCACCAAGTACATACACTTATCAGTATTTCTGCTAATTCCTTTAGGATAGGTGCCTAGAAATAGATCAGAGGGTATGAACATTTTAAAGCCTTGATGTGTATAGTCAAATCACTTCCTAGAAAGAGCACATCAGTGTTTTCTCAGAAGCTGTATGTGAAAAGAATCTAAATATTTTGAAATTTTCTCTTTCTGTTCTTTTGTTATAAACAGCCCATTGTTGATCCATTTTCTTTTCTTCTTTCTCCATAGGCCAGTCTTTTAAAATTTTTATATAGTTGTAATTACATCATATATAGCATATTTATTTTTAAATAAATGTGATTTTTCTGAGGAAAGACCTTAAAAATGGAAAAATTGCTTTGTAATCTAAAATACTATAAGGATTAACATTTTAAAGAAACACTGATAGGTAGTAAGAAAAGGCTACAGTTTCTCAGCTCTCACAGTTTCTTGCTCTCTGCTTTCTCTCCGAGCACATTTGTCAAGTTGATTTGCAAAGCTTGATAGGATAGTTCCCAAACTATGATATAATCAATAAGATGTGTTTATTTTAAAGGAAAAACTATTTAAAGTCACTTAACAGTTTTCGAGGCTGAACTTTGCAGAGACTGGCAGCTATCCTGTTCCAACACATGGCAACAGACTTTGGTGAGGGAAGTAACTTACACTTTATGGCCTTGTGACTTTAAGCTACTATCCCAAATAAATACCCTTTTATAAAGGCCAACAGATTTCTTGTATTTTGCGTTGGTACCCATTTTGGCCGACAAAAACAGAATTTGATATGGGACAGTGGGGTTGTGCTTTTGCAATTATCAAAATGCTGGAGCAGTTTCATAAATGGGTAAGGGATATTTTGGGGAGGAATTGTGAGATGCTTAATGGAAAAGGCCTAGAATGCTTTGAAGAAACTATTGGTAGTAATATGGAGCCTAATGTGTGTGTTTTTTTTTTTAAGATTTAAAAAATTTATTTCTCTCCCCTTCCCTGCCACCACTCCCCTCCCCCACCGCTGTCTGCTCTCTGTGTCCATTCACTGTGTGTTCTTCTGTGTCTGCTTGTATTCTTGTCAGTGGCACCGGGAATCTGTGTCTCCTTTTGTTGTGTCATCTTGCTGTGTCAGCTATCTGTGTGTGCGGCGCCACACCTGGGCAGGCTGCACTTTTTTTGCACTGGGTGGCTCTCCTTGCGGGGCGCATTCCTTGCACATGGGGCTCCCCTATGCGGGGGACACCCCTGCATGGCGCTCTTTGTGCACATTAGCACTGTGCATGGGCCAGCTCATCATGGGTCAGGAGGCCCTGGGTTTGAACCCTGGACCTCCCAGTTGGTAGGTGGGCCCTATATCCATTGAGCCAAATCCGCTTCCCCTAACATTATTTTTGATAAGGTCTTAGAAGGAAATAATTATGAGATGCTTGATAGGAAAGGCCTAGAGTGCTTTGAAGAGACTGTTGATAGGAATATGGATGCTAAAGAGACTTTTACGAGCCTTGGAAGTAAATGATGAAACTATTATTGGAAATTAGAGGAAAGGAGATCTGTGTTTTAAAGTTGCAGAGAACTTAGCTATATTGACTCCTGTTGTTACATGGAAGACGAGTTTGAAAATGGTGAGCCTGGGCATTAAGCTGAACAACTTTCCAAAGTAAACTTGGAGAATGTGGCTTGGCTTCTCCTTGAAGCTTATAGCAGAATGCTAGATGAGATAGATAAGCTGAGGACTAAATTGTTGGGCACAAAGAAACCACAAACTGATTCTGGAAATTCCAAGTCTCTGGAAATCAAGCCCCTAGACAATAGTGCCCCATTTGAGGACTTAACTAAATTTGGAACTTGTAAATCAGGATAGAAAATGCAGTTATCTGGGAAAGACTTGTGGAAGGTCTTACTGTCTTATGGCTTAGACCCCTGCTTTTCCATGACGAACCAACAAGCTTCTTTTTTTTTTAAGATCTATTTATTTCTTCCCCCTTCTCCCCATTGTTTTTGTGCTTGTTTTCTGCTTTCTGTGTCCATTTGCTGTGTGTTCTTTTGTGTCTGCTTTTCTTCTCTTTAGGCAGCACTGGGAACTGATCCTCAGACCTTCCAGAGTGGAAGAGAAGTGCTTAATCTCTTACGCAACCTCAGCTCCCTGGTCTGCTGTGTCTCTTATTGTCTCTTCCTTGTGTCTCTTTTTATTGCCTCACCTTGCTACACCAACTTTCCATGCAGGCCAGCATTCTGCATGGGCCAGCACTCCTGCACAGGCCAGCACTCCGTGTGGGTAAGCTCTCCACTCAAGCCAGCTTGCTGCATGGGCCAGCTTGCCTTTACTAGGGTGCCCTGGGAATCGAACCCTGGACCTTCTATATGGTAGAGAGGAGCCTAATTGCTTGGTCCACATTCACTTCCCCCAACAAGGTTTTTGAGAGAGCTGTGTGAATAAAACCATTGTTAGCTTAGACTAAAGGGGACATGTAGGGGAAAGATAGAAAGGGAAACAGCTTTAAGAGGAAAACCATGGAAGCTGGGATCTGGAATTAAGACATTTCCTTGGGGGAAAGCGGACTTGGCTCAAGGGATAGAGCATCCGCCTACCACATGGGAGGTCTGTGGTTCAAACCCAGGGCCTCCTGACCTGTGTGGTGAGCTGGCCCATGCACAATGCTGATGTGCGCAAGGAATGCCATGCCACAAAGGGTTGTCCCCCACATAGGGGAGCACCATGCACAAGGAGTACACCCTGTAAGGAGAGCCACCCAGCGCAAAAGAAAGTCCAGCCTGCCCAGGAGTGGCGCCACACACATGGAGAGCTGATGCAGCAAGGTGGCACAACAAAAAGAGACACAGATTCCTGTGCTGCTGATAAGAATAGAAGCAGACCCAGAAGAACACACAGTGAATGGACACAGAGAGCAGACAAGGGGGGCGGGGAGGTAGGGGAGAGAAAGAAAGAAAAAAATCTTAAAAAAAATCCATTGAGAAAAAAAGACATTGCCTTGGGCCAAGAGAAGAACCCCACCCATGTGTACAGAGAGAGTGAGTTTCCCTCGCAGTTGAAGAGGGTGGATGCTCTTGCCTACTGTTCAGGGAGAGTTTTGCTGCCCCAAGGTACAGGGAGGGTAAGGTCAGCACCCCATAGGTCTGAGAGGGATAGACTTTCCCCCCATGGATTAGGGAAGGCCAGGTTGCCAACTCGTTGCTCTGAGATATTGGATTGTTTGTGAACTGGTCTGTTCCTCTGAACATATTAGATTGTATTGAATTCAGAGATTTCACTTTTACTTGATTAAATTATGATTAAAGCTTTGATTGGGCCACGTCAGTAGGACATTGAGTCCTTGCTCCCTTGGTGATTGGTGACTTACAGAGAAAACTGCAAGGCAGAGGAGTTAGTTGGAATTTTTTTTGCTGCTGGAACCTCAGGAAGTAAACACACAGAAGAACACAGAGGAATAGAGACAGCAGAGGCCCTCGAAAGAGAGTGATCCTGATAGGCTACAGCTGACCTTTTGGAGAGAACAGTGCAGCTGAACCCTGAAAGAATCATGCCCTGGGGAGAGAGACAACGCTTGAAGGACCTGGGAACATGGAGCTTTAGGAGGAAGAAGGAGGCTGAAACCTTGCAGAGACTGGCAGCCATCTTGCTCTAACACGTGGCAGCAGACTTTGGTGAAGGAAGTAACTTATGTTTTATGGCCTTGTGACTGTAAGCTTCTATCCCAAATAAATACCCTTTTATAAAAGCCAACAGATTTCTAGTATTTTGCATCAGCACCCCTTTGGTTGACTAATATACCCATTTTTATTATTTCCTAGGTTTTAATGTCTCAGAGGAACATGGAAGCAGCTTTTTTGTTTGTTTTATTAGTTTTGCTGCTTTTGGAGAGTGGTGATGGTGGAAAGTAGGGATTTGTATTGGGATACTTAGTTAGAATAGGCCAGATTGTTGGCAAACAACATTCAATGTTAAGACCAAAAGGAAAAGGGAAAGAACTGTGCTTGTTTATTTGTATTGTGAAAAGATTTGAAATAGAAATATTTCTTTGAAATAGAAAATGGACTCAGCTGTTGGTATCGGAGTTTCCATTTTAATGCTATAGACAAATTGACTACTCTGGACTGAAATTTCCTTTATTGTAAAATGAAAAAATCTATAGATAATGATATGAATTCTGAAAGACAATTTGAAGAAGTTATTGCTGAAACAATTAATACATGGAAAAAGAGAGAGCAAGTGAGCTTGCACATGAATGCCCTGATGCTAAGTGTCTTAGTTTGCCACAGGGCTGCCAATGCAAAGTACCAGAAATGGGTTGTTTTTTATAAAGGGGATTTATTTGAGGTAGAAATTTACAGTTCTGAGGCTGTGAAATGTCCATATCAAGGCAATATCAGAGATACTTTTTCTCCAAAATCAGGTACTCTTGATTCTGGGGTCCTGCCATGTGGCAAAGATGGCTGCCGGTCTCTGCTGAGGTCTCTGCCTTCTCCTCCAGAATCTACCATCTTGGGAGCTCAGCTGTGCGCAATCAGGCGTAGGGCTTGTCTCTTACTGGGCCTCCTCTCTTAATCTCAGTTGCTTGCTTTCTTCCTGAGTTCAGCTGTGGGCTATCAGGCATATGGCTCATCCCTTCAGCCTTGAGCTACTCTGTGGACCCAGCCTCTTGGGGGCCTCTCTCCGTGCCTCTGTGATGTGCTGGTTCCAGACTCCGGGACCTCTCTCAAACCTCAGGACTTCTCTGTTTTCTTGGAGTCCTCTCCCTCACATGGCAGGATCAATATAACAGATTCCTTTTCCTGTGTGTCTGTCTCAATCTGTTTATATCAGCTCCAATAGGAGGGTGGAGTCTCAACCTGAGTCTCGCTGATGTAGTCCAATAAAAAGGGTCTCATACCCACAGGAATGGATTAATTCAAAACCATAATCTTTCTTTTTTTGGGATTCATAAAAGAACTTCAAAGTATCACAAGTTTCTGAATCTAGTCAACCCTGAGCTAATCCTTAAATGGTCTTCCTCTGGTTAGTTATTTCATGAGTCAATAAATTCTTTTTCTTTGCTTAATCGGGTTGGATTGGATTTCTGTCACTTGCAAACAAAGTTCTGAGTAATTTATTTGTTTCTAAGTGCAGGGCATGATTTTAACTGGCTCATGGCAGGACGATAGATCAGAGTTACTGATCTATTTCAGGATTTCAGAGAACTCCATGGATTTCTGAAGCAGTCTGTTGTGGTGGGAATAGGCTGGGAATGAAGAGACCCATGTTCTCCTTTTGTTCTGCCTGTTCCTACCTATGATCGTGAGCAAGTCACTGACCTCACTGAGCTTCATTTTCCTTATCTACCAAACCTAACATGAAGATACATCTGCTCTGCTTTTCTCACAGGGAATCTCACATATCAAACAAAATAATGCATGTGAAAGCACTTCACAAACTGTAAAGATCCAATAAAACATATTTATTATAGTTTAACTTTAGTAGCTTTTACATTTTCAAATATGTAGGGCAGACCTTTCAAAATATATTTTACTTTATTGACAAATAGATCCACTTACAAATTTGCACCGTTTCCAACTTTTATACTTAAAATTGATTCTTTTCCCAAGATAATCTCCTTATTCAAGGCTTAATGATTAGAAATAATTTTGAGTCTGAATGTCTTTAAGTAGGCCAAAATACAATAACTGCTATTTGTTCTTTAAAGGCAGGCATAGTAGAGTTTATTTTAAATTTGTACTTAAAGATTGTAATTGATAATTATGTTGTGACAACAGAAACTTAGATTTGTTTCTTTCAAATCTCAATTGACTGATGCAGTCAAGATAATCTTGAAAGACTTGCCAGTGAATAGAAATTAGATTCTTTAAAGAAACCAGGTTTTGAATTTGTAAATATCTTATTTAACAGCTAAAGAATATGGCAAGATTTGGAATTTCCAAACTGGACCTAATATTTCTGTGATACCATTAGTATTCATATTTAAAGGGAGAATGGAAGAAAGAAAAATTTCCTTCAATATCTTAATGTCAGGAATTGGAACAAGTAATTGCTATAATTAAATGTTATTGGCTGATTCTATGGTACTATTCCATTGCATTCTTAATCTTTTCCTTTCTGTATTAAGTTATGTGAAGGTGATTGAACTGTACATGTTTTGAGGTAAAAATGTTTTGGAGGACATATAAGAATTGCAAGTATGATGGAAAGATCAGTCTTTTACAATCTGTAGAAATTGTGAGTACAAATAGAATGAGACAGTATTTACTGATTTTGTTTATTAATAATTACAGTGTACTCTGATGAAAACTGAACATTTTACTTTTCTTTCTTTATTATACCAAATAGTAAATGCACAGCATTTTAGAAGAGGAAAAGGTTCAACTTCCTTTAAAGGATCCAACCTCCCTGTGTCACAGATAATATATACTATTTACAAGCAAATTTATAACTGCTTCTGGGTAATATGACTTCATAGAATCTTCAGAACTCTATTATTACTCTCAATTATAAATGAGGAAATAGAGGCTTAGAGAGCCTAAATGACTTGTCTAAGGTCATAGAAATAATAATAATAATGACATATATTAATTGAGCACTTACTCTGTGCCAAGCTGTCTTCGTGCATATCACATTTAATCTTCACAATAGTTCTACTACTTCATATGTAATAGGTGACTAGCTGAAACTATAAAAAAGTGCTGAGAAATTGATATAGTTCATTTATTTTTCCACTGAATTTTCTTTTATAGAGTCTAAATACTGAATAAAATTAATGTGATTATATGTTTTGGGCCTGTGTATATATAAAGCCAATTAGTCAGGAAGTACTATTCTTATTTTATAGATGAGGAAATATGGACATGGAGAATTAAAAGGCTACCATAATTATACTGTGCTAGCTAGTGCTGAAAAGTAGGGGCAAGAAAACATTCTTCCCAACACTCCAGGTTCTTTTTTACTTGACATGTGTATCAGAATATTGAGTGGGAGTTTTCCAGTGACTAGGATCCAAAGCTAAGGACAAATAGGTTCCAAATACTCCATATTCTAAAGAGAATATTGGAGGCAGGTACTACCTCCAGGATTTAGTAAGAGTCAGACAAACTGGATCTTCAGCCCCCAGTTATCCTCCCCTGTGGAAAAACTCCCAATACTCACCCACTTAACTTATAAAAAAATAAAAAAAAAATTTCTCCCCACCTCCTCATTGTTTGCACTCACTGTGTCTGCTTGTCTTCCCTGTTTCTTTAGGAGGCACAGGGAACCGAACCTGGGACCTCCGTTGTGGGAAGGAGGTGCCAAATTGCTTGAACCGCCTCCATTCCCTGCTTTCCTGTGGGGTCAGTTCCAGGGGTAGCAACTGAGGGGTTATTAGAAGAGCAAGGCGACCCCACATCAAGAAACTAAACCCTTGGGAGACCCCCTATGTTAGGAATCTCTAAAAATCTCTTGCACGTGTTCCATAAAGAACCCGTGTTGAGATGTTCACTACACAGAGGTCAATGAGCAACATCAGCCAAGAGTAGACCACAACTGCAACACGGAAGTGAAATGTTTGCCCCTTTCAATCTCTGCCTCTACTCTAAAATGTCACCACCAAACCCACCACTCAAGAGGAAAGGGAGGAGGACTGAAGGAAGAGACCAAGCCTCTTCTCCATCACAGGCCTCTGGCCACAAATGCCTGAATTGCAGGAGGGAAGGAGCTGAAATTGAAGTTTTTAATTGGATGAGACTACTTAATTGCATAGTCATTTCAGGAAGTTGCCCAGAATGTTGTTAAAGGATTGGAAAGGGAGATCTAGCAGAGCAGAGTTAAGGCAGTAATGGGAAAAAAGGCATTTTATGATTGTTTTCCACTGAGTTCAGGCTGTTTAGAGTGGATATTACTATAATATCCTATAATATAGCCTTGGCTTACCTGTATAGCTTTGCAACCTTTTCAAATATCCAAGTTTTATAGGATGATATTGTCAGGAACCAAGTAGCTCTTTAAAATCCACCATTATTGCATGTCCAAGTGGTAAAATTAAGAACACGTGGGCCAGCATAAAAGGTAACCCTCTCCTCTCTTCTATTTTTCCCTTTCACCACAGCAGGTAAATTGGCATCTGATTTGCTGGTATTAGTATCTGTGATTCCAAGCCAAATAGTTTACTTATGCATAAGATGTTCTGATTGATAGACTGATAGATTCAATCAAATAGTTAATATTTAATGGGTGCCTTCCATGATAAATACCATAGGGATTTTTAAAAAATAAATTCTTTAAATAATTTTTTTCTTCCCTTCTCCTTCCCCCACCCAGCTGTTTTTGCTGTCTGTGTCCATTCACTATGTCATCTTCTGTATCTATTTCTCTTTTTGTCTTCTCTTCTCATTTTTCCTCCTCTAGGATTCACCAAGATTCGATCCTGGGGACCTCTGATGTCGAGAGAAGTTCCCTGTCAATTGCGTCATCTCAGTTCCTGGTCTCTGCTGTGCTTCACCTTGACTCTCCCTTTGTCTCCCTTTTGTTGCTTGATCATCTTGCTGCATGACTCACTTGTGGGCACTGGCTCACTGCATGGGCACTTGGCTTGTTGCATGAGCACTTGGCTTGCCATGTAGGCACTGGCTTACTACATGGGCACTGGCTCACCACACGGGCACTCATGCAGGCACTCAGCTTACCATGCAGGCATTCAGCTCTCCATGCAGATACTTGGGTGGGCACTCGGCTCACCACGCAGGCAGTGGATCACCGCGTGGGCACTGGCTCACCACACAGGCACTCAGGTGGGCACTTGGCTTATCACACAGGCACTTGGCTCTCTGTATGAGCATCCACATAGGCACTTGGCTCTCTGCGTGGGCACTTGGTTCACTGCACGGGCATACTTTCTCTTCTTTTTCACCAGGAGGTCCCAGGGATCTAACCCAGGTCCTCCCATATGGTAGGTGGAGGCCTTATCACTTAAGCCACATTTGCTTCCCTCTGTAGGGATTTTACAAAGTAAAAATGTTGTCTGCTTTCAAGGAGGTTAAAATCAAGGTAAACATAGACTCAATAAAGATGGGACAGTATATAAGTGCCAAATGAATAGAAGTGACAGTAAAAGTAATATATGTGGCCTTGCCTCCATTGCTGCTGCTGTCCGCAGTTCCAGGCAGCTCTCTGTAGGGGGTCCCACATATGGGGACCAAAGAAGGGCAAGGCACGGGCCTTCTGGGTGCAGCCTTGGATCTGACAGCCCAGATCAGGCAAAAGATTGAGATGCAGTCTTGTGTGAAACTTAACTCAGCCCTCGTCACCTTGGAGAAGCCCTGAGCAAGAACCCAGGCTACATCAAACTGCACAAGATCTGGGCAGCCCAGAACTTTTCTAAGACAATTGCCACATTCCAGAACCATATCTTTCTCACTGCCAATAACATTGTGCTGAACCTACAGGATGAAAATTTCATCTGGGGAAGTAACAGCTTCATCAAGGGTAAGAAATGAGCCTGGTGACCCAGAATCCACTGCCAGAGAGGACCTAGATGTGCTTCTCCCCTGGCTTCAAGGGGCCAGCTAGGGGTCCAGGGCACCCTGCCCATCACCAGTATCATGTGATGGCACCTATCCACCCCTCTTGGATTAACAAAGGCTGACCCTTTTTCGGGGGGATGACTTTCTTCCTCCCTGTGTTGGCCAGGGGTGTTGGGACAGTGTGTGATTTTTTCAGTGATTTCTTACAGTTTTGGTTCCCTCCCTCAAGGTTAGGAGGAGATAACTGTCATCCCAGGAATTCTCAATAAATTTTTATTACTAAAGCCTAAAAGAAAAGCAAACAAGCAAAAAAGTAATGTATGTATTAGTTTAGATGAACTTGAGTCCCTTTTTGTACTGGTCATCAAGATCGGGAGGGTGAAGCTTGAGTAGTATCATGAAGCATGGGTAGGAATGAAATGCTGCTACCTGAGCAAATGGGCAGAGATCAGAGTAATTTGGATGTCACATTTGGGGGTATTGAGTGCTCCCAAACAAATTCTGCATCAGTTTACTTTTCTTTGCTAGTACTGGGCAGTATATCTCAAACTGGCTTAAAAAAGACATTAATTGGCTCATGTAATGGAAGAGAGCAAGTGATAGAGTGGACTTCAGGAGTGGGCTAATTAGGGCGGTAGCTCCATTTGTCTGTGATCCTCACAGCCTTGTGTTTATCTTCATTCTGGTTTTCTCCTGGTGGCAGGATGGTTCCCCAGGTGTATTTATTATCTATTGCTACATAACAGATTACCACAAAACTTAGCATCTTTAGCATTAAGCATTTATTATCTCACAGTTTCCATGTCAGGAATCTGGATGTGGCTTAGCTGAGTGACTATGGGTCAGGATTTCTCAAGAGGCTGCAGACAAGATGTCAGCTGGGTTGTGGTTATCTGGAGCTTGATTGGGCTGGAAGATCTACTTCCCAGCTCACTCATGGGGCTTTTGGTTGAAGCCTTCTGTTCCTTGCTTCTCCATATGGTTTCTCATGACTTGGCAGCTAGCTTTCCCCAGAGTGTGTTATGTGAGAAAGAGAGAAGAGAGGGAACCCATTATGTTATAACCTAATTTCAGAAGTGACATACCATCACTTCTGCCCTAATATATTGGTCATACAGATCAACCCTGGTAGGTGAAAGGGAATTATACAAAGGAGTGACTACCAGGAGGCAGGAGTCTTTAGGGTCAGCTTGGAGGCTGGCTATCACACCTGGCCTATGTGATTTCTTGTTCATATCTAGGAGAAGAGAGTTGCTTATTTTAGACTTGGCACACAAGTCTTCAGATTTGCTTTTATTGGACCATCCCATCCCAAAATCAGTCATTATGGCTGGGAGAGAAATAGTTAATGAATGATGATGTAGGTCTGGATTACTCAGCCAGTGTCTGCTTTAAAGGGAAATAAGGTGATGGTGGTTGGCTTAGACAAATTAGGGATAGCATAATTATTCCACAGAAATGGGTGGATGATATGTTCGAATGTCTTATCATTGGCTACTCCGCATCTATGCATATCCTCCTTTCTACCCATAGACTGGTATTTGCATCTACAATCCTTGTCTAAAGAGAGACAATCCAAAGTCTAATTCAGGCTTCAACTCCAGAATCTCTGAAAGTTCTACCTGTCCATCAGGTCTGGATACAAGTCTACACAGTCCAACAATCTAAGGGGTCCACTTCCAACACAGCCAATATGGAATCATGGAAAAGAACAGGATACCTTCAATAGAACTCCCATTAGAAAAAGGGAGGCTGGAATACATTCCACAACTGTCCCTGGTCCATGGCACACATCATATTTGACTGAAGAAGAATTTTAAGTTCTTCCTTCCCTGGTTGGAAGAGAGGGTCTGGGTAGGGAAGGTATGAAGTAAGGTCTCAGAGATTAATTGCTGCCAGGTTGTGGAGGGCCTTTTGGAACTTTAGCCTGTGGGAAATAGAGAAAGAAAGAGGATCATTGAACATTTTTGAGGAAAGTAGTGACATCATAATATTGCTTTGTAAGATTAATTTGGAGGCACTATGTAGTACAAATTCATGAATTCCCTTAAAATAATGCCGTGGAAAAATTTCTTCACATAAACTTAAAGTGATGCCTGAAAAAGAAATGTTAACAGATTCCACAGTAAATGTCCATGTATAACTCAGGTTTGTCTCTTTCCAAGTAGAAATTATAAGTTGTTTCTAAGCATCTAAATGGAACAAAGTGGGTGATTCATGTTGTGTCACTTCCCTGGCATTAATTCAAAACTAGTATAAATGAGCTTTTAAGACTCTTTTGAAAAGGTTTGTAATAGATGGTAGACTTAGTAGATAAAGAGTAGGACTGAGTTTGCCACAAAAAAGTAAGAAAAAATCATTAGGGAAAGTATTTTTAGATAACAGGAACCCTTCACTTACATGTGCATGATGAAGAAAATAAGAAAAAATACTGTTTAAATTATTTGCTACACTATAAGTACTACACAAGTGAGCTAGTTAAAATTTTGTGTTAGCTATGAAGCCTTTGTACTTTAAAAAGGAATCATGTTAGGGGTTAAGTGATGCTCTGAACCTGTAGCAACACCTGCCATTGTGAGGGTGTATTTTACTTAGTTCAGGACATGAAGGAATAGCTTTCTGATAGTGATAAGACCTATGAGATTTCTCCTCAAATGGTCTGGAAATAATCCAAGATGGGAAAGGATGGAAGAAATTGATTATTCTTATTTGATATTCCATATATTAGGACTGAATTTGCATTTGATATATTCCTGAGAAACATGATGACAATACATTCTCCCTCCCCCCCACAATAAAGTTGCATTATATTTTTCTAGTCTACAGATGAGTGAATATGAGTGAGTGAAATGTATAAAAGAAAACATTTTATTTTGAGGTAGGAATGGATTCATCATTGAGTTTCCCTGCCAAATTCAGAATTAGATAGTGGAAAAATCCTATTTATTTTGAGTTTGTGAATCTGCCAGCAAACTGTTGGGAAAAATAAAGACATGCCAGATGAGGACTTGGGTTAGGGAATGAACCATAGATGACATATGACTGAACATTTTAAGAGAAGAATATACTTTTTCCTACTTTCATTTCCCAATTTTAGGTTAGAGTCTTTAATAACTGATTTGCAGCATGCTTTTTTCTCTTGTACTAAACTATAGCAGCAAAATGGAAAACAACATATTGCAATGTTGAAATCAAGCTTAAGGGTCAGCAAATTGAAAATATCAAGTTTCCATAGTAACACTAATTTAGCCAGATCACACTTTTTGTATCTGAGCCATTCATTTACTCTTATGAGGTTAAAATAACATAATATTTATTCTATGATGTTATACATTAAAGTTCTAATGTAAAGCACTTTCATATTTTCTGTGTGCACACTTTAAAACCTTTTATTTGGTAGGTTTGACATTTGATTGTAATATTTTGAAAAATGTGAAAATGTAAATGTTTTAAAAAATTCTGAAGATAATTAAACAGGAAATCAAAGACATATCACAACTTGGAAAGATTGCAAGATAAAGATGAGCCAGATTTTGTGAGAATGTTTGCACAAGATTTTGTGGCTAATTTTCTGAAAATTTATTTGGTCTCCCAACTGTGTAACTTTGAATTTATCTGCTTTTAGTTTGACTGTTATCACATTCTATATGATAAACTCTTGATATCTGTTAGAAATTTGTCTTAAGTCCTCTTTGACTTTTCAAATTCATGAATAACACTGTAGCTCTGGGTCTTAGCTGACTTTGGGGGCCCACTTTTCCACAAAGAAGACCTAATAGGAGTTACTACATAGATAAGGACCCATAAAAAAGGGCAAATCTGCCTTCTCGATGGTCCCTCTCCCTGTCGGAACACCAGGCACAGTCTCTGGCTTCATAGCTGAAGTCACACACAAGACTCACATTGTGTATTATTCAAATTTGCTCCTTAGTAAAATGACAAAATGCCACATGTCTTAACTTTGAGGCCACTCATAATTATCAAACTGGTTTTCAGGTGTTAAGTCAACCTTGCATTCCTGGATTGAATCCCACTTGCTCATGGTATATAATCCTTTTTATATATTGCTAGATTTGGTTTCCTAGTATTTTGTTGAAGATTTTTGCATCCATATTTCAAAGCAATATTGGTCTGTAATTTTCTTTTTATGTGACACTTAATATATCACTTTGTATTCTATCCATATTCCCATTCAGGCCACTCAATTTAATAAAATCAAATAAATTCAACGGAAAATGGCAATCATGACTTTTGGTATTGTGAATATGAATACAGTTTATTTGGTTGACTGGATTGTTCACTTCATGACTGAATGCTAAAGTAATGTTGAAAGATTAATTTCTATTCAAGAAATATTTATGACCTATTGTGCTAGGTGTTGGTGGTATACTGATAAATCATGGCTAGTAGTAGCAGTGGTAGCAATAGTAAGTTGCACAGTGAGTGAGAATATCTGGGTTTGAATTTTACCTCTACCACTTCCAACTAATGGATCACAGTGAAATTACTTAACTTCAGTTTCTACATTTGTAGAATGTATTTATTAATAGCAAGTAATCTGTAGAATTGCTGCAAGAATTAAATAATACATGTAAGCAGTGTCTGATGCTTTAGTAATCGCTAGTTTGAGTTTAGCTATTATTACTCTTTATTTTTATTTGTTTTTTATGTGCTAGAACCTACATGCATTACTTCATTTAATTCTCATAACAACTCTACCAAAGAGATTAGTATTACATCTATTTTTATAGCTGAGAAACTGGGACTTATAGAGGCTAACTTGCCTGAGATCAATGATACAGTGACTGGTAGAAGTAAATATTCACACCCAGAGTATGCTTGGCTGCCAAGCCAGTATTCAGTTGCTTTATTCTATACACCCTGTCCCTGGCTTAAAGGAGCTCTCACCTAGTTTTTCCAGGAAGCCTTGTCCAATAACTAGTTTAGATTCTTCAATGTTTCCAGAGGAGATCTTTTGGTACCATTTTCCAGTGACTTGTTCCTCTAAAGTCAGTTACAGGAAAAAAAGGTCTAACGCGTCTCACCTATTGCACTTGAACTCTATTCCTTATATAGAGAAGAAACAATTAGGGTCAATACATTCCAGTATTTTCTCTTACATTTACTTAGAGAATTAATTGTTCAGTGGGGAAAAAGTACAAATTAGATATGAAAGCTTTGTTTTTATGGATTTCTCTTTATGGAGGTTATGAGAAGGTAGGAAGAGGATCAACAAATAATATAAAGGCAAAGTACAAACATTTAGGGCCAAATTTAGTGCATTTTTGATATAACCCCTCCTGTGTAGAAATAGCTTTTCTGTGAATATTTTTAAAATGCTATTAATTTTGGGGGAAGGATGACAGGACTTTGGATGTTGAGGCATTGGAGGTAGGAGTGTAAGCAGGTTGAGGTATAGAGAAGTGATGCAGGGTTAAGGTAGGGTGGCAATTGTGCTTCCTTCACAAGACATCTCACGCACTTGACAATAGTTTCATGTGCCCTTCAGGGAAAGGAGTAAATGATTTTGTAGAAAATCAATCTGCTTCTACCAAGGGGAGAAATTATTCAACATTCTCTTTCTCTCTAGTGATTCTTATAGGGAATGTTTTTAACCAACATTCCTTATAATTGTGCTCATTCCATCTCTTCCCCCCTGGAAAATAAAGCCTTATGAGTAAAAGATACTTAGAATTGAAGTTTCTGTGAAAGATGAGCAAATACCTAAACACCACACAACTTTCTGAAAGGAAAAAAAAAGTATTTTAAAGGTAGAAAATCCCAGTGCATATCCAGTATGACATAAGGCTGATACCCACCCAGTGGCCAGATATGTATTCCTGAAGGATTTCCTTGTGTTTATTCCTCTAGCATTTTTGCATTCCTGACTTTTGGGGTGGCCCATCTACGAAGAGTTTCCTCATCCCAGCTGTTATGATGTTTAATCTAGAGTTGCCAACTTCTGATCTAGTGGTTCCAGAACACAGGCTGAGGAAAACAAAGCCTTTCAGTATTTCTGAATCCTATCCCCTACCGCAATGGAATTAGTGCTTTAACTTCTAATCCTTCCTGAATTGTTTTCAACCTTAGTTTCACCGCTCCCCCAGAACAGTAGAACAATTACTAATGGTAAAGATACATGTCCATGTCCAGAGTTCAAATTACTTATACCTACACAAACCTCAATTTATTTCTCTTTTCTTTTTCTGTCCCTCCTCTCCCTTGTCCCCCTAGTAAATTACGATGGTTTTTTTTTTTTTACTTGTGTGAATGTTTGAAATATTTACTTTAAGGAGTCTTTTTTTTTTCCCCTCAGATAAAAATTAGATTATGACTTTTAAACTAACTTAAACTTTTTTTTTTCCATGGGAAAAACAGGGTAATCTTTTAACAGGATAATCATTTGGTTTTGACCCTAATATTAATCCATTGAATATCTTGGCACTTTAAGTTGTGACATTTCATTTTATGAATACACAGGGATGCCCCCCTAGTCCCTACTGGCCTGAATTGTTTAATGTTAAGGTCCTGACTGGTCCTGTGTTTTGTGCCTGGTCTGATGAAAGACTAGGCAGATAAGGAATCAGTTGCAAGCAGAATTAGCACTCGAAAGCAGAAAGCAGGGCACAGATTCATAAGAAGAAACAACCCCTTTTACCAACTGTGGAAAGGCGTTAACTCTTAAAATCCTATAACATGTTGCTTCCTTCTGGTACATTCAACAGTGAGGTTATGCTGTGAGTGAACCTACCTCTGGGAATGGAAAATATAAGAGGTCAAATGGTGAAGTAAGAAAAATATGGTTCTTCTACCACCCTGAAGTATCTGGTATCACGTGGCTACTCCCCACCCCCAGAGCCTACACAGATCCGCCTTAAGGAAACAGCCCATGCTTTGGATCTTTTCCTCATCTCACAAGGAAAGGATGCATATTCACTGATCTGAAATAGTTTATTGTCCTCTTCTCTTATGTATCTGCTCCCAGCCAGGTACAGGTAGGTAGCTTGTTGGAAAAACAATTACTATTTATGTAACGTTTTGCACTTTAACAATAGGAATCTTTTGGAATTAATTCCTTTTCCTCAAAGAAACTCTGGTAATATAACAAATTAGTGGAAATTTCAGGTGATATCAGGACAATTGGAGAGGTGTCCCAGGCAGAATTTTATGCTTAAGGTCAAAGCTGTCTTTGAATCTTCACTTTCATTGAGAAAAATTTCTATTACTTCCATTGAAAGTTTTTAATGAAAGCTTCAAAGAAAAATTCAGGTTTGTGTGCATGGAAAGATAGAGCATTATTGAAAGAGGTTTTAAACAAAAAATAAAAGGATTAAATGGTGTCTCCAATATTTCACAACGGTGTGCATGAGAAAAGTCCAGATTCTTGTAGGGTTTTGACTATACTTTTCTAGATTTTTTATATGCTTGACAACTAATTCTATTGTTCATGTTTCCTCTCTCTATCTCACCTGTATTATTTATTTATGTTTTTGTTTTGCTTTATGAAGAAACTGATACTCCATCCAAACAGAAAGCCAGAAAGCTGAAGTTCCTCTTACTATTTTTTAAGAATGAAGGTAAGAATCTACCTTTGTTAGAATAAAAAATATTTAGGAGATATGAGTCTTTTTTATTGTATTATTGATATTGGCTTATTATATTTTGACTCATACTTAAATATCAATATGGTGGAACAATTTTATGAAGCTTGCATTGAGTGGATTCTAATATCTGATTTAGAGACTGAGCATGACTTCTTTGGAATTTTTGTGCTTATGAACACATTCTTTGTGCACCATAAACCTGATTTGTGAATAATGGACATCTAGACATCCTTCCTGTTTAAACTTTAAAATGTATTTCTTAAATTTTCTAGCAATAGAAAGCTTAATTATTTTGTTTAGTGTTGAGGCACTGCATTGATGAAAATATTAAACAATTTTTGGTTTGTTTGCTCATTTTCAGTTGTCAAAATAAGTGTAATTGAAAACACCTGCCTTCAGATTATTTTAGACAACTCTTCACATTCAAATCTAAAATGGTAACTTTAAGAAAATGGGCCTTATCTAATTATGATTGTTTCCTAGAGTATATACTCAGATTACTGTTCTGTAAATTAGAAGATAATTAAAAGCAGAAACTGATCATTTTAAACTAGTACCACAGTTTTATAGAAAGACATTGCCCATGGCTTCCTCACTTTTATATAAATTGATTAGTTTCATTTGGTTATTTTATACATATTAACAAATATTACCATTCTTTGGGATGATGAAAATGTGATAGAAGACTAAGGAAGTATTTCTTGACTCTTAACCTTGTCTTTAAGCTATACTTAAACCTCTTTTCAATGTTAAAACAGCTTAATGATGTGATTTGATTTTACCAAGAGATTTAGAAGTTTTACATATTTTGATAACCTCTGTGATCAAATAAGACATTTATTTTAATAGTTCTTGGACTTAATTTATCTTACTTTAAATGAGCTCTTGGTTAAATTCAGAAATTAGGAAGCCGTTGGATATGTTTTTTTAATACCAGTTTAATATAAAATTCTATATCTTTGGATAACTTTTCATTCCAAATTTCTTCCTACAGAACTTCTAATTTATTTCATGAATTTAAAAAGAAATACCATGTGCCTTTTTTTTTTTAACCCCAAGAGCACAGAGTCTGGCCAGAGTAAAGATAAATAGAAGGTATCTACTATGCATCTGAAAGTATGGAAACTGCTTATTTTACTGCTCATGCTAGGATTTCATTCCTAAGCATGCATTACATAACTCACAAAGAAAGAATTGGGCTCCAAAAGAACTTTGATTTTACATGGCAATATGGTATAGTATAAAGAAAACTGGATTGCAGATTGATAGCCATATGTTCCAAATTTTGCTTTTCATTAAGCTACTTCTCTAGGCCTCATTTTCCCTCATACATGTAATGATGAAAATGGAGAATGGAATGGATGATCTTCCTCTTTTTATTCTCTCTGATATTTTGGAATATTTGTAATATCATCTACAACTGACTCCCTTTCATAGGTCCCACACTGTCCACCTCAAGCATTTCACATTTTCCTCAAGGGTCACATTTTATCCCAACCACACTCACTAACTACAGATGACTTTACCTCTGAGAGCAGCACGGGTAGCACATCATGAACCACAGTCAAAACAAAACAAAACAAAACAAAAAGCAAGAACACTTTGTCTAACACTAGCCCCTAGATACCAAAGCCTTGTTTGAGTCCTTTCTGGAAAGTCCCTAATGAAAACAACTTTACCCCTGACTTCTGCAATCTGTGGAGAGGTGGAGATCCTTGCCATATGATAACTATGTGAGGAAGTGGTTGCTTTTGTTCACCATAAACAGATTTACTGTTACCTTGGTAACTGTGTTTTTTTCTCTTAAATACCTTGTTTTTTTTTTATTAAGGGAGCCAATTCTTTTAAAGACTAGACTCTATAGCAAGGCATTAGAAGGAAAAATACTTTTATTGACATTTGAGTCTCTTAAGTTTTCCTTTCATACTCCACACTTTATTATTGACTATTTTTCCCTTCTGTCTCAGACAAGAGTGCTGTGATGGTAGCACAACATTGTGAATATAATTAATGCCTCTCAATTATGTACTTCAATGTAAATAAAAGGGAAGTTTAGTTTGTATATATGTTATTAAAATTAAAATTAAAAAAACCCAGACTCTACAGTACAAACAGTGAACCCTATTGTAAACAATGGACTATAGTTAATAGTATAATTATGAAAATTCTTTCAGGGCACACATAGAAACTTTCTTGTCTTTTGTGTGGCGCTTAAGTTGGAATTTGAAGCCTTGAGCACATACCTTTGTTTTATAACAGTATTCAGTGTATTTCGGAACAACCAACCAACATCATTATACTTTTTAACTCCACAAAATTCTGTTAAGGTATCAAAAACACTCTCGTCCAGACTCTTGCTTCTTATAGACATTTGAGTAGCCATATCCAGTGAGTGATATTTTGTGTATCTCTATTGCCAACTCATGCCATGGACTATCAGTGCCATCTTGACTAATTAAAATCATTAGTGCCTTTGAATCTGATCAGGTTAGAAAACCAATTCCTAAAACCCCATAACCAATTCAGAAATCTCATCCTTAAGATTCTGTTTCTTAAGACTCCACTCCTGGTACCAAAATCTGTGTTATTCAGTGTTCTCTAGAGAAACGGAACTGACAGAATTGTTATAAGTATTGGCTCATGTGACTGTGTGGCTAGGCATGTCCAAGTTCCACACGATAGCCCAATTAAGGTTATTGATGAATTCCCCAGAAACTGGCTGGCTGAAATAGAAATGGAAATTCTCCCTTTTGACTCCTTAAATCATCCTTTTCCTTTTAAGGCAAAGGAATTAATTGGATGAAATGTGTCTCCTGGTTGAAGACAGTCTCTTCAGTTGACTGTTGATGTAATCGGCCATAGATGCAATCAACTTACTGATGATTTAAACCTATGAAATAGCCTCACAGCACAATCAGGCTAGTGCTTGCTTGACCAAACATCTGGACACCATAGCCTGACCAAATTGACACATGACTTAACCATCAGAAGTGTGTTCTTCCTCCTTTCAAAGACTAGCTCCTACACCTGTGCTTTTTCAGCTCCCAGGACACTGTTCCTTCAATTAATGATCTATTCTCAACACCATCTTGCACCTTTAAAATTTCTTCATTGTAACTTTCCTATCTGTCTAAAATGCATATGTCATCTCCATTTTCAAATGGAGAATCCTTTCCTTTTGTTTTCTTTTAAAGATTCATTTATATGCTATATCCTGAAAAGGTAAATCCATAAAGACAGAAAGAAGATTAATGATTGACAGGGATTGAGGGAAGTGGGGAATGTGGGATAACTCCTTTCGTGTGTATGAGGTTTCCTCCGGAGCTGATAAAAATGTTTTGAAATTAATAAAGCTGATCACAGCATTGTGAATGTAAATGCCAATGAACTGTATTTTTAAAATGACTAATTTTATGTTATGTGAATTTCACCTTGGTAATCCTTTGATTTTATTACTCTCATGTTACTTTCCTTTAGTTCTCCTTTCACTACCAAAAATTTTGAAAGAATAACGTATATTTGCTTCCTCTGCTTAAGGGTGATCCAGAAGTTCCATAACCATTTACATTCTGACCTCTGCCCCCAAAATTTTACTGAAATCACTCTCTTAAAGGTGACTAAAAATTGTTTAGTCACTGATTACAATCACTTTTTCTTAGTCCTTTTCTCTGCTGTTGGCCAAATCCTGAAACACCTTCCTTTTTTGATTTCTTTACATTGTATCTCCTCATTTTCCTACCTCTTTGATACTTCCTTCTGCATTTCATTCTTCTATAACTTTAGTTGTACATCAAGGATCTGATATTGGCATATTTTTTTTTCCTAATTTTTATCTAATTAGAGAATTATCTGGTCTCTTTGGATCCATGTTACCTGTATGTGGTTGGCCTCCAAATTTTTATCTACATCCCAGCCTTCTCTACTAAATGAATCTTCTCCCTTCCCCCACCGTGTCTCTCCATCTTTCTCTCCTTCTTTTGTCCCTCCCTCCCTTTCATATTTATTGAGTATCTAATAGGTCAGCTAAATATCAGCAGTGCAATATTTTTTATTACTTCAGTATCATTAAGTAAAAAATGGAAGTTGTCACCTATAATCTCAAATCTGTTTTACCTCACATGCCCCCCACCTCCTCCCCTATTTAGCACATTTTTATAAAAATGCTGTTAAATATAGTCCATCGTTTAACTTAGGGGCCACTGTTTGTGTTGTGCAGTTCCCTTGATTTTTTAAAAAAATTTATTCTAGTAACATATATACAACCTAAAATTTCCCTTTTAAACCACATTCAAGTATATAATGCAGTGATATTATGTTCACAATAGTGTGCTACCATCACCACCATCCATTACCAGAATGTTCCTATCATCTTAAATAGAAACCCTGTACATAAATTTTAAGCCTTCACTCTTGTTTAGTTTCCTAGGCTGCTGAAACAAATACTGTGAAATGGTTCAGGCTAAACATTGGGACTTTATTTGCTAACAGTTTTAAGAGTAAAAGAAAGTCCAAATCAATGCTTTCTCTCCAAAGACCAGTTTGCGGGGCTGGCTGCCGGCTACCCTTGGTCCTTAGTTTGTCAGATGGCAAAGCACAGGACTGCATCTCTGGGTTCCACTGATGTTCAGCTTCTGGTTGCTCTGTCTATGGCTTTCTCTCTCTCATTTCTGAGTTCATTCTGTTTTTAAGGCCTTCCAGTAGTAGGATTAGGACCCATCTTGACTGAGGTGGGTCACACCTTAACTGAAGTATCCACATGAAAAGGTTCTGTTTAGAATGGGTCCACACCCACAGGAATGGATTAAAATTAAGAACATGTTTTCCTGGTGTACAAACAGCTTAACACCACTACAACTCCCGGTTCCCATACTCCTCACCTGTCCCTCGGTAACCTATATTCTAGATTCTGACCCTGTAAATTCACTTATTCTAATGATTTTGTATCCGTGAAATCATAGAATATTTTTATTTAATCGTCGAACTGTCCATAAAATCACCCAGATTAAGACCTTGGGACCATATTTGACTTTCCCCTGTGCCTTATTCTTTATTCTTGCCAGCCAGTTGCAAGTTGTATATAGTTTGCTTCCGTAAGAGCTCTCATACCCGCCATTTCCATTCACTTCCACTGGATGCAATCTTAGTTTGAGCCCTCATAGCTCCTTGCAGTTCTTTTGCCTTTAAGCTGGTTTCTGTACAGCAGCCAGCTCAAACTTCCTGAATCACAGCTTTGGGAATGTTAATTCCCTGCTCAAAAATCTCCAGTGATATGTCCACTTTTGGCCTGTGTGTGTGTGTGTGTGTCTTTTCACAAGCATAGGCTTTTTGCTAACCCCTACACTCCAGGCATCTTGACTAAGTAATTGACTTATTTCTTCTTCTCTAGACCATGTTGACTTTTACTTTTAATTTTGTCCATTTAATATTGTGAAATATGGGATATAAAAATGTACATAAGATATGTACAAATTTTAAAAAATATTTGTAAAGTGAATACCCATGAAAGCACCACCCATGTCAAGAAATAGAACATTACTGATGGACAGAAATCCCCCAGTGTATGCCTTCTCAGTTTTCCTCTCAATCTCAAGCTGTTTCTTCCCCCAGAGTTAATCACTGTCATGTTTATTATAGAAGTAATTTCCTTGCTTCTCTTGAAAATCTTACCACTTGGGTATATATCCCTGAACAATATAATTTGCCTTTTTCTGTTCTTGACCATTATACAGATGGAATCATTATTGTATGTATTCTTTTTGTGACTTAGTTATAGTCTCTTGACCTGATTTTTAAAACAAATTTCTCTCCCCTTCCCCCCCACCCCAGTTGTCTGTTCTCTGTGTCTATTTGCTGCATTGTCTTCTTTGTCCGCTTCTGTTATTGTCAGTGGCGTGAGAGTCTGTGTTTCTTTTGTTGCTTCATCTAGTTGTGTCAGCTCTCCGTGTGTGTGGCGCCATTCTTGGGCAGGCTGCACTTTCTTTCACCCTGGGTGGCTCTCCTTATGGGGCGCACTCCTTGCGCGTGGGGCTCCCCTACGCGGGGGGCACCCCTGCATGGCATGGCACTTCTTGCATGCATCAGCACTACGCATGGGCCAGTTCCACACGGGTCTTGACCTGATTTTAAGAATTATTAATATTGCCGTCTGAAGTTATGAGCTGTTTATTCTCATTGTTGATTAAGACTGCAATGTCGGCGATGGACTTGGCCCAGTGGTTAGGGCATCAGTTGACCACATGGGAGGTCCGCGGTTCAAACCCCGGGCCTCCTTGACCTGTGTGGAGCTGGCCCATGCGCAGTGCTGATGTGCGCAAGGAGTGCTGTGCCATGCAGGGGTGTCGCCCCCATGTAGAGGAGACCCATGCGCAAGGAGTGCGCCCCGTAAGGAGAGCGCCCCGTAAGGAGAGCCGTCCAGCGTGAAAGAAAGTGCAGCCTGCGCAGGAATGGCGCCTCACACAGGGAGAGCTGACACAACAAGATGACGCAACAAAAAGAAACTCCCATGCCGCTGACAACAACAGAAGCGGACAAAGAAGACGCAGCAAATAGACACAGAGAATAGACAACCGGGGTAGGAGGGGGGAAGGGGAGAGAAATAAATAAATTAATCTTAAAAAAAAAAAAAAGACTGCAATGTATTTATCCATTCTACTGCTGATGGACATTTGAATTGTTTCCTGTATTTGGTAATGATAAACAATGTTTCTGTGAACATTCTTGTTCATATAACCTGATACATATAAACACCCATGTCTCTAGGATAATGACTTGGTAGTAGAATTGCAGGGCCATAGGGCATGCATATCTCTAATTTAACCTGGTAATGTGATGTGTCGTCCCAAGAATTTGTACCAGCTTACACTATTCACTTCATGAAAGTTACTGATGTTCTAAATTTTGGCTAGCTCTTAGTATTTAATCAGACCTTCTAATTTTTGCTTATTTGATGGGTGAGTAGTTTTAAAATTTCATCATGGTTTTAAAATTCATTTCCCTACACAAATAATGACATTGAACATTAAAATATATAGTATTAGTCATTGGAACATCTTCTTTTGTGAAGTGCTTGCTCAAGGCTTTTTTTCCCCATTTATATTCTTGGTTTGTCTATGTTTCCTTGTTATTTGCAGGATTTTCTTTATATTCTGGATACTATTTCCTTGTTAGTTACATGTGTTGTAAATATCTTCTCCCACTCTGTGGGTTGATTTTTCACTCTATTTGTCTTTTATAACTAGACATTCTTAACTTTAATATATTTTATTAATATTTTCCTTTATTATGAGTGCCTTTTGCATTTGTTTAAGAAATTCTTCCTTGCTAGGGAAGTATCAAGAAGAAATCACTCTGTATTATCTTTAAAATCCACTAGATTTGATTTTTGGGTATGCTGTAAGAGTAAGGTCAAATTTCATTTTTCTTCATTGTCCCAGTAGCACTTATTAGAAAGTTTTTTCTACTCCCATGACTTTGCAGTGCCATTTCTGTCATAAATCAAGTGTCATGTGTACAAGTCTATTTCTGATCTTTTCTGAGCTCTCTTTTCTGTTCTATTGGCCTATTTCTCTATTCTTGGACCAATAACACATATATACCTTATATATGTCTTGTTACTATACCTTATAATATGTCTTGATGTCTAGCAGAGCAAAATTTCCTCTTTGTTCTTTCTTTTTAAGAGTTCCTTAATGCTTTTTGGCCTTTGCATTTTTATATAAATTTTACAAGTAGTTTGTCAAGTTCTGTAAAAATCTGTTGTGATTTTGATAAGATTGCTTTGAATCTATAAGTAAATCTGGGATGAATTGACATCTTTTTGATGTTGAGTTTTCCAGTCAGTTCTTGATTTTTTTCTTTTAATGTCTCTAAACAAAGCTTAATAGTTTTCTCTTTAAAGAACTTGAATATCTTTTGTTTGATTTATTCCTAATTAATTAACTTTTGTTGCTATTGTAAATGGTATCTTTTGTAAAGTTTAATTTTAACTGTTGTTGCTCATATAGAAAAATAAAATAGATTTTATATTAATTTAATATCAGTGATTTTGCCAAACATTTTATGCTAAATTTTAAGTTTATTTGTATATTCTTTTGGATTTTGTATGTACATAATTATTATCATCTGCAAATAATGGTAGTTTTGTTTTTTCTTTCCTTATGGCTGTGCCCTCCAGGAAAATGTTGATGAGAAACATTGACACATACTTCCTTGTCTTGCTCCTGATCTCAAGTGGAAAACTTTCAGTATTTAAGTAAGTATGATGTTTGATATATGTTTTTAAAAGTATCCTATATCAGATTAATAAAGTTCCCTTCTGTTCCTAGTTTGAGTTATATTTTATAAAATCATGAATGAATGTTAAATTTTATTGAGTGCTTTTATCTGCATCTCTTGAGATGATCATATGATTTTTCTTTTTTAATCTGTTAAGATGGTGAATTACATTAATAATTTTTCAGTATTGAAACCATGAATTTCTGAGATAAATACTTGATAATGATCTATTATTATTTTTACTGTTTTTAATTGGGTTTGCTAATATTCTGTTTAGAATTTTCCAACTATGTTCATAAATTAATTTGGTTTGTTAAATTCTTTTCTTACATTGTCAATAAGATTTTGGTATCAGTATTATGGTAGCCACATTAAATGAGTTGGGCAGTATTTCTTATTTTTGTATTCTCTGGAAGAGTGTATAAAATGAGAATTATTTATTTCTTGGATTTTTGGTAGAACCTACCAGTAATGTCATTGGGGCATGGAATTTTCTTTGTGGGACAAACTTCTGACTACTGATTTAATTTCTTATGCCAGTTTTAGGTATACTATATTTTTCTAGGAATTTAAAAATTTTATCTAAATTTTCTAATTTATTGGCAAAAGTAGGAAAAAAGATAGTCCTATTTGTTTAATGTGCGGCATCAGTAGTGGTGTTTCCATTTTTATTCCTTTTTTTAAAAAATTTGTTCCTTCTCTCTTTTTTCTTCATAATTTTCACCAGCGGTTTCAAAATTTTGTTAGTCTTTTCAAAGATAGAACTTTTGGCTTTGTTGTTTCGTCTCATTATTTGTTTTCTATTTAATTTTTACCTACTCTTATCTTTATTATTTTCTTTCTTTTACTTCATAAATTATTTTTATGAAAAAAATTATTTTTCAGTCTTTTTATTTTTATTTATTTATTTATTTATTCAGATAAGACTATAAGGTTTCCTCCAGCTACCGTTTTAACTATATTGTATAGTTCTCATATTCAGGTTTTTACAGTATCATTCAGTTGAAATTCTAATATCTCCCATTATTTATTTTATGACCTATTTTACTCATTTCTTAATTTATCAAACAAATGGGGATTTTGAAAGTTATCTTTCCAAGTTGTATTGTGGTTAGAGAACATTCTCTATATGATTTCAATCCTTTGAAATATGTTATTACTTGATTTAATGTTAGTACATGGTCAATTTTTAGAAATATTTTTGGGTGCTTGATAAGAATTCAACAGTTGTTGGATTCATTGCTCTGTATATGTGTCTTAGGTCAAGTTTGTTTTGTTTTTCAAATCTTTTGTTATTTTTTCCCTGCTTGTTTTTATCACTGAGAGAGGTATGTTGAAATCTCTCAGCATGATTGTGGACTTGTTTATTTCTCCTTGTAGTTCAGGTTTTGCTTTACGTATTTTGAAGTGTAAAAAAATTTAAAATTATGTCTTTCTTGTTAATGGAAACTTTTATCAATATGAAGCCTCTTTATTTTGAAATTTTTATTTTTAAATTAGAACGTGTCTGTTTATAGCCAATGTAATTGCTGATATACTTTGATTTAATGTTTATCACTTTATTTATTATTTTTCTTTTTGACACACCTGATCTACATTTGTTTTTCTCTCCTTATTTGTCTTTTTCTTGATTGAGTGAATATATTCTTTAAAATCAGTTTTTTCTTCTATTAGCTTGGTAGGTATAGATTTTATTTTTATTCTTTTAGTGCCTACCTTATAAACTACAACTAGCATCATTTACTTACCAAAGTCTATCATATTAAAGATTTTACCAGTCTTCTAGATAATATAGCAATTTAGTATTTCATTTCTACAGCCCTTGGCTTTATTTTTCTCTCAATTTTGACTTTTTCTGTTATTTCTCTCTATTATTCCTTGGTGTCACAGTATTGGCGAAAAGGTGAGGAAATTTAGCATGACATGAAAAATATAATATTGTTGCATACAGTTCTTGTAATAGCTTTAACTAGAAATTCCAAACTTTATGTGTCTTCCATTGAGTTTCAGAGTGCTAAGGAACATTTCAGGCAGTGTATTAATTCTTAAATTTAGACTTTTAAAGAGTTTTAAATTGATATGTGTGTTTTAAGGATAAATTTTTTTTCTTTACTATCATTATTCCAAATGAAAAATTCGAGGCCAAATCTACTCAATTATCCTTTGTAGCACTTGATACACTTTAAATTTAAGGGCTCCTATATTTTTTCAATTTTAGAAAAGTTTATGCCATTTTCTCAAAAATTTTTTCGGATCTCCCATTTGATAAATGTTGAAGACTCCCAATTGAGTCTCCCTAACTCTTTTTTTTTTTTTTTAAGATTTATTTCTTTAGTTATTTCCACCCCTTTCCCTCCTCCCACCCTGCTGTTTTTGCTGTCTGTGTTGTCTTCTCTTCTCATTTTCTCTCCTCTAGGATTCACTGGGATTTGATCCTAGAGACCCCTGATGTGGAGAAAGGTTCCCTGTCAATTGTGCCACCTCAGTTCCTGGTTTCTGCTGTGCTTCACTTTGACTCTCCCCTTTTCTCTCTTTTGTTGTGTCATCATCTTGCTGCTTGACTCACTTGTGAGGGCACTGGCTCACCACGCAGGCACTCATATGGACACTGGCTCACCGCATGGGCCCTTGTGCTCACCATGCGGGCATTCAACACAGGCACTCATGTGGGCACTGACTCACCATGTGGGCACTCATGCGAGCACTGGCTTGACGCGCAGGCACGCTTTCTCTTCTTTTTCACCAGGAGGCTCCAGGGATTGAACCCAAATCCTCCCATATGGTAGGTGGAAGCTCTATTACTTGAGCCACATCTGCTTCCCTCTCCATATTTCTTAACTTCTTCTTCACATTTTGTGTTCTCTGTTTACCTCTTTGATAGGTTCTGGGTAAATTTCTCAGTATGCTTGTAATTTATTAATTCCATTATCATACCTATTGAGGTTTTAAAAAAAATTAAACTCCAATTTTCATTTCCAGGATTTCTAACTGGTTATTATTATTATTATTATTATTTTATATGGCTGACAAAATCCTTTCCCTATGAAGCTAATATTCTACTAGATGGGAAGGATAGGAAAAATATATTTATAATACATCTGTACATATAAAGTGAATAGTAAGTACATTAAAGAAAAGTAATGCAGGGTAGAGGGATAGAAGGTGATGGAGGTAGGGTACTGCTATCTTCGATAGAGTGGACAGGTAATGCAAGTGCTTCTCAGATGAGGTAACTTTTTTTAGTTAAAAGTTTTTGTATTAGAGTAGTAAGTTTACAAAACAATCATGCATACCATATAGGACTCACATACATTGCCCCATTACTAACACCCCACATTACTGTGAAACAGCTGCCACAAATAATGAAAGGACCATTGTCAAAATATTACTAATTATAGTCCATATCTTACATTTGATATATACATATATTATATAATATATATTTTTTTTACGTTTTACAACTGCAGAGAATATTGCTTTTTTGTACATTACACATTGGTATCAAGTCAAACAATGTAGAGGTGTACGAATTAAAAATAACATTTCTGATTATATCAATAGTGTTTTCCTTTTTTTTTAATTAGAAAAATTGTGAGTTTATAAAACAATTGTGCATAACATACAGGGTTCTTATACATCACCCCACCACCAACACCTTGAATTTTTTTGTGAAATATTTGTTACAAATGATGAAAGAACATCATAAAAATAGTACTAACTATAGTCTATATCTTACATTTTGGTGTATTTCCCCCCCAACCCACTCTATTATTAACTCTAGGTATTAGCGTTGTATATTTGTTATAGTTCATGAGAGAAAGTTCCAATATTTTTATTGTTAATCAAAGTGTATCATCCACTACAGGTTCACTGTTATAATTGTTAATTTAAAAAAAAATCTCTATTCTTATTTAATTTCTGCTTGCTTGTTTCACAATTTCTTAATTTTTCATGTCATTAATTTTTGCATCTTTTTGAGCATCCTAAAGTTGTATCAAGACTGTATTTTTATTTTTGTTTTGTTGGTTGCTAGTTTTCGTGTTAACAGTTTTGATGCATAAACTGATCTTTTTTAAAATTTTATTTAAAATTTTTTTTAAAAAGATACTTAGATTATACAAATGTCACATAAAAAATATAGGGGATTCCCATTTTCCGCACTCCCCACACCACCCACATTTTCTCACTTTAACAACATCCTTCATTAGTGAGGTACATTCATTGCAATTGAACACATTTTGGAGCATTGCCACCAAGTATGGATTATAGTTTGCATTGTAGTTTACTCTCTCTCCCACCTAATTCTGTAGGTTATGGCAAGATTTATAATGGCCTTTATCTGTATCTGTCATTGAAATATCATTCTGGACAATTCCCAAGTCCCAAAAATGTCCTTGTATTACACCTGTTTTTCCCTCTCCCTGCCCTCAGAACTTCCAGTGGCCATTGCCTCCACATCAGTGATATAATTTCTTCGATAGCTAGAATCACAATAAGTCTGTAGTAGAATGCCAGTAAGTCTGCTTTAGTCCATAGTTCATTCCCCATTCCTGAGGATTTTGGGAGGCGATGTCCACTCCACTTCTAATTGAGAGGGGCTGTGATGCCATAGGACTGATGGATGGGACTCTCTTGCTTGCAGTTGTCGACTCTCTCGGTTCCTTGTTATAGTAGTTGTCCATTATCACAGTTGTTTACTCTCTCGTTTCCTTGTTATAGTAGTTGTCCATCATCACTTCCATGTTAGTTGTCCTAGGTGAGACCAATGAACTGGAGAGTAGGTGTTGCAACTCCGATGAGATTCAGGGCCCAGTTGGCACATGGACAGCCCAAAGATTTAAGTCTTTTGGATGTACACCTACCAACTCCAGCACCAACTATAGGTTAAAATAAAAGGACAGAAGAGCCATATATAGGGAAACCACAACTGAGTCCAAATCTATCACTCTGGGAAGCATAAATTCCAAAGTAGGGCCCACTGGCAAGATACCAAATTCCTGAGCTATCTGCCCTGACTGTAGTGTCTGGATGTCTCCAGAGCCTTCAGGAGCCCCATTATTTGGGGTAGTATCTACTTTGGCAGTCAAAGAGATCCTGCTGAGATGTGCATAAGCGTAACTTCTGGAATGACTTCCTGACTTGCTTTGAAGTCTCTTAACCATAAAAACTCATTTGTCTTTACCTTTTCCTCCTTTGGTCATGGTCTTTTTCCAGTTGCATTGCTAGTTGGTGCTTGGTAGTAATTCCTTGGTGCCAGGGACGCTCATTCTCGGGAGTCAACTCCCATGCCGTGGGGAAGGTAATCCTAGACTCATCTTGACGGCAAGCATCTCCCACCTTTGTTCAATATTCTCTCTGCTCTGTTGCAGTTGTTTGTACCTAGCCCCAGCTGTCTGCTGTTGAGAATCAGGTCTTATAGTGGCAGCTCTGATTACTTTGGGATAGCATAGACCCAACCTCTTAGTCAATGGGCAGCTCCACCTGGCTCCAGAATGTGAGGCTTTTGTTTGTAAGGAATGGTTCAGTTAAGTATGCTTCTTCTCATGTAGATAGATATACAGCCTCATATAAACTGTGACCCTAGGCTCAGTTAGAGCTTTCACAGTCTCCGTTCCACCCCAGTGTCTACTTTCAAGCAGTAGGACTGGCTCTGGTCTTCAGCCTCACATAGTCTCCATTACCCTTGAGGATATAAGCTCCTGGCTGCCTTTGCCTGCTGCATCCACCTGGTTTATTGCTTCTTGATTCTGTTAGAATTATATTCTGTTGGATTGTAAATTGCATGAGGGCACGGACTTTGTTTTGGTCACTCTGGTACCTAGTGCCTAAAACAATGCCTGCCACATAGTAGGTGATAAATAAAAGCTTGTTAAATGAATGAATGAATAAATGTTTTGTTTCTGAGCCCCAGAGATGTTTTTCTTTT
Organism: Dasypus novemcinctus; assembly: GCF_030445035.2. Classification (NCBI taxonomy): domain Eukaryota; kingdom Metazoa; phylum Chordata; class Mammalia; order Cingulata; family Dasypodidae; genus Dasypus; species Dasypus novemcinctus. The sequence continues at coordinate 44,866,835 of NC_080689.1, forward strand.
TGTAAGCTTGGTTACAGTTTTTCAAATTTTTACTTTTTATAATTTATCTTTTATTGCTATGAGCTTATTTGGGAGTTAGGAGCACCTCAAAGCGTGAATTTACAACATTGTCTTGATCTGGAGTTGTGGCTAAGTATATATTAACACAGTCATTTGTTTAATAGGGATGGATAGTGTTTGTGGCAGTTATTAATTATATCTCACACAATCTTAAAATGCTTTAATTTTTAAGAATGTTAGCTTCATAAACTCTAACTTCTAAAGCACATCTTGACTAAATTTTCCTCCATGCTCTAATGGTGGATAGCATTAAAAATTTCACATTATATTTAACTTGATGGAAATAAACCAAAAATGGTAATCAAAGATAGCCTGTCTAATTAGCCCTTTAATTTTAATTGTGAAATTAAAATTGTGATTTTAATTGTGAAAGTGATGGAAAGTTCTGCAGAATATAATATACCCAGAGGATTAATTAGAAACATGTCACCAAGGAGGATTTGGCATTATGTATTAGATTTCTATTGCTGCTGTAACAAATTACCACAAATTGAGCAACTTAAAATAATATCGTTTATTATCTTAAAGTTTTGTAGAACAGAAAAGTCTGGCATGACATAGCTGGATTCTCTGCCCAGGGTTCCACAAGGCTAACATCAAAGTGCCATCAAGATTGCATTTTTTTCTGGACACTATAGGGAAGACTTTGTTTCCAAGCTTATTCAGGTTATTGGCAGAGTCTAGTTCCCATCTCACACCTTTCAGGTGGTCCCTCTGTCTTCAAGCCAGAAAGGTATATTGAATTATTATTGTGCTTTTAATCTCTTTGACTTCCTCTACTGCTGTATCTTTGACTTCCTTTTCAGTTTGTAAGGGCTCGTGTGGTTACATTGGGCTTATCCTGATAATCTCAAATAACCTCCCTATTGTAAGGTCAATTGATAAGTAACCTTAATTACATCTGCAACATCTCTTTGGCTGTGGGAATAACACCATGGGGCAGAGATCATGGGGTCCTACCACATTCTGCCTACCACAGCATATGAGAAATTAAGTAATCAAATTTTGCATGGGAAGATACCATGAGAAGGTGTACATTTTCTGATCTGTTCAAGCTGCTGACTGTAGTTTCTAAGTTTCTCTGTTGAGAATTTCTATGACTAAGACAAGTTTAGATAATAGTATGACTAAAAGAATTTGTTTGTAAGGAATGGTCCAGTTAGGAATGAGTGTGATTTCTGTTTTGCTCCTATGCTGCATAAGGCCAAGACCTTAAGCTTTTTTTGACACCTAGGCTGTGCTGTCTTTTATTTGAAATTTTCTTTATTTCTCCAACAATGATCTTAGGTATTTCTATGTCTCCTCATGTATATTTATCCCCTTAGGACTCCCATTTATCATATGTGTCTATCATAGTATCTTTATATTGATTTTGTCCACTTTCTTATGTACATTCATTGGGGGAAGAGTTCTGAGGCATGATTATACATTGGTGGTTTAAAAGGTCTCACCTGCCCAGCACACAAGCACATAAAAAAAAAAAAACTTATCTTCTGCAATCAATATAAGATCAAATAATGCAAATGTAAAACATCTCAAAGGCAAATATTTTGCATGATCACTTTATGCCATTGTATTAGTCAGGATCCCTAGGGAAATAGAACCAACAGGATACACACAACACACCCACACACACACATATGTAAATATTAAGAGATTTATCCTAGACGAGATAAACAGACAATGAGCAGACAGATGAAGGAGCCAGCTTGGTATAGGGGTAGGGGGGATAAAAAAATTAGTAGGTCCTTTGGGGGAGGATAGATGAATTGGCTCAAGAAATAAGGGATGAAATCTAAATAGTAATAGCACAAGGTGAAAAACTGAGTGGTTGGAGAGAGCCCATCCTGACTTGTCAGTCACTTGACTGCTTGTGCCATGGAGTTTAAAGTAGATTCCCAAATCAGCCGAAGGCATCTTTGGACAAGAATGAGTATGATTGCAACCCTTCCTGAAATGCGAAGAACCAGAAATGACAGGGAGAGAAAGCTGAGGGTAAGATCCTATCTATGGCCTTTCATTTAAATGGCTGGGATTCATAGAGAAGAACAAAGAGTGACTTTATCATAAGGATAAGTTGCAACCAAATAGAAGATTGAGTGCAGAAAAATGAATTTTGTGTTTTCTGTTTCAAACATCTGTATCTCAGGGCAATGTGACATCTCTTTGAGGGCACAGTTTGCGAAATTTATGGTAAATAAACTTATGTGAAGAGTCACTTGTGCCCTGGTGCATAAGCCATAAGCCTGGTACTTAAACCAATACCCACAGATTCTCTTGCCAAAGGTGGAGATTACTGTGCTTACTGATAGTTTATGAGATGGGTGGTCTGTTTTTGAATTAGACTCATGTTTGCAACAGGGTTGGTGGAAAGAAACAAACCTTAGTTCTTCACCTCTGATATTTGATGCACACCTACTTTTCTGAGAAAATGCAAGGGTATTGCTCTGACAGATGATAAATGTCCTTAAGAGTTGTAGAGCTGGCAACCCAGACTACTTTACCTAATGGCTATCAGTTACCAGTGAACACACAAGGTAGAATAAACTACTTGTGTTTTATTATAACATTTCTCTTTTTATCATAAATATGGTAAAGATTTAAGGTACTTAGAGTTACTGAATAATTAAATGTTTGGGAAAACTGGATAAATATTACAAAAAATAAAAAACAGGGAAGTGGATGTGGCTCAAGTGATTGGGCTCCTGTCTGTCATATGGGAGGTCCATGGTTTATTTCCTGGGACCTCCTGGTGAAGACAAATTGACCCACATGGTGAGCTGGCTCGAGCGGAGAGCTGGACTGTGCAGTAAGCTGGTGCAGCAAGAGGATACAATTAAAAGAGACACAGAGGAGAGACAATAAGAGACACAGCAGACCAGGGAGGTGAGGTGGCACAAGAGATTGAGCACCTCTCTTTTACTCCAGAAGATCCCAGGATCTGTTCCTGGTGCCGCCTGAAGAGAAGACAAGGAGACACAGAAGAATGCACAATGAATGGACACAGAGAGCAAACAATGGGTGTGTGTGTGTAAATAAATAAATAAACAAATCTTTTAAAAAATGAAATATGTTAAAAGGAGTAATAAAAATGTTAAAGTACAACAGAAAATAAAAAGAGATTTATTATAGGGATTTGCTTGCACAGTCATGGGGATTGTAAGTCTGAATTCTGTAAGGGAGGCTGCAGGTTGGAAACTCCAGTAAAGGTGACATACATTGAACTCCCTAGGAGAAGGGGGTGGCTGAAGTAGAGATAGAAATTCTTCTTTCTGATTGTGGGACTCCTTAGTATTTGCTTTAAAACTTTCAATTGATTGGATGAGGAGACTTATTGCTGGAGGTGATCTCCTTTGTTGATTGTAGATGTAATCAGCCATAGATGCAATCAACTGACAAATGATTTAAATTCATCTTTGAAATATCCTCATGGTAACAATCAGGCCAGTGCTTGCTTTACCAAATAGCTGGACCCCATAACCTAGCCACATTTTGACACATGAAATTAACCATCACACCCATTATCCAGCAACTTGTTGAGATGGTCTCAAGTGTGTTCTTGTCCCGTGATTGTTCATCCTTCACTTCCCCAATCTCAATTTCTTATACCTTTTTTCTCCTTATTCAACCTTTTCCTTTTTTTTATGTCTGCTTCTCACTTTCCCTTTCCTATTCTATTCTGTTTTGCTCTGTGTGTATGTCCTAATCCTGTTTTATGGATTTTGTCACCATGTTCCACTTTATATCTCCTAGCTTTTCAATTTCCTTGGATTTTCTTGGATTTCTTTTTTTCATTGTGTTTTCCCAACAAGCATTGTTGCATTATACTATTTGTTCTGTAAACACAAAGAAGTTTTTTACAATGATTGTTTTTGGAAAATAAATCTGTAGTATCTTTTGAAATCCACTGTGCAATGTAAAAGAAGTAAAATAACCGGTAATAATTTGGCATTGTGGATCTGGATTTAGATATAGGGACTCCCTCACCCACAGTGACTAATCCCATTTCCTCAAGTTTTATCTTTAATTTTCTAACTCCAGAATTTTACAGGTTAGAATGATATGATGGAGATAGATAACCAACTGAATGCTAAGTGTTTTTTGTTCTTTGCCAAAACAGGAGGGCATGGCAACCTCATGAGTTGACTCAGGTTCAGAGGCATGCTTTTCATATTTTTCATGCCTTCATAAAAGAAGTTCAGAGTCACTCCAGTCCTAACATCTCATATGCCAAGTGTTCCGAATTTATCCCTGGAGGGTACACTGTGGTTAGTACACTATGTGCTTAATGAGTCTCTGTTTGGGGATAAAGCTTGACTCTGAACTTCTTCAAATCTGAACTGTGATTGTTTTCCCAATGTAAGTTAGATTTATTGTAGCCTTGCTATTTGCTTGGGTATGCTGCTATGCTGTTGCTTTAACTTCTAAAAGATTGGTGGAGTTTTCATTTGGCTGTGGTAATTTCAACAAAATCTGACTTGGCCTTTGCAAAATCATTTTGCTTTTAAGAAATCAGACTTGGCCTTTGAAAACCATTAGGATCTTTTGCAAGGCATTTAAGAAAAATATTTTGTGCAAGTCAAGTCCAGTTGCTTTTTTTTTTTTTTAAACTGTCACTGTCATGGGAAATCTGGATTAATGAATAAATTCCCTATGTTTTCAGTTAAAGCCATGCCATATATAACACAGATGGGTAGTATTTTGCATGTTAGCTTTAAAAAATCCCCCCACCATTTTCTTCCTGCTAATAAAAAAACAAACAAAACAAGAAATATTTTCCCAATTTAATTTTATGATTCATGTCACTTCTCTTTTGTCTCTTGGTTATTCAGAGTGTTATCTCTTTCCCAGCTGCAGAAATGGGCTTCTTCCTGTGTACTCATGATAAACAGGTGGGACAAGTGATATGATACAATGTGACTCCCATAAATGTGGTATTTCAGAAACATTTTTATCTAAGAGTTATATAGTACCATACTGCCTACTCAAGGCTAAAGATCAGGATCACTAATGTGATATATGATTTATGTTCAGATTTCCCTCCTTTCATATTTTAAAACTTACAGTATAGTGAGGCACTAAAGATTATATATATATATATATATGTCCTCCCCAGTATGTAAAGAAATAAAAGATAAAATGTAGCAGGAGACGTTTAAGCTCAAAATAAGTGAGAATTTCTTTCTTTCTTTCTTTCTTTCTTTTTTGGTGTTTAGCATATTGTATGCTTTATTGTTTTTTAAAAATTTATTGAAATATATCACTCATACATATACATAAGCAATAAATGTATAATAGTTGTGTACTTACAAACCAAACATATATAACATCAAATAAACATATATAACATCTCACCCTACCACCAATAACTTGCACTGTTTTTAAACTTTTTAATGATTAAAGAGCATTGTCAAAATATTACTACTAAACAAAGTAGTTTTCCCCTAACCAATCCGATTGTTATTATCTTTATATCATTTATATATGAACATACATAAACAATTAAGTGTATAGTAAAAGTTGTGAACTTACCAAGCAGACATGCATAACATCATACAGGGGTCACATATCAACCCTCCACCAACACCTTGCATTGTCATGAGACGTTTGTTACAAACTATGAAAGAACACTGTTAAAACCTTACTACTAATCATTGTCCTTTTCTTACATTTGGTGTGTTTTTCCCCCAACCTACCCTATTTCTTGAATGCTAAGATTGATAGGGAATTTAGCACTGACAAAGAGTCCAATATGAACCTGCACTTTACATATATCATCTTATTTAATTATGCTAGTTACCATTTTAGGGAGTTTTTGTTTGTTTGTTTGTTTTAGGGAGATGTTATGATCCTCATTTTAGAGGAAAATAATGGAGACTCAGAATTCAAAGTAGTTTAAGCTCACTTAAAGTAGTAAAGCCAGGTTAAATTGTGGCATAAAGCAAAATAGCCTTAACTTTTGATTCAACCTAGGATCATAGGTTTTGTATATAGGTAGGTCCTCAAGAAATGATTTGGCTCAGTCCCACTTTTGGGTAGGCATGGTTTTACTCTTACTTTATGGAGGAAACAAAGAAGCTGAGAGGTTGTTACTTGCCCAAGATCACTGAGTGGTCCCACAGAGAGGGAGTAGAGAGTAGAGTTACTTCCAAGCACAGTGTTCTCTGCTCTGTAAAACACCAAAGTAAGTCCTGGCTTTGGAGATGTCTGTCTACGGTGACACTTAGTTTTATATTACCCCACCTGGGAATGATCTTGTCTCTTGCTTTCTAAGTTATATGCTTAACCTCCAAAGATAATTAAGAGTTTCTGAGGTAAAAGGATCTTATGTAATGTTTCCTCTGCATTGAGTCTGCTGCTCCTAGATCACCACATTCTGAACAGCTGGAGTCCTGCTTACCCTTTACCTCCATCCATAATGAATTTCAAAAAGTTTGTACTTATGATTTTCCTTTCCCCCAACTAACATATACTTGTTTTACTTTCCTTAAAAAATGACATACTTTAAATAATTTAATTTTTCCAAGTAATTTCAATAGCTCAAACTTAAAAAAAAAAGACATTTTCCCATTTTTCCTACCTATGAATGTAGAACTTTATGTAAGTGGTGTTGGGTTGGATACTATTTTTATAATCCTTCCTTTCAAAATACCACTTTTACACATAAACTCCATTTTTCTATGACCTTTTATTGATACTGCTTATATGTGCACATGATATTAACGTAGTTACAACATATATTCGGCTTAAAATTAAAAAAAAAAATTAACATTTTAAACACTCTTCACGTCACATATTCTGATTTTTTGTGGTAGTTAATAGTTTGTAGAGTTGATGAGTTTATTTAACCTTTTTATTTTTATTGTTGAGTGGTTAGGCTATGTTAATCAAGACTTTTTTTTCTTTTTTGTTGCAAGAATCAGAAATCCACTCATACTAGCTTAAGCCCAGAAGCAAGTATCCTGGGGGCAGACGTGGGGTGAGTGTACCCCTAGAAGTTTCTTAACCTGGTTTACATTTTTTAAAAATTATATTATTATTAAATAATTTTATTAAATTATTAATATAATGATCACTACTTCATTAATTAAGGACATAGGATTTGTAAAATTGAGGTCATTAATTATGACTTTATGTTTCTGTTTGTAAGAAAGAAAAAAGTTCAACTGTAACCTGTGAAGCAATAAAACAAAAAAAAAATAAAAAGATTTGTGTTGGATTATGCTTTAGGCTTGAGAGTTTTAGGTAACAGGCAGAGTAGAATTGTGAAAATGGAAACTGTTATAAAGCAAATGGAAAAGCAGGTAGGCATCTTGCTTTGAACAAGTAAGGCGACTGCCTCACAATCAGCCATCTGGGAAATGTCTTAATCTCCCCCCCACCCCCAACCTTTTAAAACTACTCTATTGAGGTATAACAGATGTAAAGTATACACAATTAAAGTTTAAAGTTTGATAGAATTTGATATATGTGTGTACCTGTGAAACAGTAACCACTTTGTAATCCTTCCCTCCTGGCCTTCCTCACACCCCATCTTGCAGCTACCACTAATCTGCTTTATGTCACTATAGATTAGTTTACATTTACTAGAGTTTTATATAAATACAATTATACAGTATGTAATCTTTGTCTGGTTTCCTTTACTCACTATAATTATTTTGAGATTCACCCATGTTGTTCTGTGTATCAGTACTTCATTTCTTTTTATTGCTGAATAGAGTTCCATTGTATGGATATACCACAATTTGTCTATCCATTCACCTGTTGATGGACAATTGTTTCTTTTTCTTATAGATGTACATGTTTTGGGGTTGGGATCTATTTTCTCAGCTAAATCTGGGGCGAGGACCTGACATTCTATTTCTGGATTACTTGCAGAGTGCTGAATGTTGAAGAAAAGCTTATCAAGGAATGAAATTTCAAATGGAATATAGAGGAAGATACACAAAAATTTATCAAGTGTGAATCTTATTATTTTTTAGTTTCTAAAAGGTCCCTGGGAGACATTAGTCTTAATCATTATGATTAATAATGAGTGCAGAGCTAGGGCATAATTGCTCAAGACATAGATCCTCCAAGGTATATTGTAGAAATGTAAATTATATTTGAAACTTTATGGTCATTGAACTACAGTGGTGTTTGCATTTTTCTTTGTTCACTCTAAAACTTGCAGTGGCTAAATTATAGTACCCCATGTATTATAGCATAGCCGAAATATCATTTTAAGGTAGGTAAGCAGCACAAATAACAATTTCAGGAACTCTTGTGCTACAATATTGTTTGGAATTAATAGGCCCTGTCTTGAGAGGTGGGCTTCATTTATTTGGTAGGTAGTAGATTTATTAAGTATCTACTATGAGCAAGACACTGAGTAGTAACTTTCTTGCTTGTATACCTGAACTCTAAAGCGTATGCATATAGCATCAGTCACCAGCACAGAATACCTTCACTTCATGTCCTCTCCATAGTGCTCCATCTTGAATTAATTGTTTTTCTAGTACCTGACATAAGAGTGGCTAGAGAACATTGATATTTGGGGGAGCCATTAATCTAAAGCATCCAGTTATTCCATTGGACCATGGGTTGGCAAACTACAGCCCATGGGCAAAATCCAGACCAATGTCTGCTCTTGAAAGTAAAGTATTATTGGAAGACAGTCACACTCTTCTCATTAGTTTGTTGACCATGGCAGAGTTGAGTTGTTTTGACAGGGACTTTATGGTTTGAAAATGCTAAAATATTTACTCCCTGACCCTTTAAGAAAAAGTTTGCCAACCTCTGTCCTAGGCTGTAATGTTAGCTTCCCTAGAAAGTAGTGTACCTAAATTAGTTTCATATAATTTAATGAATTACACTACTTAGGGTTGATGGAGGGAATGACTATATGAAGAACTTTTAGAACATTTTCCATCATGAACTCTGTGTCACTTTTGTTTTATTTGTATTATAAAATTATCAAAGTAACACATGCTTTGTGTATTCAAAGATTATATGAAAATAGCGAAGGTTCCTTTCACTACTCAATTTTACTCTCTTCCCCACAGATAGGCATTGTAACATTTGCTGCATCAGACCTTTTTTCATGTTGAGGCACAAACGTATATGCAGAATTTAAAAGTTTTTTTAAAATGTGTAAATAGGATCATTCTACACATACTACTTTCTTAGCACTAGCTCTTAGAAATTGTTTCATGTCAAGACATACAGATCTGTCTCATTTTTATTAAGGGCTAAATAATGTTCCATTATTTGCCTATACCACCGGTGAGCAAACTTTTCCTATGAATGGCCAAATAGTAAATTTTTTTTCAAAGTATACCATCAATATTATTTAGTATAATCATATAGTTTTGCATTCGTCACTTCAGTCATTAGAGCATTTTCATTATTTCAATAATAATAATTAAATACAAGAATCAGACAAAATTCATCACCTCTCAATCTATGTCTCCGCTGCTGTACATAGCTGCTATTTTTGGCTATTCTTGCTTATTTATTTATTTATTTAAAAGCACTTTTATTGAGATAGATTCATGTACCATACACTTTATCTGAAGTGTGTAATTAATGGCTTTTAATATAATTGAAATGTTGTACATTCATCATCACAAAAAATTTTAGAACAATTTCATTACTCTAAAAAGAAAAACTCCACACTCCTTAGCAGTCACCTCTTAATCCCTTTATCCTCCCTCAACCCTATATAACCATTTCTCTAATTTCATCTTTATAAATTGATTTCTATTTACACTTTATATGAATGGAATCATACAATATATAGTACTTTGTGTTTGGTTTCTTTCACTTAGCATAGTTTTTCTGGTGTGATATTAACATCTTATTAACATACATTTGTTCAGTTTCAAAGAAAGACTGTCTTATATTTGCAATATTACCCATATCCATATTTCACATAAAGTCTCATCATGCTGTATTTTTCAGCTTTCCTTTCAGTACCAATAGTAAATATTTTAAACTCTCTGGGTCACATAAGGTTTTTGTTGCTGCTGCTGCTGCTGCTGCTTCCTCCTCCTCTTCCTCTTCCTCCTCCTCTTCGTCTTCTTCTTTAACAATCCTTAAAAAATATAAAAACTATTCTTAGTTTGCAGACAATTCAAAAGCAGGCTGCAGGCCACCTTTGGCCCAGGAATCAAGATGCTGTAGTTTTTTACTTTTTGTTTTAAAACTGGTCTTCTATTAATGGCCCGTTAGGTTGTTTGCATTTTTTTACTATTTCAGACAATGCTGCAGTGTAAATCCTAGTACTTGTGTTTTCATGTGTGCCAATAGTCTTAGGAGTGGAACCAGTGGTTAAAGGATATGTGCATTTAACATTGGAACAGATATTTCTAAATTACCCTCCGCAAAGATTGTACCAATTTATACTTCCATTAATAGTAAAAGTTGGGAAGCAGATGTGGCTCAAGTGATAGAGCTTCTGCCTACCATATGGGAGGACCTGGGTCAGTCCCTGGGGCCTCCTAGTGAAAAAGAAGAAGAGAAAGCATGCCTGTGCAAGTGAGTCATGCAGCAAGATGATGATGCATCAAAAGAGAGACAAGGGGAGAGTCAAGGTGAAGTGCAGCAGAAACCAGGAACTGAGGTGGCACAATTGACAGGAGCCTCTCTCCACATCAGAGGTCTCCAGGATTGAATCCTGGTAAATCCTAGAGGAGAGAAAATGAGAAGAGAAGACAACATAGACAGCAAAAACAGCAGGGTAGGAGGAGGGAAGGGGGGGAAATAAATAAAATCTTAAAAAAAATAGTAAAAGTCGATATTTTGTAAAAACTTGATATTATCAAGCTTTTGAATTTTGCCCATATTTTATTTACTCCAAAAAATTATCATAGTGGCTTGGAACTATGTACCCAGAAAAAGCATGTTCTTAAACTTAATCCATTCCTGTGGGTATGGAACCATTGTAAATAAGATCACTTCAAGATGAGACCTAAGTTAAGGTGTGGCCAAATGAATCAGGTTGGACTTTAATCTGGATTACTGGAGTTTTTTGTGAACAGAGTGAAAATCAAATAGAGGAAAAAAGCCAGAGGGAGCAGCCAGGAGCTGAAAGTCAACAGAACTGGAAGGAGAAGGGAGAGGCCAGGAAAGACCATCATGTGCATTGCCATGTGACAGAGGAGCCAGGGACCAAGGATTACCAGCAGCCAGCTTTAGAATGCCAGTCTTTGGGAAGAAAGCATCTCCTAGAGAGACTTTTCCTAGCCTTGAAACCTTGAACCAATAAATTCCCAGTGTTTAAGCCAACCCATAGCATGGTATTTGCTTTAGCAGCCTGGAGAACAAAAACAATTATTTACCCAAAAAATAATGCCTCATGTTTTAAAATTGTATTTTCCTCATTCTTAGTGATATCAAGAATCTTGTCATATATTTATTTGACACTTAAAATTATTGTTCTACGAATTGTGCAGTCATTTCCCTTTTTTCCTTTTTCTTATTAATTGTAGGAGCCATTATTAATTTTACCTCTGTTTTACATGTTGCAAATATTTCCAGCCAGTCTATAACTTGACTTTTAACTCTGCTTAGAAATGTCACATTTTTATTTTTGATAAATCTCACCATCTCTTACTTTATGGCTTCTGGGATTTGTGTCTTGCTTTGGAGGCTTCCACTATCTCAGGATTAGAAGGATGTCCTTTTTAACAGCCCATTTGACTAATTCTTATTAGAATTCCATATAAGGAAAATGTTGACTTCTCTCAAACAACTTCTATGCTTTTTCTACCTTAATTATCAGGAAACACAGATAAATCAATGTTGCAAGTGTGGTAACTGTTGTACAATTACTATGCAATGTGGTAAAGTCACCATGATCTGTTAAATGCTAAAATGGTAAGTATAAACCTGAAAACAGAGGCTGGGGATACGCTGGGCAAGTAAGAAAGACTAGCCCCTGAACTGAAATCCATGACAGAAAAATAGGTCATCAGGAAACCTCAAATATGAATGGGGCAGCTCTGAGAATCTGAGTTTGTGGGACAAACTTGATCAACAGTGCAAGGGAGTTGTTAGGGAAGCAAGGTCTGGATGTCCACAAACCAGGGGAATCTGTGGCCACAGGTACTTCAGGTCTTGTTCTGTGAGTATGTGGCTTTTACAGTTTCATAATTCTTTATCCACCATTCTGAAATCCAAAAAACTCTGAAGACCAAGGTTTTAAAAAAAATTACTGCCAAAATCTGATCTAAATGGATGTGAGACTATTTGAAATATTTATTCCATCTATTATGAAAATATATACATTTTACTGCATACTTAGCAATGTTGTTGCCCCTGACTCCCCTGGAAGATATTGTATAATATCAGGTATATGCACCTTTCTAAAATAAAAAAAAAATTGAAATTCTGAACTCAAGTGTTTCCGTTAAGGAAATGTGGATTGTAATAAATATCTTACCCAAAGGCCTAGGCAATTAGCTCCCTCCTTACCTCTCTGTGGTTTCTGATTTCAGTTTATGTTAGCTTATTCATTAAAAAAAAAAAATTACTGTTGTAATCTATATGTAACATAAAAAATCCCATTTTAACCATTTTAACTGTAAATTTCAGTGGCATAATTATATTTACAATGTTTTAGTATCATTACCATCCATTACCAAAACTTTTTCATCATCCCAAACAGATACTTTGCACCCATTAAGCAATAACTCCCCATTCCCCCTTTTCCCAGTCCCTAGTAATCTCTAATTTTGAGAATTTTAACCTTCAAAATTACAATTTAAAAGAAGGGTTAAAATTCTCAAAAATAAGGAACAACCAAAATATATCCAATGTATAAATGCTGTTTTTATGCAAGCAATGGAAATGAAGACCCAGGTTTTTTGCTGCTGAAAAATGTGCAAAATAACTTCGAAAAACCAGTGAGGTCAAACATTGTGAGCCTGTTACCTGTACCTGCTTATTTTCTGCCTAAGAAATTGCTTATTCTAGATATGTCATAAAGCATAAGCATACAATATTTATCTTTTGTGTCTGGCTTATTTCACTCAGCATAATATCTTTAAGGTTCATCAGTGTTGTAGTTTGCATCAAAATGCCATGCCTTTTTATGGCTAGATAATATTCCATTGTGTGTGTGTGTATATCTATCTATCTATCTATCTATCTATCTATCTATCTATAACTCATTTTGTTTATCCATTCCTCTGTTGATGGACACTTGAGTTTTCCCCACCTTTTGGTTTTTGTGAATGCTGCTGTGAACACTGGTATATAAGTATCTGTCTAAAATTATTTTTAATTGTCCCATTGTATATGTATTTTTAGCATTAGCTTTCAAGTTCTTTGGCATTAGGGTTGTGTTAAGAAGCCTCCAACAGGGTCTCTAATAATTCTTGTCCTTGTGTAGTTTCCTCCCATGTTGAGTAAGTCCATACAGAACTTGGGCAGAAGTGATGATATGTGACGTCTGAGGCAAGGTTACATAAGGCATTGTAGCTTCTGCCTTGATCCCGTGGATCTCCAGTTCTAGAGAAAACCAACTGCCAAGTCACAAGGACCCACAAGGAGCCATAAGGACAGGCCTAAGTGGAAAAGAACCAACTTTCCAGCCATATGAGTGAGACTTTTTGGAAGTGGATCAAACCTTCAGATGATTGCCTCCCTAGCTCATACTTCCACTGTGAATTCATAAGAGACCCCCAAGTCAGAACTGCCCAACCAAGCTTCCCCTGAATTCTTGACCTACAGAAACTGTGTAAATAATTAATGACTATGGTTCTTTTAGCCACTAAGCTTTTGGGTGATTTTTTTATGCCAAAATCCAAAGTATAATTAGTTATGCAGATAACTAATGCAAGGAGTTATAAGTAATGAATAATTAATTAATTTTAAAAGGAATGGTTCTGGAATCTGTTTTCTGCTGGGTCCCAAAACGAAGAATTAGATTTAACGTGGTGTTGGAGCCCTATTATTGCATTTCCTACATAATTTGCATATTGACTAAATCTTGTATTTTATCACTTATCCTACACAGAGTTTTAATTTTTTTCTCTCCTTTCCCTTTTTCCCTCTCACAGAAATGTTGCCATAATCTTATTTTCATGAAGCTTTTTAACACATGACTGCTCTGATTCCAGTCCAGAAATATCTTTGCATTGACGCTATTACTGTGTAACAAATCACCCAACAACTCAGTGTTTTGAAGGAATAATAATTTATTATTTTTCATGAATCTTTGGGATGATGGGTCAGTTCTTCTTCTGGTTTTGCCCAGACTCACTTGTGCAGCTGTGTTTCCCTGGAGGGTCTGGTGGAGTTGCAAAGTCTAAGATAGCCTCATCCATATGTTTGAGACCTTGGCAAGATGGCTGGAAAGCTCAGACTTCTCTCCACATAGTCTCTCATCAGTATTCTAACCCAAGCTCTTTCCCAAGGTAGTTAGGTTCTAAGAGAGCAAAGGCAGATGTTGCAGGGGATCTTGAGTTCTAGGCTCTGGAACTCACACAAAGCTACTTCTGTTACATTCTATTGCTCAAAGCATGTCATAAGGCAGTACAGACTCAAAAGGAGTGGAAAAATAGATTCCACCTTTTTCTTGGAGGAACAGCAATATCACATTGCAAAAAGGTGCATAAACACAGGAGAGATGATTCATTGGGGGACATTATTATAATGATACACCCCCAACTTCATTAGGAGAAAAGGTAAATATTAATTTCCAAGATGTCAACAGCCTGGCTTCCTGATCATACTGCTAGAAGATCCAGAGTGATTTATTCATCAAACATACCTGTATTGAGAACCTACTATGTGCCAGCCTTGGGGAACAAAATATATAATCCCTTATTTGAAGTAAGAAACATTTGGTCTCTTCAAATTCAGTCCTTAAGACCAGGAAATGAGTTTTCTACATAAATAAATAAATCCACAGGTATCTCTTGAGTGTCTTCTGTGTTTAGAATTCTGCTATTTCTCCCTTAGGTGCTTTGCTGGAAGATAAATTTGGCAGCTTCTGAAGTTACTGATACTCTCAACAGATGTGTTTGTGGATCCCCCTCTCTCAGCCATAACATCTGCCCCAGGGTGTTTGATAGGGCACCTGAATCCTGTTTTGTTCCACCTGCTCTTCCTACTGCCCACTTTACCATATGGTAAAGATTCCGGCAGTAAACTTTCATGGCTTAAAATAATTGGCATGTCAGAGGGAGGTTATGGAATTGTTTGTCCATACTTGATGTGCAGAACAAGATATTGAGCACTCAGTTACAGAGAATGGAATAAGACATAAACCAAGGAATCACAGAGCTGGGAGGGAAAATACAAACTATGTGACCATCCCTCTCACTTAAAAGATAAGAAAATGAGACCCAGGGACACTGAATGACATGCTCATGTTAAACTATCTATTTAGCAACAGATCTGAAACTAGAACCTAGGAATTCTGACCTATTTGGTATTCTTTGCACTGGTGGCTGCCCTTTTAAGACCTTATATCTTTAGAGAGGAGAAATAATACTAGCTAACATAACTTACTATACGATAAGTAGTGTGCTAAACTTAGGGCTTTTCATTGAAGTTTGTTATTCTCATAGCAACCTGAAGAGTGGGTATATTAGTCAGGGTTCTCTAAGCAAACAGAACCGATAGGAGGTATCTGTAAATAGTATGAGATTTTGTAGAATTGTCTCATGTGACCATGGGAATGCACAAATCAAAATTCTGCAGGGCAAGCTGCAAACCAGGGGCTCCGATGAAGGTCCTTGATGAGTTCCCAAGAGACACTGGCTGTCTGAATTAGAGATCGTAATTCTCTCTGAATGCCAAAATCATTTTCCCTTTTAAGACCTTCAGCTGATTGGATGAGATGTCACTCATTGCCGACTCATCACTCATTGCAGTCTCCTTATTTGATTGTAGATGTAATCAGCCTTCTATGCAATCAACTCATTGATGATTAAAGTCCATGAAACGCCTTTGTTTTATAATTAGCCCCGTGCTTGCTTGCCCAAGCAACTGGCCACCTTTACCTGGCTGAGTTGACACATTAGCCCAACCATCACAGTGCGTATCATTAGTACTCCCATTTACAAAAGAGGAGAGCTAAAGTAACTTCCCAAACTCTTAAGACTAAAATTTCAGAAATGGATCCCCAGCCAGGCATTATTACTCTAGGGACAGTGCTTTTTAATCATTGTGCTAGTCCTACTATATGAATGAGTGTAACAATACTGAAAAAAGCCAAAGGAGGCAAGGACCCTGCTCAGGTTACATGAAGTATCTTCAGGGTCCCAAGTGAGTTGCTGTGCTGGAGGCAGAGGACTTGAACCTCCTGGGAACAGAATTTAAGAGTCTGGCTCATAGTACAAGCTAGTCTGGGTTTATTGAATGAGTGTCCAAATATCCCACATCTTGGTGAACTGACCAGTGTATAGTGTATACATTATGATTAGGATTTTCTCTTGCACTGGCAGACATTGCTGATGACAGTCTGGCCCTGAATTAATTAAATCTAGCCATTCTATGACATGGACAATAGGTTTAGTTTTTCATACTCTGCTTTAAAATTGGTTAGATTTATGGGCCATTCATTCATTCATTCATTGTTTCATTCAAGAAGTATTTATTCAGCATCAGCTTTGGGCAAAAAGACTGTTTCCTAGGCAATGAACTACTCCAGGGTTATCTTCTAAAGATAACTATTTCTATCTTCCTTTTAGCTCAGACTATGTCATCCTCTCTTGCAGTTCGTGGTGTTTTCTTTTTTCTTGAGGTAGCAACCAAGGTTTGTATATTTTAATTCAAGTTCACAGCACAAATAAAATTAAAAGGCTATATGTCTCCCATCATTTTTAAAATTTATTTATTTTTATTAATTTATTTCTCTTCCCTCCCCCCTCCCCCATCCCAGTTGTCTGTTCTCTGTGTCCATTTGCTGCATATTCTTCTTTTTGTCCTCTTCTGTTATCTGTGGCATGGGAATTTGTGTCTTTTTGTTGTTGTGTCATCTTGTTGTGTCAGCTCTCCGTGTGTGTGGCGCCATTCTTGGGCAGGCTGAACTTCTTTTGCACTGGGCGGCTCTCCTTACAGGGCGCACTCCTTGCGCGTGGGGCTCCCCTATGTGGGGGACAACCCTGCGTGGCACCACACTCCTTGCATGCATCAGCACTACACTTGGGCCAGCTCCACACGGGTCAAGGAGGCCCGGGGTTTTTACCTCGGACCTTCCGTGTAGTAGACGGACGCCCTAACCACTGGGCCAAGTCCGCTTCTCTGGCCTTTTTTGAAGGGACCCCAGAAAGAAGGAGCACATACCTGCCCTTGGCCAATTGAATGAAAAATTATTGTGGTATCAGTTAGCCTGTAACTAACTGCTGTAACAAACAAACCCAATGATACATAATGGCTAAAACTGAAGTAAATTTATTTCCTTTTCATGAAAAATCCCAAATGGATATTCCTGATAGGTAAATCTCCAAGTGGTCTCTCCCAAGATTGTCATGCATGTCCACATCAAGTTGGCAGAGGGGGAAAGCATGGAGGGTCACACTTGAGGTTTTTATGGGCTGTACCTGGAAAAGGCATATATCTTTCTACTAACCTTCCTTTGGTCACAATTCAGTCATGTAGTCGACACAACTATAAGGGACCTCTTGTAATACACCATCTTGTGCCCAGTAAAAGGAGGAAACAGTTTTATGAACAGCTGTCCAGTCTCTTTCAAAGTGTCAGAGCATTTTGTGTGTCTCTTTGAAATCCAATATTTATTTTAAAAGTTGGGGAAAAACTGTGAAATACTTTCACTTATTCCTCCTTTTCTTAATTCACTAACCCTTCTTTAAATCTAACCATTTTCTTGAATTTCATATAAATATTTATACATTTAAGCTTTTAATTTAATAAAATTAAAAATTACATTGGCAAGCTTCTTTTGAAATAATGTTCAACTCTTTTATTTTATAGATGAGAAACATGAGGTCCGGAAAGGTTAAATAATGTGCCTAAAGTTCCGTAGTCAGTTGGTCACAGACCTAGATTAGACTTGAGAGGTTTCCTGATCCTCCCTTTTATCTTAACTTCAAATAATGTCACCAGTATCTTCCCAAATCCTTACTATCTGTTATATCACATAGAACAATTTTGCTGAATTTATTTTGGAGTAACCCTGGCATGAATATTTTTATGATTATTTTGGTCAAAAAGGTTCTCACTATAGCCTTTAGATGGCACAGGTTAGCTAATCTGAGGCTGTTTCGTAGCTACAGTAATTATAGAAGGTTCAAGAAAAGTTTATGAAAAACAGGAGCGTCGAGTAAACAAAGTAGACATTTATCAGGAAATCCTCCTTGCATTCAGAATCTGTCATCTGAATAAGGCTTTTTGCACAAGAGGAAGATTTTCATGAGTTCTCTAATTCTGCCAATTTTAGGAGTCAGAAGGAATAAATGACTCTTGCAATAGATTTTGGGATAAGATTTGAATTGGACAAGGTTTTCTGAAGTGGATGGAATATAAATCTTGTGATTAGGAAGCCCAGCTTTCCGCAAGTCTCTGAATATAGAGGACAAGTTCTTTTTCCACTGGCATATGCTACATATTGCAGATCCTCATGACATTTGCTAATCATTTACCTCATTAGGATCTTCTAAAGATCCTTATGATGATGTCTGAATAAATAATTTATGTACTTCTGTTGGAGGATTCTAAAGTATGGTGCCTTACACTTATTAGGGCACTAGAAAATGTTTGTGGAATTGAATTTTTCCTGAAGTGGTTATAAACTCCTTTCCTAAGGTGTCAATGAAAAGTGGTATTATATCCAGTGCCTCTTTTTTTTTTTTAAAGGTTTATTTATAATTATATAAATTATTGCTTCTACTGTGTGTACAAACAACATTATAGGTGAAAATACTTCAATTGACGAAAGAGATGGCAAAAATGTTCCTCTAGTATTCACTTAAAGTGTGCATTTTAGCCTCATTGTACTTAATTTTAAAGACTCTATGAATTTATAAAGAGGTTTAGAATCTGAATTAGAGTTTGACTATGCTGACTCCATTTTTCTTGACAATTCACAGAAATGGGATATTGAAGTGTTGCTGGTGGAATTGATGCTGACCACCTATCCCAACAACCTCAAAGCATGTAATTTGTTCTATCTGCTAGTAAGACATCTTGCATAAAGTTTCAGCAATTTAAAAGATTGTCTCCAATTACCCTCTGTGATTTAATAATTTATCTGCCTTTTAATGTCTCTTAGATGCAAAAAGTTATTTCTATTGATTCTCAGATTGTAAAATAAATATGAATATTTTGACACTTCTTACTACACAATTTTTGGTGGGAGAGAACAACAGGTCACTTGCATTTTTGCCTTTAGTGCCCCTTTAGGAGAGGTAGAAAGTATGGTTTCTTCTGAATTCACGGGAAGGAAAGGTTAGGAGACTTGGGTATGAGTCTGTGAAAAAGTGAGCAGAAATGTCTATGGTTCTATTCTTCTGGGTCCAGTCGCTATTACATTTCTCAGAATAATAGTTTGATATTGGTTTCCCCATACTCCTATTAAACTTGAAAATTTTATTTAAATTTTTGTATGGAAATATCTTCTGTAGAATGTGATTGTTCTCATGAATACTTTTCTTCCACACCAAATACCTGCCAATCATTTTTGTATTTCAGGTTTAGATTTTTCCTTTCTCTTATCTTCATTCTAATTTAGACATATTTTCTTCTTTCCTATTCTTTCATAGTCAATTAGAAATGAAACACCTTAGAATTTGGGGGTGAAAAAATTGGTGGGAAACACTGATACAGAGTCAAATCTTTCTCTTTAAAAGCTGAGCCTGACATTCTCTGGCTACTGCCATGGTTGTGGGACTGGGGGATGGCAAAATAGCATCTTAAAAAGTTGATTGTCATGCTTCCAGGAACTTGTGTTCTGTTTGAATATTTGTTTTTCCTTGCTCTTAATAATGCTTTCAGTAACCAATATGAAAGAATAAAGGAATGTTTTTATCTATTAGAATGAATATGAAAAATGAATGCAATTTGGTGATAAAGGCTCCAATCATCTACATCAGTGTTTCTTGAAGTTCTTTCATGTAATAAAACTTTAGCATGTTAACAACTAATAAAAGATATCAATGATTAAAATAAATTGGGAAATGTTCAGTTAAACTCAACTGTAGCTGGTTTACTGATATGTACATGGGAGGTACAAGGAAGAAGCAAATATAATCTTCCTCAAAATTGTCCCTTTCAACTCACCCTGTGTATTAGCTCCATGGTTTTGACATTTCATCCCAGGTATTAAGTATCTCTGGCTACTTTTAAGTAATGCAAAGTCCACTGTAATCTAATATCAAAACACTCTTTCTCACATGGGATGCTCCTGTGAGGCCACCAGATGCAGTTCTCTGGTATAGATGATGCCTCCCCTGGTGAAGTGCTCACTACTGCTGCTTCCTTCTCTAATAGGGGATCAAGGTGGGTGATGGGTTAACACTGGCAGGACTGAAGTCTACCCAAAGTCTTAGCATGCCCTGCATAAGAGAATCTAGCTCCTTTAGAGGTAGGAGTACTTCTTAGGTGCCCTATTATATTATTCTTGGCCTTTTTGAGGTCTCTGATTTACCCAAGAGATAACAGTAAAAGTCACACTTGATATCCTATTATACATTTAAATAGATTTCTTTATTTCAGGGCTTCTGTCATTGTCTGTTTTATGTGTTAACTTGATTAGGCTATAGTCCCCAGTTATTCAATCAAGCACTAATCTAGGTGGTGCTGTGAAAGCATTTTGTAGATATGATTAAAGTCAATGTTCAGTTGACTTTAAATAAGGAATGTTATCCTAAATAATCTGGGTAGGTCTGATTTAATCAAGTGAAAGACCTTAACAGCAGGACTGAGGCTTTCCTGCACAAAAATGAATTCCACTGGTGGACAGCAACTTTGTGCCTCAACATTCCAGCCTGCCCTTCCTGATGACCTGGCCTATGGATTTTGCACTTTCCTTGCCAGCCCTTACAATCTTCTAAACCAATTCCATGCTGCAAATGTCTTAACATATATTTCCTACTGGTTCTCTTTCTCTGGTTAAAAAGTGACTGATAAAACTCCTGGGAATATTAATGTGCAAAAGTATATTGTAATCTCCAAGGTGGGGTGAGGAGTAAATATATTCATGTGCATTTCCCAAACTTATTTGACCACAGAAGCATTTTAAAGGAGAACTTGTCTGGATTAGGATTCCATGGAAAACACTGAATACTAAGTATTCTGCAGAATAAGGATTTTCATTCAAACTAAACAATTAACTGATTGGTAGTGTTTTTAGCCTGCTGCCAGGCTCTGTGAAGGTTATAAGAAAAGGCAATGAACTTAGTGGTCTAGCACTTGGATTCTGAACTCAGGTTGCCTGGATTTGAATCTCAACTTTGCTATACTTACTAGCTGTATGAAAAAGGGTAATTTCACCTCTGTAAAGTGAGGCTGACAATAAAAGCACTTCTGTCACTAGATTGTTAGTGTAATTGATATTATCTGTTCAACCACTGAGCTCAGTACTTGGCACATAATAAGTACGCAATAGATATTATTAGTATTTCTTTTTCTCTTTCTCCTTCTCCTTCTCCTCTCTTCCTCCTCCTCCTCTTCCTCTTCATTATTATTACCAAAGAGAATTAAACATGAAGCCCTGTTTTAAAGACATTTAGAGTTCAGCTGAATTAATATTCATACACAAAATAACAAAGAATAGAGTAAGATAACATAGTTGAGTGATGTAGACTGTGATATTGGCAATAAGAACTATAGCTAAGGAGGACTCATGGAGGATGCAGGGCTTGAGCTGAACTTTGAAAGATGGGTAAAGTTTGGGTCTGCAAAGAAAAAAGTGAGACAAGCTTCCTTTGGGCTGACAGTATGCGTTTAGGTTAGTTTTTCTTGATTATCAAGAGACTTGGGTTTCTTTCAGCTTTTGTGGAGAATATGCTTTTAGGGCTAGGTTCTGGTGGTAGGATTGGGAACACTGTTGCTTTAGGGCCCCAGGGTTTGATAAATATGTTCTGTAGGGATTAATAGAGTAGATGAATGGATAACAGAAATGGTAATTAAGCAATATGATAGGACAGACTGTGGCATAACAATGATTAATGGGATGCCTCAGGTGAGCACTGAGTCATGAGGCAGAACTGAGAGGCCTTAGTGTACCAGAGGTGTCATTAATCAGCATTACATCATACTTGAGAGAAGTTTATTAAAATTATAAAATAGTTACTTAAAATAACATTAAAAGCACAATTTTAAACACGCACAATTGATTCTAGTAAAGTGCTATGCCAGAAATGAATTACAACCTTCCAGAGGATTATATCCCAAGAAAAAAGAAAATAAATCTGTGTTCCTCAAAGCTGAAAGTAGCTCATTGACACAGTGTGGCCTTGCCAACTTTACCTTCTTAAAACTGTTCTTTTCATTATAAACCACAGTACAGACCAGCAAAAACAGAAATGAAATCTTGGCAGTGCTTCTTCCTGCCTCAGGTGCCTTGTAATGTTGCCCCGGATCTTAGTGGAAGTTGGCTGCTTCTTCCACCCTGGATTGCCAGGAAGTGTGTAAAAGAAGAGCTCCTGGACAATGCACAATTAACCTGTTAAATTTGGGACAATCTATTGCATCTACATGTTAAAGGGGCTCCAAGTGTGGTGGTTGGGGAAAAGGATCAGGTCTTTCAACCATGAGCTGGGGCACACTTCACCATCCAGCACTCTCAATCAAGGAGTTAGACAAGAGGTCAACATCAATGCAATGAATGTCTCATGATGATGGAGGAGGTTGTTGTTATGGGGGGAGGAGTTTGGTGAGGGGGATGGGGGGTATATGGGGACCTCATATGTTTTGAATGTAACATTAAAAAAATAAATAAAGACAAAAAAAAAAAAAAAAAAAAGAAAGAGTGAGCATAGGGTTGCTAATTGGGTAATCAGCATCTAGGGAAAAGCCAAAGGTTTGGAGAAGCCTTTTCCAAACTGGGTTTGGAGGGAGAAGGACCAGGGGCAGCACTGTAGTACAGAGCTGATGCATCCGACTGGCCCCCAAAGAGCTAGGTACCTAGAATGCATGGTGAAGCCTTTTCTTCCACCTGCCTGCTTCCATGATATAAGCTCCCTCCCCTTAACTGGTTTACTTCCCTCATGAGACTTTCATATTGATTTATTAGAATTAATTAAAGTGTTAGTCACCTACTTTCCCTCTTCGTTTTTTTATTCAGAAAAAAAATCAGAGATGTACCTTCTTGCTAAAACAAAACAAACAATGCCCCCTCCAACCAGATTCCCCACAACAATCTCAAACTAGTCATATTGATTCAGATTGCTACCTCTTTGGAATTTCACAATTTTTCACTTTAATCTTAATTTTGCTTTGTAGAGCTAACCTCAAGGAGCAATTTTGAGTCAAAAAGGTCCAGAAACTTGCTCACTTGCTCACCTTGGTGTCCAGTGATGATCTCTACAGTTCATTCCAGAAGACAAGGTTTCTGGGTCTAAGGGAGCAGAGAGCTTTGACATTGGTGAATGCGTGGATCATTCAATCAGTTTTATGACAGATCTTGCCATGATTCTGTTTTTTTTTTTTAGATGGTAGCCTTTATTCCACAACTCATGCCAACCAGTTTTATATGATAACTAAAAGATTGTTATAAGGGGTAAAGAAGGTTGCTATATACTAATAAGGGGTTGATGCAACAAGAAGATTTAACAGTTATGAATATATATGTATTCAACAGCAGAGTTCCAAAATATATGAAGCAAATACTAACAGATTTGAAGGGAGAAATAGATGGTTCTACATTAATAGTAGGAGAATTTAATACCACTTTCAGTAATGGATAGAGCATCTATGCAGGAGATCAGTAAGGAAATAGAAGACTTGAATGATACTCTAAACAAGCTAGACCTAACAGACTTATATAGAACACTTTACCCAACAAAAATAGAATTTTTCTCATGTGTATATGGATGATTCCCCAAGATAGACCATGTGCTAGGTCACAAAACCAGTCTCAATAAATTAACATTGAAATCAGACAATGTATCTTCTCTGACTACAAAAGAATGAAGATAGAAATCAATAATAGAGGGAGAGATGGAAAATTCACAAATAAATGGAATTTAATGTTCTCTTAACAATGATTTTTTAAAAACCAGTGGATGAAAGATGAAATCACAAGGGAAATTAGGAAGTATTTTGAGGTGAAAGGAAATGAAAATACAGCATACCAAAACTTATGGGATACAGCAAAGGCAGTACTGAGAGGGAAGATTATGGCTCTAAATGTTTAAATTTAAAAAGAAAGGCTTCTAATCAGAGACATAACTTCAAAATTGGAAGAACTACAAAAAGAATGACAAACTAAACATAAAACGACTTGATGGAAGGAAATAACAAAGAACAGAGCAGGCATAAATGAAATAGAGAATAAAGAAAAACAATAGAATAAATAAAGTCAAAAGTTGGCTCTTTGAAAATATCAGTAAAATTGACAAACCTGTAGCTCAACTAATGAAGAAGAAAAGACAGAGGACACAAATAACTAAAATCAGAAATGAAAAGGAAGGCATTGCTACAAAACCCACTGAAGTAAAAAGGACTATAAGAGGAGACTATGAATAACTGTATGCCAACAAGTTAGATAATGTAGATGAAATGGACAAATTTCTACAAACACATTAACTACTTACACTATTAAGAAGAAATAGGAAATCTCAACAATCCAATAACTGGTAAAGAGATTGAATAAAAAATGTTGAAACAAAGAAAAGCCCAAGATGGCATCACAGGGCAGTTTTACGAAACACTCCAGGAAGAATTAACAGCAATCCTGCTCAAACTCTTCCAAAAATTTAAAGAGAAGAGAACACTCACAAATTCATTGTATGAGGCCAACATCACCCTCATTCCATAGCCAGATAAGTTACAGACCAATACCTCTTACGAGATTAGATGCAAAAATCCTCAAGATACTAGCAAACAGCACATCAAGAGAATTATACACCATGATCAAGTGGGTGATTCAACATAAGACAATAAACTAATGTCAATTAATGTAATACGCCACATTAACAGAATGAAGAGAAAAGCCAGATGATCATTTCAATTGACACAGAAAATGTTTTTGATAAAAATTCAGCATACTTCTTGATAAAAATACTTATAAAACTAGAAATAGAAGGAAAGTTTCTCAAGATGATAAAGGAAATATATGAAATAGGTGCAACTAACATAATACTTAATGGAGGAAGACTGAAAGCTTTTCCTTTAAGAGCAGGAACAAGACAAGGATGCCCACTGTCACCACTGTTATTCAACATCGTATTGGAAGTTCTAGCCAGACCAGTTAAGCAAGAAACAGAAATAAAATCATCCAAATTGAAAGGAAAGAAGTAAAACTTACCTTATTTGCAGATGACATGACCCTATGTACAGAAAATCTTGAAAAATCCATAACAAAACTCCTAGATCTAATAAATAAATTTAGCAAAGTTATAGAGTATAAGATCAATATCCCCCAAATCAGTAGTATTTCTATACATAGCAATGAATAATTGGAAGAAGAAATCAAGAAAAGTTTCCACTTACAATAGCAAAAAAAAGAATGAAATATCTAGGAATAAATCTAACTAAGGATGTAAAGGACTTGCACACAGAAAACTATAAAACATGGCTAAAAGAAATTATAGAAGATTTAACTAAATAGAAGGACATTCCATGTTCATGAGTTGGAAGACTAAATATTGTTCAGATCTCAATTCTACCTAAAGTGTTGTACAGATTAAAAGCAATCCCAGTCAATATCCCAACAACTTTCTTTACAGAAATGGAAAAGCTAATCATCATATTTATTCAGAAGGGTAAGGGGCCCCAAAGAGCCAAAAACATTTTGAAAAAGAACAAAGTTGTAGGACTCATACTTCCTGATTTTAAAACTTATTACAAAGTCACAAGGACAGATATAGATGAATGGAATCAAATCGAAAGTTTAGAAATCCACACTCACATTTATGGCCATCTGATTTTTGACAAGGAGATAAAGACTATTCAATTGAGAAAAAATAGTCTCTTCAACAAATGGTGCTAGGAAAACTGGATTTCCAAATGCAAAAGAATGAAGTGGACCACTACCTCACATCATATAAAAAATCGACTTGAAATGGATCAAAGACCTAAATATAAAAACCGGAACTATGAAACTCCCAGAAGAAAATGTAGGGAACTATCTTCAGGACCTTGTGTTAGGAAATGGTTTCTTAGACTTTATATCCAAAGTACAAGCAACAAAAGAAAAAATAGATAAATGGGACCTCATCAACATTAAAAACTTCTGTGCATCAAAGGACTTTATCATGAATGTAGAACAACAACCTACACAATGGGAGAAAATATTTGAAAACCACATATCTGATAAGGGTTCAATATCCAGAATATATAAAGAAATCCTTCAATTTAAAAACAAATAAACAACTAATCCAATTAAAAAGTGAGCAAAACACTTGAATAGACATTTCTCCAAAGAAGATATACAGATAGCCAAAAGCCCATGAACATCATTAGCCATCAGAGAAATGCAAATCAAATCCTCGAGACACCATTTCACACCCACTAGAATGGCTACTAGTAAATAAACAATGGACTATTACAAGTGTTGGAGAAAATGTGGAGAAATAGGAACACTCATTCATTGCTGGTGGGAATGTAAAATGATGCAGCCATTGTGGAAGACAGGTTGGTGGGTCCTCAAAAAGTTAAGTGTAGGATTGCTGTATGGCCTGTCAATCCCACTACTAGGTATATACCCAAAAGAATTGAAAGCAGGAATTTGGACAGATATTGCACACTGATGTTAATAGCAACATTATCCATGATTGTCAAAATATGAATGCAAACCAAGTGTCTTATCAAAACTGATGAATGGATAAATAAAATATGATATATACACAATGGAGTAATATTCACCTGTAAAAAGGTATGAAGTTCTGATACAGGCAATATGGAAGAACCTTGAAAGCATCATGTTTAGTGAAATAAGCCAGGCACAAAAGGACAACTATTGTATGATCTCACTGATATGAAAAAATTAGAATAAGCAAACTCACAGATTCAGAATCTGGAATATGGTTTACCAGGGGATGGGGCAGGGGTAGGGAATAGGGAGTTAAGTGTTTCTACTTGAGACAATGGAAAAGTTTTGGTAATGGATGGTGATGATGGTAGCACAACATTGTGAATGTAATTAACAGCACTGAATTATATATTTGTGTTTAAAAGGGGAAATTTTGGGTTGTATATGTATTATTAGAACAAATTTTTAAAAAATCCATGAAACTGCAAAATACAAACAGTGAACCCTAAGTTAAACCATGGACTAAAGGTAATAGTACGATTATAAAAATATGCTTTCACCAATTGTTAGAAATGTTGCATGCCAATACAAGGTGTTAATAGGGTAGTATATGGAAACCTTGTATTTTATGCATATTTTTCCTGTAAACTCACAACTTCCCTATTTAGAAAAAAAGTAAACTACCTGAAATCCTCTTTTAGGGAAACTGCTGGGTTATAAATTAGAAAGGATTTAAAACATCATTAACAGTTTGCATTCGTGTGGCATTTTATAATCTGATAATTGTTTTCTTATGCATTATTCCATGTGCTCTTCTCCATAGCCTTGAAAGTGGGAAGCAAGATATTATTAATCCAATAGAGCTTAGTGTTTGATGGGACAGGGTCTGGAGTCAGGTTATCTGGCTGAAACCTGGCTCAAGTGTTAACTGTTAATAATATTACCTGCCTTATAGAATTGTGAGAATGAAATAAAGTTATTCATAAAATGTACATCATAAACACACAAATGCTAGTTATAATCATCTTGTTTTGCAGATAAGAACAGTAAGACTCAGAGAGCAAGTATTGTGCCCAAACCCATGAAATTAATAAATGGCTAGTGGATACCTAATTGTGGTTGACTCCAACTCCAGTGTTCTTTCCTCTATACCAGTCAACACTTAGTCATACCCAAGCTCAATACCATCCCATAGATCTTGCAGGAATTCAGATTTTACGCTAGCAAAAGGAGATCATTTATTTGGAACCTATTTCATGGTTTGACTGCAGAGTCAAGGCCTTGCAAAATTTTTTACCAGCCCTGGAAACCCATCAGAGGTGCTGTGGAGCCCTGACCTCATGGCATGTTTCTTCCTTATATCTGCCCTTTTCCTTTCCTAGTTGATGAGATTTGGCTTTATGTTTAAGGATCATTTTGCTGTCTTTGTCCAGTTTTAGCCTATAGCCTAGTGATAACCACCTGGCAGGGGTGAATGCCCACATGGACAATTGCGACATTAGCCTCCACCCACTGCACCTGTTCAATGTGGATGACATAATTTTTTTCTTGTAAATCTGGCTATTTGGCCAATTTGCTGACCTTTGTAGTATTCTTATGCAACCTGAACTTCATCATCTTTTGGATATGCATGGATTGAATTTTGCATTTCTGTCTCAGCTCCTTGGGAAGAGGGGAAGACATAATCTTCCTGCGAATGTGGGAAGGTGCCTTGAAATGCCTTTTATGGTTCTTGCTCTGATCAGAAGTCATGAAGGGATTGAACTTTATTTGGCTGCTGCAACTTCACTGATGGCTGCAAAAGGGAAAAGAGAGGGGATGAGTTTAAGGTGCAGAACAGCAATAGTGAAGGAACCAGGAAAATGAGAGTTATGCTGGGAAAACTGCTTCAAAATAAGGTGGGAAATAGGATAGGATCCAGACCCAAGGTACAGTTTTGCAGTGTGTGTATGTGTTTGAGTGTACACATCAGATACTATCTTGACCACACTTTACACTAGTGCCCTGGGGTCATGGGAAAAAGAACCTCTCCTGCTCCAGGTGAGAATGGACAGAGGAGGCGACAGGTGATCTGGTCATTCTACAGTTTAGGGATTGGTGGGGATAGGAAAGAGGAGTTGTTACAGAGCACCATGGATATGCCTGAACTCTTGGCTCTCAGGCTAAAGTGGTCTAGGGTTTATTTTCAATTCCACTTGTTTAGGAGTTTAAGGTTCTTCGCCAGTGTTTTTAGAGAGAAGTAGGATAGTCTCCACATAGCTGGATGCTCCTTTCAGAGCTGATATGGGGCTAATACAGATCAGGAAAGACTTGTAAGGTGAGCTACATACTTCCTTATCCTATTTCCTATTCCCACCCCTATACTCCTAGGGACCATATCCCATCAACCACCTCCTTTCTTTTCAGTACTATTAGCCTCTTCTCTACTTACATGCGTCTATGAAAATAAGTATTTTTCAAGTCTTTCATATAGTTAAAAACAAACAAAGAAAAAACTCCTTATCCTTGGCTCCTCATCTCTTCTAGTTACTGTTCTTTATTCTTTTTTTTTTTTTTTAAAGATTTATTTTTATTTATTTAATTCCCCTCCCCTCCCCCGGCTGTCTGTTTTCTGTGTCTTTTTGCTGCATCTTGTTTCTTTGTCCGCCTCTGCTGTCGTCAGAGGCACGGGAAGTGTGGGCAGCGCCATTCCTCGGCAGGCTGCACTTTCTTTCACGCTGGGCGGCTCTCCTTAAGGGGTGCACTCCTTGGGCGTGGGGCTCCCCTACATGGGGGACACCCCTGCGTGGCGCGGCACTCCTTGCGCGCATCAGCACTGCACATGGGCCTTCTCCACACGGGTCAAGGAGGCCTGAGGCTTGAACCGCGGACCTCCCATGTGGTAGACGGACGCCCTAACCACTGGGCCAAAGTCCGTTTCCCTGTTCTTTATTCTTGCCTCCCTTCACAGTCAGTACTTCTTGAAGGAGTCATCTCCATTTGGCAATTATACTTCCTCATCTCAGTCTCTTTTCAATCCACTGCATCGATCCTGTAATCTCCCCATTCCAGTGAAACTGCTATTGCAAAAGCCACAAAGTCTTCCACAATTCCAAATCTGGTGACCATTTTCTCTCCTTTTGAGGATGACTGACTCTGCCATTTTCACTCTCTATCCTTATTGCTCAGGAGCACATGCTTATCACATGTAGGTGCTCAAAAATATTTGTTGAATTGACCTTTCTGAATTGACTCTTTCCTATTCCTTCTCTGGATTCTTCCTTTATTCACCTTCCTTAGCTTGTTCCCTAAAGGTTAGTAGTTCCAAGGGATTTGTATTATGGCTCCTGCTTTTCCAACTCTGTAGCATTTTCCTAGGGACCTAATATAAACCCATCTAAAACTATCTGTCATGGGATGATGATTTATTAATCTATACCAGTAGCCCAGACTCTGTAGAAATCTCCAACAGAATGTTTTTCACATGGCTCAAACTCAACAGTTTCAGAACTGAATTGATCTCCTCCTCAGTCTGTCCCTCCTGTGTGCCCCAGCACCTAACATGCACTCAGCTGTCCAAGTCAGAAACTTGGAGCTGTGTTTCATTCCTTCTTCCTCATCTCTCACATTTACTAATCATGAGATCCAACTGATCCTTCCTCTAGTTCTTGAATCCATCTATTTTTTCTCTCACTTCACTGTCATCACCTCAGTCATCGCCATCTCTCCCCTCCATTGGTCTCTTATTGATCTCTTTGGTCTTTGGACTTCCTCAGCCCCTTTGCCTCATCTCCACCCCTCTCAGCATGAATAAGTCCCAGCCATCCTTCAGGTTCCACTCAATATCACTTACCTTAGGAAGCTTCCCTGATTAAGCCCTGTCCATCCCTGAGCTGCAGGATATGTTGAGTGCTTCTGCCATATGTTTCCCAAGCATTTGTCTTGTGGTAATTGCTTATTTAATTGCTTACCTCTCTAATGAACCCAAGAGATTGTAAATTTTCTGTTTTGCAGTGCTGTATTTCTAGCACTAGCACAGGGCCTGACAGATAGAAGATACTAAAAAAATCTTTGTTGAGTGAGTCAGTGAAAAGACTGTCTAAACTGAAGAGCCACCTTTTTGTAATTTATCTAAAAATAAACAAGACCAGTAATTTAGCAAATAAATCTATGGTGTATGTGTGTAAACTCCCCTCTTTAAATTTATGTGGTTGATGAACCTCAACTATGTAAGTGAAACCTTATTTTCCAGATAAAAATATTTCGGTGTGAATTGCAGTGTCATAGCTTTTTGTACTCATGGCAACAAGCAGCTGAAACAAACAAATTTAGCAAAGAAACAAAGGTAACAAAAATCCATTTATCCATCCAATTCTTTTCTGTTTAGCTCTGCGGTCTTAACAGTTCAATAATTCAACTGCAAATTTGCTAAGATCATTGCTTTCCAAGTCCATCACATGCTCAGGCCTATTTGCTTGTCTCTTTTTGCTGGGAAACGATTTGTCTGTGGAGTGGCCCAGAAAACAACTTTTTTCCATGTTAATTATTCAAAGTTAAGAAAAGTAAAATAAGAGTTATGTAAGAAAAACTTTATTTTGCTTCTGGGATTACTTGGTAGTAATCACGCATATTTATCCTTGGGAATGCTTACAATAATGTTATTTATGAATGATCTATTTTCTTCTTGTATCCCTATGAATCAGATACTATTTTCCATCTTCATATTCCCTTCATTCAAATAGCTTTGTCCAAACTCTCCTGAACCAATAAATTAAATTTTTGGATTTTCTGCCAGTTACACAGCCATGTGAGAATTGCCAAAGCAGTAGGAAACATGTCTTAGGTCCTCAGTCCCTTTGGGAGGATGTGATCCAAGCCCTTGTGAAACACATAGAGGAGAGTGTGAGGAAGTAATTGTAACCAAAGTCTTGCAGGCCATGGTTCCTTCCTATTAATCATCAACCAGTGTTCTTGGACTCAACACAACCACACAGACTGAACTTGAAGACCTCGGCTCTCAGGGTGAGTTTTGTACAAACTGAAAGTTTGGAGGCAGTTGCTTTCTTCTAGAGTTGCAGTGCCTAGAACTATGATTGTATAAATATTTTTATAGTATTACAGCCTGCAGATAAACTTATTTTTATCTTCATTCTTTCCTTCCTCCCTTCTTTTCTTCTTTTTATTAAAAATAGCTTTCCTTTTAAATAAAAGTACATTGAGTATACAGTTTAAAAAGTCAAATAGTGCTAAGAGGCTTTTAGTAGAAAACAGTATTCTAATTTCTCCATCTCACACTATTCCCATCCTTCTAGTCTTCCCTGCCTCTCTCGGGTAGCCACTTTCAAAATCTTCATCTGTTTAATCTGGTATTTACCTCTAATTTCAAAATACTATGCATACACTGGTATTGCTTGATTCAACATTTTTAGACATTATTCATTTTGGTTTTCTTACAGCTCTATGCCTTCCAAAATAGCAGTATCACAATTTTGGTTGAATATATAGTCAGGGACTTAATTATTATGACTATTATATAGTCATATGTACATAGTTTTTATATATTTACATATTATATATAGTATAAACTATGTATATATGACTATATAATAGTCATATGCACATATATCTAATTTATACTTTTATATAGGGTATCTATGTATATAGTTTTTATTATATATACTATGCAGTATTGTCACATATATTGTTATGGATTGACTTGTGTCCCCCAAAAAGACATGTTTAAGTCCTAACCTCTGTTCTGTGAATGTGAACTTATTTGTAAATAGAATTTTTGAACATATTATTAGTTAAGATAACACCAAATTGGATCAGGGTGTTCCCTATCCAATGTGACTAGTGTCCTTGTTAGGAGAGGAAATTTGGACATGGAAAAAGAAGGGGTGGGGGAGAAGAGGGCAAGAGAGAGAGAGCACATTTGACGATTCAGAGATTCAGAGATCGAGTTATGCTCTCACAGGCCAAGGAATGGCATGGGTTGCTGGCCACCTGCCAGAAGCCAGGGAAGAGGGATGCAATGGGTCTATCCTTTTTGAGGAAGCATGGACCTACTGATACCCTAATTTTGGACATCTAGCTGTCAGAACCATGAGACAATAAATTTCTCTTGTTTAAGATAGCTAGTCTTTGGTACTTTGCCTTGGCAAACTAAGACATATATGTATATAGTTTGTATTATATATACTATATAGATTACACTGTAAACTATGTTATATATAGCTTATATATTGTTTATACATACTAATATATACTATAAATAAGGTATATATGTAGATTATACTGTAATTAATTTATTTTATGATTTCTAATATTTCTAGGAATAATTTGTTTAAATTTTTCATTTACTTAGTTTTTGGTGTTTTTTAAACTATGACAAATTTTTCTCTGTAAAGTGACTTTAATACAGCTTTCCACATAGTGAAATCTGTAAGATAATCTACAAGTTACATTTTATTTTTTTCTAGAAGAAATCCATTCTGTCCCACTTTTGTCCTCTAGTTTCTATCATGGATTGGTTGCTTTTGGGACCTGCTACCATGTTTTTTGGGTCCTCGCTTTGATACTCTCTTGAGAATTCTTTCCCAGGGAATTCTGTCTTTCCTGTGCTGAGTCTTTCTCATTCTTGGTTTACTCCATTATTTTACTGGAGCACATTCTTCAGTACCTTCCTGAGAAATGGTGCCTGCAAGTTTGCACGAGACTTTTCATTTCTGAAAATGCCTTTATTTTATTCCCACATAGTTTGATATTGAAAATTGTTTTTCCTCAGAATTTGTCTCAGTATCTTTTTTGTTAGAACTTTCTCAAATATCTGGCAATCCTTGGCTATTCATTCATCTTCAAGAGTGAGGCACTAAAAGGAGTTTTAGGAAGATGGTGTCAGAATAGGTAGGCAGGGCTCAGCTTTCTCACAAAAACAACAGAGAAAAGGCCAAAAGCTGTCTGAGGGACATATTTTGGGGGTCAGTAGACCAGGACAGTGCTGTGTGACTCCCAGGAGGGTGAGGGACAGAAAGATGAAGAACCCGAAATGACAACCATGAGTTACTAACTCTTCCCAGGGGCCAAGAAGGGCACCCATTCCCCACCCTCAAGGCATGCAGCCTGGATAAAACCTGCAGCCCACTGCAGCCAACTGAGTGGGAAAGAGACATCTTCCTGCCTGGGAAAAGTCAGGGTGAAGTGGAGGAAGGAAAATGGTTTCCCTTCAGTGAATTTTGCAAGCAGAGTCTGCTTTGAATCTTGGTTCTGGCAAGACCGGAAACATGGGCAAGCAGAGGTTGAAAGAAACACACCTCCATGGAAAATTAACTGATGAGTGCCATCTGCTGGCTGGCAGGGAAACTGCAAGGAGAAAAATTCCTTTTAGGTCTCTCTTAACCTGAACTCCTGGGAGAAAATCTGTGCCCCCTTAATGAGTTCGTGGCCCAAATTTGATAACTTAAGCTGGGAAATTTTAAAAACTCAGAATAAGTTGAACCAAAAATCAGAGAAGAACCATGAAAAAAAAATAGTAGATGAGTGAGAAATTGACCCTCAGAGTAATTCACCAACATATTCAGATACCTAGACATCACCAAAAAGTGACAAGCCAGACTAGGAAACAGAAAGAGGTGGCCCAACCAAAGGAACAAGCCAAATATCCTGAAGAGATATCAGATTTAAGAGAACTAATCCATGATAATCACACAAATGTAAATCAGTTCAAAGAATTGAAGGAAAATATGACCAAAGACATAAAGAATATTAAGAAGACACTAAGTGAACATAAAGAACAATTTGAAAGCCTGCAAAGAAAAGTAACAGATTTATGGGAATGAAAGGCACAATGGATGAGATTAAAATATATTAGTACCTCAGTTGGTGCTTTGCCTGGGCAACTTTGTGTACTTAGTCTTTGAGAATACCCTGGTCTTTGAGAATACCCTGGGAACTGGTGGGTGGCAGCCCTTGCCAGAGACCCTCCAGCAAGCCCAGGAGGGCAAAAGGGGCTTTAAATCCATGACATACACATTGACACAAGTTAAAGGATTTAATATGTAGCCCAGAAGCAGATAATGTCAAATAGCAAGCAGTAGTTGGTAGACATTTCTGGGAAAAGTAATGTCCATGTTTTTATGTATACATCTAAAAAAGTTAAGATCTGTAGCAGAATTGTTGTGTAAAGTAAACTGAAGTGTAGGGTAGCAGTATTTTGAGAACTATTGTAAATGTATATTTTTTATATTAAAAATGAATAGGGAGTGGATGCGACTCAAGTGGTTGAGTTCCCACCTCCCACATCAGAAATCCCAGGTTTGGTTCAGTGGCTCCTGAAAAAACAAAAACAAACAACAAGCCAAACAAATGGAAAAAAACTAACTCAGGGAAGCTAATGTGGCTCAGTGATTGAGGGACAGCTTCCCACATATGAGGTCCCATGTTCAATCCCTGGCCCCTCGTACCTCAAAAAAATGAGTAAAGGAATAACCAGTGATACACCACTAGGAAGGGTGAGTGGGGCAGCATTTCCTTCTCCACTGCTGCTGAGATGGCAGAAATTAGTCAAATCCAGTAAGAAATGGAATATACTGAAGGCATTAGTCAGCAAATAAGGGTCCCAGAAAAATTAAAGGTAGCACCACCAAATTCTGACTTGGAACAAAGATTCCAGGAAGGAGATCCAAATGCTAATGTGAAAAGCAGGTTCCAGAGAGGATGTTGTAGCAGAAAATAATGAAGATGTTCCATTTTCAAGACCAGCAGATCTTGACCTTATTCAGTCAATTCCCTTTTAACCTCTGGTACTAAAAACGTTACCTCATGTACTTATACTAAGTGAAAGACCACTAGATTTTCTGAATTTAGGAAGACCTCCAACCCCTCAAAATGGAGAAATCTGTACGTTGGCAGGATAAAAAACAGAATGCTTTATGAGTGAAAATGCTGTTCACCAAAATGGACAACTGGTCAAAAATGCTACCATATCTGTTTTGCATGATGGGTCTGCTGCTGCCACTTGTGATCCTCATCATGACAACATCAGGTTTGTCATTTCAACTATAGATACATCAACTGAAGGAACTTCAGATGACTTTACTGTTGTAGATGCAGCTTCATTAAGATGACAGATAATCAAACTAAATAGATGGTTACAACTTCTAGAAGAGGAGAACAATGAATATGCTAAAAGAGAAATGGTCATGTATTCATTTAGTGTAGCATTCTGGCTGCTTAATAGCTGGCTCTGTTTTTGCTGCTAGAGGTAACCTCAGCTTTAAAAAATATTTGTCATACAAAGAATTTGCAAACCTAAAAAAATATATTAGAGACACATAACAGCAGAATTGAATTGCTTGAAGACAGAATTAGTGCTATCAAGGACAGAGTATCTGAACTTGAAAACACAGGAGAACAGAAAGAGAAAAGAATGGAAAAAAATAGAACAGGATCTCAGGGAATTGAATGACAACATGAAATACACAAACATACATGTTATTGGTGTCCCAGAAGGGAAAAAGAATGGAAAGAGGCAGAAAGAATATTTGAGGAAATAATACTGAAAAACTTCCCAACCCTTATGAAAGACATAAACTCAATATCCAAGAAGGACAACACCTCCCAAACAGAATAAATCTGAATAGACCTACTTGAGACACCTACTATTCAGAATGACAGATATCAGAGATAAAGAGAGGATTCTGAAAAAAGAAAGAGAAAAGAGAAAAGCAAAGCATCACATACAAGGGAACCTTAATAAGATTAAGTGCTGATCTCTCATCAGCAACCATGGAAGTGAGAAGACAGTGGTATGATGTAGTTAAGTACCGAAAGAGAAAAACTGGGAAGTGGACTTGGCCCAGTGGATAGGGTGTCCGTCTACCACATAGGAGGTCCGCGGTTCAAACCCCGGGCCTCCTTGACCTGTGTGGAGCTGGCCCACATGCAGTGCTGATGCGCGCAAGAAGTGCTGTGCCATGCAGGGGTGCCCCCCACATAGGGGAGCCCCACATGCAAGGAGTGCGCCCTGTAAGGAGAGCCATCCAGCACAAAAGAAAGTGCAGCCTGCCCAAGAATGGCACCGCACACATGGAGAGCTGACACAACAAGATGACGCAACAAAAAGAAATGCAGATTTCCGTGCCGCTGACAACAACAGAAGTGGACAAAAAGAAGAACACGCAGCAAATGGACACAGAGAACAGACAACTGGGGTTGGGGGTGGGGGAAGGGGAGAGAAATAAATAAAATAATTCTTAAAAAAAAAAGAGAGAGAAAAACTACCAGCCAAGAATTCTGTATCTAATAAACTGTCCTTCAAAAATGAGGGTGAGGGAAGAGGCTGTGGCTCAGTCAGTTGGGCTCCCATCTACCATGTTCCCACATGGCCCTGGGTTCGCATCCTGGGCTTCCTTGTGAAGGCAGGCTCACCCACACACCACAGAGAGCCGCTGGCTCACAAACACCACAGAGTGCTGCTGGCCCACAAGAACCACAGAGCCAACTCTGCAAGGTGATGCAACAAAAAAGGGAGACAAGTTAAAAAAAAAAGCACACAGAAGAGCACACAGCAAATGGACACACAGAGCAGACAACAAGCAAGCTGCAAGGGGGGGGGTAAATAAAAACAAATACAGACACACAGAAGAATGCACAGTGAATGGACACAGAGAGCAGACAGCAAGCAAGCCTCAAGGGGGGGAGATTAAAAAAAATGAGGTTGAATTTCAGTCTTTACAGACAAAAAACAAAACAAAAACAAAAACAAAGAACAAAACCTGAGAGAGTATGTTATCAAAAGACCAAAATTACAAGTGATACTAAAAGGAGTATTACAGCTGGAAAGGAAAAACAAGGGCAAGAGACTTGGAGAAGAGTGTAGAAATGAAGATTATGAGGAAGGGTAAATTAATGGGTAAAAAGACAGACTATAGTAAGATATGACAATGGAAAACCAAAAGATAAAATGAATCAAGTAATGCCTTTCCAGTACTAAATTGAATATTAATGGCTTGAAATCCCCAATCAAAAGATGTAGATTGATAGAATGGATTAAAAAAAAATGAGCCATCTATATGCTGTCTACAAGACACTCACCTCAGATGTAAGGGCATACATTGGTTGAAAGTGAAAGGATGGAAAAAGATATTTCATGCAAATAATAAATAAGATCTGTAGTAGCAATACTAATATTAGGTAACAGATTTTAAATGCAAACCTGTTAATAAGGGATGAAGAAGGTCATTATATATTAATAAAAGGGGTAATTCACCAAGAAGATATAACTATAATAAATATTTATGCACCTATCCTGGGTGCCCCAAGATGCATGAGGCATACACTGGCAAAACCGAAGGGAGAAATAGATGTCTCTACAATAATAGTTGGAGAGTTCAATGTACCACTCTAGGTATTGGATAGAATATCTGGACAGAGGATCAATAAAGAAACAGAGAGCTTGAATAATATGATAAATAAGCTAGCCCTTAAAGACATTTATAGAGCATTACACCCCAGAACAGTAAGGTATACATTCTTTTCAAGTGATCATGAGCCTTCTCCAGGATAGACCATATGTTGAGTCATAAGACAGGTCTCAATAAATTGAAAAAGATTGATATTATACAAAACATTTTCTCATTATCACATCAGAATGAAGCTGGAAATCAATAACAGATGGAAATATAGAAAATGCATAAAATATGGAGATTAAACAATGTACTCTTAAATAATCAGTGGGTCAAAGAAGAAATTGCAAGAGAATTCAGTAAATATCTTGAGATGAGTGATAAGAAGAACACAACGTATCAAAACCTATGGGACACCACAAAGGCAGTGCTGAGATGGAAATTTATAGTCCTCAATGCTTACATTAAAGAAGAAGAAAGAGCCAAAATTGAAGACCTAACTTCACATCTGGAGGAGCCAGAAAAAGAATAACAAACTAATCCCAAACCAAGTTGAAGGAAAGAAATAATAAAGATCAGAGCAGTAATAAATGAAATTGAGAACAAAAAATCTGTAGAGAATCAACAAAACCAAAATTACCAGTGACCCTGCAGAAATGAAAGATCGTAAGAGAATACTCAGAACAGCTGTATGCCAAAAAATCTAGACAACTTAGATGAGATGGACAAATTCCTAGAAAAACACAATCAACTTACACTGACCCTAGAAGAAGTAGAAGATCTCAGCGAAGCATTCACAAGAAAAAGATTGAAACAGTCATCACAAACCTCCCAAAGATGAAAAGCCCAGGACAAGATGGCTTCACAGGTGAATTCTACCAAGTATTCAAAGATGATCTAATACCAATCTTGTTCAAACTCTTCCAAAAAAAATTGAACAGAAAGGAATGTTAGCAAACTCATTCTATGAAGCCAACATCACCCAATACCAAAACCAGATAAAGATACTATGAAAAAAGAAAATTATAGAGCAATATCTCTAATGAATATAGATGCAAAAATATTTGACAAAATGTTTGCAAACCAAATCCAGAAGACATTAAAAGAATGATAAACCATGATCGAGTGAGTTTTATGACAAGTATACAAGGGTTTTTCAACACAGGACAATCAGTGTAATAAACCACATTAATAAATTGAAGAAGAAAAATTACAATATCCTTTCCATTGAAGCAGAACAGGCATTTGACAAAATACAGTATCCTTTCTTGATAAAAACACTCCAAAAAATAGGAATAGTAGGAAGCTTTCTAATATGGTAAAAAATATATATGAAAAGCTACGCCATCTTTGTCCTCAACAGTGAAAAACTGAAAGCTTTCCCACTGAGATCAGAAACAAGACAGTGATGCTCACTGTCACCACTGTTATTCAATATTGTGCTAGAAGTTCTAGCTAGAGCAATTAGGCTAGATAAGGAAATAACAGTCCTCTAAACAGGAAAAGAAGAAGTAAAACTTCTGCTATTCACTGATGATATGATCTATACCCAGAAAATCCTGAAAATTCCAAAAACAAAGCTACTAGAACTAATAGACGAGTTCAGCAAAGTGGTGGGATACAAGATTAATACACAAAAATCAGTAGCGTTTCTGTGCACTACTGATGAATAATCTGAGAAGGAAATCAGAAAAAAGCTCATTTATAATAGTGAGTAAAATAATCAAATATTTAGAAATAAACTTAACCAAGGTCATAAAAGACCTGTATTCAGAAAGCTACAAAACATTGCTAAAAGAAATCAAAGAAGAGTTAAATAAATGGAATGATATGCTGTGTACATTGATTGGAAGACTAAATATTGTTATGGTGTTAGTACTACCGAAATGTATTTACAGTTTCAATGTAATCCCAATAAAAATCCCAACAGCCTTTTTTTTTTCATAAATGGAAAAGCCAATTATCAAATTTATTTGGAGGGTAAGGGGCCCTGGATAGCCAAAATGCCTTAAAAAAGAACAAAGTTGCAGGATTCTCACTTCCTGACTTTGTAATAGCATATTACTTAGCTACAGTGGTAAAAACAGCTGGTACTGGCATATAGAAAGACTGATTGACCAGTGGAACAGAATTGAGAACTCAGAAACAGACCCTCACATCTAGGGTCAAGTATTTTTGACAAGGTTGTTAAGCCCCCCCAGCTGGGCCAGAATAGTCTATTCAACAAATGGTACTGGGAGAACTGGATATCCATATTCAAAAGAAAGAAAGAGAACCCCTATTTAACACCTTATACAAAACTTAACTCATGATGGATCAATGAGTTATTTTAAATATAAAAGCTACAACCATAAAACTCATAGAAGATCTCGAGGTAGGCGGTAGTTTCTTAAATCTTACAGCCAAAGCAGGAGCAACAAAAGAAAAAATAAATAGGGTCTCCTCAAAATTAAACACTTGTTCTTTGAAAGACTTTGTCAAGAAACTAAAAAGGCAGCCTACTCAATGGGAGAAAATATTTGGACACCACATTTCTGATAAGAGTTTGATATCCATGTTATAGAAAGATCATGCAACTCAAAGATAAAAAGACAAGCAATCTAATTTAAAAATGGGGAAAAGACTTGAGTAGACATTTCTCTAAAAAGGAAATACAAATGGCTGAAAAGCACATAAAAAAGTGCTCAATATCACTAGCTATTAGGGAAATGTAGATCAAAACTACAATGAGATACCATTTCACACTTTTGAATGGTCGTTTTAAAAAATAGAAAACTGCAAGTGCTGTAAAGGATGTGGAGAAACAGGAAACTCTCCTTCACTGTTGGTGGGAATGTAAAATGGTGCAGCCTCTGTGGAATACAGTTAGGCAATAGCCAGAAAGCTGAGTTTAGAACTGCTGTATGATCCAACAATCCTGTTACTAGGAATATATTCAGAAGAACTGAAAGTAAGTACGCAAACTGACATTTGCACACTGATGTTCATAGTAACATTATTCACAATTGCTAAAATATGGAACCAACCCAAGTGTCCATTAGCAGATGAATGGATAAACAAAATGTGGAGCTGAAATGAAATCAGGATGCCTATGACAACATGGCTGAACCTAGGGGATAGTATGTTGAGGGGAATGCCAGACACAAAAGGACAAATACTGTATGGTCTCACTTAAATGAACAAAATACAATGAGTAAACACATGGAGGTAAACTCTAGAGTATAGGCTACTAGGAAGTAGAAGTTGGGTTAAGAATGGGAGATGAGGGAAACGGACTTTGGCCCAGTGGTTAGGGCGTCCGTCTACCATATGGGAGGTCCGCGGTTCAAACCCCGGGCCTCCTTGACCCGTGTGGAGCTGGCCATGAGCAGTGCTGATGCGCGCAAGGAGTGCCGTGCCAGCAAGGGTGTCCCCCGCGTGCAGGAGCCCCACGCGCAAGGAGTGCGCCCGTGAGGAAAGCCGCCCAGCGTGAAAAGAAAGAGCAGCCTGCCCAGGAATGGCGCCGCCCACACTTCCCGTGCCGCTGACGACAATAGAAGCGGACAAAGAAACAAGACGCAGCAAATAGACACCAAGAACAGACAACCAGGGGAGGGGGCGGAATTAATTAAATAAATAAATCTTTTTAAAAAAAAAAAAAAAAGAATGGGAGGTGATGCTAAATGTATGTAACATTAATAATAAGGTTAATTATAAAAGTATGTTAATGAATAGAGTTGAGAGTAACACATAATAATGAGTGTAACACTGTAGATTTATAAATGTGATTGTGACTTGAAAGAGATAGTATGTGGAAATAATTGTCAATTTAAAGGAAACTAGAAAGTAATCTAGGATATGTACAACATAATGATTTTGGTGGTGGATGAAGTTTTTGGTTAATAGTATAAATAAAAGAATGCCCTTCTTTTACAAAGTGCTAAAAATATGGTAATAGACAGGAAAATTACAACTAAGCTAATTTGTGGATGTCAGTTAACAGTAATATTGTAATATTTTGCAGCAATGGCAAGAAGATGTTTTTTTCAATGTTAAGGGACAAGAGTAGTGGGCATAAGGGGGTATGGGAATTTTCCTTTTGGAGTAATGAAAATGTTTTAAAATCGACTGAGGTGATGAAAGCACAACTCTGTTATGAAAACGAGAGCCAATGAGTGTAAACTTTGAGTGGATTGTACAAAGCATGGGGCTGTATAACACAGGGAATCCAGTGGTAGATGATGTACTGTGGTTAACAGGACAAATATGAGAATGTTTTCACCCAAATGATAACTAT
This sequence comes from Dasypus novemcinctus, assembly GCF_030445035.2. Lineage (NCBI taxonomy): Eukaryota > Metazoa > Chordata > Mammalia > Cingulata > Dasypodidae > Dasypus > Dasypus novemcinctus. The sequence continues at coordinate 44,909,424 of NC_080689.1, forward strand.
TATAATAATATATAGAGAGAGGGTGTAAATAATTGGGTGAGTTGGGGGGAAAAAAAACACCAACTAAGATATGGGCTATAGTTAATAGTAATATTTTGATGATGTTCTTCCTTTTTTTTTTCTTTGTATTTATTTTTTATTTTTTTATTTATTATCTTTTTTTAGATACATGAATCACACAAAATGTTACATTAAAAAATATAAGATGTTCCCATATACTTCATTCCCCACACCCTCCACTTCTCCCATGTCAATAACTTCTTTCATTAGTGTGGTACTTTCATTACATTTGATGAGTACATTTTGGAGCACTGCTATACATACGGATTATAGTTTACATTGTAGTTTACACTCTCTCCCGGTCCACTCAGTGGATTATGGCAGGATATATAATGTCCTGCATCTGTTCCTGCAATATCATTCAGCACAACTCCAAGTCCCCAAAATGCACCCATATCACACCTCTTTTTCCCTCTCTCTGCCTTGAGCAACTCCTGTGGCGGGCCACTGTCTCCACATTAATAATATAATTTATTCTATTGGTAGAGTCACAATAATTCTATAGTAGAATACCAGTAAGCCTACTCTAATCCATATTTTATTCCTCCATCCTGAGGACCCTGGGATGGCGATGCCCACTCTTCCTCTAAATTAAATGGGGACTTAGATCCCACATGGCTGATGGATGGGATTCTCTTGCTTGCAGTTGTAGACTCTCTTGGTTCCTTGTTGTGGTGGTTGACCATCCTCAACTCCTTGTTAGCCGACCTGGGTAAGTCCAACAAACTAGAGAATAGGTCTTGCAACTCTACTGAGGCTCAGTGCCCAACTAGCACATGAACAGTCCAGAGATTCAAGACTCCTGAGCATACACCAACTCCAGCACTAACCACAGATTCAGTAAAAGTGACAGAAGAGGCATGTGTAGAGAAGTCACATCAGAGTCCATATCCATCACACTCAGGAGCACAAATTCTGAAGCAGGGCCCACTGGCAAGGCACTGAACTCCAGAGCTGTCTACCATGACTGTAGGACCTGGGTGTCCCTGTAGCCTCACGAGCACCACTACCTCGGTTATATCTACTTTGGCTGTCTCTGAGTTTCTGCTGAGATATGCATAAGTGCGACCCCTCTGACAACCTCCCGACTCATTCTGAAGTCTCTTAGCCATATAAACTCGTTTGTCTTTATCATATCCCCCTTTTATTCAAGAGCTTTTTCTAGTTGCATCACCAGCGCATGCTTGGTTGTAATCCCTTGGTGCCTGGGAGTCGTGTCCCACACTGGGGGAAAGGTAATGCATTTATATGCTGAGTTTGGCTTAGAGAGTGGCCACATTTGAGCAACATGGAGGCTCTCAGGAGGTAACTCTTAGGCATCCTGCAGCTCTAGGCCAAGTTGAAATTTCAAACACACAGGCTCATAAGCATAGTCATTAGTATCAAGAGCCCATCATTGGACGATCCTTCTTCATTGGTCTTTGCCCTTGCGCTTGAGGGATTGTTGCTCTTCAGTTGGGGAATGTAACAGAGCCCCCCAGGATGGGAACTCAGCACTCCCTCATTTGTCATGTGTAACTCTAGCCACTATGACAATACTCAATGAACATACGAACATATCTATATACCCTGTATGTATGCCCCGAACTCCCTCCCACCCATAAATCCCCCATCAATGACACCCCACATCAGTTGAACCCCTCTGTGATCCAAAGCTTCTTTAAAATGAAGCCTAATATATTGCCAAATTCAATTAATAGGCAAATGAAATAGTAATGATAGGTTTAAAGATGAGAAATAAAAGACACAATAATGTAGAAAAACTAAAAGTAAAAAATAAATTGGGGTATTAAAAAAATGAAAAATATCAAAAATTTGTTTGATGTTTTGCCTTTCATCACTGTAATAGCTGTTGCCCTTTATGTAAAGTGGCAAGGCAATGTCTTCCATTTATTTCTCAGTGTCTTACATCTTTTTTTTTTTTTAAATGTCTTCAAAAAAGTTTTAGGTCACAGTAAAGTCATATATAGAATACAGGGGCTCCCACATACCCAACGTCTTCCCCTCCTCCCCTCTCCCCAGCAATGATGTTTTTACATGTGGATGTTACATTTGCTACAACTAATGTACAAATATTGAACCATAGCTACCAAGCATGGTTACATTAGGTTTACATTATAGTTTTAGACCATACACATTTTAGACCATACATTTTTACAATTTTTTTGTGAAATTTAACATGGCCTGCATCCATCATGCACAATCATGCAGAACACCTCCATTGCCCATCAGTTATCCCCTCTTCCATGTACTCTATTCCTTTCTCCTCTCCCTACCAGGGCCCACAGTGACAACCAAGCTTCACTGCCTGAAGGACAAGATCCATAGATACTTGCAACAATGCTGAGGGCTTGACACATTTGTCTGTCCTCCCCCACTGGGACCACCCATGCTCTTAAGAGACACCCTCCCCTCTGTTCGAGAACATCAAGCCTCCCCGGATTGGGGTACAATATCTTCCCACTCATTGTATGGGTCTCCATCCACTGATGTTACACACTATGACAAGGTGAGCACTCACACACTCCCTAGAAGCTTGCCCCAGGTGCACCCTGTACCAGATGCCCCCCATCAAACATGTTAAACCTGTAACCCTTCCTTATTGTATTTTCTAAAGAGTTTTCTCAACATTATAGTTTCAACCACGTATCTGACAATCTCCCATATTCACCTGCTTCCCCCAACTCTCCCCCCAATTCCATGAATCATCTGACTCATCCTTCCCAACCCTAGCCTCCTTCAAGCTTGCAAAGCCCAACCCAATAGTATCTCTATAAGCCCATCTTATCCCTTCACTGCACAACTACTTACCTCTGCTTTATCATAGATTTTGCCTGTGTGGATGTTGACTCACAACCTTCCTCTACCCCCCTATTTCCTGTAAGCCTATCTTCCAGTCTCTAGCTCTCTGAGACAGCTTGATTTGCTTAATTAATATTAGAGAGATCATGTGATGCTTGTCTTTCAATGTATGGCTTGCTTCACTCAACATAAGGTCCTCAAGATTCATCCACGTTATCCTGTGTATTCTGTATTCCTTCTTATAGCTGAGTAGTATTCCATTGTATGTATATATCACATTTTGTTTATCCATTCATCTGTTGATGGGCATTTGGGTTGATTCCAAATTTTAACAATAGTGAATAATGCTGCTATGAACATTGGTGTGCATATATCAGTTCGTGTCCTTGTTTTCAGTTCTTCTGGTCATATGGAAAATCTATAGCTAGGTTTTTGAGGAACTGCCAAACTGTCCTTCACAATGGCTGGATCCTTTTAATTCCCACCAGCAGTGGATGAAGGTTCCCATTCCTCTACATCCTCTCCAACACTTGTAGTGCTCTGATTTTTTAATAGCCACCAGTCTAAAGGGTCTAAGATGGTATCTCATTGTAGTGTTGATTTTCCTTTCTCTAATAGCTATGATGTTGAGGATCTTTTCATGTGCTTTTTAGCCATTTGTAATTCTTTTTTAGAGAAACATCTGTTTAAATCTCTTGCACATTTTTTAAATGGGTGGTTTGTCATTTTATTTTCGAGATATAGGATTTCTTTATATATGCTGGATATTGGGCTCCTATCAGATATAGTGTTACCAATTATTTTCTACCACTGTGTAGCCTCTCCTTTCACTTTCTTGATAAATTCCTTCCAGAGGCAAAAGGCTTTAATTTTGAGGAGGTCCTATTTATCTATCTTTTCTTTTGCTGCTCGTGCTTCGGGTATAAAGTTCATGAAGACATCTCCTATTATAAGGTCCTGTAGATGCTTCCCTACATTGTCTTCCAAGGTATTTATGGTCTTGGCTCTTATATTTAGGTCTTTGATCCAACTTGAGTTGACTTTTGTGTAAGGTGTGAGATGGTATTCCTTTCTCATTCTTTTGCATATGGATATGCAGTTTTCTTTTCTTTTTTTTCTTTTTTCTTTTTTTAAAGATTTATTTTATTTATTTAATTCCCCCGCTCCCCTGGTTGTCTGTTCTCTGTGTCTGTTTGCTGCATCTTGTTTCTTTGTCCGCTTCTGTTATCATCAGCGGCATGGGAAGTGTGGGCGGCGCCATTCCTGGGCAGGCTGCACTTTCTTTCCTGCTGGGCGGCTCTCCTTACGAGGTGCACTCCTTGCGCGTGGGGCTTCCCTACGCGGGGGACACCCCTGCGTGGCAGGGCACTCCTTGCACGCATCAGCACTGTGCATGGGCCAGCTCCACATGGGTCAAGAAGGCCCGGGGTTTGAACCGCGGACCTCCCATGTGGTAGACGGACGCCCTAACCAACTGGGCCAAGTCCGTTTCCCTGGATATGCAGTTTTAGATCACCATATTTTTTTTTTAAAGATTGATTTATTTAATTTCCCCCCTTCCCCTGGTTGTCTGTTCTTGGTGTCTATTTGCTGCATCTTGTTTCTTTGTCCGCTTCTGTTGTCATCAGCGGCACGGGAAGTGTGGGCGGCGCCATTCCTGGGCAGGCTGCTCTTTCTTTTCACGCTGGGCGGCTTTCCTCACGAGCGCACTCCTTGCACGTGGGGCTCCCCCACGCCGGGGACACCCTTGCTGGCACGGCACTCCTTGCGCGCATCAGCGCTGTGCATGGCCAGCTCCACACGGGTCAAGGAGGCCTGGGGTTTGAACCGCGGACCTCCCATATGGTAGACAGACGCCCTAACCACTGGGCCAAAGTCCGTTTCCCAAGAACACCATTTTTGAAGAGGTCATTCTCTCCTAGTTGAGTGGGCTCGGTGGTCTTGTCAAATATCAGATGACTGTATATGTGAGGATCTATATCAGAACTGTCAATTTGGTTCCATTGGTCAGTATGTCTGTCCTTGTGCCAATATCATGCTGTTTTGACTGCTGTAGCTTTGTAGTATGTTTTAAAGTCAGGTAGTGTGATTCCTCTGATTTCATTTTTCTTTTCAATGTATCTGTGGCTATTTGGGGCCTCTTCCCTTCCAAATAAATTTCATAGTTAGTTTTTCCATTTCACTTAAAAATGCTACGTTGATTTTTATTGGGATCGCACTAAATCTGTAGATCAGTTTGAGTAGGACAGACATTTTAATGATATTTAGTCTTCCTATCCATGAACAGGGAATATTCTTCCATTTATTTAAGTCTTCTTTGATTTCCTTTAACTGTGTTGTGTAGTTTTCTGTGTATGTGTTTTACATCTTCAGTTAAATTTATTCCTAGGTATTTGATTTTTTAATTTGCTATTGTAAATGCTATTTTTTTCTTGATTTCCTCCTCAGATTGCTCATTATTGGTATACTGAAATACTACTGATTTTTGCTCATTGATCTTATAACCTGCAACTTTACCGAACTCATTTATAAGTTCGAGAAGCTTTGTTGTAGATTTCTCAGGGCTTTCTATGTATGGGATCATGTCATCTGAAAATAGTGAAATTTTGACTTGTTCCTTTCCAATTTGGTTGACTTTTGTATCTGTTTCTTGCCTCAATTCTCAAGCAAGTACTTCTAACACAATGTTAAATAGGAGGGGTGATAGAGGGCATCCTTGTCTTGTTCCCTATCTTAGAGGGAAAGATTTTAGGATTTCACCATTATAAATGATGTTAACTGTGGGTTTTTCATATATACCCTTTATCATGTTCAGAAAGTTTCCTTCTATTCCTATCTTTTGCAGTGTTTTTATCAGTGTTTATATTTTGTCAAATGCTTTTTCTGAATCTATAGATATGAACATGTGATTTTTTCCTTTTGATCTGTTTATGTGGTGTATTACATTGATTGATTTTCTTATATTGAACCATCCTTGCATACCAGGGATGAAATCCACTTGGTCATGGTGTATAATTCATTTGATGTGTTGTTGAATATGATTAGTAAGTATTTTGTTGAGGATTTTAGCATATAGGTTCATTAGAGATTGGTCTGTAATTTTCCTTTCTTGTGGTATCTTTATTTGACTTTAGTACTAGGGTAATGTTGGCATCATAAAATGAGTTAGGCAATGTTCCTTCTGTTTTGATTTTTTGGAAGGGTTTCAGCAAGATTGGTGTTAGTTCTTTCCGGAATGTTTTGTAGAATTCACCTGTGAAGCCATCTGGCCCTGGGTTCTTCATAGTTGGGAGGTTTTTTTTTGTTTTGTTTTTTGTTTGTTTTTTTAAATTATCCTCCTTCTTTGCAACCTTTTTTGTTGCTGTCTACTCTCTGTGTCCATTCATGGTACATTCTTCTGTGTCTATATTTATTTATTTCCCCTCCACCCCTTGCAACTTGTTGGCTCTCTGCTCTCTGTGTCCATTCACTGTGTCCATTCGCTGCGGGCTCTTCTGTATTCTCACTTGTCTCCCTTCTTTTCTTGTTGCATCACCTTGCTGAGTCAGCCCTCCACAGCATCTGTGGGCTAGGCAGTGCTGCACAGTGTGCGGGCAAGCCTGCCTTTGCAAGGAGGCCTTGGGACATGAACCGAGGGCCTCCCATATGGTAGATGGGAGCTCATCTGATTGAGCCACAGCTACTTCCCAGTTATTGGGAGGTTTTTAATGACTGATTCTATCTCTTTACTTGTTATTGGTTTGTTGAAATCATCTATTTCTTCTTTCATTAATGTATGTATTTCTAGGAATTTGTCTATTTCCTCTAAATTGTCCTTCTTGTTGGCATATTGTTCTTCAAAGTATCCTCTTATGATACTCTTTATTTCTGTGGGGTCAGTGGTGATATCCCATTTCTTATTTCTTATTTTGTGTATTTGCATCTTCTCTCTTTTTTTCTTTGTTAGTCTAGCTAAAGGTTTGTTGATTTTATTGATCTTCTCAAAGAATCAGCTCTTTGTTTTTGTGTGTGTGTGCTTTCTTATTTTCTATTTCATTTAGTTCTGCTCTAATCTTTGTTATTTCTTTCTTTCTTCTTCCTTGGGGGTTAGTTTGTTGTTTTTTTTACTAATTCCTCCAACTGTGCTGTTAGGTCTTCAATTTTAGCTCTTTCTTCTTTTTTAATATATGGATTTATGGCTCTGAATTTCCTTCTCAGTACAGCTTTTGCTTCATCCCATAAGCTTTGATATGTTGTGTTGTCATTTTCATTAGTTTCAAGGTAGTTACTGATTTCTTTTGAGATTTCCTCCTTAACCGACTGTTTGTCTAAGAATGTGTTGCTTAACTTCCATATCTTTGTGCCTAATCTGGTTCTCTGGCCCTTGTAGAGTTCCAGCTTCGTTCCATTGTGGTCAGAGAAGTTATTTTATATGATCTTAATCTTTCCGAACTCATCGAGACTTTCTCTGTGGTCTAGCATGTTGTCTGACTTGGAGAATGATCCATGTGTGCTTGAGAGGAATGTATATCCTGCTGTATTTGGGTGTAGTGTTCTGTATATGTCTATTAGATCCAGATCCTCTAATATATTATTCAAAGTCTTTGTTCCTTTATTGATTCTCTGTCAAGATGTTCTGTCTAATGGCGATAATGGTGTAGACCCCCACTGTAATTGTAGAGGCATCTATTCCTCCACTTTGTTTTTCTAGTGTTGCCTCATATATTTTGAGGCACCTGGTTAGGTACATAAATGTTTATGATCTTTCTTCTTGAAAGATTACTCCTTTCACTAATATATAGTGTCCATCTTTGTCTCTCACAATAGTTTTGCATTTAAAGTCTATTTTGTCTGATATTAATATATCTACTCCTGCTCTTTTTTGGTTACTGTTTGCTTGTAAGACTGTTTTCCAGCCATTCACTTTCAACCTCCTTGAATCACTGGGTCTAAGGTGGGTTTCTTGTAGACAGCATATTGATGGGCCATATTTCCTTATCCATTTTGCCAATCTGTGTCTCTTGACTGGTGAGTCTAATCCATTAACATTCAGTTTTATTCCTCTCAAGGAATTACATTAGCCATATTTTCTTTGGATTTGTGTATGTCATATGTTGTTTTTATTTCTCTCTTTGTATTTTTAGTTGTTCTTACACTCTCCTTCAACTCTGTCTCTCCTTTTTTTTTTTTCTTTTTCAACCTGCAGAACTCCCTTCAATATTTTTTGAAAGGCAGGTTTCTTATTAGCATACTCTCTTAGTTTCTGTTTATCTGTGAATATTTTGAACTCTCCATCATTTTTGAATGCCAGCTTTGCAGGATAGAGTATTCTTGACTGGAAATTGTTTTTCTTTTAGTACCTTGACTATGTTATACCACTGCCTTCTTGCCTCCATGGTTTCAGATGAGAAATCAGCACTTAGTCTTATTGAGCTTCTCCTGTATGTGATAGTTCTCTTTTCTCTTGCTGCCTTCAGTATTTTCTTTTTGTCTTTAGCTTTGGATAATTTGACAAGTATATGTCTTGGAGTAGGCCTGTTGGGATTTATACTGTTTAGGGTGTGCTGCTCTTCCTCAATAGGTTTGGGACGTTTTCAACCATTATTTCCTCCAACACCCCCCTTCTGTCCCCTTTCCCTTCTCTTTTCCTTCTGGGATGCCTATAATGTATATGTTTGTGCATTTTGTGTTGTCATTTAAATCCCTAAGTACTTGCTGGACTTTTTCTATATTTTTATCTATCAGTTCTACTATCTGTTTGATTTCAGATATACTGTCTTCCACATCATTAATTCTTTCCTCTCCCTGTTCAAATCTGCTGTTATTTTCTGAGAGTGTTATTTTTTATTTCTTGGATTGTGCCATTCATTACCATCATATCTGCTATCTTTTTGTGTATATTTACAGTTTCTTCTGTATGCTCTCCAAGTGTTTTCTTTTTTCTTTTTTAGAAGGATTTATTTACTTATTTATTTATTTTTCTCCTCTTCTCCCCCCACCCCAGTTGTCTGTTCTATGTGTCTATTTACTGTGTGCTCTTTGTCCACTTCTGTTGTTGTAAGCGGCAAGGGAATTTGTGTTTCTTTTTGTTGTGTCATCTTGTTGTGTTAGCTCTCCATGTGTGCAGCGCCATTCCTGGGCAGGCTTTATGCTGGGTGGCTCTCCTTATGGGGCGCACTCCTTGCACGTGGGGACACCCCTGTGTGGCAGGGCACTCCTTGTGTGCATCAGCTCTGCACGTGGGTCAGCTTCACATGGGTCAAGGAGGCCTGGGGTTTGAACTGCCAACCTCCTGTGTGGTAGACGGACACCCTAACCCCTGGGCCAAGTCCACTTCCCCAAGTGTTTTCTTAATATCCTTAATCTCTTTCTTCACTTCATTAAGTTGGTCCATGATATTTGTTTGGACAGCTTTGATTAGTTGTTCAATGTCCTACTCCTCTTCCTGGTTTTTAGTTTGTTCACTGGAGTGTGCCATGTCTCCTTGATTATTGGTATGGTTTGTAATTTTTTTGTTTCTGTCTGGTCATCATTTTATCTTGATGGGTTTGTTCAATTGATTAGCTTCTCCCTCTAGTCTAGAGTTTTATTTAGTTGCTATTTTTGTGTGTGTGTTAGGTTTTCTCTTTGACACTTTGTTCTTCTTATTCTATTTCCTTGTTGTTGTTTAAGCTCCCTTGAAGGAGAAATAGTAGGGCCAGGGAAAGCAAAAGAGGTAAGAAAAGAAAAAGTATAATAGCAATATTGATAGTAAAAGTTAGCAGAAGTACCGTTTAAGACCTAAGAGAGTGAATATTAAACTCATGTAAGCAGTGTAGAGTTATAGGAATAAAAAAGTGGAGAACCTTCAATTAAATGGGAAACTGAATATGGAGAAGAGTATAGTACGAATTAAAAGGCCAGTGTGATAAGGAGAGAGGGAAAGAGAAAAGAAAGGACAGAAAGAGAAAGTTAATAAAAGATAGAAAACCCAATAGAAGTGTTAGAAATAAAAAGCCAGAAAAATTGGGGACTAAACAAACAGGTGGAATGTAAGAGCAACAACAGAAGACAAAAAATAGAAAGATGTAGGAGAGAAAAGAGATAGTTTGGTAGGCAAAATTAGTACAAACAGAAAAGAGGAAATCAAGGAAGAGAAAACACAGCAAACAACAAACAAGCTGGTAGCTAGCCCCTAATTAAAAAAAATGGTGGGGGTGGGAATAAAGAGGAAGAAAAGACAAGAAAATTAAAAAACAGACAAACCCACAAGCAAGGAGTCAACCAAACACTAAGAATAAACAGACTTCCTCTTAAGTGCCAGTGGCGCTTGTCAGGCTGCAGTGTTTATCAATCAATTACCCTGCAGCTTTCTCCCTGCAGGTTTTGAAGTGGGTTTTAGTGAACAAACTAAGTTAAATTATGTAACAAAAGTAATCTTTTTTTTTAAGAAAAATAAGAGACCCAAGGGAAGGTACTACAAGTATAATGTCTATGTTTTCCCTCTCCTAGAGTGTCAGCTAGGTGTTTAATATCCCAGTGGGTGACTACTCTAAGAAAAGCTGGGAATCAACCTAGAGACCTTGTATATTGAAGGTGTAAACTCCTCCACTGAGCCAAACCTTCCTGCTGGGTTGATTAGCTCTTCAGAAAGAGTCCCTTTCCCTGGGGCAGGATTGACTCTTTGCAATTGGATAAACTGCTAATTAGGAATCTGCCCTTCCCCTCCTTTTTCCCCCCTAACTTCTTTCTCTCCCAGGGCAGCAGGAAGCAATAACCTGTGTGAGAGATCCCTTTTGAAATTCAGATGGGACCCTGGTTACTTAACTCACCACAGAACAACATGACTCTCAGTCTCTGAGAGAGAGCACCCACACCTTGCCAGGAAACCTACATATGCTCTTGGAAACTTATTAAGCACTTCCTACTATCCCCCTCCCTTAGGTGAGTTGCACAGGACTAGTTAATTGCCTGACTCCACCTTCTCCCAGACCAATTATCCCTATCCCAGGGAGGTTAGGTAAATCAGGTTACCTCAGAAGATTTACCTCTCACCTCTTCCTAGTTTCTCCTCAAGCCAGCTGGTATGCTCCTCGAAGCTCAAAAAAGGGGGTCCAGACAATAGAACCCTCACTCAGGGGATCCCTCTCCACCCTTCACCAGAACCCTCCTACTCTCAGAGTTTGTCTCTTCCAGCTGACTGCCTGGCAAGGGTCAGGGAAGGCTATGGCTTCCTGCCCTGAGGGAAGGGCTTAGCTGTCCCACAACTCCAACCTCAAGGCCCAGAAACTCACGGTTTTGCCTTAAACATTCACTCTTTTTGTTGCGCTCTCTCTAGATTGATATCCTGAAGCCTCCTGCTTTGTGGATTCCCAAAAGAGCTCACTCAGGCACGGTTTTGCCCCCACTCAGCCATTTTTTGTAGGAGAGATGATGTAGGTGCACTTACTCTGATGCCATCTTGCCCCTCCTCTGATGTTCTTCCATAGTTTGTAACAAATGTTTCATAACAATGCAAAATTTTACCATAAATCTGTTGTTTGTGTATATTTATGTATGAATGATATACTTCAATAAAATTTTATTTTAAAAAGGAATATTTTAAAAAGGAAACACTAAAAAGAAGTCAGTTTTGCTGGTATGTTGGCTTGATTGGGGTAAGAGATGATGAGGCTGCAGAGGTAACTGGAGAAGAATCATAAAAGGCTGTTTTCGAGCAAACAATTATTGGTTCTTTAATTCTGTTCTTATTCCTTTTTCAATTTTGTTTATTTCCCCTGTGGAGATTTTTAAATTTATATTTGAAAAATTGTTTAGTTTTGTTATTTTGTTTCTTTTCTAAATCTAAATGCTTTGCAAATAGTGAAATCATAATTTAATTATGAATCTTTAGGATACAAAGCTAAATCTTTTATAAGTACTATGATATACAATTTAAGTACATCTTAAAAATGTAATATAAGCATTTACAGTATAATCTTTTTTCTAATTTATCTTTGTACAGCATTCAGTAAATGTTATATTATACATTCCCTGTTTAAAAATATTTTGTTTTAATATCTTGAATTTTTTTCATGTAAGCAGTGGTTTTTAGGTGATTGGTTTTTTTTCATTTTTATTCTCTCTCTCTCACTTTCGTGTGTGTGTGGGTTAGGATCTGGTTTATTCTGCCTTGGAAGGGTGGTACTGAGAGTGGCACGTGTTTGTTTTTATTTTTTGGAGTGTGAGTTTTCCCTCACTTTTTTTTTTTTTTGGTTTTGTTTTAGATAATTTTTTTTTTTTAAATTTCATTTGTTTAAGCATCTTTCAATTCTGTTTTGGTATTTAATTCAACATTTAGTATATTTTGGTATAAAAATGTGATAGGTGAAATTTCTGCCAGTTTTCACTTATGGGTCTGTCTCCACTACACAATAGGTTTGTTTTTTTGTTTTTGTTTTTGTTTTGTTTTAGGAGGTACTGGGGTTTAAACTTGAGACCCATACATGCAAAGTGAAGCAAGCACTCAACCACTGAGCTATACCTTGTCCAGTAAAAGATCTTTGTCCTCTTGAGAAGATAGTACATCAACCTGAGCTAATATTTAATTTCTTTACATGACTGTTAACGCTTACATTAACTATTGTTCACTCTATCATTTGTTTCCTAATTTTCTTTTCTTTTTCTTAACCTATTTGTCTCCCTGTCTGGTAGTTATAATTTCATTTTTATTTCTTTTTGCATTTTTATCAGTTTTAAAAATGCATGCATTTGCTATATAGTTTAAGATACTTATATTCAATATTTCTAGGTTGCATTGTTAACCTACATTATCCATCATATAGTGACCATATTTATTTCTAGTAATAATGCATGCTAAGTAGTCACTTTTATTGGCTACCAGGATCATAAAATAGAATTCTCCTATAATAGGTCTTTGATCATTTGACCGCTGTTAGTTAAGAGTTTTTTAAACTGACCTAGAAAGTGTACTAGAGTTGTATTATGCATTTTTCTACGTATTCCTATATGCATTACTGACCCTGACTCAAAGGTTCCCAAATCCCAAATAGGTAAGAACCACTATTAATGTATTGTGGATGTGTTTCTTCAGTATGCAACAATTAAAACTAAAACAACAAAACAACAACAAAAATTAAGTATTGTCTTTTAATGTAACTGGTGACTTTGAGAGTTAAGGCTCTTTGTTTATTTTCTCTTTTTTATTTTTATGGTGTCTGTGAACTTTCTCTTTTTTAAACTTTATTACTTTGACCATTAATACTGGTTTTAAAAAATAGACCAGTTTGAGGGAGAGGAAAAATGCCTGAGACACATAAATTTAAACTATATATATATTTTTTAATTTAAAACAATATATAAAACAATCATATATATGTATCATAGTATGCATATATGCATAATACAAATACATATGCATATACATAAAAATATACATAGATATATTATGTTTTTCATATGTAGTGAAATATAAGATCTTAAACAATTGATGTTTTGACAAATATATATAAATATATACACCTGTGTTACCAAAAACCCAATTAAAATATAGAATATTTCCATGGCCTCAGAAATAACCTTCAGTTTAGAAAAATTTTAGAGCAAAGCTGGAAATAACCAAGTATAGTCAGCTTGTTTTCTAAAAAAATTAATATTAACACAGATATACAGAACTGTTTTAAGAACTATTAACAAATATTCTATTAACTAAGTAAACTTTGAAATAACTTAAAGGAGAGATAAGACATTATATTTTATGTAATAGTAATTTTCTCTTTATACTTTAGTATTTCCATAAAAGATTATCAAGTTTACTAATTGACTTTGTATCAATAGTATTCCATTAATATTGTGTCTATTTATTCTAAAAAAAGTCTCATCTTTTTTCACTCCTTGATTCTTTGTTTTTTTTTTTCCTTCATTATTATTGTTGGTGTGGGATTTTGCTGACACACTGTTTTAAGTTTGCAGTGATTTGAGATTCTTCTTCTAACTTCAAAGAGAAAAGTTAACTTGTGGTTAGCATTCTATTTCTCTTGGAGAGTAAGTTCAAGAGAGCTGATTTTTTAATTGTTTTATTATGTGCACTTTATCTTATATAACAGTCCTGTGTGGTAGAATTCATTGCACTCATTCTATAGAGGAGTAAATAGATAAGGTCACATAGCCAGGACCATTAAAGCTGGGGTTTTCAACTCCCCAACCTTTGCTTTAACAACTATCCAGTATTTCCACTGAGCTTTGTTTGGATTTTCCCATGTAGTTTTTTAAATTTTCAGGTCAGATGTCCAAATTGCTTTTACTATCACACTTGAAATATTGTCTTTAAAACCTTTTAGATAATGAAGGCACATTTTATTATAATTTATATCAAATATTTTTTGAGTATCTATTGTGCTAGATGTGGGGATACAGAAACTTCTAGGATAAAATCTTCACATTCAAGGATGTGTACATAAATATATAAATGGTTTTCCAAATTAGTACTGTAAGTTTGTAAACCTTTATCCTCCAAATATTAAACGCTTGAAAGTACAATTTGGGGGGAGTGGTAGAATGTCATTCAGTGTTGAATGTTTCTGGATGAAACTGATTGATTTTCTTCATTCAGACTGATTTTTTTTTTCAGATAAAATTTGAGATGGGACTGCTGCTTCAGTGATACTTTTATTCTTGCACTTATTTCTGTGGAATAATTTACATTTGATTGGGTTTTAAAATATGCATAAGGATTTTGAGTGAAACGGGTATTTAACAATGACAATTAAGGGTTCTACAGGAATCATAGCAAACCTGACTTAGCTTAGAACCCTGTTCGGACCTATTCCCAGTGTTTATGCTATGTGAAAGCAAAGTGTGCATTTGTTCATTTGTTCTTTCTTCTATAAAGATTTATCAAGTGCCTCCTATGCTCATTGTTAAAGGGAAAATGTAAGATATATATATTTAAGTGTTCTCAGTGAAGAACCACTATAGTTAGCAATATAAATCATATAAATAAATATGTATATAAAAATGGATAATCATGTATAACCCAAAGATGTTGTATAGGCAAGTGAAGGTCAGTAAAGCCAGGAATAGTCAGAAAGATTCCCTTCTTTAAGTTAAATGACTCCTTTCTTTAAAAATGAGTAGGAATTGGCTAAAAAAGAAGGGGAAAGCATTCTATGTGAAAGGAACAGCATGATCAAAACCATAGGATGCTAAGGGGTGTGGAGTTTTTCTTTTTGGAGTAATGAATTTGTTTTAAACTTTTTTTGTGGTGATGAGTACAGAGCATTGTGATTATACAAAAAGCCATTGATTATATGCTTTGGATAGAGCATATGGTACGTGACTATATCTCAATAAAATCCTTAATAAATAAATAAATATGGGAAGCAGACTTGGCCCAATGGATAGGGTGTCCGTCTACCACATGGGGGGTCCGCGGTTCAAACCCCAGGCTTCCTTGACCCATGTGGAGCTGGCCCATGCGCAGTGCTGATGTGCACGCAAGGAGTGCCGTGCTACGCAGGGGTGTCTCCCGTGTAGGGGAGCCCCACGCACAAGGAGCTCGCCCCGTAAGGAGAGCCGCCCAGTGCGAAAGAAAGTTTAGCCTGCCCAGGAATGGCGCTGCACACATGGAGAACTGACGCAGCAAGATGACACAACAAAAAGAGACAGAGATTCCCATGCCGCTGACAACAACAAAAGCGGACAAAAGAAGAACCATGCAGCAAATCAACACAAAGAACAGACAACTGGGGTGGGGGGAGGGGGGAGGGAAGGGGAGAAAAATTAAAAAAAAAAAATTGTGCAAGAGTAGCCAGAAATAGCAGCTATGTTCAGCAGGGAAACAGAGAGATTAAGAGATGAAGAATTTTCTCATTTGTCTCTTTGTCTGTTTTATTATTATTATTATTATTATTGAAATAATGAAAATGCTCTAGTAATGATTGAAGTGATGAACAACTATATGATTTTACCAAATAGCAATGACTATACACTTTGGATGAATTGTATGCTTTATTAATATGTATCAATAAAACTGATTTGTTAAAAAAATTGAGAAAACATCTTTTCATATATTTCACCACTGTGGGCCCTTCATCTTTTCTTTGGCTTACCATTATTCTCAAAGATTAGGTCCTGTGTTTCCATTTTTCAGGCTTGTGTATTCCTGTGGTTATTTCTGTAATTTTGCCTAAGCACAAAGTTTAACAGTGCAGCTTTCCTAAGGCTTTGCTGTGCTCTTCCATGTCTGCTGTTTGAAGAACCTTCATTTTGTAAAACAGTTTCTCTGGTTTGGACTGATGGTTCTCAACAGGGTGTGATTCTGCCCCATAGGGACATGTGGTAATACCTAGAGACATTTATGTTTGTCACAGTGGTGGTGGTGGGGAGCTGCTACTGGCATCCAGTTGGTAGAGGCCTGGGATGCTGTTCAACATCCTACAATGTACAGGATGGCCCCACACCAGAGAATTACCTGGCCCATAATATCAATTGTGCTGAGACCGAGAAACCCTACTTTAGATAGATGGTTTACAAAATTTAGAGTAGTTCTTCACAATATCATGATCATTTAAAAAAATTCCATTGAAAAAGTGACTAGTACCAGTATGTTTAATATTCATGCATTTATTTATTTTTTTTACCTTCTTCAGGTGAATAATATTTCCAGCATTATGCATATCATCCAGATTCCTATCAGTGATTCATTTTGAGTCCCTTCTTTTTTTGTTTTCTCCAGAGAGTCTTCAGAATTACACTGGCCTAAACCATGTCACCATTTTCTTTAAATAGAAAACAAATCCAGTGGCCCCCTTTATAGTGGCAGGTGCTTACTTTGGCATGTAAAACAAGGCTCTTACTTGAGACTGTTTTCATTAGTACATTATTTGTAAATCTTAACTATCACGTTTTTTACAGTTTACTCAAAGGACTTCATAAATCAGTCAATAAAGAAAGGTGACTGCAGTTGTAGAACTAACATAATAGGTCCTCATTTCAACCTGTGTTATTTTTTTAATGTTACTGAATGAAAAACATGTCCTTAGCAAGGTCATTTCAAATCTGACTATTTTAAAGGAATTCTCAGCATGAACACACCAAGACACATGCTCAAGAAGTGATTTAGCACGTGTGCTGAAAGCTCTCAAGTTGAGAACTGAACAACTAGATCAATGTTTCATTCCCTCTAGTTAAACATCAAGTACTATAGAAAACATACAAATATTTTGAGTCGGGGGTTGGTTTGCAGTCTTGGTGAAAGGTAGTTTGCTTTGAATTTTTCTGTGCTAGGCTTTGAACTGAGATACAAAAGGAAGTAGGTGAGTTGGTGATTTGTTCTGAAGTTTTAAAAAGAGAAATGAAAGGATTTTTGTCCTCTCTGTACCTGCTGATTGATTAGTGTATCTTTTTTTAAAAAATTAATTTATTTCTCACCCACCCACACATTGTTTGCTCTCTGTGTCTGATTTGTTTTGTGCTCTCTGTGTCTGCTCATCTTCTTTTTAGGAGGTACCAGGAACAGAAACTGGGACCTCCCATGTGTGAGGAAGGTGCCCAATTTCTTGAGCCACCTCCACTCCCTGCTCGTTGTGCCCCTCATTGTGTTTTTCCTTGTGTCTCCTCATTACATCATCTCATTGTGTCATCTTGTTGTGTTAGCTCGCTTCACCAGCCCATCAAGTTGGCTCACTGTCTTGCTCATCTTTTTTTGGAGGTACTGGGAACCAAACCCAGGACCTCCCAGCTGGTAGGCAGGTGCCCAACTGCTTGAGCCACATCTATTTTCCTGATCAGTGTATCTTAAACTGCAACCTGACGGACTTTCTGAAAAGAAATGGAGTTACTGCAACCCTCTCATGGTTTCTCAGTCACATGGTCTTTAGAACACAGGATCATATTTTATTATCATTCAAATCAAATATCTATTGACTATATATTGAGCTAGGTGTGATGGGTACAGAGTTCTAAGATGTAGTCTTTGCATTTAAGGAATTATTTTAGTTTGCTAGGCTGCCAAAATGCAATATACTAGAAATGGGTTAGCTTTTACAATGGGGATTTATTAACTTGCAACCTTATAGTTCTGAGACTGTGAAAATGTCCAAATCAAGGCATCATCAGGTAATGCTTTCTCCCCAAGGACTGGCTGCCAGAGATCCTGGACTCCTTTGTCACATGACAAGGCATATGTCAAGGCATGTGGTGGCATTTGCTGATCTTGCCCTTCTCTCTGGGTTTCATTGCTTTCAGCTTCTGACTTCAGTAGCTTTCTCTCTGCTTTTCTCCTATCTCTCTCTATTCACCCCAGGTATAAAAGACTCCAATAAGAGGATTAAGACCCACCCTGATCCACACCTTAACTGAAGTAACCTAATCAAAGGTCCCACCTGCTATAGGTTTACACCCGCAGGAATGGATTAACTCTAATATAATAATTTTCAAGGGTCCATCCAGCTTCAAACTCTCACACTCTACCTTCTGGACTCCAAAAAGACATGTTCTTTCCATGTGGAAAATACATTCCTTACATTACAATATGCCATAAGCCTTAAATCATTTCAGTAACAATATTAAGTACAAAGTCTCATCAAAATGAGTTATAGGCATAGTCTCCTTAGGGCACATTTCCCCTCAGGCTGTGGACCTGTGAAACTTAGAACAGGTTATCTACTTCAAACATATAAAGGAGAGGCAGTCATAGGACACATGTTTTCATTACCATAGGGAGAAATTGAAAGGAAAACAGGGGTCACAGGTCTCAAACAGTTCTGAAAACCATCAGGGCATACTACATTTGATTTCAATTTCTAAGGGTCATATATAGAATGATGCTTTGTATTTGGGGCTTGATGAAGGACCAGCCCAACCCTTTGCAAGTGCTTGCACAGAACTCATGCTCTTGGCTTCACCTTCATCTAGCATTGGGGTAGTGGCTGAATGCTAGACTCTACCCACCAAGAACACTGGGGTGATGATGGTACTATCCCCAGTCCCTGGGGCACAAGCTCAACCCCTTTCCAACAGTGGGGTGGAGGCCAGACTCTCCCCAATCCCCAGGGAACGTGCTCCACCCTCTCTGAAAACTGGGGCAGTCGCACTCTTCCAGAAGGCCCACCTTGTTCAAGTGCCGGGGCATACTTACCCTTTCCACAAAACTTGGGTGGGCTCACTTTCTTGGCCCAAGAAGATGTCTTCAGTTCAGAACTCAGGTTCCATGGTTCTGCCTTTGAAGTCATTTTTCCGTCTATCTATCCCTTTTCCATCCATTTTAGTCCAGGCCAGCAGTGGTTCCTTTCATACAGCTCTTGCAAAAAATTTAATCCTCACATGGGGCATTATTCTCTGGGGACTCACTTTCTGAAAGCTCAAAATTTTCCAAACCACCAATTTCTGGTTTCTTTGTGCCCAGGAGTTCAATTCTCAGCTTATCTTTTTCCTTTTTGCATTGTACTATAAGCTGCAGGCCTCACTTTCAAGATTTAGTTTGGAAATTTCCTCAGCTAAATATCCAAGCTTGTCACTTTCAAATTCTGCTTTCTATCCAACATCAGAACACAATTTTGCCAAGTTCTCTGCCACTTTAAAACAAGGGTCATCTTTGTAATGACACATTCATCATTTCTGTCTAAGACCTCATAAGAAGTATCTTTAGCATCTCTCTCTCTATATATATATATTTCAGCATCCATATTTCTACCAACAGTCTCTTCAAAGCAATGTAAGTCTTTTCTATCAAAACATCTCATAATTCTTCAATAAGCCATTTCCACATTTTTAGTATTTCCAATAGCAGCACACTACTCTCCTCATACCAAAATATATGTTTGTTTGCTATGCTGCTGAAATGCAATATACTAGAAATGGGTTGGCTTTTACAATGGGATTTGTTAACTTGCAGCCTTACAGTTCTGAGACCATGAAAATGTATCATCAGGTGATGCTTTTTCTCCAAAGACCAGCTGCCAGAGATCCTGGTCTCCTCTATGGCAAGGCACATGGTGGTGTCTGTTAGTCTCTCCCTTCTCTTCTGGGTTTTGTTGCTTTCAGCTTTTGGCTTCAGTGACTTTCTCTCTGCTTCTGTGGATTTTCTCTAGTCTCTCTCTCATGCCAGGTATAAAGGACTCCAGTAAGAGGATTAAGACCCATGCTGGGTCGTGCCTTAATTGAAGTAACCTAATCACAAGGTCACACCCACATTAGGTTCACACTCACAGGAATGGATTAACTCTATGAACTTAATTTTCTGGGGTCTATCCAGCTTCAAACCATCACAAGGATGCATACATTAAAGTATAAATTACTTTCCAAATTAGTACCTGTTAACTCTCCCTGCTTCTGAAGTTCCCTTTCTCTTCACATGCAGCCAGCCCTGCCTTGAGCTAGCTGGAGCAGAAAGTCTACTTCCCTGATTTGGTAGATGTGCCCTTCTTAATTTAGTGTGCTGAGCCCAGAATACCTGGCTCTTGGACAGCTGCATTTACACTGTGTTTTGTGTCTGCTGCTAGGCCTTCTTGGCTTGGTGACTCATTCTGACCACTGTTTCTGGATTGCTGACTTTAGTGCCCTGCCAGTCTCTTCCCTCTGAATCCTGCCTTGCTTTTGTTCCTTAGCAGCTTTGGGGAAGCAACAGTCCCTCCACTGCCACTCCTTTCTCCTCCCACGCAGTCATGCTTCCCCTTCTGCCTGGGAAGGTGCCAGGCTTCATGGAGGGGGTAGAACTTCAGCCAGACCTTGGGCAAAACAGGGTTTTCATAAGAATAATCTGAGATTGGCATGTATAGTGAAGTAAAGGCAGGGAGGCTTCATGGAGGTCCAAATTGGTAGCTATATGAGAAGAGGAGATTGATGATAGAGATATTACTAAGAAAAAAAGAATAACCAGGCTGCCTGGACAGAGGGAGTGAAAAGAAAGGAATCATTCAATTAGAAATGCTGTAAAAAAACCTTTTGCTTTGAAGGTAAAAGTGATAACCTAGGGGAAAACTTGAGAGGTCTTGGAAGGACTGTCCACAATTAGGTTGACCAGTCAGCCTGACTTACCGTGTGAGGGTTTCTGGGATCTGGGATTTTCAGTTTCAAAGCCAGGATAGTCCTTGGCAAATCAGCACAAATTGGATAATCTCCTTGCAACTAATTTGAACATTATATAGTATGGTGTTGAATAAGGGTCTTTCTCTTTTGAGGGCTCTTTCATTACCTGCCTGGATGGTAATGGATAGGCATTTCAAACAGCTGTTGGGATTTTAGTTAGATGGTGTAGCACTTTGATATTGCTTGTGAATTAAAAAATAGATATTGGATTATGTTTATAAATTGGTCTGTCTGAGATTTCACTTTTACTTGATTAAATTATGATTAGGGTTTTGATTGGGCCACATCAGTAGGACTTTGGGTTCCCAGCCCCTTGGTGGGTGGGGATTCACAGATAAAAGACATGATGAAGGATAGAGTTGGGAGTTTTGAGCTGGAGCCCAGGATGTGAACACACAAGAGAAGAACACAGAGGAATAGAGATGGCTCCTAAACATGGCAGAAGCCCAGGGAAGAGAGACAGAGCTATTTGCCTAATAGTCTATAGATGGCCTTGTGGAGAGAGAACAGCAGCTGAGCCCAGAGAGAAACAGAGCCTCAGGAAGAGAGGAACCCAAGAAAACTGAACACTTGGCAGACGTAGGCAGCCATCTTGCCCCAACACGTGGCAGTAGACTTTGGTGAGGGAATTAACTTATGCTTTATGGCCTGATAACTGTAAGCTTCTACCCCAAATAAATACTCTTTATAAAAACCAACGGGTTTCTGGTATTTTGCATCAGCACCCCTTTGATTAATACAGAGAGGTTGAGATTTTATAACTGGGGGATACTGCAACATGAGGGGCAGGTACCTGTGGGAATATAGCCAAACTCCAGGCATTCTTTTTTTTTTTTTCACGAGGTATTAGGGATTGAACCTGGAACCTCATACATGAGAAGCAGGCTCTCAACCACTGAACTACATCTGCTACCCAATGCATTCATTTTAATGAGAAGGAAATTTAAAATGTAAACTGTTTACATAATCTCTAATTTCTGTGTACGTTTATCCTCCTTCACAAGAATCCCTTAATTCCTCCCTCTCCCCCAAAAGTTGGAGGTCAGTTTGTATAGATTAAAATGTTTTGATTTGTATTTTCCTTCCTTTTAGTGGAACATTTAATGCTTGTTGAAATGGCTCAAAGAAGGAAATAATAGGGACAAGGAGGAGACAAGAACAAGAAGGAAAGAGAAGAAATCTACCAATGAACCAATTGATCATTAAACTTGACTGTGTGACACCTGAGGACAAGAATCTGGTAATCTAGGGAAGCGGACTTGGCGCAGTGGTTAGGGCGTCTGTCTCCCACATGGGAGGTCTGTGGTTCAAACCCTGGGCCTCCTTGACCCGTGTGGAGCATGGTCCATGCGCAGTGCTGTTGCACACAAGGAGTGCCCTGCCACTCAGGGGTGTCCCCACGTAGGGGAGCCCCATGTGCAAGGAGTGTGCCCCGTAAGGAGAGCTGCCCAGCATGAAAGAAAGTGCAGCCTGCCCAGGAATGGTGCTGCACACACAGAGAGCTGACACAACAAGATGATGAAACAAAAAGAAACAGATTCCCGTGCCGCTGACAACAACAGAAGCAGACAAAGAAGACACAGCAAATGGACACAGAGAACAGACAACTGGGGTGGGGGGTGGGGAAGG
The DNA here is from genome assembly GCF_030445035.2 of Dasypus novemcinctus. Classification (NCBI taxonomy): domain Eukaryota; kingdom Metazoa; phylum Chordata; class Mammalia; order Cingulata; family Dasypodidae; genus Dasypus; species Dasypus novemcinctus. The sequence continues at coordinate 44,931,960 of NC_080689.1, forward strand.
GGAGAGAAATAAATAAATAAATAAATCTTAAAAAAAAAAAAAGAATCTGGTAATCTCTCTTCTGTGGGTTATAGATGAAGAGCTGGCCCTTCAGCAACCAAAATGTTGCTACATAGTCATGCACTGATTCATATGCATTTCATTAGATGGGAGAGCCTCAGAATACCTTCCAGAACAGATTTACTTTTACTATAGACATTGTTTTATTTATTTATTTATTTCCCCCCCTCCCCTGGTTGTCTGTTCTTGGTGTCTATTTGCTGCGTCTTGTTTCTTTGTCCGCTTCTGTTGTCGTCAGCGGCACGGGAAGTGTGGGCAGCGCCATTCCTGGGCAGGCTGCACTTTCTTTTCACGCTGGGCGGCTTTCCTCACGGGCGCACTCCTTGCGCGTGGGGCTCCCGCACGCGGGGGACACCCTTGCGTGGCAAGGCACTCCTTGCGCACATCAGCACTGCGCATGGCCAGCTCCACACGGGTCAAGGAGGCCCGGGGTTTGAACCGCGGACCTCCCATATGGTAGACAGACGCCCTAACCACTGGGCCAAAGTCCGTTTCCCAAGACATTGTTACAGTAAACTTGTACATCTGAGGTTCCAGACATCTGCAAACTGGAAGCAATAAATCCAAAGTTTATTTCTAGAGACAGACATAGGAACTCAATGTAAAGTGGTTTTTGATAGTTTAATAGTATGGAAGGAGATAAAAATAAAAATATAAATTTACCAAATAACCTAAAAAACAAAACAGAACAAAAACCCATAGTGGCCTGGAGCTATTTAATGTAGGGGCAAATAATTCTATTGCTTTATACCCAAAAATAATAACTTATGGTCTAGTGATAACCTTAAATTATCAAGAAAAAGTCAAATACATTTGGCATACATTTTTTTTTAAGATTTATTATTTTAAAAATTTCTCTCCCCCCCCCCCAGTTGTCTGCTCTCTGTGTCCATTTGCTATGTGTTCCTCTGTGTCCACTTGTGTCAGCGGCACCTGGAATCTGTGTCTCTTTTTGTTGCTTCATCTTGCTGCGTCAGCTCTCCATAAGTGTGGCGCCATTCCTGGGCAGGCTGCACTTTTTCCCCATGGGGTGGCTCTCCTTATGGGAGCACTCGTTGCATGTGGGTCTCCCCTATGTGGGGGGACACCCCTGTGTGGCAGGGCACTCCTTCTGCGCATCAGCACTATGCGTGGGTCAGCTCATCACACTGGTCAAGAGGCCCTGGGTTTGAACCCTGGACCTCCCATGTGGTAGGCGAATGCTCTATCCTTTGGGTCAAATCCGCTTCCCCATTTAGCATACATTTGAGATACAGGGTACTGTTTAACATTTTAGAAAGAGTTTCCATTAGACTTTAATGTTAACAAGTCTTCAGTTATGTGAAAAATCGACTTCTGTGGAATACTTAACTTCACAAATGATCAAAAGGGAAATGCTACCGCAGGCTTAAAATAAATGAAATGGAGGAACCTGCCTGAGGTTAGAGTAGGTACTCTTTATTAGTGTGCCAGGGCTCTGCACTTCTGAGAAGACTAACTTGCAATCTCCCTATTCAGTGAGGGTTGTACAATGGACGCCAAATGTAGGACAAAGCAGCATCTTGTAGACTTTTTTTTTCTGCCCTGACTGTCGGCAGACAGCCATTGCAAGTTTCATTGCAGCCCCGAGGGATGCATATATTAAAGAAGAAAACAAGAGCCATGCTCCAAAATGCCTTATTTAAAATGCAAAGGGTAACAAGAGAGCCACATTTGGGGAAAGCCCAGCTCTCAGAAACGGGAAAGTAATACTGAATCTTGGTTAAAGTTGCTTGCTCTTGAACTAATTAGCTGGGGATTGAATTTAGCATGAGAAGTCAGAATGTGGGTTAAGAGTAAAGAAAAATGTTATTCTTCCTCTTAAGTACCAGACTGGCACTTCAGAATTTTGTAGCAGGCAATACATGAGATTCAGCCAATTCAACAAAATCACAAAACTGTAAAAAGAAAAAAGAAAAGAAAGCCTATTGAAAAGGATTCCAGAGATATAATTTGGGCCAGATGTATGATAAAAGGCAATTTTATCTACTTTGGTGGCAGCTTCTTTGTAATAAGATATTGGTGCATTTGTCACTAAGTGGAAATAAAGGCATGAATAATACAGAATTCAGGGAACAGTAAATAATATGTTCCCACTACTTTTGAAATTCCTACCTACCATTGATCTGCTATTGTTTTCTTTTGAACCTCTCATTTTTCTAAGATGGGAGACTTGTGGGAAAATCATACATAAAAGAAGGAACTCAAGATCTTTTGCTTTTATATTACTTGTGACCCTTAAGAAAAGGATAGAACTTATAATAAAGGTGTTTTTCCCATTGATGGCATCCCTCACTGGATAGGAGACTTTGACAGAACATGTCTGCATGTAACAAGATCTTATTTCATAACAGGCCTATGCTAGATTCAAGCTTTTCATGTCTAATTAGCCGTGTAAATAAATTTGGAATTTAGGGAATTTTCTATGTCACAAGGGAGTAAAGGTTTATTACCTCCGTTTAGTAGATGAGCTTCCCTCACCTTCACCCTCCACCCCCATGCCAATTAGAAGTGACTACACTACCTAAAATCCATGGTATTCTTCAAGGTGCTTCCTTTGACCCTTTCCTTGTGTATTCTATGTTAATTCTCCTGCTGCTTCTAGAGCAGGGGAGTTGCACAGTGCTCAGAGGGCAGGCACACATTTCAACCGAGAATACCCAGCCCTTCCGGACCTGTCCTGCCAAAGCCCAACTGTTAGGTGAGCTTCCCATGCCCAGATCCTCTGCCAAACCTGGGGATTCCGTGAATTTTTTATTAGTCCATTGCAGAGTGGAAGGAGAGGCAGATAGGGACTGTGCCAAATCAGTCAAGGGATAGAAGGACTGATTGGATGTGCGTACCCGTGTACAGAATGTGTTCTCCGCAGCACCCACTCTTCAGGAGGGGAGACAGCCACAGGTCGCCTGCAGGCAGATTTGTCTGGAATGATTGACACTTAGATGGCAGAGCTCATCTGCTGCCGTTCCAGACTCGCTGCTGGGTGCTCTAAGTATGTGTTTTAATTAATGTTTTTATTGTACTTGGGCCCAGAGGCTGTTTCAACAGACCAGCATATATTTAGAAGTCACCGAATAAATAAATGTAAAACAAAGTCTTAAAAATAAATGGAAACCTGACCCTACTGGAATGATGAGAGCAACTGTTTCAAAAAAGATAGATGGAGGCTTCACAGTCTAACTATGGCTTAAACTCCTCAGCAATATCATGGGCTATCATCAAATGCACATTTAAGGGTGGATAGAGGCTGGCTTTGAGGTCCTATCCTAGGAGAATGATGCCCGGAAGTCTGTTTGGTTATCCACCCCAACTTTTTTGTTTATCTTTCCTCATAGTGGCACCCCTTTCTTCTCTTTTCTGTACCTACCAGGGGTTCAAATTCTTCAAGGTGCCCTGCGTTAGTGGCTCTTGATCGTGGCTGCAGGGAGTGTTGGAAAAATGGGAATGTCTGGGCCTCTCCCCCAAACCAATGAAAAGCTCCCCAGTAATTGTAAGGTGCAGCTTGTGATGGGACCAAGCTTCCCTTCCCCTCACCTCAGTAGTCCTCCTTGTGTGCTGTTTGACCTGCTTTCCTGCAGGAAAGTGTCTGCTTAAACTACCCTCATTCCTTGATTCCAAGATGCCACCCACCAGTTCTAAGATATATTGCAGATTTAATATCAGCTTTTTGACTAAAAAGTAAAAGAAAGCAATATTACCACAATAAAAGTCTGCCTTAATTTAAGGTCATGACATGATTTCAGAAATATTATATTGAGAAAATCATTATAATAAAGAGAATATAGTTTTTGACACCATATGGGCTGAGAACAAAACTACCTGTTAATTTCAGGGCTATCTGCATTGTGAAAAAGGATCTCTTAAAGCTAAAATATTGCAAATGTTGCACTTTTAATGATAAATTTTCAAACCGGGTGCTAGACTAAGGAAGGTTTTCTTAACATGGGCACTACTGACATTTTGGGTAGAATAGTTCTTTGTTGTAGGGATTGTCCTGTGCATTGTGGAATATTCAGTAACGTCCTAGGCCTGGATCCACTAAATGTCAGTCGTACCAATCACCCTTCAGCTGTGATAAAAAATAGTCTCTAGGTACTGCCAAATGTCCCGTGGGTGAAAAGCAAAATTACCCCTGGTTGAGAATCACTAGGCTAGTGGAATAGATATTTGGGGGGCAGAGGCTTGTGACAGTCAGAGTTCAGTTGCAGAGAGCAGACCCCACCCTAGCTGGTTTAAGCTAAAAGAAGTAATGACAGGGTATTCCGTGGTCCACAGAATTGGTCTGTAGACTGAACAGTCTCTAGGCTGATGAATTTCCAGGAATGATCCCTTAAGCCACGCTCTGACCGAGCCAGCAGGGGAACTGCTGCTCTTGCCTTTACCGGGTTGCTCCCTGTTAAATGGAGAAACTGTGATAGGAAGCCCCTTCTGCTAAACTGGGGAGTCAGCCTTCTTTCTGCACAGGTTGAATGACGCCTTGGAACTAGCCTCTCCCAGCTAAACTCAGCTTGGAATTGAAGCTCTGAATGTGCATCTCATGGCGGTGCCTAAATCATACCCAGAACCCAAGTGGCAAGGGAGTTTGGAGAAACATAGTTTTTAACTTACCAGGAAGCTATTCCAGAATTCATTCCAGAAGGAGGTTGGAATAAATGTTGAATGAGCACATCTCTAGTATCTTCCACAGAGTTCTTTCCAGAGACCCTTGGCTCACACCACTAGGCCCCCATTGATTCTAGGCAACTGGGGTCAGTCCAAGTGTCCTTACTCTCCATTTACGTTTTCTACAATTGAGTAAAGTTATTTATTTTCTCCCATTCTCTTCTCTTTTTATACCATCTCCCACACCCTACCCCTAACTATAGATTTTCTGAGAATTTGAAGAGTATGTATTTCACACTTGGCTCTGTCAATGTATATGGCATGTGAAAAGTCCTGGTGATATATAAGCTGAGGTCTAGGATACAGAGCTGTCACCACTGATGTTTCTAGCCCACGGAAGACATTGTGGGAAGAGATATTTTGGGACACAAGCTTTTTGTCTTTGAGTCATATTTTCTCCATGTGGAAGAATAGCACACTGATTAACATGAAAAATCATGTTCTCTGATTTGGAGTAAACATTGATCTCTAGCCTTGAGTCCAAGCAGGTAAGAATAAAACTATGCTTTCTAACTCTGGGGTATAGGCTTTCACAACTTAAAAAAATCACTTCTTATGGCTAGGAGTAATAAATGTTTGCTTATCTCATATAGAATATTTTTCTACCAGTTTGTTGCTGAAATCTTAAAATTATTTATTTGGTTTAAGTTATGGGAATTTTGACCCTAAGTTAAAATTCAGTGAATATTCTGGGAAGAGTAAAAACATCTTACTCTGTAATGTAGGGGTGCCAGATAAAATATTAGAGTTAAATTCAAATTTCAAATAAATAATGACTAATTTTAGAGTAAGTATAAATGTTACCATAGTACTAATATGGTGCATGAAACATACTAAAAATTATTCTTGTATATCTGAAATTCAAATATTCCTGGGTATCCAGTGTTTTTATTTGCTAAAACTGCTATGAGTGAGCAATCAAGTTAGTTTTTGAGAATATATCTTGAGAGAGACAGAGGATGAGGAAAACATGAGGGCAATAGACCCCTGAAAGAGAATAAGGATGAACAATTGGGCTATATTCAGAAAAGAAGAGTAGCAACTAAAAAAAGCAAACACCAAACTGGCCCTGGTTATCACTGACCATTCCCTAGACAAGCAAATAAGGTCCTGATGTGAAGATTAAGCTGTCTTCCTTCCCTGCAGATGTAGAGACTTTCTTAAAGCCTTTGGATCTAGTCCCAATGTAGCATTCTGTTGCCCAGGCTGGACAAGCCAAGCTTCGAGGTAAGCGGAAGAGATGAGCAGTGCTGCACTGGATACCTTGGAGCCTTGTAATCACGCTTGCACAACCTCCAGATTGCATGGCTCTTGGCTTCAGTGCAATTGGGCACAATTTCAATGCACATCTATGGAGACCATGTCACAACAACAAAACAAACCAATGTAGCTGTGAGTTACATTATCAACTTGAAAAAACAAGTCAACAGACTTGAAGACCGCTATGGGAACCCCTCCCAGGAAGTCAGCTTCTGGCAGAAAGGGAGTTACTGTGCCTCCTCTTTGACATTTTTTTGGTTGAGATTATTCTATATAATCTGTAGCTAGTCCCTTTCAAAGCGTTTTTTTTGTTTGTTTGTTTTGTTTTATTTTGTGGGAAGAGCCCATAAAGCCTTTGTTTGCATTATTGCTGATAAGCACTAGATCTTTCTGAGAAGGTGAATGCTTCTCATCCTAAGAGTTTCCTTGCCATGGACATCATAGCCAGAGCAAATGACATCCTTTTCTAGGCTCTTTCACTACTGCTGTTCACAAATACGTGGAAGAGATTTTCCAAAATCTGTCCCATGTCACTACCTGTTCAGTCACTCCCTGTTCCATATCACTACCTGTTCAATGTCACTACCTGTTCCATGTCACTACTTGTTGAAAATCTGTTCATTTACTATCTGGTTTGCAAATGTATGGTCAGAAGGAGTTTAAACATTTTGCCTCAGTAATTCATATGGCAATTCCAAAGTAATTTGTTAGAGAAATCTTGCTACTTATAGAGACTACACTAGTACATGTAAATTAAGGCTGGTAACACCTTCCATCACTGAAATATTAACCAACTGGCTAATAGTTCTTAAATTATATTAGTGAATCAAGCCCAGGAATATATTTGGATTGGAGCCTTGCCAGTGCCAGGAAACTCCTGTGCTCATATATTTTTTATTTCTGATTTTATGATAGATTTGATTTTTGTGCCAGTAACATCAGGGTGTATGGGGTGAACACACTGAGAGGCAACAGGCAAAGAGAAGGAAAATTAAATATTTTGGAAGGGATCTTCTGAGCTGCTCAATGTGATTTCTTTCACGACAAATGTAAGATATGCTTTACCTTGCATCTTGACTCTATTGTATTTGCATATATCCTTGGACACTCATCTTTTACCTAGGAATTTCTTTCCTTACAAATATAGTGCATTATAACAGCTCTAATTTGCCTTGTCTAATAATTGTAAACTTAGGTTTGTAAGAGAACAACAAAAAACAGCAAAGCCAGACTCATTTTCCTTATTTTTCTTTGATTTTTTTCACTGAGCTTCTTCTGACTCATTTCGTGGGCTATCTCAATTTTCACGTTTCCAGAGTTTTTTTCCATTTTCATTATTTTTCCTAGTTCTTCTTTTTCCCATTATCTGTTCCCCTCCCAAACTCCTGTTTTTACATATCTTCTCTTTTCTCCACCATCTCTTCTATTTCTCTAGACCATTGTGGAGAGACTCAACTTTTTTTTCTGTTTTATTACAGAACATTCATGAAGTTCTGCTACTACTCCCCTTAATATGTGTGGATGTATGGAATAGATGGATGCAGATCAAGAAAACACTCCAGTGAGAAACATGGAATGACAGGAGTTGTGGGTGTGAAAGCATGGGTTATGACCTCTCCTAGGTCCACACCACCTTAGGATGCCGTGATTCCATGAGGAGACTCTTGATGGGTCAGGTAAGATTAACTCCCCTATTTGTGCATTTAGTTTCTCCAGCTCAAATATTTATAGTTTGAAGTTAAGTAGTTATGCTGAGCTGAATAACAGGTATGCACACAAAATTCCCAAGTCATAAAAAATTTGGCTCTCTTCAATGAGGCCAAAAGGTGGATATTTTCAGATGGTCAAAAATCCTGATATTATCTGAGAAGAGATTAACTCTCAGAAGGAAGATTAACTATGGAGGGATTAACTCCTAAAGCATCTGGCATGGGTTTTTTTCTGGCATACCCACAATATGTGAGCCATTGAAAAGGGAAGCTGCAAGGCAGCATGGTACAAATGATAAGCATAAATTTAAATCTACTTATCATGTTGAGGCCACATTTGCCTATTCATTTTTTTGGTTCATAGTGCAAGTTTCTGTCCTGGGCACATCGCTAAACATTGGGGAATGATGGTGAGCAAAGCAGATATGGATCACCCACCCTCATGGATAGTAGGGAAGACAAACATAATCATACAACTACATTTAAAATTGAATTAGTTATAAGTGCTAAAAAAGGGGAAGTACATGGAGCAACTAGAGTATGTAATAGATGAGTCTGACATATTCCGAGGTGGAAGACAATCAAAGGAGGACAAGGAATTACTAGTTTGGGGCATGAGGAGATTAGCTATCCAGAGGTAGTGGCCAAGTGCCAAAGCTCTGTGGTGGAAGGAATGGAGAGAGAGGGCCAGTGAGGCTGGAGTAGAGTGAGGAAGAGGCAGCAGCAGGGGGCAATCTAGGGCTGGGCGGCAGGGGTCAGATCATGCTGGGCCTCAAAGGCCATGTTCCCAATGATTTTGGTCTTTAATCTTAAAAGCAATGGGAAACCATAAAAATGCTCTGAGTATTGGATATGGGGGAAGGAGAGCAATCAGATCCATGCATCAAAAATTTCATTTAGATAGTGTTTTAGTTTGCCAGGGCCACTTTAACAAAGCACCACATAAAAACAGAAGTTTATTGTCTCACAGTTTTGGAGGCTAGAAGTTCAAAATTAAGGTGTTGGCAGGGCCATGTTTCCTCTGAATCCTGTTGGATTTTGGTGGTGGCTTGCTGGCAATCTGGCAGAACTTAATCTCTGCCTCCATCACATTGCTATCTGCTATCCATGTCTCCTACTCTTAGTGTCCAAATTTCATCTCCTTATGAGGACACTGGTCATATTGAATTAGGACCCACTAATCTTAACCAATAGCATCTTCAAATATCCTATTTACAAAGAAGCTTACAGCCACAGAACCAGGGGTTAGGACTGAACATGTTTTTTTGTTTTTTTGTTTTACATTTTTTTTTAATTAAAGTTAATAGATCACAAAGAACATTACATTAAAAAACCTAAGAGGGAAGCAGATTTGGCCCAATGGATAGGGCATCTGCCTACCACACGGGAGGTCCAGGGTTCAAGCCCCGGGCCTCCTTGACCCGTGTGGAGCTGGCCCAATGCAGTGCTGATGCATGCAAGGAGTGCCCTGCCTTGCAGGGGTGTCCCCTGCCTAGGGGAGCCCCATGCGCAAGGAGTGTACCCCATAAGGAGAGCCGCCCAGTGTGAAAGAAAGTGCATCCTGCCCAGGAGTGGCGCTGTATGCACAGTGAGCTGATGCAACAAGATAATGCAACAAAAAAAGACACAGATTCCTGGTGCCACTGACAAGAATACAAGCAGACACAGAAGAACACACAGAGAATGGACACAAAGAACAGAAAAACCTGGGTGGGGAAGGGGAGAGAAAAAAACAAAAACAAAAAAAACATAAGAGCTTCCCATGTAACCCACTCCTCACCCTCCAACCACCATCATTTTTGTAAATTGTATTTTTTGAAGATACATACATCTAAAAAAATGTTACATTAAAAAACAAAAGAGGGCAGTGGACTTGGCCCAGTGGTTAGGGCGTCCGTCTACCACATGGGAAGTCTGCGGTTCAAACCCTGGGCTCCTTGACCCATGTGGAGCTGGCCCATGCACAGTGCTGATGCGCGCAAGGAGTGCCCTGCCACTCAGGGGTGTCCCCCGCATAGGGGAGCCCCACGCGCAAGGAGTGTGCCCCATAAGGAGAGCTGCCCAGCGTGAAAGAAAGTGCAGCCTGCCCAGGAATGGTGCTGCACACACAGAGAGCTGACACAACAAGATGACGCAGCAAAAAGAAACACAGATTCCCATACCACTGACAACAACAGAAGCGGACAAAGAAGACTCAGCAAATAGACACAGAGAACAGACAACCAGGGTGGGGGGGAGGGGAGAGAAATAAATAAATAAATCTTTAAAAAAAAAAAAGAGACTGAACATGTTTTTTTGAGGGGATATCATTCCATTCTAACCAGATATCATAATAAGCATCATGTGAATTATTAGAGGACCTCAAATATTTAAAACTGAGATATATTTTTAAAGGATTGACTTCTAGTTCTGGCTTACCTCCTAGGTGGCTATTACCTTGGACAAATCCTTCATTCTCTTCATGCCCCAGTTATTATATTTGAGTAACACCCTAACTGACTTTCCAGGTGGTTGTGAAGCCTATTGAGAAGGGCAGAATGCTGAATAAGTAAATATTAGTTTTGAAATTTTTAAGAATCCTGAGAAATAATTACAGCAATTTTGAAAATGAGTAAGTAGCAGTCTTTCCTATGAATTACATAGTGCTGTATTATATTTTTACCTTAATGAACTTAGTATGGAGTTATTCCTAAAGCAGTAGAATGGTTATTACATTATGCTAGAGAATTCTGTCAGCATTAATAATGAGAACTTTTATTTTCTCTCTTTCAAGGTGGACTTGCAAATGAGTTAGATACCATACATAAATGAAACAGGATATTCTGACTCCATCTTTTAATCTTGTGATTTTGACTCCATCATATTGACATCAAAGACATTTGACCCTTTCATCTACTCTTTTCTCTGCCACTATTAATGTAGTAAAAATTATGATAGCTAATATTTATTGGAGTGATTAGTAGGTACCAGACTCTGTACTAGGAGCTTTATATGTATTATCTTTTACAATACTCATAGCAATTTGATAAGGTATGCACTGTTATAATCCTGATCTTATACATGAGAAAACTGAGAAACAGTCAGGTAGTCAAATTAAGCATCTTGACCAAGATTATTCAGTCAATGCTATGTACAGAAGTTCAAGGAATATGACAGTGTTTGAAAGTGTACAAACTATACATCTGGCCAACTCTTTTTTTTCCTTTATTTTTTTAATATTACAATAAAAAAATATGAGGTCCCCGTATACTCCCCCACCCCCCACCCCATTCCTTCCCCCACAACAACAATCTCCTCCATCATCATAAGACATTCATTGCACCTGGTGAACACATCTCTGAGCACTGCTGCACCCCATGGTCAATGGTCCACACCATAGCCCACACTCTCCCACATTCCACCCAGTGGCTGGCCAACTCTTAATGACAGATCAATCCTGGGTTATCTCAGAGAAATTATTCACAACATTTTCATGCATTAGCAATTAGTTTTTAAAAATCTAGTTTACAAATGAATATTACAGGTATAAATGATCAGTAAGAAATAAAATAATAATTAAAACTTCAGATGGTAAAATGTATTTTTTATCCAATTTAACAGAAGAATAAAATACTTGACAAAATTTAGAATGCAAAGATTTTACAAAGTATGAAAAAATGATCACAGAAAGAAAATTGAAAATGGCCATGGAAGCAGACTTGGCCCAATGGCTAGGGCATCCACTTACCACATGGGAGGTCCATGGTTCAAATCCCGGGCCTCCTTGATGGGTGTGGAGCTGGCCCATGCACAGTGCTGACACGCACAAGGAGTACCGTGCCATGCAGGGGTGTCCCCCGTGTAGGGGAGCCTCATGTGCAGGGAGTGCGACCCATAAGGAGAGCCGCCTAGTGCAAAAGAAAGTGCAGCCTGCCCAAGAACGGTGCCACGCACATGGAAGAGCTGACACAAGATGAAGCAACAAAAAGAAACACAGATTCCCAGTGCTGCTGATAAGGATAGAAGCGGTCACAGAAGAACACACAGCGAATGGACACACAGAGCAGACAACTAGGGGGAGGGGAGAGAAATAAATTAAAAATAAAACTTAAAAAATAAAATGACCTGATATAATTAGTAATATTTGATATTGAAAATCTGATAAATTAATAAAATCTTCATTGTAAAACTTACTTCAAAAAGATTTTATCCTGATTAAAAAATCATAAAATTAAAATAAAATAGGGAAAAATTAGAAATATTATATGTATTAAAACTTGGTCAAAGAATTATAATGATTCAATGGTATTTACATCAATATATCTCTGTCCATAAAAATGTGGTCAAAACAAGTCCCAGAGTGAAAATGACATAATCAAAAGAGTGGGGTAAAATTGTCTAGGACCTTGTTTTTGTATTTTTAGGAATATCTTATCAGCATCGAATATAGGATTCTGTTCATCATAGGAAATTTGTTCATTGGTAACCTTAGTTTGTTCTTTTTTTAAATCAAATTTTACTTTATCTTTCCTGGAAAACTACTGTTTGGACCTGTGACAGTTTGAGATTATGTTATGAATCCCCAAAAGAGATTCATCCCCAGGGAGAAATGAACCGTTCATCTGACAATTTGCAACTGACCTTAGGAAGGGACCAGAACAGCTGAGACTGATATAGAAGGCTCAGAAAGAAATGAACCCTATGCAATCCTGCAGCTTAGAGTGAGGAACCCCAGAGCGGAAGCTGTACCCTTGCAAAGATCACCAGCCATCTTACCTCAACATGTGGCAGCTGACTTTGGTGAGAAAGTACCTATTATAGTACTTTAAGTTGGACTTTCCACAGTCTTGGGACTGTAAACTTCTTATTCCAAATAAATCCTTTATAAAAGCCAACAGATTTCTGGAATTTTGCATTGGCACTCCTTTGGCAGACTGATACAGAGCCCATACATTATTTGGGCAGGAAGAGCTAAAAAGAGATTGATCTTTCACCTTTAATTGATATGTAGCCCTTTTATTTCTGCCTGTAAGTAATACAGATACTTGTTAGGAACTGAAACTCACTAGTTAGTCACATTGTAGTCATCTAGTAAATTCTCTGAATTGCAGTTGCTCAAACGGATTATTTTTTAATTTGACAATGACTGTAATTTGTAATTTGTGATTTGTGACAGTGGTTTGTTATTTGCCAGTCTGGAGAATTCTGATAAATATTTGACAAAGAGTTCATCTCCTATCTTGACCATTTAAAAAATCAGATTGGATTAAAAAAAAATATATATATATACATATATAAAGATATAGTTAATATCCTATTGGTTAAAATGTGTGGTCACTATTGAAATCGTTCGTGTACTCTTAGTGTCAAGTAATCCCATTTCCAATCTGCATGGGTTATTTTAAAACCAAGCATAATTTATTATGAGGATTGGGACAAATTATGAATAAGGACCAAAAGATCCTAAATGCTTAGTTAAAAAAATCTTATAAAGAAAATATCCAAGTTCTTGAAAAATACTAAATTGAGTGCATAGCTGTAGTTCTTAAACTGAAAGTATTTTTATATTAATTAGTTATAAAAATTGGTTAATGAAATGGAGTAGCATATATCAGTGGAAAAGGCAGCTTGAGAATTGTGAAATGTTGAATTATTCTTCTGTTATGGGTCAGCAGTTCATGCGTACCATAAGAATAATAATCTCATTTCTCATGTATAGAATGAAACTTTTTTTAAGCTCTGGGAAATCAGTCTCATGCATATTGTTTATGGTTATGGATTGTTAAGCTTGAATCTAGGCAGCATGCCCTCATCGTTAAGAGTAGCCTCTGGGGAGAGGGGGGGTGGGGGGGTGGGGTTGAATGGGACCTCACATATATATTTTTAATGTAATATTATTACAAAGTCAATAAAAAATAAAAAAATTAAAAAAAAAAAAAAAAAAAAAGAGTAGCCTCTGGAGCTCGACAGCTTGGGTTGAAATCCCTGTGTGCTCTCTTATTAGCTGTGAAACCCGTAGGACCTTGCAACAACTACTTAACCTCTTTGAGCCTTGGTTTCCTCCTTGTAAAATGGGGATAATAACAGTCCTATTTCAAAGGATTGTTGTGAAGATTAGATGTGTTAAAGCATCTAAAAATTTGACTTATTATTATTACTAGATATAGGAAAATATTTCTTGACCTAATCCAAATAACTTTCTCCCATTTTGATATATAGCTGGTCTTTGGAGAATGTTCTTTCCTACATAAATCTTTCTTGGCCTCTATGTCCATGTTCTTCTTGAAGGCATCTTGGTCAGTTGTAGGCCACATGTGAGTACATGTGCATGCGTGTATATGTGTGTGTGTGTGTGTGTGCATACAGTGATTAAGATTATAAAATAAGCATACTATTATATCATGATGAGTCTAATTTTGCTGGTATTAAAAACAGTGGGGGAAGCGGACATGGCTCAACTGATAGAGTATCCACCTACCATATGGAGGGTCCAGGGTTCAATCCCCAGGGCCTCCTGACCCATGTGATAAGCTGCCCCATGTGCTGTGCTGCTACGTGCAAGGATGTCGTACCACACAGGGGTGCCCTCGTGTAGGGGTGCCCCACATACAACGAGTACGCCCCACAAGGAGAGCCACCCTGCGTGCCTGCCCAGGAGTTGTGCCATGCACATGGAGAACTGATGCAGCAAGATGATGCAACAAAAAAGAGATGCAGTTTCCTGTGCTGCCTGATAGTGCAAGTGGATGCAGAAGAACACACAGCAAATGGACACAGAAAGCAGACAATGGGGAGGGGGGGAGAAATAAATAAAAATAAATCTTAAAAAAACAACAGCATTGGGAATACAATGAAAAAAAATTAATTCTCAGGAGGTACTTATAACTCTGTGACCTCTTCAAACATGTAAAATGCTGGCAGGGACTACTCTAAATTCTTTCCTGAGCTTCAGATTATAATACTCTTTCTCCTGTCCGAAGTGCTCTCCTTATACAGCTGGTCTCTTCCTTAGACAGTGACAGGATGGATCAGTGTAAAGTGGATCATCTGTTTCTAACCCACTCAGGGTTGTCAGTGGAAACCACAGTATAAGAGGAAAAGGCATCCAGAAGTGACCTATGCAACATTACATGCAAGGCTGTGCTGACCGAAACAGTGTGATGAAAGGAGGGGAGCACCTGGATTTCTCCAGTGTTTAATGCTAATAAGCATTAATAACTTCTTAGTGAGCTGAAGTTTCTTTAGGCAACATATTCCAAAGAGTAGGTGCTGGAAATTTCTACTTTTGATAACTTCTATCTTCACTACTCTGTCTTCTTTCCATTTGTAAAATACCTATGGCTTAAGAGGCCATTTGTTACCAGTGTTGATGGGTGCTGCCACCACTGAGGACCCACCAATTTCAAGGTAATCTGCTGGGCCTTGAGTAAATATTTGCCAATGTTTTGAATGCCAGGGCCTCTTGGGAACTCAAGAGGAATGTTGCTTAGGCAGAAATGGGGGAGGGCAGAATAATTCTGTTCTGCTGCTTTGCAGCAAATTTTGGAAATCAGGACTGAATATCTCAAAAAAAAAAAAAAAAGCTATCACGCTGTTACTGTGCTGGGGGCTGCATCTCCCTCACACTGCCTTGAGATACTCTCTGTCTCTCTTGTTGACACTTTGGAGGAGAGCAAGAATTCTCCTCCTCCAGTTTGATCTGGGTTTGAAAAGAGAGTCGTGAAACAGTCTGTGAGGGCACGACAAAGCAAGCCGACGACCTCATAATGAAGACTCGGCAAGTTGCTTCATGTTTTCTGTTCCTCACCACCTCCTCTCTGTCAGCTCTTTTGAAGCAACCATAAAACAAAATAGGCTTTTTAAATAAGAAGGGGTTAGTCAAGTTGGCAGTTGCACCTACTCAAACAGATTTTCCTCTTTAGATGTTTACACTCCAGAAAAAGAGAAGAGTGAGAAGATGAATGCCTGTGCCTCTCTTTTGGTGTTATGAGGTCAGTCAGGCTCCAGAAGATGTGGGCTTTTTTTTTTTCCTTTTTTAGGAGATACTGGGGATTGAACCCAGAACCTCATACATGGGAAGCAGATGCTCGGCTACTGAGCTACATCCACTCTCCAATGAGAGTTGGTTTTTTCATTTATTTTGTTTTTAGGGGGTATTGGAGATCAAACCCAGGACCTCCTATATGGGAAGCAGGTGAGCAGGCACACAACCACTTGAGTTACATCTACTTCCCAAGATGTGGGCATTTTGCTCCAGATCTAGCATTAAACGGGTCCATGGGGTTAAAGTCAAAATGTAAAGGTATGATGGCCCCTTACCACTATATCATTTGCTAACTGCATATAAGGAGCAAGACTGTCTATCCTGTGTTCCTTTCTAAATAATCAAGGGTTTTTATTCATGGCTGTTCTCTTGTGGACACAAGCTTGAGCTGGTTGTGCCATCTGTGCTGACATGGAATAGTAATAATTCTGGCCTGTAGATGAGCTCTTCCCACCCTCAGATTCTCTTCTGTCATGAATCTTTCCCTGAAAATTTGGCTCCTTTCCTGAACCTACAAGTGACCACATTTTAATGAGTTTTGGGGGTCGCCAAGATACATAAGAGATGGTTTTAACCCTCAAAATCTTATGGTCAGTAAATGAGGTAACGTGTGATGATGTTCAGTAAATCATGCAAATGTGAGGAAATTTGAGCTGATCCTTGAAAGCTGGAAAATGTATCTGTGGTCACTGATCATGGGAAAGGACATTCCAAACTGAAGGAATAATTTGAGCAAAGGCATGAAGGTGTTTCTAATTAGTGAACATTCTTTTGGACCTTATTTTATTTGGCCTGAGCAACGTTGGACACCGTTGACCACTTGCTTCATCTTGAAATGTTCTTTTCGCTTCTGTGACATCACATTCCACAAGGTTTCATCCTGCTTTTCTGATAGATCTTTTCAGTCTCACCCTCAGGTTTCCGTGACCACATATATGCTGATGATGCCTTCCTAAGTCTCCGGTGAGGCTGATCTCTTAAAGTTCAGTCCCACTATCTAACTCTCTGTGGGTTATACTCCTATATCTATCCAGTTTTTACTTAAATTCCTTAAATCTAGCATGTTCAAAATGGAATTTGTTATTTTCCTCCCTAGAGCTGAATCTTCCTGTATGTTTTCTATTTTAGTGAATAATATATATACAGTTATACAAGTGGGAAACATCACATAATCGTTGATTCCTCTCTCCCCATCAGTTCTTGTATAATATTAATAAATCATCACATCCCTTATATTCTATTTTATTAACATCTCCTGAATCTGTCAAGATCTCTCCATCCCCACATGCCATCTCCTTGGTTTAGCTCACCATCATCTTCGGCTCGAATGACTGCAATAGCCATCTGCCATCAAGCTTTCCTCTAGTTAGTGTTTTCTCTACAATGTAGTCACAGGAATCTTAGTAAAGCACAAATACAATCATGTTGCTTCTTTAAAGTCCTCTAATAACTCCGTTTTACCTTAAAAATGGTGTCTAGACTCCTAAATAAGGCTTACTCATCTTTCTTGTTCTTGCCCCTGCTGACCCACCTTGTTTTGTTTCTTGCCACCACCACTCAAGCCCCTTGAGCTTTAGTCATTTTGAAGTGCACGCAGTTAATAGACTCACCATGGTTTGTCATGTCTCTAGGACTCTGTTGCATACTGTTCCTCAACTAGCATACTTTTCTCCTTTGCTCTTCCTCTGGTCCCAGCTTGGAAATTACTGCTTGTAATGTAGTCCTGTAGACTGTTTGTCTATGTCCCTTTAGGTCATAGGTAGGCACTGTCCTGATCACTCTTTATCTCTAATACCTCCATAGCCTCTGATACAGGGCCTATTTGATAGATATTTTTTGGATGAATGAATGAGTGATAATGTATGAAGTGCCTTTAAGGAATGACAGCTCAGCCAGTTTGACTGGAATGTGAGGCATATGAAAGGCAATAGTGAAAGATATGAGAGAGAGATGTCTTGGGTTGGTGTGGTGGTTTGGAACTGTATACACCCCAGAAAATTGTGTTCTTAAAGCTAATCTATTCCTAAGTATAAACAAGTAGGTTTTCATGAGATTACTTCAGTTAAGGCATGGCCCAGGGTGGGTCCTAATCTTCTTACTGGAGTCTTTTATAAATGGGATGAATACAGAGAGAGAGCCATGGAAGCAAGAAGCTGAAAGCAACGAAACCCAGAAGAGAAGGGAGAGACCAACAGGTGCTACCATTTGCCTTGCCATGTGACAGAGGAGTCCAAGATTGCTTGTACCTGGTCTTCAGGAAGAAAGCAATGTCTTGATGATGCCTTGCTTTGGACATTTTCAAAACCTCAAAACTGTAAGCTAATAAATTCCCATTGTTAAAAGCCAATCCATTTCATGGTGTATTGCTTTTAACAGCCTAGCAAACTAAAACACTTGGGTTTACTGAAAATAGCTTTGAATGTAGATTTGAGTACAGATGTATATTGGTGATTGCTTGTGGAGCCAATACCTATATAGGAGCAAGAGAGGTAGCATTGGGCAGAGGGTGAAGGTGAACTGAAGTGAAGTTGCAACAGGGTCCTCAACTGATCCCGTGGGCCACTTAGAAGCTGGCAAGACCCTACAAAGCTGTTCTGAATTGAGGCAAGTGTGCTGGGTCTTTGAATCCCCACATTAATCAGTCATTAGATGACGGCTACCTCTGGGAAAGCAGCAAAACTTGGGCTGAACAACTCCCTTTATTCAAGGGCAACTTCTGGAGAGGGTTTCAACTCTAACCTGTCTGAAGCCAGCACCACTGGCTGGGGAATGAGTGCCTTGGTATTGGAGGGGTCTGCTGCACTGGGCCTAGCTCAGGCCAGACTGAGGAATTTGTACTTTATTTGATAGGCCTTAGGATGCCACTCAAGGTATTTCCAAAGAGAGTAGCATTACTCTACATCTTCACAGCTGTATTTAGGAAGTTTAATCTGGCTGAGGTGTTTCAATAGGATTGGAAGTGGGGAAATGAGAAAGAGAGGCCAGGTGAGGAAATAAAGGCCTAAACAAAGGTGTCAGTCATGGCAATGGAAAAAGTGAGTGGTTGCAAGAAAGATGACAGTGCTAGAATCCATCTCCTTGGTGGCTGATTGGATCTGGGAAGTAAGGAAGAGGAAGTAGACTCAAAGGTGACTGAAAGGTTTTGAGTTGGATTGAAATATAGGAATGCTGGTACTGGTAATAGAAATAAAGAGGAATATATATTTGGTTGTGGATTTGTTGAATTTGCAGGGTGGCAGCCATCTAAGTAGAAGTGGCTGACAGGTGGCTGGGCAATTTTTGAGGAGGACAAATACACACAAAATAAAAGGTTAGATACCTATATGCAGATGGTTATGCAGCAGTCTAAATATCAAATGAATGTATACATGCTGGTGCTAAAGGAGGTCAGAGAAGGGAGAAATCAGTGTGGCCAAGAAGTCTTCAAGGAGAGAGAGAGAGATCACCCAGCCAAGGAACCCCAAGCATTGCATCAAACCAGCACCAGAATGCTACAGATTTTGGGGAGAAAGCATTTTCTTGCTGATGCTTTGATTTTGGATTCCAGCCTTTGAAACCATGAACCAATAAATTCCTTTTGCTGAAGCTGACCCATTATGGGGTATTTGCCATAGCAGTTCTGGCAACCTAAGACATAGCCCAAGTGACCAGAAAATTAGAGGGGTTTGGGAAATTTTATAAAACTTTGCCTCCATTTCTGAAGTTTGATCCCATTTATGGCCTGAATGTGGATCTTCATAAACCCACAGTACCAGAGCTCTGCTTCAGAGACACTTTCAATGTTTTTTTTACACCCATGTGGCTGTGGTATAGAAGACTGCTGGTCATTAGCATTCTTTTTCATGGTGATTATATGAAGACACATTAAAGGGCAGTCCAGACTTCATGTATTTCTGAGACTTTTACATCCACAATTCTTGCTTAGCTTTTATGAGGCACAGAGCCTGTGGCATAATTGGTCAGCTGGTTTACTGGCTCACCCTGGAAAGTAAATATTGTGTATCTGCAAGTGGAAAATCAGTCTGTGTAATCTAGCTGCCTAGTCATGCTTGCTCCAAGCAATGTTGAAAACTTTGACCAAGGGCTATAAAACTGTCAAGAGCTGAGGCCTGAGTTCACTTCCGCACCAAATAATTTGTTACTGAAGCTATTGGGAAGACAACAGGGCAAATCCCTCATTTGCTACAGAAGCATCTGGCAGAACTAAATAGCTTTGTATTACATCATTTTTTTTTCATTTCTTGTTTTTCGTTTATCATCGTCTTTGATTTATTTGACATGGAAAATTGTCCCACCCTCCTCTGACCCATAGAATAAAAAGGTTATCTTGATATTCTTCAGTACTTCGAAATGGAATCTTTAGATGGCAGTTGGACCACTTTAAAAAATAGAAATTTGTTTGGTGTCACTGAGCAGATGTTTAATTTCCCCCTCCCCTGAAGTGATCATAGGCTGCTGATATGAAACTTCTCCAGTGCCATTTTGTGACAGTCACAGCATTACTTGTTTTCTGTTTTCTTCATATAACTTCATCATAGAGCTTTTGAAATATTTCTTGAGAACTGCTGCTTGAAGGACAAAACTTCTTTTGAAACAGGAGGTAAATGATATATCTGAAGCCCCATCGTTGCTTTTGGAATGACCTGATAGATTTAGGACCCATGATGGAGAGCAGGCAGTTGATCATTTGGGAACAGTTAATTGTATGGTGAATGTGATGTGGCCCTGATGAGTCTATAGCTTTTCTCACAGCTCATGCATGGGTAGAAAACTTGCCAAATCCTGAGCAACTAGAAAAAAGCACAACAGCTCTACCTTAATCTCTAAGAAGGAAACAAAAGGATATTTACTATCTTTATTTCATTCATGGTTCAACCTTGCACATTTGAAAGCATTCTTCAGTTCACAGAAAATTTCAGTGTGCTATAAAGGTTTTTTTGTTTTTTTTGTTTTTTTTTTTTAAGATTTATTTTTATTTATTTAATTCCCCTCCCCTCCCCCGGTTGTCTGTTTTCTGTGTCTTTTCGCTGCATCTTGTTTCTTTGTCCGCTTCTGTTGTCGTCAGCGGCATGGGAAGTGTGGGCGGCACCATTCCTCGGCAGGCTGCTCCCTCCTTCGCGCTGGGCGGCTCTCCTTATGGGTGCACTCCTTGAGCGTGGGGCTCCCCTACGCCGGGGACACCCCTGTGTGGCACTGCACTCCTTGCGCGCATCAGCACTGCACATGGGCCAGCTCCACACGGGTCAAGGAGGCCCGGGGCTTGTACCGCAGACCTCCCATGTGGTAGACGGACGCCCTAACCACTGGGCCAAAGTCCGTTTCCCATAAAGGTTTTAAAAATATTTATATTTTATAGTTAACAGTTTTCTTTAGATGTTTGGTCTAAAGGGAGGGTGTTTCAGTGATCTGGAGAATAATTCGTGGTTGAATGTTGTGTTTTCAATTTTAATTAGAAGCCTTAATTGCTTAATGCCTTACTTACTCCATTTAGGCTTTTTCTGAATCCAGACTAACTTTCATGGCTGCCTTAGATAAACCAAGTATAAACTTATTATTTCCTCCCTATTTACCTTCTAGAGATGCAGGAGGAAGAGTCATCTCCAAAACAACCCATGGTCTGATTTTAGGGGTGTTGAGAAGACTTTATTTCCCAAATTAAATCTCATAAAGAATTATCTATTAGTAATTTTCCTTTAACAGGAACCAAAGATCTTAATGTAATTCACTTACCCATGGTATTTATCAAGCCCACCTCTGTTTTTGTTTTACTGACATGTTTTTAAAAAGAGGCTCAGCAAATATCAATGGGCCACAAAGAATTAGCCACTAACCAGTTATGAGGTGGTCAGGATCATGGACTTTGGACTCAGCTGACCTGGGTTAGAGTCCTGGCTCCATCAATTTCTAGCTGTGTGATTTGGACAATTCCTTATTTCCCTGAGTCTCAGACTTTTCATCTTTAAAATGGGGTAGGAATGCTCATGTAAAAATATTAGATAATGTCTGTAGAGCACATAAAGCATTCAACACAGCGCAAGGCCATAACATATGGCAGATAGTGGGTGTTTAGTAAATCTTAGCTATCATTATTACTATTTAAATGTCTAGGAATTTAAAAATGCCTTTCTTGGAAAACACTAATGCAGATTTTTTGACAGTGAGGTATGCCTTTAAGATGTTTGAAGGCATACCCGAAAAGTGGACCTTAGATTATCAAATGAGGTATGGCATATATCCCATCCTAGGAAATTAACGTGGATTGCCCAGTACTCAAATCCTTGCCCCCAAACTTTGTTTACTACCCCTGAATCCAAACTGCTCCCTTAGTTTTTGCTTCTTGCATCCACTTGTTTGTTATCTGCTACCTCTTTCCTCTGTTGTTCTGGTAGCCAACCTTGCCCCCAGATTTTCACATACCAAAAGGTTTGGCTTTGTTTTTCTACCTCTTCTACCAGCCCTGACCCTTTTATCTGACTTCTTTTTTTTTTTTTTTTTTTTTTGGCTTTGACCTCTTAAGGCTTCTGTGAGTTTGTTTTTCATGAATTTTTTTAAAAGGAAAATTTTGATATGAAACTCATTGTAAAAAAAATGCTGTTTTAGGAAAGTACAGAGCAAACGCAGTATTTCTTTAATCCTACCCCAGAAATACCTGCAGTTAACGTTCCATGCACTTTCTTCTTTGCATGGGTGTATTTATGTAATTAGGATAGTACTTCCTGCATTTTCCACTTAACACTGTATCATAATCATTCCACATTCCATAAAAATCTCTTTATAAACATTGTAATCACTGCATAATTTTCTACGATATAGATTGCCATAGTTTTAATTTAGCCATTCCCTCATGTTTTCACCTGTAAACTGTTTTCATTTGTTTGGTTATTAGAAATTACACTAAAGTAATCGTATTTGTTAATGTGTTTTTTTCTCGTAAATTAAAAACCTAGTTCTAATGCTCTCCTTTAAGAATAAGATTAATTTTCTTTCTTTCTGCCATCCTGGGGCAAGGAGTAAGCAACTAAGCTGCAAAAATACACTTAAATACCTATTGAATGAATAAATAGGTATTTATTCATTCATTCGATGAGGGTTCTACTTACCCTTGAACATTATAAGTTCATTAAAAGGAATGATTAGGAAGAAAAATAAATAAAACTAAAAATAAATCTGGCAGTTAAAAAACTGTTCTTTGCCCCAGTGGAATGCCCCATTACCAGAATAAAGACTATACTCATCTTCTAGCTTGCCCTTTAAAGCACAGCCTGTTGCTTAGTGACCGAACTCATTTGCTTTTCTTCCTGGGCACATAACTAGACTATTTCCTGGCCTTTCTAGCAGTGAGGTGTGGCCAAAGGAAAATGAGCAGAGTGATGTTAGCCACTTTGGATTTGCCCCATAAAAGGCTCCCCCAATTAGTCCCCCAAGCTCTTTCCCTCTTGATGTAGGTGAGCACAGTGATCTTTGAAGCCATCTGTTGAAGGTGATAAAGCCCCAGGACAGAAGGGGCCTGGGTTCCTGATTGATTACTTGGGAACAGTTGCCTATCAAGTTATGAAGGAAAACCTTGGCTCATTGTCAAGTCCTTCTCCGTGACTCTTTGCACCTAATCCATTAAGTCCTTGATTTTTCCTTCTAACTATATATAGAATTTGTTCACTTCTTTTCCTGCTCTCCACCAATACCCTCTTTGTCCAAGTTAACATACTACCTTTCCCTGGACTGCTGAAAAAACAGTCTTCTAATCTGCCACCATTCTGGCCCCCTTCCAACCCAATTCCAGGTCCAATGAAGTTTTCCAAAGTTCAGATTTGATAATATTGTTTAACTGCTTAAAATATTTTAAAAGTCTCTCATTGATCTCAGACTATAGACACAACCTCATCAATGTATCTACTTATCTCTCCAGCCCCATCCCCTGTCATGCCACTTTTCATTTCTCAGCTCCAGCTGTACTGGTATTCTGGTCACCTGGACTCTCTCCCATAGAATGATCCCTCCTTCCAAAGGATCTTTATAGATCCCTTTTCTGTAATGCCCTTGCCTCCTTTTTTCCCCCTTTTAACAAGGTTAACTACTACTCATCTTCAGAATCTCAGCTCAGGAGACACTTCTAGGAAAGGCTGATTTGATGGGTTGGAGTGGGATTTGTCAACAGATTAGTGAATGTTAGGAGTCAGGATCTTGGTTGAGTGTTAGGAACCACAAGGTTTATGAGGTTTCTTGACATGTCCCTGCTTTACTTCCTTGCCTTTGGGTACAAATTCCCCTCTGCTGGAATGACTTTTCTTTACATGAAGAAACTCTACATGTAAAGCCCAGGGTGCTTTCTCTGACTTCCCCCAAATAGGAATAACTGCCCTCTGCTGCTTTCCCCTTAGAAAATATTCAGGCTTTGGAGAAAGATGGGTTTTCTAGCCTTGGTTCTGTCCCTGTTTCTTTAGCCCTAAACAAGTCACTGACTCTGCTTCTTCACCAGAAAAATGGAGCTAATAATCTCTTCCTCATAGGGTGAATGTGAGAAGTGAGGCAATGGACTGAAAGCTCCTCATGCATAGTAGGTACTCAATAAATGGTAACTTGTTTTTTATGGAACCTGACACCTCTGTTTAATTTTGTAACATATTGTGTTTAATTTTCTAACTGTATACTAAGCTCCTTGAAGCCTGGGACCATGTCATAATCATCTTTGTTCCCTTACCACAGTGCCTGGCACTTGGTGGATGCCCAGTGAATGTTTATTTATTTATTTATTTATTTATTTTATTTCTCTCCCCTTCCCCCCTCCCCTGCCCCAGTTGTCTGTTGTCTGTGTCTATTTGCTGCATGTTCTTTGTCCGCTTCTGTTGTTGTCAGCAGCACAGGAATCTGTGTTTCTTTTTGTTGCGTCAGCTCTCCGTGTGTGCGGCGCCATTCCTGGGTAGGCTGCACTTTCTTTCTCACTGGGCGGCTCTCCTTATGGGGCGCACTCCTTTGTGCGTGGGGCTCCCCTATGTGGGGGACACCCCTGCGTGGCAGGGCACTCCCTGTGCGCATTAGCACTGCGCATGGGCCAGCTGCACACGGGTCAAGGAGGCGCAGGGTTTGAACCGCGGACCTCCCATGTGGTAGACGGATGCCCTAACCACTGGGCCAAGTCCGCTTCCCGCAGTGAATGTTTATTGAAGTGAACCATTCTACAATTACAAGGCAGGATCCAGGAGTTGGAGTGTAATCAGGGGTTTGAATAGTTTCAGGTTGACTTTTGCAAGGTCTGCCTTCTTATTAATGGTGCTAGTCAATAGATCTTAGGAGGAAATCAGAGCAGATAATTGCTCTTAAGAGACAAGTGGGGGGACAGAATCCTCTAACAAGAGTGCCCTTTAGACACCAGCTGCAAACTGGAAGACTTGGGCCACCCATACTTCTGACCAACCGGCTACAAATTTAGGGGTTCCCATTCCCTCCTTAGGTTCGATAATTTCTGGAAATGACCTACAGAACTTGCTGAAAGCTCTACACGTACGATTATAGTTTATTATGGCTAAAAGGATACAAATAAGAAGAAGTCAAAAGAATCACAGAGGGCGAGGTCTGGGAGGGTCTCAAATGCAAACTTCCATGTCCTCTCCATGTGAGATCAGAATGCATCACCTTCCTGGCATAGCGATATATCTTCTCAATAATGGAAGCTACCTGAGCTTTGAGTGTCCAGAGTTCCTATGGGGGTTTCGTTATGTAGGCATGATTGGTGGAATCAAAACCCATGGTTGACCACAATCTCTAGCTCCCAACCCATCCCTAGAGGTCTGGGCGGTGGCTCAAAGCCTCAACCCCTCATCATCTGGTTCATCTTTTTGGTGTGGCCAGCCTTGACCCTAACTACAGGTATGGCTGGCCCAATCTGTTACCGCAATGAATAACAGAAGACATGCCTATCATGGGACACTCCAAAGATTTAGAGGTTACCTCCAAATCAGGGACAAGGACCAGCCAAGTCTTTTTTATACTATAGACCTATATAAGTATATTCCACTAAACCCAAATTAAAGTATCCCCATTTCATCTTGTCCTTGGCCAGAATGCTTGTGACCACTCCAGTGCCACTCAACATGAAAAGTGTTGGGGGGAAACTGAGAGGAAAGAGCAATCCTAATCACTTTAGCTAAAATGTCTTACTTTGGCAAATTTTACAAAAATGTATGATGATGGGAACATTAACTCTCAGAACCTTGGAAGTGACACCTGCAAGGGAGAGCCCTGAATCTTGAAGAGAGGGGAAGAGAGAAAAAACAGATGCGAGGACCAATTGAAAAAGGTCAAGGAAGAGGTTTGAGCGGTGGGAATCTATAGAGCCAGTGACATCATCTATCAGAATTACCAAGCACTGGCCTGGGGAAATGGAGGCTGCTGCCATGCCCACCGTTCCCTCAGTCCAAGGGAGTTCTCTGGGGGCTGCAGTGGGTCGATGGAGCTTTTTTACCGCAGCCCATCCCAGGCGTCTGTCTGTCTTCCCCTCTCTCTGCTTGGCACTTTGCTCCAGCAGAGCTTGCTGGGGGAGGGTTTCTGCAGTTTGTGCTGTTGGGGGTAACCCTCACCACAGGGATAGGAATTGGGCTTCTGACCGAATGATTCTGAAGCACGTTCCATGCACTTTCCTGGAGGATCCACAGACGAACTGACTCCAGTTGCCTCCAGAGGTGACCCACTCATTAACTTGTTTGTTGGCTTCTTTCCTTTCCCTGGCTCACTTTCCCTAATTCCTAACTTGTACTTCTTAAGATAACCTCTCAAATAAACTACCTGCATTTAGTCGTCTCACAATCTGCTTTTGTTTAAGCCGTGTGCAAGTAATTTTCCATTTAAAGAAATAATGTAAATTTTAAAATACGAAAACACAGAATACAGTTTTTAAAGAAAATAAAAGATTTGGAGATACCCAAATAACAAAATCATTTATTTTTTGTTATATGCATCTGTTTAAAGATAATGCTGAAATTCTTCAGAAACTAATTTAGTTTAGACGGGAAGATTTATATTTTAAAAAATGTCCTGAATTACTGCATTTGGGTCTTTAAAATTCTCTTGCGTTTATATTCCAACTCTAGTTTATTATGGGATCTGTGCTCTGGTAACATACACATGCACTTACAATATATACAGCTTAACTAGACATCTGTGTTGACTACATATAAGAGGTAGTTAACTTTTTGCCTCGTTTCTGTTCAATGATTTTGATATTTTAGCTTGCCGGCCAGATGAAACAAGATTGATTTTTTGGTACCAGATGTGTCACAGTTTGGCTTTGTATTTTGCAGGTGCTCCCCCCAGCTGGGAAGTTGGAAATTTGCCATCCTTCTGAGATGATGATTCAGGATAGAAATATAAGAGTGTTAAAAATAATTCGACGTACTAATGTGGGGCTTTGTCCCTCCTGAACATAGGAACAGACCAGCAGCTGTTCTACATTTTAAAAGGAGAGCTGGGAAGTTAGCAGGATACATGACTATTCACAACATAAGCAACTGCTGGAGTCATGGAAATAAAATTCAACAATAAACTTGTATTTGTGCAGCTTTCCCCCCAAATAATAATCCTACTGTGTTCCGGTAGGCTTAGGATATTGAGCAATCTTTTATGTTCATCATTTGGATGTATGAAAACATTTTCCTTGCAGGGGCAGCACAGTAGAGATGATAAAATTTATTAGGTATCAGGATTGGCTTTTAACTGATTTCTACCCTCCAATATGTTTATTTTTAAAAATAAATTTTTAAACTTTTCTTTTTTGCCATTTTCACTTAAATGTATTGTGGAAGAACTAAAAGTCCTATTTAGGAGTCAGTTGTTCATAAAATGTGGCATATTACCTTACTCCAGGCCTCTAAAGCAAGTATCCTCTAGGTGATGATGTTTGTTGTACATACTTGCCCCTTCAAAAATCACCTAGTGAATATTAACCAACACCAAGGAATGGTAGTATTCTTGATATTCATTCCATACCTTAGCCAGCAGTGTTAGTCTCATTCCATCTTAAACTACTGTAACTCTCAAAGTTTTCCCATGAAGAGAGCTCCATTTGAATTTTCAAGTAATTGTTTTTTTTTTCTTTGGGAAACTATTGTTCTTTCAAACATAGTAAGGTCTATGTGATTGGCCCTGTCATTTCAGTTTCTAGAGTTCAGAAGTATTTTTACCTAAATTATTTCTGCTCTCTGGAGTTAAAGATAAATCAGCTCAAGTTAAATATAATAAATCAAAATCAGATAGCTATCTGTGTAATTTCAACTCTACTGCCTGTGACAACAGTAGTGACAGCAGATCACAACAGCCAGCAAGGCTGGTGTACAATGGTAGGATGGAGGCTTTGCAGGAAGAAGTTTGGAAGGGGGCAGGATTACCTTTTGGTGATGAAATTTGGAATATGGCCAATGAAAAGATCCCTGACCTAAGTCATAAGACCTGTCTGTGCTCTAGGTACAGGGTTCTTGCTCAACAAACTGTGACCTTAAGTAAATTTAAAAATAAGAGGGTTTGGCAAGGTGGTATCTGAGCTCTAGAATCCTATTATTATTAGAAAGAATAATAATGAGAGGTTTTATGTTTTAAAGGGAAGCAAGCTATAAATTGTCAAAGAAACTACTTAAGAGGGAATTTTGGCAGTTGAAGGGACATTGTTTTCCTTTTGAGAGGACTTAACAACCAGGAGGCCTCTCCTAATCACTGTAGGAAAATAACTGTCCGGTCAAGAAAGCCCAGAAGTCTCAGAGTCCCGGCCAATGGCATTAGAATGGTGAAGTGATGGAAACGACGAGGTCATTCCTCATGACTGAAGCTCACTGAGTAAGAATATACACATTTCCCTGGAAGCATGTTTGGAAGTTTGGGAACTCATGACTGGCTTTTTTCCCACTCATGAAATAAGGTAAAATGACTTTCAATCTAACACGAGTAATCATATTTCAGTTAGTATATTTGGAGAGGAGTAAAATGGTGCACGATTTAAGAGTGTAAATAAAAATTACTTTGAATTGTTAAGCTAAAATTTAATTTAAATTTCAATTTAAATCTAAATGGAATTATTTCTAATGTCCTCAAATCTGATAATGAACACACATTGTGAAGATCTATTTTTGGGTGGGAACTGTTAATTTCCTCTTCTACCAGCATCCAGTGTTTTCCAATAGCCATGGCATGCAGTGACTACTTCAGTTCTCTCCATGATTTGACTAAGAGAGCCGTCTTTTCTCTCAACTCTGCCCTGACGTAAGGATCAGCTATAGTTTTTAAACACCGGACAAATGCCTTGGTTCAGCAGCCCAGTTTTATAGATGAGGAAACTGAGGTCCCCAGAGGTTCATTTACCAGAGGCGTCCCAGCTGGTTAATATTAGAACTGAGACTAGAAGCCTGGTTCCTCTATATTACATTGCACTGTTGGATGTTGGAAGGGATTACCATAGAAGTTACTTAATAAATGTTTGCTGCTGAATAATAGACTTTGATAATGAATCACTCCCATAATTCCCATCTGATTCCCATTGATTCTTATGGTGGTGGGGAAGAAGGAGTCATGTGTAGTTTACAAGTAAAGCAGGGCTTTATCTCACCACTTTGGTTTGTTTTTAGTCATGATAATTACTTTGACTTTAATATTACATGAAAAGAACTCATGAGATTTTTATGTTTACTAAGGATATTTCTACTTGTAAAAGGACTCGTGCTAGCTTCTCAAAATTCTTTCTAGATTTTTGTCTGTGAAATAAGTTTTCTTTTTCATTTGCTCTCCTTTTTATTCAAAAACAAAACTAAAAAATGAGTAAATTTAGGCTTTGAGATTAGAGGATGAATAGACTAGAAATTGCATTCAGTAAGTTTTCATGCCTATAGTTTTTGAATAAAGGCTATGAGGATAAAGAAAACCAGCTTGTCTTAAGTTTAAGATTTTTAAAACTTAAAATGACTTTTTAGTACCAGAATATATATATTCTGGACATATATTTATGTCATATATATGTCCGGAATATATATATGTATTTGGAGGTGGAGGTGCTGTTTCTTCTACAACGGAATTGTAGACAGGACCCCTTCCTTCTTGGGTAAAGGTGAAAAATGTGTTGGATGAAGGTTTTAGGCTTTTTTTTTTTTTTTAACTGTTACCATTCCTAGCTTTGACTTGAAATCTGTGTCCATATATAGAAAAAAACACTAAACTAATTAACAATGGAACTGTCCAGATCAAGCCTTAATTTATCTGGACTGCTATGTAATTGTGCGGACAGGGTGCAAGGAACAGGCTTAAGTCTTGCTGTGTCGTGGCTGAGTGTTTACTCTGCTCCCTTGATGGTCTCTGTGGCCGGTCCTGTTTTCTCTTCTTCGCTGTTTCTGTGCCCCTTCACCCTTTTAAAAACTCCACCCCACTCTATTCACACAAGGAATTTGCTGGTCCCTTGGTGAACTTCCTTTTTGATACTTACTGCAAATTTAGTCAAATCTTTGACAGACATTGGTTTCAGAATCAAGTGTTACCTGGTTGTCAGAGGTTATTCATATGTGCCTTTGAAACTGTATGTAAGAAAAAAATGGCTGTGCACTTTTTTTTTCACAGCAGGATTTTAATGATCTTTTTGTTTCCTTATGTCCTAGTTGGTTAATATAAAAACAATTGAAATGGTCATTCTTGTTCTGGCAACTAACAATAATTGACTTCTCTCATCCCAGACACAAAAATTATTTTGGATTTTATTGGCTAAATTGAAAAAATATCCAAAGATTGGGTGATCCTCTAAAAGAATATTTATTTTTATTTAAAAATATGATATGTCAAAGTGAAGCAGTTACATTTTAAACAAATAAGACATAAAGCCTTTTCATAGAATGGGGAGGGAGGGTAATTTGTTTTGTTCTAATGCTGGAAATAAGAACTATCACCACTTTCTTCCTCTGTGAGCATCGAGTATAAAGATGAGAAATTTTAGTTATTAGGGAGTAAAGCTGTAGGATTTTAATGTTATCCCCAATTAAAACTTCTTCAGTAAAACATCTTTTCTTCATTTTGCTTCACATCCTGGGGAAATCTTGAATTCAGGGGACCTTATTTTACTTACTGAGTTTGCTCTTCAGTTAATGTGGTTTAGAAAGGATTTGTTTTATCTTCTCCCCATAGATTTCTCAAAAGAATAATTTTCTAAGGGATACATTATTTCTTTTGGGGGAACTTTGCATACATTTTTTACATCCATAATAAAAAATTTCTGACAAGATTTAAAGTATCCTACTAAATCAGCATATTATAAAATAATGACTTATTACTGTGTAATAGACAACTACATTTAGACTGATCATAAAAACAGAAACCAAAACAAATGTGGCATATCTTCATTTTCTAAAGAAATATATCTTTATTGACTTTTTTTCATTTTCTTACAAAGCAGTTAAAAAACTCATTCTTGCCCTTGCATGCTATTCACTGTTAGGATGCCTCCTCTGAGACTGTCAGTGGAGCTGTAGTAAAAGTTTCCTTAAGCACCACACAAGATCATCATTGCTTGGCCTCACTTTTACAAGAAAGAATCCAAGTTTCACCGGATAGTGTACGCTTAGCTGTCTTGAACAAGACCAGTGTAGTGGATTAATGTCTAATTTACATACAGTAATTAAGACAAACTTTGAATCTTTACAGATTAAATGCCCACTTTATACCATGGTGTAATTGTTTGAATTATAGTGAGTGTACAAAATATAGTTGTAAATGTACTAGATATGTCTATAAATAAAATAGTGCTTTAATGTAACAGTATTCTTTGGCTGATTTAAATGCCTGTGGTGGACTCTAATAAAAGACTAAAATGAAAATGGCCCCACTATTATTGTCAATCTTAACACTGAGCTTGTGCGGAAGGTTCCTATACTGTTGACTGTCATCATCTCCAGGTCCACGATATACTCCCTTGGTCCTGTTAGTGACTTCACCAGCACAAGCATTGCACTAACAGGACTTGTTTGCTAAAATAAAAGAAAAAAGAGGAAGGGAGTTAATATAGCCATTTTCTTGGATCAGAGTTTCTATTATTGCAAGTATGCCTCCTATAAGATTTGGGAGAAGAATTTTGAGGGTAGAAGGAAAGAGCCACTATTTGGCCCTTCTTAATTCCCATAAGTCACTTTATCCCTTGTCTATCCATTGCCCTTAATTCCAAGTTACCAGAACTAACTTTCTTGATAGTTCTTTGATTTCAGTGAGAATCTGTTAAATTTTGAAATCATGTGCAAAGTTGTCATGTTTTACTTCTCAACATTGTGCATCTGCTTACATTCTGGTAAGTGAGGAGACACTGCTAATTTCAATAGAATGTGGAAATGCTAAGTTATATGGGGATATATAGGGTATTCATGAAGATACATACAGGCGTATTCATACAGAGAAAAAGAGGGACCTTGGGCATTATAGGAAGGCTTTTGAGTGCTTGAGGGGTCACCCAGGATAAACAGAATTTATGTTTACAAGTATGTTCAGGAGAATTGAATGCACTTTCATAATGATGAAGAGTATGATGAGTGCTGGGAAGTGGAGGGAGGCAAAGTTGGAGGGGAAGGTGAGTGGATATATATGTCTAGATGCCAGGGGGAAGGACAGGGACTGAGGCCTGGATTAGGGTTCAGCAATCACCAGAGTGGGTTAACATTAAACAAGGGGAGAGAATGTATATGGGATAAGGCTGGAGTTCTGGAGCCAACATATAAGGAGTAGGCAGAGGAGAAACCATTGAAGGAAGCTGAGAAGAAACAGATGATTAAGTGGAAAACAGATAAGTGGCCATCAGTATCCAACACAGCAGAGGAGGCTGAGGATGACGGGGACCAAAAAGTGTCTTCTGGATTTAGCAGTGTGGATACTGTAGATGGCTTTTTTCCAGAGTAACTTCAGTAGAATAGTGGAAACAGAAGAATGACTAGTGACTTGGAAGTGAGAAAGTAGAGCCTTTGATTACAGCCTGTGCTTTAAGAACCTTAGCTGGGAAGGGAGAGGAAAGACAGGGCAATATCTAGAGGGAGAAACTAAGGTTGAACATGTAGGAGGGTAGAGGGGAATCTGATGGAACTTGGTTAAAGAGGAGAAGGAAGGCAGATTACAGGTGGTGAGGTTGGCTTTGATTGACAGAAGTGAACCTTATCTTTGGAGATGAGTAGAAACAGGTAAGAAGGGGGACACAGGGACTTAAGTTTTTAGTGGGGTGGGATGGGATGTTCTAGTAATTCATGCCTGTTGGCCTCAGTGGTTTCAGAAGTGTAGGAGATGAAGTCACCTACTAAAAATGAAGAGTGTAGGGACTTAAAAAGAATGGGGGAAGTTTGGGATTAGGAATTGATGAGAATGGGGTGAAAGAAATAAGAAAAAATTAACAGGATCATTGAGTATACTGAGGATCCATGTAAAGTTAGAGAACAAGATTTTAGAGCATTATCAATCTGTCCTAATAAGCAGGATATTAAAATAGATATGTTTTATGGGATTGATCCAGGGTTGCTGGACAGAGACTTGAGTGTTGGTGACAGAGTAGTTCAAGTGTCCAACAAGCAGTTGATAGAATGGAAGAAAATGGAGGGGCAGGGAGACTAACATCTCCTTGTAGGTGAAATAGCATATAGAATGGGAGTTAGGGCATGAGAGAGAGGAAGGAAAGCCAGCCATTGAGTTGGTTACTGAAGACAAGGATTCTGATGTGGGACAGTTCTGAATGATAATAAAGTCCAGGGTGTGGCCATGGGGGTTGGTGGAAGAATGGCTGAACGTCATGGGGGTTGAGATGGTCAGGGAATTGTTAGGCTTAGGTGCTGGGTGATTCTAATAGTATTCAGATCATGGTATGGAAAGGAAAACTTCATCATCTAGCCCTTCCTTATCCTAGGCCCTTTTCTCTTCTGAGTGACTCATCTACTGCCTACACACTTGCTCTGGATGATCTCATCCATATCCATGGCTTCAATTATCATGTATTTACCAGTGACTCTAAAATCTGTATTTTGAGTTCCAAGTCCACATATCCAACTATCTACTCATCTCTCCTTGGATGTCTCAAGGGACCAAGACTCAATGTGTCCAAACCTAACTCCTCACCTTTCCCCACCCTAGTCCTCCATCTCTTGAACTCCTAACTGATCCATCCACTTACGTTACTGCCCTAACTCCATTGCAGCCATCTTCTTAAGAAGAAAATCTCATAAGTGAATGCTCCACTTGAAAACCTTAATATGGTCTTTACTGCCTTGAGAGATCTAGCCTCTGCTCATCTCTCCAGGATCTTCTCAAATCACTTTATCTCTGGGACCAATTGGACTGTTTTTTTTTTTCCTTCCGTTTGCCATTATCTTCAGCTAAAATACCACTTCTTCCATGAGGTTCCTCACCCACCCCTGTCTAGGTTAGGTCCATTTGTTACACACATGAGCAACTGGCAACTCTCTGTGTAACACTTAGCATACTTGTGAGCACTTGTTCAGTGTCTTGACTCAGCTTTACAGGGGCAGGAATTGACTCTGAGTTAAGTCACTGCTGTGTTCCTAGGACTTTGCATGGTGCTTGCTTCTTTGTAAGCAATAGTTATAACTTACAAGTCTTGATTGAATTAATCCATTCATTTAAAAATATTTTTTGAGCACCTGCCATGTGCCAGGTACCATTGTATGTTCTGTGGGTGGAGCAGTGAATAGACACACAAAGTCTTTACTGTCACGACACACATAGACATTCATTTGTCTTATGGCATGACATGGGCAAATGAATATGCCAGGAGCTGATAAGGGCTTTGAAAGAAAATAAGGCTCAGTAAGGGGGACAGAAAATAGGGTGGGGATGCTATTCTACCTTCGTTTTCATGTACTACTTCTTTCCAATATGTCCCCCTCTCTAAGGAAGGAGGTTTTCCCTGTATTCTCACAATGGAATATAAATATAAATCCTTTATCTCAGATATCCTTTCAAGGATCAGGTCAAGTCTCATGCCTATCAAGAAACCTTTGCTATTCCAGACCACATTAACTCTTTGCTGTCTTTGAACATGGATTAAGTCCATAATTACCCATTTTTATCATAGATGCTAACTTTTGCTACATGGTGATATTTCAAGCTCTTTGAAATCAAGAACCAAATATTACACGACTTTTAAATTCCTTACAGCACCTAGCAAGGAGCTGAGAGCAATATAGGTACTTAAATAAGGAGTGCTGGGTGATTCTTAGGCATTCTCTGCACAAGTTGAATTTCAGTGGAGAAATTTTGTAGGATTTGATTTAACTATTTAAAATTATGTGATAGGAAATTGTTGGAGACTGAATCATGTCCCTTACAAAAGGCATGTTCAGGTCTCAATCACTTGTCTTGTGTGTGTGAACCCATTTGCAAACAGTAAGTTTGAAGATGTTATTAGTTGAGATGTGCCCAACCTGAATGAGGGTGGGTTTTAATCCAACATGGAAGAAGTCCTTATAAACAAAGGAAATTGAACACACAAAGAGAAGCCACAGAAGAAGAAAGCTGGAAGTTAATGGGACCTGGAAGAGAAAGAAGATGCTGCCATGGGCACTGCCATGTGACAGAAATGCCAAGGACTTCCAAAGACTGCTGGCCAGCCAGAAGATATCAACCCTGGAGGAAGCAAGCCTTCTAGCCTCTGAAACCTATTCCTATTGTTAAGCCAACCCACTGTATGGTATTTGTTGTAGCAGATGGAAAAATAAAACAAAAATAGTGTTGAAATGTCTATTTTTATTATTTTAAATATGTGTTTATTTCAAATTTTAATTATTTAACTCTGAAATCATCAAAATTGGCAAAAAAAGTTTCATTCATGAAAAAAAAGAATCCTTTTTTTTTTTAATTTGGGCAAACAATATTTATATTGGGAAATATCAAGTCAATAAATGCACTTGATATGAATCATAAATAACTTTTCAAGTGCTGCTCTTATTGCAAAGAGAAAACATCCTGGAACTTGTTTCTCTGTTGATTCTGCTAGGGTTTTTTATTTTCTTAAATTATGGCTAAGAATTCAAAATGGAAAATTACTTTTAAAGAAGATTTTGAGATGAACCTATTAACTTGTCATAGGGATACAAATCATGTTAATTTATTTGGTCTAGAATTATTAAACTGGCATTATCTGAAATGTGGGAAATTCATTAAGGGGTTATTTCTTACAATTTAATTATCTGGTATTTCTCAAACTTAGAACTTCAAATGTTAAAGAAATTAATTTTTTTCCTATTAGAAAAAAAGAAAGGTAACAGATTGTATTTTGGGTTGGGTTTTTCTTTTCAGAAGTTGGTCATGAGAAATTAATCATTTCTAATTTACTGGCAAAAAACAGAATCACATGACTGGAGCTGGAAGGGAGCTCAATATATCAAAGAACAGGATAAACGTGTAAACATAAAAAATCTGTAAACTTTACCACAAGCAGGAATTTCTCAATTTACTTTTCAGTCTCAAAATGAAATATTGACTTTAAAATTTGATTAAAAATGTAGAGTGCCCAAAGGAGTTTTGAGAAAATTGTAACTGGATGAATAACATCCTTAGCGTGAAACAGTTACCGTAATCCTGCAAACTGCTTGGTGGGGTGCCATCATTTTCACATGAAGTAGTGAGCCGTATTTAAAATATGTCAGAATTTTAACCTAAAATGAACTTGCCCAGATTTTGCAGGGGGCCTGGGATGCTGAGGTACAGAAGTCAGGGAGATCAGATAGGAAACCACTGGAGAGTGTTGGGAGATGATGGGAGCCAGTTTAAAGGGAGAGAGGCAGGGGCAGGAAGAAGGACCCAATAGACACTGTGAAAAAGGGAACAACAGAATTCAGAGAAGGATTTAAAAAGGCAATAAAAGAAAGAGAAAAGTCAAAGGTGACTTCACGAAGTCTGCAATAATGGTACAGCTTCTGACACAGAGTGCAGGGGCCTGGGGCCACGTCTTAGAAACTTCTGGGTCTTAGTTTTGGTATGAATGTGGACAATCTTGGGACTGTAACAATAAGGAATTTATGATTTTCCAAAAGCTCTCCAGGCATTAGTTTTTCTCCTTTAAATAACCACGACTGATTTATGGTACCTATTTGGTATGCATGTGTGTGAGCTTGTGTTTTGGTGGTCCACACAGAACTCTGTTAGAATCTGCAACTTGGTATAAGAATGACTCTAGGAAAGGTACTTAATCTCTCTTAGTCACACTTTCCTAATCTGTTTTTAAAAAATGGAGATAAAGCTTTACATCTATCTGAGAGCCTTACCAAGAGGATTAAATGAGACAGCACCCAGAGAAAGGTCTTACCCAATGCCTCCACATAACAACTCTTTAAATGTTTAGTTTCCCTTTTATGTGAATATTTAACAACAACAACAAAAATGGAGAGAATGAGGGATTTCTGCCTTTCTCAGTAGCCAAGGTTGCCTTCAGAATACTTACTCTTAGGTAGAACTCTCCATTTTCGTTTCCGGATTTAATCCGAAAAGTATTGATAGTGTTGGCATAAATCGTTGTGGCCTGTATCTGGAAGATGTCCGATGGCACGGTTCTATCAGATCGGATGCTCATGTATTTGTATACTATAGATTGGGGAAGTTCTCGGCACACAGCGTTTGAGACTGGGCAGACACAGCGACTGCAGAGACAAACGCATTCACCAGTTTGGTTTGGTAATATCAGAAGATTCTCACCCTCAAAAGTTCTGAATTTTCTTACTTTTCTGATGTTAGAACGTAGGGATCTTGACAAGGATTTCGTGGGTAGCAACGGAAGCCCCCATGATAATTCCAACACATTTCATCTTCCCGGCATTCATTTGTGGTCTCACATTCATTTATATCTGTAGAGATGTAGAATCAAAGAGTTTACTGATCTAAGTAAAAGTGTCTTAAGTGGCAGATTCTGGCTTGCAAGGAAGAGGTGTATGGGAATCTGACTGTGTTTAATTTGCTTTTAAATACAACAGTGGGTAGGGAAACTGAACTCATTGTATTGCATTTAGGACAGATTTAGCTGAGTCATTCTTTGTGCCATTTCATTTTATTTTATGAAACACATATCATTAATCTGTTGAATGCAAAGCCAAATGCTAGCCATTGCCCCAGCTTATATAAAAATGAGATCCCCAGTTCCCTGGGGAGATTACAATTTAGGGGGAATAGGGACATGGCAAGAGTTAATTATAAAATAAAATAGAACAAAATACATATATAAAATAAAATAGAATTAAATAGGAGATAGATAAATTCACAGAAAGAGTAGAGGCAGAATGGATTGCCTAGGGGAATTAAGGAATGCTGAAGGAAGGAGGAGTCAACTCAATTTGGCCTAGGAGAGGGGTTTTTTATGGCTGGGGTGGGGGAGGGCTTTCCTGGCTGAGAAAGTAGCAAGCAAATATGATCGACAGAACAGTGATAATCTAGCTCAGGAGCTTGGGAGAGAAGTAAAGATTAGAGAGGTGGTTTTAGTAAGCATTAGTGTGCAGGTAGGTAGTTTATGTTCTCGGAGTGGATTATACTTTCCAGAGGAAGAAAAGCACAAGAAGTGAGGCTATGAACTATTCCACTGTGGGAAGCACACCTATTTAAGGAGTGTGGAAGAAGATGAGATAAGGGAGGGGCTGCCTGCGGTCGGGAAAGGCAGTGCCAAGGAAGCCAGAAGGAGAGAGTCCTGAGAAGGAGGGTTTTGGACAGGCCAGGCTAGACAAGGACAATTTTTGGCTTTGGCAATCCGGAGCTCCCAGATGACCTCTGAGAGAACAGTTTCACTAGAAATCCATTAGTTAAAACAAGAAGAACAATTTTAGCAATATAACAATATATGTCAATTTTCCTTTACATTGGAATAGTGATATATACTAATTCTTTTCCCCACAGATATTTTCATTTGTTGATTTACTCATTCAGTAGATAATTTACTGAATCTTTGCTGTAGCCAGGCAAGGGCTAGGTGCTGGGGTGTGATCTCTTCCTCTTCTCTGAATTCTCATACTTCCATGTTCCTTTTTTGGGGGCCTTTATTGCTTTCTGCTTTGCAGTATTAACATGTGGGTGTTTGTCTTACATCTTCTATTAGCTTGTAAACTTCTTGGCGGCCAAGGACTATGATACCCATATTTTTAGCCCATTCATCACCTAGCATTAATGCATTGGGGACATCTAGCTTTCAAGAAATATTAAATCGAACTAAGATGTTCCTCACATAAACCACGTGGAAACAGGAAGAGGGAAAGATTATCTCCATTTGACATGGAGGAAAAACAAAAAAGGGTTAAGTGACTAGCCCATGTTCATACCATTAAGGGCTGAGGATCTTTCCACTGCATGGTACTGTGTCCTCTAAGTGAGAATAATTCTATGCCTTGGCTTTGGAGGAAAATGCATTCTTTTAGCCTCCAAACTGGCTAAAGTTATTTTGAGTCCAAAGGAGACTGGAAAAGCTATGTGGTTTCCAAGAGTCAGTTACAAGCAGTGTCTTCCTTTGGACCGGCTGTGGCTAAAGACAGAAAACTTAGATCCCTCAGAAGAAATTGCAATTGATTTATCCTTTCAATAGTTTCCACTTTTTTTTTTTTTTTAAATAAAAGTGCTGTTCAGCTACAGGGAAAACTAAAGACTATTATTATATGGAGTCCAACAGCAGCAAAAGGAAATTTTATGTTGTAATTTCATTTATTACTAGCATAACCAGCACCTTAGTAATTCTGGATGGTTTTTCAGAAATTTTTAATAGTGTTAAAATAGCCAATGAGAAGTTTGTAACAAATGTTTGGCAACAATGCAAGGTGTTGGTGGTGGGGTAAAGTATGGGAGCCCTGTATGATGTACATGTTTGCTTTGTAAGTTCACAGCTTATTCTATACACTTATTGTTTACGTATGTTCATGTATGAATAATATACTTCAGTAAAATTTTATTTTAAAAAAATCCAATGAGAAAGAGAGAATCTCTTTTTTTCTCTCTCTTTCATTTTTGCAATACTGTGGAAATAAGAACAGTTATTTCATCTCCAAAATAAGCCTTTGGAGGAACATAAGAATGCAAACCTTTTCAGTTTTAGTTTGGTTCTGTTAACAAGTCTCAGAAGGGGTTGTTTTAGTGGGGGAGTGTGATTGACTTGTACCTTAAAAGAATATGTCTCTTTTACAAAAAATGTTTGGCTTAACCAAACATTCTGAAGCTACATTTCTTCAAGACGTAGCACTCATAATTCTACCATTTGTAATTTCAGTGCATTTTTCACCTTTCATTATAACAGATATAATTTTTTCAGGTATATAACCTTGGCAGGTAAAATTCCACCATATGTTAATTTGTTTCTGTCTTTTGCTGAGCATCAAAATATATTTGTGATCAGAAACACACAGACATTTAAGAACTCTAGGGAAATTGGTCAAGATATTCCACTCCCTAGCATTTTCCTGCATATAATGTTCATGTTAAAAGTCTCAATTAGGGTTCAGAAAGTAAAACCATTGGTATGCAATGTTTCCCCACAATTCAAACTTATAGAGTCTCTGGTATCCTGGAAAGGGTTATTAAGATATTCATTGCACAATGAAAGACAAGCTGATTATGTTCATACTTAGTGATTAGAGTCTAGTTGAATAATTATATGCATAGTATAAAATCCTAGGTCATAGATATGTTCCTCTGGGTTAACATTTCCCCCTGAGTCATGATATAGATTGAATATCTCCGACTTTTACTCTCTCAACAGGATCTTTACTGCCCTTGTATGCCTTCTCTCCAATTCACATGAAAAGGAACTCTCAAGAAAAAATTACTACTAGTCATTTACACTGCTTTGACAGTGTTAAGACACTTTGAATTGTATAGGCTTTATAGTTTACAGACTATTTTTACATGTTATTCCATTTCATCCCACAGCTCCCTTTTCCAAATGAGAAAGCTCAGGCTCAGAGAAGTTTGGTAATTTGTTCAAGTTTGTACAGATTTCTGTTTTCAAGTCAGTCATTTTATTCGCTCTCCTTTTGTCTTATATAAATGTAAGTATTTGTACTAGCTTTTCTA
Organism: Dasypus novemcinctus; assembly: GCF_030445035.2. NCBI lineage: Eukaryota > Metazoa > Chordata > Mammalia > Cingulata > Dasypodidae > Dasypus > Dasypus novemcinctus. Next base: position 44,972,721 of record NC_080689.1, read on the forward strand.
GGGTTATCTACATTTTTTGTTTTATCTAAGCAGTCTTTTCCCTGTTGAAGAAATTTTAACTTATATGTAGCATTAGAGGTGAGCAAAGGAGGATCCCTATTTTCTGATCATTTGAGACACTTTGATATCACACCATGTAGAGAATTGCCCTTCTCTCTTTGTGTAGGTATGAAGATCACTTGAATGTCTTATTTTGAAACTGGACCCTAAAACATTAGCTATCTTTGGATCAATAGTTTTCTCCAAAGAACTCAAGCACATTTTAATTTTCATGAGGCTGATTTTCTTAGCACCTAAACTACTACCTGATTTATAATCTTAGTGTTTTAGAGAATTCAGACTGGTCTGAGGTATGCCTAACCCACACATTATGCTTATGCTGCAGACCTAAACTCATGGTGAAACATTTCAATAATTGAATCTTTTCTGGTAGATGTTTGGAAGGTATATATCATAGAGCTTATGTAGATTATATAGAAGGGCTATCAATATTTTACTAAAAGTATCTGGGTTTTAAGAAAGAAAAACCATAACTCTAAATTTAATGAAAAGTCATCATTGACTTTGAATGCCATCTTTTATGAGAATACATACCTTGTGATGAACAGGAGAAGAAAGAACTAAATTGCATATTCAAAGTGGGAAAAATGAATACCCATGGTATAGAATACTACACCTTCCTCCTTGCTCTTCCTGGTTAAAACTGAACATTTAATAGATATGAAAACAAGGATGCTTACCCTGACATGTTCTACTCCTCATCACTTGGTATCCCTGGGGGCACATACATGAGAATTTCCCAGGTTCATTGACACATTGATATTGACACAGGTAGCTTGAGGTTCTGCATTCATCAATGTCTATTGAACCAGACAAGAGCAAGGACACAGTTGAAAACTTACAAAAATCACTCCTTTGGTAATATTATTTTAGATGTGCTAAAAAAGATAAAAATACTGCAACTTCTGAAATAGAATTACAATACTCAATAAGAAGCTCAAGGGAAAATTCTAACAATATCAGCTCATTTTCCCCTATGACTTCATAGTACCAAGAGTTTTTCTTACCATCAATTTTACTGAATCATTGCTGACACTTTGGCTTATCCTGGTCCTAACCATACAAGTTTAACAGGCTGAATGAATTGGCTACGGGTCGACACTCTTCACTTTGGGCTCTGCAGACCCACCCAGAATGCAAATTCATTTTTGCCTTCTCAGAAATTGAGCAGCTCTGCCGCCAAGTTCATTTGTGCTTTGAATTCCAAGCTCCATCCCTGTGCTAGCTTCCAGAGGGTGATGTCTTGGCAGGGTCTGGCCTTCAGGGGAAGAATGCTTTGCATTTCTGAATGGTGATGTCCCTATAGTTTGCTCAGAAGGGCAGGGGTGGCTGTCCAGAGCCAGCCCTTCTTGGCTTTGAGCACAAGAGCATGATGTGTGGCTTCGTTGGGTGGGGTATGATCTTTGTGGCCCCAAGTAAAGCTGGGAAGGTCTGTGAGGAAATCAGGGAAATCAAGTGTCAATGGCATCCCCCTCAGGAATGGCTTATGGCTTAGGAATTACAGTGAAACGTGCACATGCAGTGGACTCTGAAGGTCATCCACCCACTTAAATGGCTTTCATCTTACTCATGTGGAAAATGAAACCCAGGCAGCTTAAAAATGTGCCCAAGTTACACAGTGTCAGGGATAAGACTAGGGCACCAGGTCTCTTTGCTTCTATTCTAATGTTTTTGGCATGTGATCAGCCTTTCTCAAATTTAAATGTCCCTACCAGTCTTGTTGAAATGAAGATTCTGACTCTGTAGGTCTGGGGTAAGGCCCGAGATTCTGTATTTCTCATAAGCTCCCTGGATGGGCCGATGCCTCTGATCATCAGATCACAGCTTGAGAAGCCAAGGCATTAGAGCACTCCTTCTAATTATTAGGCCCAGAGGACATCTAATATTTGAATTATTTTGTTCCTTTGACTTTCTCTTGATAACATACTGAAAAGCCAATGTTACTACTGAACTAAATTAACTGGATTTTAAACGAGAACTTCCATGAATAAAAATATGTTTTCACAAAGAGGTACATAATCAGATAAAACAACAGCAATCACAGGGTTTATTCCCCTGAGCTGGACTCTTATTACACTTTATTGGAAAATATTTTACCTTCACAGTTGAGCCTGTCACTGCTTAGCTCGTATCCTTGATTACACTGACAGATGAATGAACCGAGAATATTGTAGCATTGCTGAGCACATTGATTGCTGGCATCACATTCATTTATATCTGAAAAGAAAAGGTTTTTTTTTTTTTTTTTTGTGTGTGTGTGTGTGTATATATATACACACACATATATATCTTTAAACATATCCTTGATGTTTTGTCCCTATGTCATCTGATGATAAGTGAGTAATTCCCTAGCTGAATTCTTTGCCCTGCAGAAGCTTCCTGGAGAACATCCATTCAGGTTTCATATTTGCTGGAACAACTTCAAACATATGTGTTACACTTCTTTTAGAAATACCACAATAATTTTTCTAGGAAGGACAGTTAGTTGCTGTTTCATGAACCTTTCCAAAAGAATTTAATGCTTCTAATAAATATACATTCCAGCATCTATTTTCTTTTATTGTTGTTCAGATACAAAACGCCAAGTCTATAAATAATTGATATAAGACACACATACTGATATGGTCTCTCAGCATGCTGTAGTGAAGATTTATCTGTGCTATTTATTACTTTTTAAATGGGTTCTGTTAAATTCCATTACAATTATAACATAAGCCTTTGAGACCCATACAGAGTTTTGCAATGCTCTAAGGCACTGAAGATATTGTGAAAAGGCATTTTTCCTGCACTAGATTCTTTCCATGTCATGCCAATCTTAAAATTGTGTGCCATGACATTGCATTCTAAAGGGGGAGAAGAAACATGTAAAAATCAGATGTGCTTTCAGTGGAAAGTTTATGTACATGAACTTGCAGTAACCCCTTTGGCACCTTCAGCATTTGTATCACACACTGTTGACTAATTGGTGTGTGTAAATCAATTGATCTGTAACTTTTTTATTTTTTTAATACACCCACAGGGGAGAACTAAAACCAAGATTTAAAAAGTTTTCCATTCACGTCTTGATATGCTTGAAGAAACAGACTGGTTATTGTCTGTTCAGCTTTATGATTGCTTAAGGGAAGTTGATGAAAACCAGTTCACTCAAGAACATACAAAACTAGAAATACTGCAGCATGGCATGGGCTTTCCTTTTTTTTTTTGAAGACAGAAATCAGCTGGTCAGGATGCAGGTCCCAAAAAGCTTACCTACGCAGGTGTAGTTGTTTGCTGCCAACTGAAACCCAGCGCTGCATTGGCAATAAAACGAGCCTGGTGTGTTCACGCATCTTTGATGGCAATATGGAGGGATGGTGCATTCATCTATGTCTAGGTTATACACATGCACAAAAAGAGCCAAATTATTGACTAGCCACTATTTGCTCACAAGTTCTTAACAGTATTATCTAGACAGCCTATCCAGAGAATAACTCACTTTAAAAGTAATTATTTTCCCCTTGATTTTTCTTGTTGAAATTAGGGTGTATGTGCTTTGTAGTTGCATTCTGCAGTTAAGTTAGATGTTATGAATTGAACTGAATGTTCATGCCATTCAGTGGTATAAATAAACCAGGTTGAGTGGGTTGAGAGGTAAAAGGAGGAAAAGCAGTTAAGACTATTTCACATATATAAAAGCATGTCAGTTTGGGGAGCTAAAAGCTTATTTATAATGATAAGTATAGTGATGGAGGAATTGTGTGATCCAAGCACCAAGCTAAGGGACAGGAGGTGTGGCTGCTGTTCAGCTGGGAACCTTGGCTAACTCACTTAACTGTTCAGCATCTCAAGTTTTTTCTTCTGAAAATGTGGATAGTGGTGCTTGCCATGTGTAAATCTTATGAGGTTTTTGTGAGAATCAAATGAAAGAAAGATGTGGAGGGAAGCGGATTTGGCCCAATGGATAGGGCGTCCATCTACCACATGGGAGGTCCAAGGTTCAAACCCAGGGCCTCCTGACCCTTGTGATGAGCTGGACCATGAGCAGGGCTGATGTGCGCAAGGAGTGCCTTGCCACACAGGGATGTCCCCCGTGTAGGGGAGCCCCATGTGCAAGGAGTGCACCCTGTAAGGAGAGCTGCCCAGTGTGTAAAAAGCGCAGCCTGCCCAGGAATGGTGCTGCACACATGGAGAGCTGACGCAGCAAGATGGTGCAACAAAAAGAAACATGGATTCTGGGTGCCGCTGACAAGAATACAGGCAGACACAGAACAACATGCAGCAAATGGACAGAGAGAGTAGACAACTGGGTGGGGGGGGAGGGGAGAGAAATAAAAAATAAAACTTAAAAAAAAAGAAAGATGTGGAAAGAATAGGATGCTGCACGAGGTACCTCTTAAGAGTGCCCTTCTGACACACTGATGGAGTATTCCAGCCCGTGTCCTTCTCAAATAAATATTTCCAACTATAAAAAGTTTAATTGGGAACTTGCAGAGTAGTATTAACATCTTAGAAGTATAATAGAATTTCATTAATTCATGACTCTACACTTTGTGACAATTCCAGCATGACATGTGTAATTTAAAACAACTTTTAGGCATTCACAATGTAACACTATCTAAGGACACTGCTTTATGGGGGAAAAAAGTGGGGGGCAAAACAAATTTTTATGCTGAGCTCCTTTTGGTACTTCCATTACTAAAAATGTGGGAGGCCTCAATGTGGTCAACTGGCTCAGGGAAACCTGAGTTTGAATCTTGGTTCTGGCAATTGCTAGTTTAGCTTGGTCTTAATCTCTCTGAGCTTTCATTTCTGCTTTTATAAGCAGTAATATAGCAACGTGGTAGAATTGTTGGGAGGATTACAGGAGATAACATAGACAAAGTTCCTGGCATAAAGCAGGTAAAAACAAGTGGGAGATATTATTAATAAGCTGCAAGATATTTGATTTAATCTGAATAGTGAAATAAATGTTAAGGATATTCCCATGGCCTTCTCTCTTCCTTCCTTCAAGTCTCTGCTCGAATGTCACGTCCTCTAGGATGCCATCCCTGCCCATCCCTATAAAATAGCTTCTTATGCTCTATCTGTTCCCTGCTTTATATTTTTCCCTTGCTCTTGACCCTCCCTTGTCCTTGACTCTCCCTGACATTGTGTTGTCTATTTTGCTTGTTGTCTGTCTCCCCCACTAAAGTGCAGAGTAGGTGAGATTGGTTTCCTCTCCTTGAGGTAGAGGCAGAGAGCTTTTTTATCTGTTCATTGCTGTATCATTAATACCTGAAAGAGACAAAACTGTCATAGTAGGTTCTCAATAAGCATTTGAATGAATGGAAATGTCACACAATTTAAGAGCATAGTCCTTCCAAATAACCAGTAGCAAGGCCAGGTTCCAATATCGATGGGTAGTACATGTATGTGGTACTTTCTAACACTCCATGAACGTTGTGATTTTGTAAAATCTCTTTGTTCACTGCTACCGTCCAGCACAGTGCTAGGCACACAGAAAGCCCTCAATAAATGTTTGATGAATGAATGATGCATGTGTTCTCAGCTAGCAAACATTCATTGGACGATTATTATTTGTTGCCATTGTATTTGGCATTGCAAGTTTATAATGATAGCACAAACACATATGTTCTACCATTGTCTAGCATTGAAGACAGACATGAAGGCAAATTACTTCGTGGAATGATAAGATCAACAATAGAAATGTGTACAAGGGACAGAGTGAGCATTGTGCTCAAAGTGCGGCCTGCTGACCATTAGTCCAGGGACTATTTGGACTGGTCTACAAAGACTATGTACAGAAATTGAGTGTATAGTAATTTGAGATTGTCACACCATTTTTAGTGTACTTTAGAAAAGTACTAGCACGCAACAGATTGGAGATTTATAAAAAAGATTCTTCATCACTGTTTGAGAAGTATTGGCAAAGAGGAGGGAGTAATTATTTGGGTAGATCACAGAAGACTTCCCAGAGGAGGTGACCTTCAGCTGGGATTTGAGAGTTGGGTAGGAGTTTGCCAGGAGGCAATGTTCCTGGTGCTGGAAAGAGCTTGTGTAGAGGCACTAAAATATGATGTATTTGGGGAACTTTAGTGGAATAAAACTAGAGTATATTTTGGGGGGGGGGATATTGATGCAATAAAGGGTCATACTGGGGAGGGCAAAGGTTATACTGGGGAAGCTCTTAAATGCTTTGTTGAGGGATGTAGACTTGATTCTGTGGATGAGTAGAACCTGGGAGTGATTTATGCAGTGATGGCATATGCTTAGGTGTCTCCTCTTAGTAGATCATGAAGGGCTTTGACCATATGTTCCATTCTCTTTGATTCTCACCATAGAAGGATGGATTCATTCTTTCTCTATACTTTTTATGCCCTTTCTCTATACTTTTAATGTTTTCCTTACTAATACAGTGGGTGCCTGTTGAGTTTTTCATAAATCTAGGCCAAAATCACAGCTGCAGGTTTTGCAAACTCTCGGCCTTTCATCAGAGGCTGGTCACTAACCCCAGCAACTAGGCCAACCCCCTGGCTGGCAGAACTAGGCTGGGGCCAATGGGGTAAATGTCGAAATCCTAATGTCAACAGCCCACATTCTCAGGCAAAAATCATTGCTGGTTGCCTATCCCCATGTCCTCACCCTCTATTCCTAAGAGAAAATGAAGATTCTTCACTGATCTGTGGTAAGAGGTGGAATGTAAATAAATGGACATAAGGAGTCAATTACAGTGCTGGCTTCAGGATTGACCCAGAGCACTTTATTTTACTTCTCTATTTGCCAGGCTGTTTTCCCCATACCATATTCTTCTGTTCATTCAAAAAACATGCATAGTGCCAGCACTGTGGCAGGGACTCTCCAGAGACTGGGGAGGCAATAGTGTCACAAATCAGGCCTGAAGGAGCTCATACTCTCAGATCCTAAAATAGAGGCACAGGATGTACTGGGCTTTGCATTCCTAGCGCCTCATGCAGGCTTGCAACACAGAGAGTGTTTAGAACGTGTCTGTTAGATGAACTACCTTATAATAGAACAGGACCAGGCAGTGTTCTCACCACTTCCCATACATGAACTTCTTTAGTCCTCATGACAGCCTGTGAGGTAGGGATTAGTATTATCTCCGTAGTACAAATGAAGAAAGCAAGACTCAGCAAATTTAAGTAATTTGCCCAAAGCCTCAGAGCGAATTAGAGGTAGAGTAGGGTTTTGAACTCCAAAGTCTGGGTCCACTGCCCTCTTCACTATGCTATGACATGAACTAGTAAATGAAGACCTTATTACCAGTGTTTTAGTGTGATGGTTTCCAAACAGCTAATTTACAATTATTTTCTTGGTTGTAGTCATTCATTCCCCAAGTTTTTGCTTTTGCTTAGTCGAACATGTAACCAGCACTTTGCTATCCAGAATAGGCTCAACCTTTCCATTTCTTTCCTGGTAGTGTGGACGATGGATTGGTGGTCCATGAAATAATAAGCCGTTGTTAGCTCTCATTCTCCAAGCAAATATGAAGGCTTTGTTTTGAATGCTTGAGGTTTAAACACTAAGGTGCTCAAGAGAGAACTTTGCTTATTGCACCATGCTACTTACCAACACACTGCTCTCCTCGCTTCTGATACCCTGGCGGACACTGACAGGTGAAGGAGCCTCGTAAATTGATACACACTTGGTCTGTTCGACAGTTGTGCGTTCCTGCAGTGCACTCATCTATGTCTGTCAAAAACCAGACACAGTGCAGAAAGGATTTTAGTCACTGTGAAAAGGTTACTCTTTCCTTGATTTTTGCCATGAGACTTTTCTTAGAGAAACTGAGCTTTTACTTTATTTTGAAAATATTATAATATTGTTATAGTGACAATATTTTTTTTCATTTTTTTTTTTTTACATTGGAGAAGTTGTAGATTAACAGAAAAATCATGCAGAAAATACAAATTTCCCATATCCCGCCCCCCCCCCCCACAGTTTTCTGGGAAACTATTATTAACACTTTGCATTAGTTTGGTACCTTTGTTACAATTGATGAAACAATATTATTATAATTATACTATTAACTATAATCCATAGTTTAAACCAGGGTTCATTCTTTTTGTTGTAAAGTTGTTTAAAAAATTTTTTTTATTCTGGTAATATATATACAGAGTAACATTTCCCATTTTAACTACTTTTAAATATACAATTCAGTGATGTCAATTACATTCACAATGTTATCCTACCGTGTGACAATGTTTTATATTATAAATGATTTTAAATGTTCAGAAAATAACTTCATAGATGCCAGTGGGCACCATTCAGGTTTGTCAAATGCTACTATTTTGCCATGCCTGCCTTAGTCTTCATTAAGCAATGAAACATTTTAGATATAGCTGAAGCCTCATTCCACCCTCATCCCTTTGCCTCCCTCCCTAGAGGTAACCAGTATCCTGGCAGGTGTGAATCCTTCCCTGAGATGTTTCTAAATTTCTATTACATGTGGATGCACCCACGAGAGTATATAGTATTGTTGGTGTGTTTTAAATTTTAAATAAACTGTATGATACTTGCTTTTCTTTCCACCCAATAGCATGCTTTTGAGATAGTTTCTATTGAAAAATCTCTAAAACTCTGCCAAGTAACTGGGTATAATCAAATTTTAATATCACACATTTTCTGTTTGTTTCCTTGCAGGTGTGCAAATCCTGTTGCTGTTTATTGCAACCTTTATGGTATACATGTATATATAAATAAATTGGTGCAAATTTTAAAATGCAAAGGATTTGATTTGATCATATTCCTCTAGGAGAGATAGGCTGGTATAGTTCAAAAAGACATATTTTTTGAAAGGACTTTACTTCTGGGAATAAATTACTAAGCATGACTTAGGGAGCAAGCAGGCTAAAGTTCTAGAAAAGTTAAAAAAAGCTCAGTTACAAGGTAATAAATCCATTTTAAAGAATTTCTTTGTGATCAAAATCTGATGTGAAATTTTGCATGTACATTCGTATTTACAGTGATTTATAAGTGAAATTTTGACTTGCCTACATTACCTTTGCATTCATTCAAATCTCTCCTACATTATGAAGTTAAACAACACAATGAAAGGATACACAATTTTGGTATTCTTCAACACCTGGAAAACTCTAAGCTTCATCAAAAAAATATAAAAATTGTAATTTCTACTTGACAAATTTCAAATAAAAACTTAGGCTTAGTGTGTCTTAGACCATCACTGTGTCATACTCAGAGGAGTGCTTTAAAATAATGTATGGGCTCTTCTACACACAAATACAAACCATTTTTACCCAGGAATCCATTAAAAAATAAGCCATCCATAATTAGAAAGTACTCTTCATTTCTGGCCTTCCCTTTAAGAATCTCTAAATTGAGGGTAGCTGCTGGAGTTTTCTTTCATTTTTTAAAATTTTCAAGTAGAATTGCAGCAGTTACAGTGTAAGGAAGTTCAGGTTGTCCTCAGATAAAGACTTTCCTTAGCTGGTGTGGAAATAAGAGACATTCTTTCCATAAGAAAGAGGGGGAGGGAAAGAAAAATACATGAGTGAAGTATGGTCATTTATTGGATAATAACCTGCAAAAGGAGCTATTTACACAGTCCTCTGAAACTGGCTTTAAAGTTTGGGCTAATTGTTTTTGTTTTTAAATTTATTATCTTTTTTGTTTTAAACTTATTATCATTTTTTTAAGTTAATGATTAGAATCTCTGTCCATTTTTAGGTACTGTGCAAAGGTACAGCAATTTCCCTCTCAAATTATGTGTTCCTTTTTCTATCTTTTATTATTTTCTCATAGGCACTTGTCGAAAACTTTTCTACTAGGGTTTCTTTGGGGCTTTATGACTCGCTAATGCTGAAACAACCACAGAATTCCTATGGTTTTATGTCAAGAACATTTGCCAGCATCTGCAGTGATAACAGCCCTGAGAGATACTGAAATGTTAGATTCAGATGTGGCTAGTTTCCTCAGTGCATGCTGGCAGAGGATCAAGGCCTGGAGCCGATCTTGCCGCATTTTCTAAGGGAGGCCTCCCCAGTGGCTGGGGCTTTCCTTTCTGAGGCATCTCTCTGCAAACCGCCTCCATCCCATCGCATTCCTGATGTCCTGCAATTTCCTTCTACTTTATCGTCATTCATTTCTAAGTCTCTCTGATCTATAGCTCCAGTGGAATTAATACACCATTAAATAGGATTAAAAATCAGGGCTGATTTGACCTCTTCCTTCTTAAGACTCAGGTTCATTTACCTTAGAAGGATTTTTTTTAAAAAATTAGGTGAGTTGAAGTTGTTTGATAAAAACAAACAAAATTCCACTAACTCTACTGCCACTATATATTTTTTCCTTTCTCTCTACAAAAAAAAAAAAAACAAACAAAACTCACCTAGGATTGACTGGTGATATTTTTACAGTTTCTCCTTACCTCTGCTCATTTAACCCCAACATGGTTAACGAAGTAACCTCTGAGACAGGAAGTATCATAGATACTAACTCCTCTATCAAAGAAATCAAATAAATTATTGTATTAAAAATTCTTTTATATCTTGCTAAATTTTAAAAACTACTTTATATCTCTTATATATAAAATATATACAGAGCATACTTCAGACCTGAAACTAATATTCCCCATTCCTGTGTCAATCCAGACTGGGACCAAATGTCTTTTTCCTGTTCCTGTGTTAAACAATTTTGTGATGCCCATACTTTAAAAAATCTATGTTACTATACTGAGTGCAGGGAAACATAATTACTTACTCCAGGAAATTCATAATCTTGGAAGACTGTGAGCCAACTAAAATAGAGCATTTATCAAGACTAACAGCTTGCTCATCAAAGCTTGCTGAGAGACCCTTGCCTCGATATGCCCATGTATGCAAAACTATTATGTCAGAAACTCTGCCCAAACCCAACTTGTTTCTAATGGCAAGACCTGCCTTAAAATCACCAGCCTACTAATATCCTTCCCTAATTTCTCAATTTTAAGATACTACTTAAGACTCACAGTAGTATTCTCCCTACTGTAGGAAGTCTAATAAGCTTGGCTTTGTCTGATTTAACAGGTGTATTTGGTGGTCTTTTGGGGACATGATAGTCAACAGGCCAAATGAGATGCACTGTATTATCTAATAGTCTTCGCCAACACTTAGCATGACAGCTACTGAGTGTTCTGTTGTTATAACTTTTCCTTCTGAAGAGCTATCCCTTCCCTTCTAGTCTCAGAGCAACTCAAATCTAACAACTTTCCAGTAGGTTTCATCTGTCACATTGCCTACCTGTCTTCCCCCAATGCAATCTGTTTTACTGATCAAGCTTTAACCCATACCTTGTAACTATCTTTTAATTTGTACGTCTTTTCTTTTTTTTTTTTAAAGATTTATTTATTTATTTCTCTCCCCTCCCCCCCCACCCTGGTTGTCTTTTCTCTGTGTCTATTTGCTGCGTCTTCTTTGTCTGCTTCTGTTGTTGTCAGCAGCACAGGAATCTGTGTTTCTTTTTGTTGCGTCATCTTGCTGTGTCAGCTCTCCATGTGTGTGGCACCATTCCTAGGCAGGCTGCACTTTATTTTGCGCTGGGCGGCTCTCCTTGCGGGGCGCACTCCTTGCACCTAGGGCTCCTCTACGCGGGGGACACCCCTGCGTGGCACGGCACTCTTTGCGCGCGTCAGCACTGCGCATGGGCCAGCTCCACACAGGTCAAGGAGGCCCGGGGTTTGAACCGCGGACCTCCCATGTGGCTAAGTCCGCCGCCCTGTACATGTCTTTTCTAACTAACATCATAGTAAGTCCATAAGGGCAGAGAATATATTTTGTAATTCTTGTAGTAATCACAGGTCCTTGTAACAACCACAATAGACTCATAGATTAGAAACTCAATAAAAAGTTGTTACTTGAATGACTGTATTGTGGGACCTACATTGTTTGGTTGAATGTGGCTAGTATTTGGAGATTTTTTAAAATTTAGCTTTGTTATCAGAAGGCTCTTGATAAACATACACTTTTATTTTAATTCTTTCAGATAGGAAAGGAAACCTCCTGAATTTAATAAATGAAGTTGTCTGAAATTCCATACAGAGGTGTTGAACTCATCATGGGCTGGATCATTTGGGCTGGATCTACTTATAAATGAACTAACTTTCATTTATGGCTTTTCTGCCTAAAGTTGAGAATATTATTCCTCTGCCTTGCTCTGAGCAGGTTGGCTAATTCTAAAGGATGTATATAGTCTGAATTTCTCTGAACTATCTAATACAAATGTCAATTTATTAGTTTTTTTAAATACACGATTTTATTACTTTAAAAATTGTACTCTCAGATCCTGCTCTTGCTTATTCATGTATCTATAGAAAATCACATCAGAACCATTATATATTGTTATACCCTTTTATGTTCATCTTTTCTACTTATATGCATTTCTATTTGTCATAAATATCAGAAAATTCAACACGATAAGAAAGCCATTAAAATATATAACTAGGTCAGAAATTAAAAACAGAATCTCCAATTCTGGGTAGATTCACAAGGATGCATGGCTCTCCCAGCAGTTTTTATGAAAATCCACTGTAGCACCACCCACCACTACAAAGAAAGAAGAAAACGAAAGAGTTTTTCTGGGTATGACATATTTACAAAGATCCTAGAGACAACTAGCAATCATTCATCAGTAGAAAGCAATGTTGCCCTAAGATTCTGAAAGAAATGTTTTTTCCCCCCAGTGTGCAAAAGAGCTGCAGAAAGAGAATTAAGGCCTTTGTTTCTTTGCTTGTCCCCCTGTTGCAGCCTCTGAGCAGTGGGTACATTTGGTTTGTGTAGTAATGGATGAGTCACAGATTGATCATTCACATGCACCAGCTGGTTTTCCTTCCCATGGTCATGAGCTCTGTGTCTAACCTCATCCAATCATTTTGCAAAGGAACACCACTGGCCTCAAAGGAGACCAGGTGACAGAGGGTCAATATGTAATGCAAATCCATCATCATTGCTGGATATCCAAAAACATGTAGCAGGATTTTTCCATATGGGAATGGAATATTCCAAGGTTCTGATTGTAACACAGTGCAACGCCAAGAACTTCTAGGCCTCTTGATTAGCCACTCACTAAAACAAAGAAATGACCTATCAGGAAAGACGATATTTGTTATTTTAGTGATTTTTTTTTTTTATCATTTAAAGGACACCAAATTTTTAACAATCTGTTTTGCTAGAACTGCCCTTGATCTCCTCCTGACTCACGACAGCATTAAACATTGCCTTTTTCCCCAGTGTTTCAGAAAAGGCAGTTTCCTACACATGTATGTGAGAATATCTGTAATGGCAAAAGCAAAGCTTTATCCATACAGGAAACTTCTCATGTCAATCTTGATTTTCCTGATATCTAGGAAAAAGTACAATGGGGAGAGGAGTTTTTTTTTTTTTTGTTTTTTTGTTTTTAATTGTCTGTAATTTATCCTTGATCACTAGTTAAGCACACTAGGTTTTTAGGTTATCAGTTAACACTGCCCCAAGCATCTTGAGGGTAAGGTCTATGCCTTTTTTTTTTGTATTCTTAGTGCTTGGCATAGTGCAAGACACATGGCAGGGTTTCAAAAATATTTGTTCTCTAAATGGACAAATGAATCATGATTGTTTGCTGAGAATTGGTGCTTCGAGTTTAAAGAAAGTAGGATAGTGTTTTATCTCATAGAACTAAAAGTTTTCAAGGCAGCTTAGAAGGCACACTTAGAACACAGCATCCGAGAAACACAGCACAATCAGCAGGATGTCAGCAAATGGAAGAGAATGTCAAGTAATTGAGTCCAGAAGTGCAGAGATTATGGGGAATAAAGCAGTGTCAGAGGGGGCAGCTGCAGAATATTTGCCTAAGGAGGTGAGTTTCAAGCTGCATTTTGAAGGTTACATCGATGGATTGGCAGAAACAGGAGACTGTTTCTATGCAGAGGGCAGGGCACATGCAAGAAACATTGGTGAGACAAAACCGGTCTGCATGAGAAGAATGGCAGAGAGACGAGGCTCTGGCTAGAAGGGCTGTGTGTGGGGCGCCTGGTGCAAGGCCTGGCTGAAGGTGTTCAGAAAATGGAAGCTCAAAGCATGAGTAAAAATCAGGGCCTTAAAGGTGGGATTAGGGTGTTTGGATTGAACACCATAGGGAGCGGCTGTGAGCCATGTAGACTTATCCTAATGTAAACATTACCAAAGAACAAAATAATAGAATGTGCTTCCTAAAATACCACAACACGTAAATCAACTCCCATTTCAGCATTCTGATACTTTAAGAATAGCTAATGGCAATATTTGGCAATTCCCTCATGCTTCAAAAATGTGCCCATGCTCTCCCTCCCAGTGAGTTCTTCCATTGTAGGTCCCTCTTTTGCTGACTTTGGCATCATCAGTTGCTTTAAATAATCTGGTGCGATCTTTGCTCCACTCTCATTTCTAGCCTCTTCACCATTCTGAACTCCGGTTTCATGGAACTGCATACATGATTTTCTCTTAAATGGAGGCAAATAATGTCCACATCTCTGTGGTGTCCATTAAGTCCCTGCTCCGGCCCGCTTTCACAGTGTTTTTGGCACCTTCCCTTTAGTCTGACTCATATTTCCCAAACCCCTGACTCATGCTGATTTCTCTCTCTTATGCAACATTTTAATCTCTGCAATGTTCTTTTCATAATTTGATAACTTACCACAACACAGAGTCACTTCAGTGTGTTTTCATGGGCAAAAATTATTTACACCTGAATGTTGTAGAGTACCATTTTAGACTTTTATAATTTGTGCAACTTTGGACTTATGGAATAATTCAGAACTACTTTTTAAATACACCACTGTAGACCAGGGGTGAGAATGCACTGGAAGAAGAGAAAGGGGATTGAAATTATTTTGATTCTGTTGATGTCTGGTCCAAAACCATGGTTTCCATTCTTTTTCTCTCTGTTTTTCCATCTCTAAAATGGTCTGTCTATCCTTAATGATAGGTAAAGTTAAAAAAAATGTTCAGACTCCTCAAAATATATCTTTTTGTTTCCAGACTATAAATCCTTAGAGTAAAATGACCACATTTCTACTAGTTCTAAGTGGGATACTGGGGATATTTCATCAATATTTGCTGGTGCTGTTTTTTGAACTCTTGCAGTTAAAGAAAAGGAAGTGGTTAGATTGAAGTGATTAATATTTCCTTGTATGTGTGGATTTAAAACCTTATATCCTTATTCCTCAACTATGTTTATTTAATCTCATAAATAGAATAAAATAGGGGAAAAAGGTTAAGGATTTGTGTTTGCTATAAAGAAGAGCTATCTGACTCTTGGACTCTTTTTTTTTTTAAACTTTCTTAGAAATGTTGATAGACACTGCTCTGAATGGCTGGTCCTAATCTTCTCTAATGATAGGGCAATAAATTCATTCCTACGAAAGTACTCTTTCTACTTATTTTGTGAAACTTTTAAAATAAAACAGACATGATATTCATCTTCTTTTTTTCAGTATAAGGTACTGGATGGTAGGAACTATCTCAACATGAGCTGAGAGCATTATTGTTTTACTACTGCCTCATCCAGTAATGACTTAATGATAACCTGATTTATCAAGTCAGATTAAGTTATGTTCATTGTAATCTGATTAAGGAGGCAGGTAATATTTTAGATAGCTTCATATACAAATTTGTTAACATTCTAAAATTAATTGGTGTAAAAATAAGTAAATGCTTAGTAATATGAAAAGATCTATTATTTGATTAGCAAATCAGATTTATAAAGCCTCAGATTTAATCTCAACAACAGCCCTGGGGGGCTGGGGGTCCCATCATCCACAATTTACAGATGAGAAGGAGGATGTCATTGAAACACAGGCTGGTGAGGTAACTTGCACTAGGTCACACAGAGCAGAGATTCAAACCCAAGGTAACAATTTTTGCCTCTGCAATTTAAGTCTCCATAAAGACTTATTTCTTAAGAGTTCTGGATAACAGAGGTTTTATTATATTTATATATTTATTTTAACATTTCTTAGAATTAAAGAAAGGGTTGTTAATCTGTAGTACCTTGTTTCCTCTCTTGCATCTTTCTTCTATATTAGAATAAAATTCATAACTCTCCAAGTTTTCTGTTTCCCTTTCCAGTCCTTAGCCAATTATCAAAAATTTTTGTCAAAGACTTTCTATTTCCCTTGCTGCTTCCTTCATAGTACTGGAATCAGACTTATCTGGGCCAAATGCCCAGTTCTAGTTAGCTTTTCACCCTTCTGAAATTATCAGCTAGAATTCACCCAAGCTAAGCAGTTCTAGTGGAGAAAATAAATACTGCTATTAAGTAACAAAAGAAGATTGTCTTCATTGATGGCCAGCAGAAAATTTATACTTCTAGATGCTTATCAGTCCTGACAAAACAGATTGTTAATAATTTGGTGTGCTTTAAATGATTGAAAAATTCACCAAAATCAACAAATTTCACCCTCCCTGATAGGTCATTTCTTTGTTTTAGTGAGTGGCTAATCAAGTGTCCTAGAAGTTCTTGGCATCGCACTGTTTTACCAGAACTTTGGAATGTTCTGTTCCCATATGGAAAAATCATGCTACATGTTTCTGGAGTTGCTCTTCCAGCAATAATGATGGATTTACGTTACATATTGAGCCTCTGTTACCTGGTTTCCTTTGAGGCCAGTGGTGTTCCTTTGCAAAATGATTGGATGAGGTTAGACACAGAGCTCATGACCATGGGAAGGAAAACCAGCTGGTTTATGTGAATGATCAATCTGTGACTCATCCATACTACACAAACCAAATGTACCCACTGCTCAGAGGCTGAAATGGGGAAAAGCAAGGAGACAAAGGCCTTAATTCTCGTTCTTCAGCTCCTTTGCATACTAGCAAAGTGAAGCTTATTTCTTTCAGAATCTTAAGGCAACATTGCTTTCTACTGAGGATTGACTGCTAGTTGTCAGAGGTGTTCTCTGGCATCTTTGTGAATATGTCATATCCAGATGAACTCTTTTTTTCTTCTTAAACATAATTATTAATTAAAAATATTTGGGCAATGATTACCCTGGTAATTGTAAAATAAATCCCATATTTCAGATGATATTACAACAAATCATCAATCTATAACCTTCTGGAGGTAAACCTGTATTGTAAAACAAACAGCACTATCAGTCTTTGCTCTGTGGGGGACTCAGTACCAGGAATTAAAGACCCTTGATGTGAAGGTTCAAGTACATGCCACACAGATTGGGGAGCTGCTTCAAACTGGATGGCCTTTGGAGGAATTATGATCCTCCTCTATTATGGGATGCCTTTGCATTGACATTTCAATTGTGCTTTCCCCAGATCAAGCCTCTGGAGACTATTGGCTGAATGGAGACTGACTGCACTCAACTGAGTTCACCCTATCCTGCCTGAGCACTGTGATTTGATTCTCTGCCCCACTCCCTGAGAACTTACAGCCAGATTAATCAGTCTCCCCAGAACACACACGTGCTTGGCTTACTTCTTCAAGCCAGTCATCACCTGAGGTGCCTATGGTCCTTGAAAATGGCAAAGCCAATTATGACAAGCATGACTTGATGATCATCTAATTGTACAAGACCAATTATATTATACTCATTAGTTCAAATAAGCAGACTTTGTGCCCACTAAATTGAAGCATACTACTAAATTTGATGAGTGTAACTTGGCAATACTTCAACTCATTAACTGTCTCAGACTTAAAATAAAGTAAATCTTTGTGCCTGTTGACTTCAGAGCATGCATTACCTTCTTGTGTGTTATTTTCTTAACCGTTTCATTACTTCTTATGATGCCTCTGAAGAATGTTTCTCCATATGCCTCAGGGCCCTTATATGTTTCTGAGTTTGATTTGCATTAAATTCTTTTCTTCTACTTGCTTCAAAATTCCAGCACATATCAGTAATTACAGTAAATGTAAATGGACTAAATGCTCTCATTAAAAGACAAAAATTGTCAGATTTTTTAAAAACCAAAATCCAAATAAGCTGTTTCAAGGGACACTATTTAAATGTAAGGAGACAGATTTAAAAAAAAGATGCAAAATTATACCATGTAAACACCAACCAAAGGCGGCAGACTTGGCCCAGTGGTTAGGGTGTCCGTCTACCACATGGGAGGTCCGCAGTTCAAACCCTGGGCCTCCTTGACCTGTGTGGAGCTGGCCCATGCGCAGTGCTGATGCGCGCAAGGAGTGCCCTGCCACATAGGGGTGTCCCCCGTGTAGGGAGACCCACGCGCAAGGAGTGTGCCCCACAAGGAGAGCTGCTCAGCCCAAAAGAAAGTGCAGCCTGCCCAGGAATGGTGCCGCACACACGGAGAGCTGACACAACAAGATGATGCAACAAAAAGAAACACAGATTCCTGTGCTGCTGACAACAACAGAAGTGGACAAAGAAGACCCAGCAAATAGACACAGAGAACAGACAACCGGGGTGGGGGGAAGGGGAGAGAAATAAATAAATAAATCTTAAAAAATAAAAATAAACACCAACCAAAAACAAGTTGGTCTACATTATTAAAGTTCACTAGAGAATAAAGAGGGATACTATATAATGATAAAAAGTTTAATTAACCAGGAAAATGTAGAAATTCTGTATTTGAATGCACTTAATCATGTAACCTCAGTGTAAAGTAGACAGAAGGGAAGCGTAGAAAAATAAAATTACATTAGGAGATTTTAACACATCTCTCTTATTTTTGGAAATGAATAGAAGATATGAATAACATGATTAAAAACTTTGAATGAATTGACATAGGTACAACACTATACAAAATACATAGTCTTTTCAAGTATTGAAAGAAAATTCAAAGAAAACAACTACCTGCTGGCCTTAAAGCAAATCTAACCAAATTTCAAAGGATTGGCAATATACAGATTATGTCCTCTAACTACGATGCAAAAATGGTAGAAATAACTATGGTAATGATGATGAGGTTGTTGATGATAATAAAACTAGAAAAATCCCCATATTTTGGAAAAAAATTCATAAACTTCAATACAACTCCTAGTTTAAAGAAGATAACAAAATTGAAATTTGAAAAGATTTCAAATAGAATGCAAATGAAAATACATATCAAAACATGTGTGGTAAGCAGATTTGGCTCAACTGATAGAGCATCCACCTACCACATGGGAGGTTCAGGGTTTACCCAGGGCCTCCTGATCCATGTGATGAACTGGCCCATGCACAATGCTGATGTACACAAGGAGTGCTGTGCCATGCAGGAGTGTCCCCTATGTAGGGGAGCCCCACACACAAGGAGTGTGCCTCTCAAGGAGAGCTGCCCCATGCGAAAAAAGAGTGCAGCCTGCTCAGGAGTGGTGTGGCACACACGGAGAGCTGATGCAGCAAAATGAGACATAAATTCCTGGTGCCACTGACAAGAATGGAAGTGGATAAAGAAGAACACACAGCAAATGGACACAGAGAGCAGACAATGGGGTGGAAGGGGAGAGGAAAAAAAAGTGGAAAAAATGCCAGCCCATGAAAAGGCCATTAGCCCCTCCCTCTCTCTGCATATCATCCTTATCTTTTCCCCTACCACCCTCAATCTACAAGAGAAAATGCAGACGAGATTTTATGTGAAATAGTCTGCTATGAGAGTGGACTTCAGGGTTTTGAAGTGTTTTTGCTTAAAGAAGAAGGAAAAGATGCTGACCATGTCGTCCCAAATGGCAGAATTAGGATAAATGGGTAGAAATTCAAGGAAGACAGATTTTAGTTCAATGCAAGATAAAATTAGAAGTTGTAAGGTATTAATTAGGAAGGAATGAGGTTCCTATCACTGGAAATGTGCAAGCAGTGCAAAGTTGATCCTAGCACTGGGGGTTGACCAGTCTTCTGTATTTAAAATGTATTTAAATAATTTTTAAAAACACCCGAAATTAAAATGTATTTTAAAATGGTGTTATATTGCTGCATGCAAATATGGCAGAATTTTAATTTTTGAATCTGGATGGTGGATGTTATTCAATATTCATTGTACTATTGCATTTAAGTGTTCTCAGTTTAACATGTTTGTGGTAGATTGAATTATGTACCCCAATTTAGATGTTCTTAATCCACATTCCTGTAGGTGTGAAGCCCTTGTAAATAGGACTACTTGAAGATGTTATTTTTAGTTAAGGTGTGGTCCAGTTGAATGACAGTGGGTCTTAATCTGCATTACTGGAGGCCTTACATAGAGAGCCATGCATGGGAAGGCAGTGGAGAAAACCAGTAGAAAGGAGAGGATATTGCCATGTGACAGGAGAGCCAAGGAATCCCAAGGATTGATGGTAGCCAACCCAGAACACTCAGGCTTTGGGAAAAAAGAAAGCCTTGGCTGTATCTTTTTTTTTTTTTAAAGATATTTAGGTTACATAAATGTTATATAAAAAATATAGGGGATTCCCATATGCCCCGTACCCCACACTGCTCACATGTACCCCGATTAACAACATCCTTCACTAGTGTGGTACATTCATTGCAATTTATAAACACATTTTGGAGCACTGCCACTAAGCATGGATTATAGTTTGCATTGTAGTTTACACTTCCACATAATTCTGTAGGTTATGTCAAGATATATAATGGCGTGAATCTGTCATTGCAATGTTATTCAGGACAATTCCCACATCCCAAAAATGCCCCTGTATTAAACCTGTTTTCCCTCTTCCTGACCTCAGAACCTCCAGTGGCCACTGCCTCCACATCAATGATATACGGTCTTCAATTGCAAGAAGCACAAAAAGTCTACAGTACAATACCAGTAAGTCCACTCTAGTCCATAGTTCATTCCCCAATCCTGAGGATTCTGGGATGGTGATGCCCACTCTACCTCTAATTGAGAGGGGCTTGCATGTATCTTTTTTTTTTTTAAGATTTATTTATTTATTTTTCTCCCCTCCCCCACCTCCCATCCCGGTTATCTGTTCTCTGTGTCTATTTGCTGCGTCTTCTTTGTCTGCTTCTGTTGTTGTCAGTGGCACAGGAATCTGTGTTTCTTTTTGTTGCATCATCTTGTTGTGTCTGCTCTCCATGTGGGCGGCACCATTCCTGAGCAGGCTGCACTTTCTTTCGCACTGGGTGGCTCTCCTTACGGGGCGCACTCCTTGCACGTGGGTCTCCCCTACGTGGGGGACACCCCTGCGTGGCATGGCGCTCCTTGCGTGCATGAGCACTGCACATGGGCCAGCTGCACACAGGTCAAGGAGGCCTGGGGTTTGAACCACGGACCTCCCATGTGGTAGACGGATGCCCTAACCACTGGACCAAGTCCTCCGCCAGCTTGGCATGTATCTTGATGTTGGACTTCTGTCCTCTGAAATCATGAACTAATGAATGCTTATTGTTAAACAGCCCATTATGTGGTGTTTGTGATAGCGGCTCAGGCAAACTAAGACAATGTTGATAATTTAAAAAATTGAGAAATAGATGCTGAATCTACCTAACATGGGAAATTGTGGGGACTCAATAAAATTGAATATCTGTACTTTCTCTCATTTGACACATGGTGCATATACATGTATCTTTGTATAGTTGTGAAATTATATTTTATAATTTTTCCTCTAACATTTGAAAAACCTGCTTGATGATAAAGTGTAGCAAGGAAAGACCTCATGTTAATGATTACTCCATACCTCTCAAAGCTACCACATCAAATAGTCTTGGGACTTTTAAATATGCCTGGGGCATTTTACCTTACATTTCCTTGAGGGCAAAAATAACTTGGACTATATATTCTTTGAGATTGCTTTCAGTTTTAAGAATGTGAAATTAAAAGCTCACTGTGCTGAAAAAGTATTTCTTTTCCATCTTTTATCTTTCCTTTCCTCTCTAACTTAATATGTTGGATCCTGGGAAACCCAAATAACATGCTCTTGCTTTCTTGGGGCCATGGTCATAGGTTTCCATTTCTTCTTCTCTCCTTTTTTTGTTTATCAACAGTGACTTTTCTTACCCCTTAATCTGGAGGATCAAAGGAGAGTCTAAAAATGGATTCATCTCTCTGGATAGGATTAAAAGACTCTGTTAGCAGAGTGGGATTGAGTAGGAAGTTGTCTTCCACATTTGAATGTACTACTGTGTACCTGTAAAGTTACATGCTTGTCAGGGATTTCAAATACTTAATGTCTGTTTGGCAGTGTAAACTGAAAACATCTCAAGAGGAAACATGCCTGGATATGGTTTCTGTGTCTATAGAGTACAAAGGGAGATGGACTGGCACCAGTTATGCTGTTGATAGGTTAATGGTAGATCCCGAACTAGGTCAATGAGAATTCCTTGGTAGGAATTAACACAGATTGAAAACAAACAAACAACAAGACTTTTACATTCTAAAATCTGAGTCTATCATATTTGAAGTTTTCATTTTGGGAGAAAATGGAAAAATTGAGAAATTAATATTGTTAACTTTTAAATTAGTTTAGAGTTATTTTTCCCTAGAAATGTAATAATTTGTTTTTGGAAACCTTTAAATGAAAACCTTTGGCTTCAGGCACACATGGTTAATGTGGACGATTATGAGGCTGCCAGAGGGCTGTAAGGAGGTCCCTAGTTAGTGACTTGTAATTACAGATCTCTTTCCTTGGTTTTCAGAATTAGAGGAATTATATTATTGTTTTCTCACCATGAAGTATTTTTAAGTTCTAAGTTATTTTATTTGAGATTGTGTCTTCCTTTAGTTGCTGACACTAGTTTTTTCTTAGCCTTACTATACTAAGAATTAATATTTAGAGTTTAAAGAGGAACTTGTTGAACTTTTTAGAAAGTCTGAGAGCCACAGAAGAAAATTTTTTCTTCTACAATTTGCTGACAGAAGGACATAAATATTATTGCGAGAGAAGTGTGGGTAAGATCACAGATTTAAGAGTCAAATGGGTCTCAGTTCAAATCCAAGCCACACCACATTTTGGTTGTGTCTTGGGAAAGTTATTTAACCTTTCCAAGTCTCACTGCCTTTTCTGTCAACTAGGGACAATACCAATTTCATAATGTTATCGTGAGGATTAAATGTAGCACATGCCCCACATGGTACCTGCCCACAGTAAGTGCTCAATAAATCGTACTTAATAGTGTGAAATGACTATAATTTGGTAGTGGTTCAGGGTGGTATCTCATTTTAGTACAGATGGAAGGACGCAAGAAAACTGCAGAAATTCAAGATTTTAATACAATTTTTTATGTACTTGCATACCATTACATACTTCATCCTCATTTCCTTGCTTACGTCATATTGTGAATGTGATTTGTCACAACCAAAGTCCAATCAGGAGGACCACCATAGCATTAGAAGACCTCCCCTTCCTTTGGCACATCCCACATGAGTGGATACAAGAACAGGAAATGTCATACTTTTATCATGAAGTTATTTCTCAGGGAAGTTGCGATCATTCTAACAAAAGGAATCTAGCAAAATAAAATGAACTACCATCTATTGCAGGTCATAACATTTTGTGATGGCAAAGGACTGTTGATGACTACAAAAGCCCTTTATGGCAATGGAGTGTTAATGTTTATAAACTACTCAGCATATGTAGCTGTAACTGGAGCCCTACTGAGACCCTTTATGTAATTCTGAGAGAGCTTTGGTGTGAAAAGTCCTAGTTTTTACAAGTTTACCAGGTGGCGGACTTGGCCCAGTGGTTAGGGTGTCTGTCTACCACATGCGAGGTCCGCAGTTCAAACCCTGGGCCTCCTTGACCCATGTGCAGCTGGCCCACGCTCAGTGCTGATGCACACAAGAAGTGCCCTGCCACGCAGGGGTGTCCCCCACGTAGGGGAGCCCCACGCGCAAGAAGTGCGCCCCGCAAGGAGAGCTGCCCAGCGGGAAAGAAATTGCAGCCTGCCCAGGAATGGTGCCGCCCACATGGAGAGCTGACACAACAAGATGATGCAACAAAATGAAACACAGATTTCCATGCTGCTGACAACAAAGAACAAAGAAGACGCAACAAATAGAAACAGAGAACAGACAACCGGGGTGGGGGAAGGGGAGAGAAATAAATAAATAAATCTTTAAAAGAAAAGTTTACCAAAGTAAATGTCAGCAGCAATTTTATCATATTGAATATGTCAGGGATATTATGGTCATCATCCTTCAAGGCAATTGTGAAATTATACATCAGAACTAGAGAACAGATGGGAATATTTTCAAATGCAGGAGAATATTTTCAAAGGCAGGCCTTGGATTTCTGCTTGTTTGTTCATAAGTACAAGGCTCAGAGTCAGACTCTAGAAGGCAGACATTGGCGGGCTTCTCAATGAGGAGTCTCCACAAAACAGAATGGTGATCCATACCTCCTATATTTAATGAGGCATCCATTCGGTCATATTAACACAGCAGAGTTTGAGTTGGAGCCAGTTTTTGTTTTGTAAATGCTGTGCTAGTAGTATAGTAAAACCATGGCATTAGACAAATATTCTTTGTCAAATTAATTTTGTTTTCCTTAAACACCAAATGACCTCCTCTGAATGCTTTCATTATGACAGTAGGTAAATTATATATGTATTTATGATTATTTCTTGTTTCTGTTAAGTGTGTGACAGAATTAACAGGAAAAAATGGAAAAAACTTAAAACCTGAGGAAAAGCACATGCTTGTGCCAGTGTTACAAATCAGCAGGTGGCTAGGCTGACTTCCTCCTCTCTTGCCTTCTATCTTTCCCTTCTCCACCCTGCATTTTTGACTCTTTCTTCCTACTTATTTTAATTGTACATCTCTTCTTTGTTGATTTCCTCTTGATCAGGCATACTATTCTTTTAATTTGAGAGCTCTGATTACTGCCACATTTCCAGTGGTGTGAAGACTGCTTCTTACTGGCCTGTAAGCATGGACATGGCCTCTTTTGCAAAGGTTTATGGAGAGCTGTTCCTCTGGCCCAGCAAAACGGCTCTCCAGTGCATCCCTCGGGAAGTGTAGCAGGGCTGCCCTTGCCACCTTCATCTCCCCAGTGAGGTTGGGCTGCTGTCAGGCCCTCAGGGCTCCAAGACCTGCCCGCTAGTCTTGTGA
Source organism: Dasypus novemcinctus (assembly GCF_030445035.2). NCBI lineage: Eukaryota > Metazoa > Chordata > Mammalia > Cingulata > Dasypodidae > Dasypus > Dasypus novemcinctus. The sequence goes on from NC_080689.1 coordinate 44,997,731, forward strand.
CCAGGGCACAGAATGGTGAGAAAATGCAAAACATCCTGTAGGATTGGTCTGAACTTACTGCAATATAACAAGTAGTTTCTTTCTTTTTTTTTTAAATAGCCCTTTCCTTGGGTTCCTACTCATCTGCACCATCTTGCATGACCCTCCATATCAGCCAGGCTACAATTGCCTATGCAACACACTTTTCCCACTTGATTCCTTTGCCCTTGAGCCTTTCTCCCACCCCTGTACTCTACTAGGACAGGTTCCCCTTATGGTCCAGCTCATGTTCACTTTCTTAGGTCTCTTTGCCCCAGTTCCTTTGTGTAACATAAGGTAACCACAGAGAGCAGCTTGTCCAACTGATGTTGGGACACTTTACTCACAAATTATCCTTGTTACAAAGGAGGAGCAGCAGGAAACCTGCTACCTCTGGAGAATTAACCAACTTGGTGAGAACATTGATGTATGCTCCTCCACCCTGTCCTTAACTATGAAGGGTGACCTGAACTGCTTTATCTGGTTCAGTGTTCTAGAAAAGTTGTGCTCTGATCAAAGGTCTGGTATTTAACATAAAGAACACCAAATGCTTCCATAATAGCTATGCAATTATATTGTCACTACAACAATTGTTCACATGATTGCGGATCCTATGCAAAATGAGATAATTTGGAGACCCTCTGGTTGCTTCTGCAAAGGTTAAGTTACAATTTTGTTTCCAAACCAGTCTTCCAATAAGGTCTAATACAAACTTTAAAATGTAACAAACTCCAAATAGTAACATCCATTAAAAGGTACACTTTAAATTCTCTGTGGATAAAAATTACAAATGGCCAGAAAAAATGTTGGCTAAATTCTGAATGGATTTTAAAGCTGGATTTGACTTTTGTAGTTTTTTCCTTGAGCTAAGATATTTTTCCCTATTTTTAGAATGAAATCCATACTTAGGGTGCCTTTGTAGCAGTTTTATAAACAGAAAATAAAACCAGTCCCAATTAGTTATAATAAAATTATCTAACCAGGTAAACAAATTTAGAATTCAGAAATACGTATTAATAGCACATGATGTGCTTCATGCATAAAACTCTTCTGAGAGCTAGGAGGGTGGACTGAAATTAAATTTGCATAACTAATTAAGGTTCAAATTGGTATAGGGCATCTTTTACTTGGTACAAAAGAAAGCTGATTATGTCACTTCTTACCATCTTGAGGATTAAATCCAAACTTTTTACCATAATGTTCCAGGCCCTTTGTGATTTGACTCTTGCCCAGTTTCACTGACCACATGTCCTTCTTCCGACTGTCTTCCACTCACAACCTTAGCAAATGCTGTTTCCTCTGCCTGGGACATTCCTTTCCTTCCCTCCATCCTTTAAGGGCTAATTCCTACAACTCCCTAAAACTAAGGTATGGCGTCACCTTTTCTAGGAAGTCCTTAAAATGCCACATTGTGATGATCATCTGTTTCCTCTTGGACTGTGAGCACCTTGAGAGCAGGCTCTGTAAAGCTGATATGTATTCTGTATTTTTCATACAGCAGTCACTCTCAATTCAGGGTTATCAAATAATTTCACGTTTTGAAATTATGTTTAGGCATCCAGATGCAGGATACCTTTAGTCTGTGGTCTTGTGCTATGTCCCAAACTGTAAGTAACAAAGCAAATATAAAAAATTTCCCCCATCTTATTATTCCCAAATCCAATATGAAATTAAAAAGTAAATCCAGACAGCCAACACATCATCTCCAGCAGACTCCCACCCTTGAGAAGGAAAGGTACAGGCATCACTGTGTTCAGGAAGTGTTCCAGAATGAAAACTTAAATAGGTCAATCAATGGACAAACCAGGTGTTTTACCTTTGCAAAATTCTAGCCTTGGGTAGGTATTCAAAGAAAACACAGGGAGTCAAGATGTAGTAAAGTGAGCTCTAAATCCAGTTAAGATTCCTTTGGATTATTCCATAAACTAAACTATATATTCTTATGGTCTTAAGTTCTTGCTTTATTAATTTAGCAGTCCAGCTCACCACCCTGTAGTGTTCCCCTTTCTGTTTTAGATGTGTATTTTTAAACAAAGATAATTTTTAATTGGAAAATGCATTTCCCCTAGACATACCAGAGAACTGGTTGTTCTCCTCTGTCTGTAACCAGATTACCCCTTAGTTCATGCTTGTTTGCAGAATGGATGTTAGGGGACTTGTGGGTGAAAGTGGGCCTATGGATAAATGCCTTGCCATTAATTGCAAAAATTTTGTTATAATCAGAGCATGAATCTGCTTAGGTTGAATTCATTTTATTTTACAGGGCACAGTGTTATACATGTTAAAATAAGAGTAACTACTATTAACAGTCTATGTTTAGACATAGTTTATGGTTAGAGACTTGTTCCATATTCCTACAGTCATACATTATGACTAATGAACATTCTACAGTTTAATGGATGTGGCATAAGGCAGAAAGGCTGATTGTTCAGAATTTCATTTAAGGGCTTATAGCTCCTAATTGGTTATTTCATGGGATGGGGGAGCTGAAATGTCAGCAAAAGCATTTATTTGTAATATGATGTTAACTTTGAATTGCTTATAAATAAGATTGCTGAACAATATCCTAAACTGTTTACCCTACTTGGAATGGAACTTAGAATCACTGCTTGACTCAAGAGAAGCACTTGCATGCAAAAATAATGCATGTGTCCATTAGAAATAGTTTTCGAGTGATTGTTATGGCCCTGAAAATAGAATTCATGGGTCAAACTGTCTTTATGCCACTTATTAGCATTGCTACTTTATGAAAATAATACAGTTCTTTCTTGAGAAACTCAGTTACTTTTCAATAAATCAGACTATCACCCACTCTCTCTCCCTTCCTCTTCTACCCCCCCTTCCCCAATCCAATTAGGATGATTTAACACATAAAACCCCCCTCTCCCCATTGTATTCTATCTGGAGGTAGTGTTTTCATTTCGTCACTCTTTGCTCCAAGATTTAGGACAGTACTAAATCTAATGGCGTAAGCAAGAATTCATGGTCCTACATAAACTGTTCTCCAATGCCTTTTCCCATCATTTGCTTCTGCCCCACAGCAGCCCCCTTCCCCTCACCCCAAGCAGCAACACAATACTCTCACCATTATTCTCACCGTTATTCTCCACCCTGCAAACTGTGCCCTGCCCTTCTCAGGTTGATTCACATCCAGTTCATCCTTTGTGACCCAGATTATAGCCACTTCCTCTGCAAAGCCCGAACTGGCCACTGGGGTCACAGCAACCAAACATTCTTCTGGACTTCTGCACTGCTTTTTTTTGTAGCCACAATTTACTATCAACCACACTGGGACTGAGACACTCAAATAGGGTTTGTTGACTAGAATCGTTGAGCTGTATTTTTTGTATCATTTAATTTTTTAAAACTAAGCTTATCTTGACTTTTCAGACAGACTGAAAAGTCTTTTCAAGATAGGTTGTGCATCTAAGCATATATTAATTCTATGCATCGGTGCATGAATTTGAATAAATGATGAAAAACATTGAACAGATGAGTGCATGAGTGGTGCAGATTTCAGTGTATACAAAGAGAAATAGATCCTAAAACTATCAACAATTTGGGGACTAGCGAGGTAAAGAAAGCCCTGGATGGTGCTGCAGGGGCAGTCACCGGACATTGTAAATCCTCCCAGGGCCCACTGGATGGAATGTGGGAGAGTATGGGCCATGGTGTGGACCATTGACCATGCGGTGCAGAGATGCCCAGAGAGGTACTTACCAAATGCAATGGATGTATCATGATGATGGGAGTGAGTGTTGCTGGGGGGGGAGTGGTGGGGTGGGTGTGGTGGGGTTGAATGGAACCTCATATTGTTTTTTTAATGTAATATTTTTACAAAATCAATAAAAAAAAAAAAAGAAAGAAAGGCTGAGTTCTTAAAAACGGAGGCTTGAGGGAAGCGGCTGTGGCTCAGTCAGTTGGGCTCCCATCTACCGTATGGGAGGCCCTGGGTTCCTGTCCTGGAGCCTCCTTGTGAAGGCAGGAGGCACGCTGTGGAGAGCCGCCAGCCCGCAAGCACCGAGGAGTGCCGACTCAGCAAGGGCCCGCAACAACAACAATAACAACAGCAACAACAACAAAAAGGGAGACAAGCAAAACGCAGAAGAAGGTGCAGTGAAAGGACAGAGAACAGACAGCAAGCAAGCTGCAAGGGGTGGGGGATAAATTAATAAAAATAAATACAGACACAGAAGAACACACAGCGAATGAACACAGAAAGCAGACAGCAAGCAAAAAGCTGCAAGGGGGAGTTGGGATCAAACAAACAAACAAACAAAAAAAGAAAACAACTAAGGCTCGATATTTAAATTATCCTTTAATGCCTACAGAGCAATGAGTAGCGGGTCTGGCAAGAATGGGGACAGAAACAGGCTCCTTTTGCTCCACAATCCTTCAGTAGAGCCCCCTGTGTTTGGGGACTTAGAAGCAGCATGAGGATACAGCCACAACCTGGACATACCACATCCCCCTTCCTTTCTGCGGGATCATGCCCTCATTCATGGGGAGGTGGGCTCTTGCCCAGTGTGTTTGCACACAGCCTCTCTGAAGGACTAAACACAATGCACAATGGGGGCGGAGTAGAACAAATCTCACTCAGAGCATGCACGAATTCTGGGGGAAAGTCACTGTACAGTTTTATTTATTTATTTTCTGAACCTCTGAAAAGATCAACTCTGGTTTTAGTTTAATTTTTTTTTTTTTTTTTAAAGAAACCTACATGGCCACTTCTTCAAATTTGTTCCAGATGGATTTAGTCATAGAATGATTGATTATCCACTCAGTTGTGAACTATGTGGTTAAGCCCAGAAAGCTGTAACAAACTGGTTTGGAGCTGTGTTTCATGGTAAGTGGCAGAAAAGATAATCTTTAAACTGTCATTTTAGAGTTAGTGATGAGGAAAGAGGAAAGCGGAATTTAGTGGTGCTGCTTATGTCAAGAAAATTCATTAAAGTGAGTAAAACAGTTTTTAAAAAAATAAGGGAAAAAAAGAGAATTCATTAGCAAATGGATGACTGAATTTGAGAAAATCTTATAAGCATAGAGTGCAATGCGCCCTCCCCCCCCCCAGCCTTCAAGTAAAGGGAGCTAGATCTGAGTTGGAGCCCCCCCTCCCTATCCCTGCCTGCTTCAAGGACCGGCCAGCCTCTCCAGGATGCGCTAGGCCTGAGGCTAGAGGCCAGCTTCTACCTGGCTGCGGGGCACCCATTTCTTCTACAACCCATTCAACAGCCCCGGAAAGGTTTTTATTATTGGAATCAGAGACACCTGGACAAACCTGGAAACTAATTCTCAGGGAGAGTGAACTGAGGAAAAAACTTGCTACACTGCATACAGAGCTGTTTTAAAGTGCATGCACTTTAAAAATCAACTTAAGAATGTTTGGTCCATTCTCATATTTTTTACAAAAACAAAAATCCCCAAAAACAAAAAACTTCCTTTGGATTTTAGTTACTCCTCCTCTTAATAACTGCATTAGCCTTTTCTCTATTCCTCCCACCCCCACCCCACTCTGGTTAATGTACAATCTGTCTTCTGGAATAGTCTTGGGGAGACTGGGTATGTCTTCCATTCATGTCACTACCTGATTTTACAGGTCCTTCTATACAGTGTTCAATTTCTTGGTTCCTACCTTCACTGATTTTTCTCTTTGTTTTGGTTGATGTATCCTTCTATGTCCCTTAGAGTGCTATTTTGCTTTGTGGTGCCTTCTTGTTGAAAAGTAAGCCACTGTCCTGCCTTGTATCAGGAAACTTATTCCTTAGGACTCCCAAAAAGTTCACATTGAGATTTTTTGTTTCTGAAATTTTACTCTTACAAAACCCATTTATGGCCACCTTAGATTATGTTTGGCACATGTCTCCTAGAAGTCCTTGGGACTAAAGAAAAGATGTAACATATTTAAAAGTAGAGACGAAGATCCTAGGAACAGGCTTCTGAGTAGATAATAGGAAGAAAAAGTGACCAAAGCAGAACATGGGGCTTTCTATGGGAGAGATGAAGGACATTTTCCTTGATTCCCTAAAACACCAATGTCACAGATGTCTAGGATGAGAGTTAACAAAAAAGCAAGAGCAGTGCTTATTACATTTCTTTTATGTACTAGGCATGTGGGTATATGTTAATCTGCAAAACTAAAGGGAGTATTTGAGATTGCTTATAATGTTTTTGTTTCACGGATATTGTTTATTTGTAGAATCAAGAAGCACTTTAATTAAAGCTTTTTTTAATCAAAGGAGATAGTTATAATTATTTTGGAGTGGTTTGGGAGCAGAATGAAACCATTTTAGAAGTCCATAGTCAATGAAGAAGAAAAGGGTAGGCTTACTCCAAAGAAAGTGTTAGAAGCTGCCAGGTTTTTTGGGCAGTACTTTCCTTACTGACCACACCCATCAGACTGTGCATCTGAATGACTCATCCATTCTCCTGTACTGCGGGGGGGGGGGGGGGGGGGGTACATTTTCCTTTTAACTCATATTTTGCTTTTTGAAAACCATTTCAAAGTCTAGATTTGATTAGGATGGTTTGCTTGAAGTCAGTTCAGGGGGAACTTTCATTACAGACTGTGGTAGGCAGCATCTGACATAGCTTCCAGCACCAGTGATCCCAGCCTCCTGGTTCTCCTGCCCTTGAGTATGGCTGGATTTGGTGACTTGCTTCCAATGAACAGAATATGGCCAATGTGATAGGTTGTCACTTCCATGGTTGGATTGCAAAAGATTGTGATTTCTGTCTTACTGGCATTCTCTCTCTTGCTGCACCCTCTTTTGCCCCCTTGCTTGCTTGCTCTTAATGAAAAAAGCTGCCATTTTGTGAGATGCTCATGTGGAACCAAGACAGGAAGTGGGGAAACGGACTTTGGCCCAGTGGTTAGGGCGTCCGTCTACCATATGGGAGGTCCGCGGTTCAAACCCCGGGCCTCCTTGACCCGTGTGGAGCTGGCCATGAGCAGCGCTGATGCGCGCAAGGAGTGCCGTGCCACGCAAGGGTGTCCCCCGCGTGGGGGAGCCCCACGCGCAAGGAGTGCGCCCGTGAGGAAAGCCGCCCAGCGTGAAAAGAAAGAGCAGCCTGCCCAGGAATGGCGCCACCCACACTTCCCGTGCCGCTGACGACAACAAAAGCGGACAAAGAAACAAGACGCAGCAAATAGACACCAAGAACAGACAACCAGGGGAGGGGAGGAAATTAAAAATAAATAAATAAATCTTTAAAAAAAAAAAAAAAAGACAGGAAGTAACTGCAGTTTTGTGAAAGAGGGAAAGCCAGAGGTCCCAGATGACTGACCTAGGGGAACTGAGAGGTCATGGACAATTGTTTTATGTCACTAGATTTGTGGGTAATTTCTTACATGGTACCAGATAACTGGTATATAGACTTGCCCACTTGTGGTAACTTTAAATACACTCAGGCACAGCCTGTTGCTTTGACTGTAAGCCTGGTTTGAGTCTGAGGCCGAAAATTCCTGAAATGTGAAATGAACAAACTTGTAGATTTTAAACAGATTATTCACTGTTGAAAGGCATTAATGTTTCCAATGGAGGCAGAAGATCTTAATTGAAAATCAAGAAAATAATAAAGAGTCTGCCACATTTAGCACTGGCACCTCTACAGTTTAAGGGAATTTATATTATCGTGCAAAATCACGTTTACTGTGCACCAAAATAAAAACACCTCCTTTCTGTGTCAGGATTGTAATGAGTCCTGGACTGTGTTATGAACCATAATCATTACCAATTTCAGTGCCTGGAGAAAAGACTGAAATGATGTCGCTTTTAAAATAAAGATTCAGTGATTTAGTCCAGACTTTTAGCAAACAAGTGCTAGGTGTGAACTATTATGTCAATAAAGCTTCAGGTCTTTAGAAGTGTCTGGTTTTTTGTTTCTGAGTCATTAATGCAATTATAATCACAGAATGCACCTGCATTCTTCCCAGGGCAGATTCTAACTTGCCCTGGTATGTTTTCCTGATAAAAATGCCATCCAAAAGGGAAAGAACTCCTATCCATAGAAACAGTTTAAAAGCCAGGCATGGATCAATCAGGAGCCATGTAATTACCATACCTCCGAAGCCTGTTAACATAGAAAAAGAGTTTTCTCTCTTATTCTTTTAAAAAAATTTTTGAATTATTAGAGAAGTTGTGAGTTTACAGATCACATATAAAATAAGGCTCTATATATACCCCCTCATTATTAACACCACTCATTCTTTTAATACTAGTTTGAATAAGAGTTTGAAGGGACTACTTTTCATTTAACAAAAGCTGAAAAACTGAGGCCTGGAGAGATGAACTGATTTAATACAGTCAAAGTGTCACTTAGGGGAAGACCCAGATGAAACCTTTTTTTTCTTACTGAGTTTGTTGGGGTTTCCACCACTTTTTGCTGCCAAAGACTATTTCCTAGGATTTTCTTGAGCATTCATGCATAAAACATTCCAGTGAAGGAGAAAATACTATTCATTAGTAAGCATGGGAAATAGCTGTGGTAGCTGTGTATTATAACTGTAGCTATTCTAAGTAATTTATACTGGAGAAACTAATAAAAGGAGAAAAATAACTTTTTGAAAAAATCACCACATGCATATTTGATTCTGTAGAAATGATACCATATTTTACTAATGCAGAAAATAGAGGATGAAGAATTATTAGACCTATCAGCTTCTTGGTGAGAAGCACAAATGGTTAGCTACTGAAAGAGAAGTTCTGTGTACATGTACTTCAGTCTTGCTACTCATAGTGTGGTCCATGGACCAGCAGCATCAACAAAATCTGGTAGTTTGTTAGAAATATGGAATCTCAGGCCTCATCCTGGGCCTACTGAACCCCCATTTTAATAAGATCCTCAGGTAACCTGTATGTTCATTAAGGTTTGAAAAGCCCTGGTCTATAATAGCATGTGGGATATAGGAGATTCTCAAAAACCATTATTAAACAGTTGTATCCCAAATTTAAAGACTTCCTTAGCCAATTTTATAAAAAGAACAAAACTATTTAGGTTTCACCTGTTCTTTTTCCCCTCATCAGTCTTTTGAGGGAAATATACATATACATTTGATAATTATAATGCTATTTTATGAGATATTCAGAACCTACTTTCAAGTAGTAAAGTCTTGGGCCCTCTCATTGTCTCTGCTCTTCTGTGTTCTTTTATCTCCCTGCCAGTTCCATTCTGTGTTTCTTGTTTCTGCCTCTCATCCCCTCTACAGTTACTGCTGTCCCCCAGGGCAAGAGGCTCCTGGAAGAGAAGGGTACGACTCAGGTTGTTCCATTTTGCTTTTTCTCCATAAATACAGGACTACAGTACTGGCCTCTACCTTAGAATGTTGTCAGTGCATTTTTACTTCTTCTTTGGTTGATTTTCATAGCTGAGAGGTGTGTGGTATCTGATAGGAGGTGGTGCTGGAGACATGGGGTTGCTGCTACTTGAGTGACTCAGCAGAGGAGCAGTTGCCTTTGATGTGGGCTATGGGTGGAAGGCTCTTTGTCTCTTCAGAAATAACTAAGCTGTTTGACTTGTGTCTCTTCAGAAATAACTAAGTAGTTTGACTTGTGGGTGTGGAACGGTAAGAGGCTGCAGTCCTGCCCTTAGAGACAGTGACAGCAGGCTCCAGTCCCAGGAAATGTTTAACAAAGCAAGGGCTATAAACTTTAAGTATTTAGGGGAAATGCAAAAACCAAGGCTTATCTAGAATGTCTGGAGTCCTTGCTAAAAGCTTACCTAAGATGTGGAAGAGATATATGCTAATTGAAGCCTATTGAGAACTGAAACAAAGGGACCATTTGGCCTATCCTCTCTGTATAAAAGACGTTTGAAAATCTTGTTCGGGGCTCGGGATTCAAACTGAAAGCTCCCGAGTCCGGCCGGCTGTCAATAAACCATTTTTCCTTCTCAAAATCATTACTGAGTCCTGGCCTCTCTATACTCAAATAATTGAACTTCTCTTAAATTCCACAACACCTTCACTCCTTCAGCCTAACAATATGGGGTGTATGTTTTTAAAATCCATCCATGGTCGAGCAACACTCAAGGTACACGTACTGAGCAACTGTAGTTTATCCAGTTATGACCATTATGGCTAAGAGGTTTAACTAATTGTGACAGAGCATAAGAGGAATTATTTTTCTCTTCTAAGAGAACTGTTTCCTTTCTGCTGAGTAATAACTTTGACATAACAGTGTGTGTCACCTACTAGAATATTTAACAAGTTTAGATGCTCCAAATCACCTGCAAAAGCTTAGGTGGAATTTGTAGAGGCACTGAGTCTTGTTTTCCTAACTTGAAATTTATACTGAAGAAGAGGCTTCACTGGATTTTTTTAAGCTCTTGAGAAAATTCAAAATGTCATTTATATTTAATCAAACAAGATTTAATGCAGTTTTCCTTATTGAAGTCATTCTTTATTTTCTGTCATTATAAACTGCTCACTTAATTGGAGACCAGAAACTGCATTTTACCAACAAAAATATTCAGTTCAAACCATTTTGAAATAGTCTCATACTACTTTTGATAATGTGTAATTCTGCCTATTTCTGACTTTGGTATTATAAGCAGACTTCCCTATGGGATTCTTTAAAACTCTCTATTAAAACCCTAATATTCTTTGCGGCCAGGTTTTTATAATGATAACTAAATAGCCCAGGCTATTTTTCAAATAAAGTGATATTCTGATAGTCTACTTGAGGCATTAACCATCTGTGATAGCTTGGTTTATTGGAACTATTGCCTGGGCCTGCTTACACAATCCATTTTTCTGCTTATATTGAAAAACCAATGAGAAGATTTTTTAGGTTATTTACAATTAAATTTCCTTCTTTCACTTAGCTTCTTTGTATCTTTAGCCTCTTTTTGAGTCACTAAAAAAGGGAGGTCAACCACTGACGTTCAGAACAAAGCTCTGCATCTTTCCTGGGTTTCTTTTTTTTTTTTTTTTTTTTAAGATTTATTTTTATTTATTTAATTCCCCTCCCCTCCCCCGGTTGTCTGTTTTCTGTGTCTTTTTGCTGCGTCTTGTTTCTTTGTCCGCTTCTGTTGTCATCAGCAGCACGGGAAGTGTGGGCGGCACCATTCCTCAACAGGCTGCTCCCTGGGCGGCTCTCCTTATGGGTGCACTCCTTGCGCGTGGGGCTCCCCTACGCGGGGGACACCCCTGTGTGGCACTGCACTCCCTGCGCGCATCAGCACTGCGCATGGGCCAGCTCCACACGGGTCAAGGAGGCCCGGGGCTTGAACCGCGGACCTCCCATGTGGTAGACGGATGCCCTAACCACTGGGCCAAAGGCCGTTTCCCTTTCCTGGGTTTCTGAAACGCCTTCCACCTGCTTGGGCGCAAGGACTTTTTTCTCTGGCTACTTCCCTGGATTAGGGTTCTTCTGAATATGCCAGGTCACAAACTGTTGTTGCAAAAAGTGCCCACAGCTTTGAACGAGAAAGTTTAATTCATCAAGAATGAACAGCATTTTCTGCCTTGCTTATTGAGTGGAGTTTATTCCAGCTGCCTCCTGACTATATAATTTACCAAAATTTGAAGAATGAATGAGCTTGAGGATTCAATGTCAGTCTCAAATTACTACTTTCTAATCCACTCTATTGTGGCTTATCAAAAAACTTTATTTCTAAAAATTCAGCCGCTCAGTATAGAGTGCATAGGCGGGTCAGGATGGAAGCCAGGTAAATCTCTAAAAAACATTTGTAAGGAAATGACCACAGTACTGCAGAACTGTAAGATAACAAAGCATCAGAGGCTATGCTTTAATGCTTTCAATTCTTTTTTTTTCTTTTCAATTCTATTTTGTTGACCCTTTCTATACTCAGTCTAACAAAATTCTTTGTTGAACAAATAGTGCAGTAGCTGTCCAAGGTGCCCTGTTCTTGTGATAGGTAAACACATGAATTTGGAAAGCAGTTTATAGTGTTGATTTAACAGAGACTAATGGGGAGAGAATTGCATTTTGTGTCATTTTGGAAGCATCTTCTACTTTGCCCCATTTTTATTTTGGTACACGTTACTTTCCTACTGAAAATAATGGTGTGTATGTATATGTGTATGCACAAGTGTATGTGTGGGGGCATATACTTGGTGTGTGTGTATAAGTGCAAGTGTAAATAGCTGGAATAAACTAAACATAAGCAAGAAAGGAGACTATTAATCTGTGAAAGTGGGTTTCTATGGTATCTTTTAATAACCTCTCCTGGATGTTTTTTACTTTTTTTAGACAAGGGATCTTCTGGTATCACAAACTGCTCAAGAATGGATGAGGGTAAGTAGGAAAAACCATGTTACAAAATATTATCTTTTTAGGGCACAGTGATCAGAAAAAGTTCATTGGTGGGCTTTGCAAAATTGAATGATGCCAGATTCCCAAATTGCTTACATATTTTAGGAGAATAATTAGAGGGAACTAATTTTCTAAAAAACCTCTTCAATTCAATAATTCTAAGGATTCAACAACAGACTCTAAAAAATAGAACTTACATTGCTCTTTGTAATTTTGGTATATTAGAAAATGTTGGGTATATTGAAGTCTAAAAATGTTAATGACAATTTAATGGCATACTCATTTTGTGAGTGTATGTATGAGGAAGGTATTGCTGCAAAAAAATTCACAAGTGAAATCTAACTAATCACCATTGAAACATATTATTCTCTAATCTGGGTTGTAATACACCTGGTCTCCAGGGAGGACCCTGAATAGAACCCCTTGAGTTGCTTCTGGTTTTGGATGGTGTTCTCTGCTCCATTCAACGTAGCAGGATTGGATTTGTTGCAGCACACACAGCTGTTTAGAGAACATAATTTATTTCGCTACTGTCCCTGGAGATGGTGATTTAATTATATACAAAAAGGCAGTTCCAATTCCAGTATCACTTTAGCTGGGCACACATAAAGCTATACTCAGTATTTAAGATTGTATCTAGTTCCATTCCATACTTCACTCTGATTTCGCCTAGAGTTCAAGTAGTTATAAGCTGGTTATCTGCTCTCCAACGGCTCTTAATAAGTTAGATTTTTTCTTCCTAAACCCCTGAGGTCCGTGGCTTTCCTTCCCCCTTCTCTAGCAATTCACTTCTTCATACTTCTGGAGCAAACTGAAATGGCACTTCTTTTAAGTCATCTGAAGTGATTCTCCTTGATTATGCCCTTTAACAGCTGAACAAAATAGTTTTTTAAAAGCAAAATTTTGGGCCTGCAGCCCAGGGAAATGTCCAAGTTGGAGTTCTGTGATCCCTTTGTCCTTTCTTGCTTGTATGGCATGAAGCTTCATCAAAAGACTTTGAATTTCTTCACAATTTTGGAAAACTCATTTCAGTATTTCTTACACTTATGATTATTTCACTTCAGATATCACAAATATTAACATTTCCCCAGCCCAATTATATTTTCATTAAATTCATCACTGGATTTCTGAGGAAGGATATATTTGATACAGAGATGCATTCATTGGTTAAATGTCTTGGAAGATAAAAAATAATTCCAGTGTTTCCAATTACTAGTCTTGCTCTGGGAGTAACAGCAACCTAGTTTTTCACCAATGTTTATTAAAAATGGAATGATCCAGGAGATAAAGAATAGGTTTTCCACCATAAAATGAATGGCTAAACAAAATGTAGTACAAAACACAATGGAATATTATTCAGCTCAAAGAAGAATGACATTCTAAGACATACTGCAACATGAAAGAAATTTGAAAACATGCCCAGTGAAATGAGCACAGCACATAAGGACAAATATCACTTCCATAACTAGAAATAGCAAATTCTCAGAGACAGGAAGTAGATTAGGGGTTACTAGAGATTGACAGGGAGGGGAGGAAGGGAGAGGGAGTGTTTGGAAAAAAAAATTTTTTAAAGAATAAGATTAATTGTCCCTTTAAAGTAGTTTAAACTTAAAATGGGAGCAAGGTATCTAAGATCCCCATATTAATGGTATAGAACAGTAGTAGCTTTCAATTACTACTCACAGAACATGGTGACATTTAATAACATTTATAGCTGGAAAATACAGCTATACACACATAGTACCCAATATTTCATTGTCAAGGATGGTTTTAGAACTCAGAGTAAACTTTAATCATGAGTTCTCTGATGACTAAAAGCCATTCATTTATACAAACAGACAAACAAAAACATTTACTGAGTGCCTAGTCAATAATAAATAGAATGGAATACAGTTTGGGATGATGTTTAGATAGAACTGGATGAGCACATCAGCATTTTATTGGGGAGAGTTACCAAGGATGGAACTAGCGACACATGCTTGTTGTATAAAATGGTTCAGTATTATTAGTACTTTCTGACTTGGTCTTCTTCTGCCCTTACCTTGCTAGCATTCCTATCAGTAGCACACTGCTTCTGGGGAACTCATGGGAAACTACTCCAGGATGGAAGGAACGCTGATGCAATGCTGTTTTTCACTAGTCCTGCTTGGCTACAGGGTGGCTACCTCCACTAATGTTTGGGTCTCAATTTCCTTCGTCAGAACTCCCAACTTTTCCTCCTCATTATCTTCTAAATGCTCCATTCCAGGTAAGAAAGAAACTTTTGTCCTTGACTACATTTCTGTGGATGTTTTCTTTTTCTGTCCGAATATAGGTTTTAGTACATTGTAGGACTATCTGCGTTACTTGTTTATTTTCACTTTTGGCAATTTGTCATGTACTTCTGGTGACATCCCTTGTGTTAGTCTACTGGACTGTTCTTTGTTTCTTTTATTGTTATTTGATAACTCGCAGGTCAATGATGACTATTACTTCCTCTGTTTTGATTCTATTGAGATGACTTAAAACAGAAAATGTTCAGTAACAAAATAGCTATTTATTGACTGAATTTATTGAACACTAACTAAACTGTTTTGTCTCCTTTTGATTAGTTTCATGTTATGGTGCTGCCTGGTCCCTCTTGATAGATGTATACTTATTTGAAAGGTAACTCAAGTTTTTTTTTCAAGAATTTGATTTTGCCCAAATTTCATGTTTATTAGTTTTTTTATTAGATATTTAGATGATATTGAGTCATTCTCTCTCCTTCCTTTTAAACTGTGGTCATATGAAATTGACAGCCATAAACTATCCAGGCTGCTGTCAATATTTTGCACTCCACCTTCCTTTCATGTCATTTCTTCTTCATCTTTATTAAATCTTTACAAATCATTTGGTTTTAAGCTACAAACCTGCAATTGTGGTTACATGTTTGCAATGACAGCTGTTTTCTTCTGCCAGTGTTGGAACACAGCTTTCTTGATCAGTTTTATATTTTAGTGTGAAATTTGCAGTTACCTCTTGGAAAAAGCAGCATGCTAATGGATTTCAGATGTGGTGTGAATTACTATTTGTACATTCGTGTAAAATGAAACACATTTGGGACAAATTTATTTACTCTTTGGTTTAAAGGAAGAAAATTGTGCCAGTAATCCGACAAGTGCAAAGGCAATCCTTACAAAAGGGGCCACTTGTTGATTTCAGAAAATATAGCTTGAGACTTTCTGCTAGGGGAAGAAGTAATGAACTAATGAACCAGTACCAGTACACCTTTCTGAAGTTACCCAGGCTTGGAATTCTACTCTCTAATCTGCTTCTTTTTGCTTCTATGGGAAGAGGGGAAATTCATTCCACAGATGTGTTTAATTAGTTTTTAAAAGAATCTTCTTTTTTTTGATGGGAAGTAAATCTTTGATGAAACAAATTGAACAGAAGACACTTATGTGTGTACTCTTCAAATATCTGGTGGCTGACAGCATTTTAAATGGAATGAGATGGTCAGCTGTGCATCTTATAGTGGGAAGGTTTCCTATCACTCTGGTTCCTGAAAGGTATTTAAGGCAAAGTCAGGATAGATTTCCCTCCCTTCGTGGCCCTACATCTTCAAACAGCAACATCTCATCTCAGTTTGTGCCCAGGAGCACATGGGGGATTCCTACAGAACATACTGATATCACTTACCACAAATTATTACCAGGTTCACCTACTGACAGTTTAAGGGTAGGTCTATTGTTTCACATATTCAGATTTTATAGAGAGATACAAGGCTCTCCTGCTTTCTGGTTAAAATGCCCCATTTTTCTCGAGATTGCACATGTCTTTGATTCACAGATACAGTGCTAACCAAGACTCATGACCACTATATTTGGAGATCAGGTACTAGTAACAATAATAAGAAAGGTAAAAGAAGTTAAACAGAAATATTATTCTACCCTAGAAGCAGAATGAACAGGTACTTATTTCTGATGTCTTCACTTCTTCCCATGTAAAGGTATTGTTCTCAAACTTAAACAGGCATCAGAATGACTGGCAGGATTGTTAAAACAGATTGCTGGGCCTCACTTCTAGAGTTGTTGATTCGTAAGTCTAAGGTAGAACCCAGGAATTTGCATTTCTAACAAGTTCCCAGGTGATTCTGATCCTGCTGGTCCAGGGAAACACTTTGAAAACCACTGAGTTAGAGGGGGTTATGTAGCACTGTCTTTCGCTGTGGAAGAGTGATCATATGGACCACTTCCATTTCTCCCTTATCAAATACTTTTCACTTAATTCTTTTATTTGCCCATAGATTTATTTCTCTTTTTTTATTAGAGAAATTGTAGGCTTATGGAAAAATCATGCTTAAAATACCCTGCTATTGGTAACACCTTGCAGTAGTGTGGTACATTTTCTAGAATTGATGAAAGAACTTTTTAATAATTGTACTATTAATGGTTTACATTAGTGTTCACTATTTGTGTTGTACAGTCCTATGGAGTTTTTATAAGATTTTTATTCTACTATCATATATACAACCTAAAATTTCCCCCTTTTAACCACAGTTAAATATATAATTCAGTATTGTTAATATGTTCACATGGTTGTGCTACAGTCACTACCATCCATTACCAAAACTTTTCCATCAACCCACCTGGAAACTGCACGCTTTAAGCATTCACAGCTCATTTCCTACCCTTACTCCTATCCCAGCCTCTGGTAACCTATATTACAATTTCTTTTTTTTTTTTTTTTTAAGATTTATTTATTTATTTGTTTCTCTCCCCTTCTGCCCTACCCCCACCCCTGTTGTCTGTTCTCTGTGTCTATTTGCTGCGTATTCTTTGTTCACTTCTGTTGTTGTCAGCGGCACGGGAATCTGTGTTTCTTTTTGTTGCGTCATCTTGTTGTGTCAGCTCTCCGTGTGTGCGGCACCATTCCTGGGCAGGCTGCACTTTCTTTCGCGCTGGGCAGCTCTCCTTGTGGGGCACACTCTTTGCGCGTGGGGCTCCGCTACACGGGGGACACCTCTGTGTGGCACGGCACTCCTTGTGCACATCAGCACTGCACATGGGCCAGCTCCACACGGGTCAAGGAGGCCCGGGGTTTGAACCACGGACCTCCCATGTGGTAGATGGATGCCCTAACCACTGGGCCAAGTCCGCCGCCCTATATTACAATTTCTCATTCTATGAATTTGCTTATTCTAATTATTTCATCTCAGTGAAATCATATAATATTTGTCATTTTGTGTCTGGCTTATTTCACTCAACATGATGTCTTCAAGGTTCATCCATGTTGCTGTATGTATCAGAATTTCATTCCTTTTTAAGGCTGAATAATATTCCAGTGTATGTATATATCACATTTTACTTATCCATTCATCTGTTGAAGGCCACTTGGGTTGCTTCCATCATTTGGCAATAGTGAAAATGCCATAATGAACCTCAGTGTTCAATTATCTGTTTGAGTCCCTGCTTTCATTTCAGTTCTCTGGGATATATACCTTGAAGTGGGATTGCCAGGTGATATGGTAATTTTATGCTTAACTTTCTGAGAAATGGTCAAACTGTCTCCTACAACAGCTGCAATATTTTACATTCCCACCAACACTTGTAATTTTCTGTTTTGTTCTTTTTAATATTAGCCATTCTAATGGATGTGAAATGGTATCTCAGTGTGGTTTTGATTTGCATTTCCCTGGTAGCTAATGATGTTGAACATCTTTTCATGTAATTTTTGGCTATTTGTATATCTTCTTTGGAGAAATGTCTATTCAAGTCTTTTGGCCATTTTCTAATTGGGTTGTTTGTCTTTTGGTTGTTGAGTTGTAGGATTTCTTTTTATATTTCAGATATTAAACCCTTATTGAATATGTGGCTTTCAAATGTTTTCTCCCACTGTGTAGGTCGCCCTTTTATTTTCATGATAAAGACCTTTGATGCACAATTTTTTATTTTGATGTGGTCCATTATCTACTTTTTCTTTTGTTGCTTGTGCTTTGCATGCAGAGTCTAAAAAATTATCACCTAACTCAAGGTCCTGAAGAAGCTGCCCCTAGTTTTCCTTTAGGAATTTTATAGTTCTTTCTTAAATTTAGGTCTTTGATCCATTTTGAGTTGATTTTTTATATATGGTGCAAGAGAGGGGGGTCCACCTTCATTCTTTTGCATATGGACATCCAGGTTTCCCACCACCATTTGTTGAAGAGACTGTTATTTACCAATGGAGTAGACTTGACACCTTTGTTGGCCATAGATATGAGGACTGATTTCTGACCTCTCAATTAAATTCCATTGGTCTCTTTTTCTGTCCTTATGCCAGTCTCTCATGCTTCCATCTAATAGAGTGGCACTGGCATACATGCACCCCAGTATGCACACAGGGGCCACTCTGCTTCCCCTGGAAGAGGGCCAGGGACCCACAATGGAAACCAAGCTGGCTCCACCCCACACTTTGGAGGTTTGGAGGAGAGGCCAGCAAGGCGCCAGGAGCTTCTCCATGGCTTTTGAAACTTTGTTTTCTTGATTTGGCCCTTGCCATTTAATGCAGCTATGTTCCATAGTTTTGAAGAAGGTTAAAGTCTTTAAAATTCCTCTGCCACTTTTGCCTGAGGGGTTTCATAGCTGATCAAGGATCAGACCACATGCCTCTGTGTGTTTGATGACTAGGTCTTTAAGTCCCACCCTGGCACTAGCAAGCTGTGCCAGGAACCAGAGGGCCAGTCCCCATTGTTACCTGCTTACTGGCTGGGGGAAGAGTAGGGAGGTGGTAGTCACTGCAAGGAGGGTGAAACTCACTGGTGTTTATGTCAATTTACCAGCCTCTTCCTCTTGCCCCTCTCTGGATGCTGCATATGATTCACTATACTCCAGAGTTTTAAAATAGTTGATTCTGCCAGTTCCTGCCAGTCCAATAGTTGTTTTTAATCTTCCCACAACCCTCTTGTCATTTGATTTTTATGAACTTTCTGCCTGTGCATGACTCAGATATATTTATATATTGTTTACAAATGTATATTAAAATGTGCCTTAAATTGACTAGGAATTCTATGACCACAGTATTTGGAAAAAACAGATTATAACACAATGCTAGATTTTTCATGGAGGAAGTTAATCACCTCTATTACACAGCATCAGCTTATTTAAAAAGTAATTAAGCTTTCCCTATAAAAACTCAAACACCATCTACTTATATGACTTTAGAAAATTTTCAGATCCTTAAGGGCAGTTAACAATTAAAAACAATCAACAGCTGTAAGCATGCTAAATGCCCACTTTAACTTTCTGCTTGAAGTATTTTTTCTGTTAATATCATAATTCACTCAGTTATAGTCTACATTTAGCAAAATATCAATTTCCTAGTTCAAAGCTCTTCACTAGGCTCTATAATTAATTATACATAGCAAAAATTAGGCATTTCCTCACAAAACTAACCAAAGAAGCATGAGACCCACAGTGAGGATCAGCAAAAGGGCAGTGTTTGAAAGCTGTTTGGTAATGACCATGCCAGGTATGCTAAACCACTTGGTTACACTATAATTTATAAATCCTCTTTTGGATATGAGGTCATTTAAGTTGCAAACGAAAGGAGCCAAAGAAAGACATCCCTAACATCTAAGAAGCTATGCATATTAGTTCAAGTTTCTCTTTTTTAAGGTAGATATACAGATAATAACTTTTGCCTTTTCAAGAGTATTAAGTTATTCTTATGTTTAAAAAGAAATGTGTAGAAGATAATAGATGGTTCCCAGCAATGTAAGCTTAATTTGTGTGTTCTTTTAGGTTTCATAAAAGGCTATCTTTTAAAACTTTTGGTTGCTTCTGTGTCACAAGTAATAATGATAAAAAAATATAATCATTGAAAATACAGCTAAACTTTAAGAAAAATTTAGCAAACTGAAAAATTGTAATTGGAGCATGGTATGTTAGTTTTGCCAAATGGTGAATTTTTCTGAGCAGAAATGTGAAAATATGGGCTAGTTATGTTGTGACATGTATTTAAAT
Organism: Dasypus novemcinctus; assembly: GCF_030445035.2. NCBI lineage: Eukaryota > Metazoa > Chordata > Mammalia > Cingulata > Dasypodidae > Dasypus > Dasypus novemcinctus. The sequence continues at coordinate 45,017,985 of NC_080689.1, forward strand.
ATGTAGGTACTCATGTTATGTTGTGACATGTATTTAAATATGTAGGTACTCATGTTTAGGTTCCTACACATGCAAAAACTGAAACAATGTGCAAATGGACCAGCCTACTGGCAAACTGGCAAGTGGGATCCTGACAACTGCAAAGAAAGGTTCTGTCCAAGTACTTAAAAATTAATGAATTTTGACTTCTAAAAGTTCAAAACAGATTGTAAGAAAAAAAAAAAAAAAAGAAAATCTCACTGGACAAACAATGCCTTAATGTGCAAGAATGGCTCCAACACTGAGACTTGCTCGCTTTTGGCTGTGAGGTGGGGGTGTGGGGTGTGTGGGGAGTGTAGAGGTATACTACGGAGGCCAACCCTCCTGGGAATCTGCCCAGGATTGAGGTTCTTCTGGGATGTGGGGCTTTAAATTTTAAAACTAAGATAGTCCTGGGCAGGCAGGAACAGTTGGAACCCTTAGGTATGTTTTCACATTGCTCGTTATACCTTGCATAATACAAACCAAGTACAGCACTCTGGATTTGGCTCCATTATCTGCTTCATGAGGCATTCGTACAGCATTCATTTCTTGACAGTACAGTTTCTTTAGCAAGTTAGTAATTAATAACCTGCAAATCTTGATTGAGTTTAGTAATGGCTTAATTACTAGCTGCACAGAATATCCTATGTTTAATTTTTTTGAAAGTTCAATTAAGAAAATAAATTCCTTCAAGTTCCTTCAAATTTGTCAATCTATGCTTTTTCTTACTGGCCAGTTCCCAGATATATATTTTTTTCCTGTAAGAATGAGACTCTTAGAAAGTTACATAGGATAAAAAAATTCTCAGTTTGAACTAGTGATTTCTAAGTCCTTCTCCATTAAAGAGGATTATACAGAGCATATGTAATAAATATGCAGAAACTTAAAGATGTGCTATCAATGGGTTATAATATATTCCCCATTCATCCAATTTCCTTTTGACTCAGATGAATATCTATTGTCTTTGAGATAGAAATTAAACAATTTCTAAAACCTTATTTATACATGACTCTTGGTATGGAATGATCTTCATGTATTTTGTAGCTGCCAAGGTTAGCACCCATTGTTTGGAACTCTCAGTATGACTGTCTCCCCCACTATCAGCCTCAGTTGGAAAAAGTTACCTGACAAAACCAGCTTACTGTGACTTTATCTTTGGCTGGTAATTGCATTTTAAACCTCTTGCTTTTCCAAAAAAAATGGAAGAGCTCCAGAAAAACCACATGAAATGGAGTAAAAAATAACATGTTTTCATTGAACTATTAAAACACAGGCAGCAGGCTAAAAGATATATTTATAAAACAGCATTCAGTACATCCAGCATGTGGGATCCCATGGCATTGTGCAGTACACAGTCTGTGAGGTTTCTGAGGATGCACATGGCAGCCTTACCAGGATGTCAGACTCTGCTCTCCAGAGTAACAAGACCACTAAACACAATCACTGCCCTTAAGAACTCCTGATAGCAAAGCAGTAGATTCATGAATTCTTTCCTTCATATACCCATTAAGAAATTACCTGTAGGAGACTTCCGGGAAGATGGATAATTAGAGAGGTGGAAGGATCACTTCCAGAAAAAGAGCTAAAGGATAGACGGAGACTGGAGGGCTGCTCTGGGGCTCAGGACACCAGGGGAAGATGAGACACCACCCATAAAAGAGAGGGGCAAAGGAAAGGAGTCTCAGCTGATTGAAAAATCCTGTGCGTAGAGCTGCAAAAGCAACAGTGGGCATCCTTCCCCCCACCTACAGAGCAAACAGCAATCTGTGGACTGCACTGGCTGTGGCATGTGGGAGTTGCCAGGGTCCATCTCCCCAAGAAAGAGCAGGATGGATACAGCCTACATCAAATTCAGATTTTGGCAGCGAACTTGGTCTGCTGCATTGGAGGGATCATGCACTTCTAGGCCAGGTGGGGCCACAGCATTGTTCGCTCTGAGAGCCAGCAGGGAGCTAAAGATAATTTGCCTTCTCAAACACCCTTCCTACTGCCCCTGGCTGGGTGGTGAAGAGGCAGAGGGCGGAAGGGCATAGCCAGTCAAGGTGGAGAACAGACTCTGAGAAAGTTTGTTTGTGAGGCTTAGCCCATCCTGTGAACATTGCTTCCGTACCACCCAACTACCTGAGGAGTTACACTGAATGCCTTGCCCCTAGCACCTGAGGTCTGAGTTGTGAGATCTGCACAAGCATGCCATCTGCTGCTCAGACCAGAAACGTGTATGAAAAAGAAAAATAATAATAAATAAAGGAGGCAAGCAGGTGCCTTTATTGATATTCTCCCTAAGGCCCTTGAAACTGGGTCCTTAGCCCTCATTTGAGCAGTTAAACAGGGGCAATTCCAAATATTTAGAACAAGTTGAACCAAGAATCAAAGAACAGTGGTAGCACACAGCTACTTAAGAGTAAATCCCTAGGCAAGAGAGAGAAACTGAACATCAGAGTTAACTCAGCATTAGCATCAGATGCCTAGACATCGGCAAAAAATTACTCAGGCAAAGGAACAAATCAAAGTGCTAGATGAGACACAGGACTTGCAACAGCCAATTAGTGAGAATCATACAACTCTCCTAAATCAAATCATGAAATTAAAGGACAACATGGCTAAAGAAATAAAAGGCATTAAGAAGACACTAAGTGAGCACAAAGAAAAATTTGAAATCTTGGATGAAAAATAACAGAACTTATGAGAATGAAAGACACAATAAGTGAGATTAAAAATACACCAGAAGCACACAGCAGCAGATTTGAATCATGGAAGAAAGAATCAGTGATGTAGAGGAAAGAACAACTGAAATCGAAGAAAAAGAAAAACAGAGAAAAGAATGGAGAAAATTGAGCAGGAGCTTAGAGAGTTGACTGATAACACGAAGCATACCAAGACATGTGTTATGGAATTTCCAGAAAGAGACAAGAAGGGAAAAGGGACAGAAAGTGTACTTGAGGAAATAATGATCAAAAAAACTCTCATGAAAGACATGAATATATGTCCAGGAAGCGCAGCATAGTCTAATTAGAATAAACCCAAACAGACCTACCCCAAAACATGTAATATGCAGAATGCCAAATGCCAAAGAGAAAGAGAAAATTCTGAAAGCAGCAAGGGCAAAGCAAAACATCACATTCAAGGGTCTAATAAGACTTAGTGTGGATTTTTATTCAGAAACCATGGAAGAAAGAAGGCAGTAGTATGATATAATTACAATACTGAAAGAGAAACACTTTCAGGTAAGAATTTTTTTATCCAGCAAAACTGTTCTTCGAATATGATGGTAAGTGCAAAATATTCAAGATAAACAGAATCTAAGAGAATTTTTAAAAAAGATTTATTTATTTATTTCTCTTCCCATCCCCCTCCACCGTGGTTGACTGTTTTCTGTGTCTATTTGCTGCATTGTCTTCTTTGTCCGCTTCTGTTGTTGTCAGTGGCATGGGAATCTGTGTTTCTTTTTGTTGCGTCATCTTGTTTTGTCAGCTCTCTGTGCGGGTGGTGCCATTCTTAGGCAGGCTGCACTTTCTTTCGCGATGGGTGGCTCTCCTTACGGGGCGCACTCCTTGCGCGCATCAGCACTGCACATGGTCCAGCTCCACACGGGTCAAGGAGGCCTGGGGTTTGAACCGTGGACCTCCCATGTGGTAGATGGATGCCCTAACCACTGGGCCAAGTCCACCGCCCTAAGAGAATTTATAAACAAGAATCTACTCTTCAGCAACACTAAAGGGAGTTCTGCGGCCTAAAAAGAAAAGACAAGAGAGAGAGGCTTGGAGGAGAGTGTAGAGATGAAGAATATCAGAAAGCATAACCAAAAAGGTAAAAAGATCAAAAAAAGATATGACATATGAAAGCCAAAGGATAAAATAGCTGAAGTAATAACATATTGAATGTTATTGAATTAAACTCCCCAATCAAAAGTCATAGGCTGACAGTATGAATAAGAAAACATGAGCCATCATATGCTGTCTGCAGTAGACTCACCTTAGATCCAAGGATGCAAAAAGACTGAAAGTGAAAGGTTGGAAAAAGATATTTCATGCAAATAGTGACCAAAAGAGAGCAGGAGTAGCTATACTAGTGTCAGACAAAACAGACTTTAAATGCAAAAAGTTAGAAGAGATGCAGAAGTCATGATATTGTAATAAAAGGGATAATCCATCAGGAAGAAGTAACAGTCATAAATATCTATGCACCTAACCAGGATGCCCCAAAACACATTAGGCAAACTCTGGCAAAACTGAAAGGAGAAACAGACATCTCTACAATAATAGTTAGAGACTTCAACATGCCACTCACATGAATAGAAAGAACAACTAGACAGAAGGTCAACAAAGAAACAGAGAACTTGAACAATATGATAAGTGAGCTGAACCTGACAGACCTATACAGAGCATTGCATCCCAAATTAGCAGGTATACATTCTTCTCAAGAGCTCATGGATCTTTCTCCAGGATAGACCACATGTTGGGCCACAACACAACTCTCAATAAATTTAAGAAGACTGAAAGTATACAAAGCACCATCTCTGATCATAATGGAATGAAGCTGGAAATCAGTAATAGGTGGGAAAGGGGGGAATTTGCAAATAAATGGAGGCTAAACAACATACTCTCAAATGATCAGTGGGTCAAGGAAGAAATTGCACAAAAAATTAGTAGTTATCTCAAGATGAATGAAAATGAGAACACAACATTTCAAAACTTAAGTGGTACAGCAAAGGCAATACTGAGAGGGAAATTTATTGCCTTAAATGCTTATGTTAAAAGAGAAGAAAGAGCTAAAATTAAAGAACTGAACAAGTGGAGAAACTAGAGAAAGAACAGCAAATCAATCCCAAATCAAGTAGAAAGAAAGAAATAACAAAGATTAGAGCAGAAATAAATGAAATAGAGAACAACAACGACAACAAAAATAGAGAAAATCAACAAAACCAAAAGCTGGTTCTTTGAGAAAATCTATAAAATCGGCAAAGCCTTAGTAAGACTAACAGAGAAAGAAAGAGAGAAAATGCAAGTAAGATGAGGAATGAAAGAGGGGATGTTATGACTGACCCCACAGAAATAAAAAGGATCATAAGATGATATTATGAGAAACTATGTCAAAAAAATTAGACAACCTAGATGAAATAGACAAATCCTAGAAATGCACAAATAACCTAAATTGACTCTATAGGAAATGCAGGAAGTAAACAAACCAATCACAAGCAAAGAGATTGAATCAATCATCAAAAATCTTCCACTAAAGGAAAGTCTAGGACCAGATGGCTTCACAGGTGAATTCTATCAAGCATTTCAAGTTGAATTAATATCAATACTGTTTAACCTCTTCAAAAAATTGAAGAGGAAGGAAAATTATCCAACACATTTTATGAAGCCAACATTACCCTAATACCAAAGCCAAAAAAAGATACTACAAGAAAATTATAGACTAATTTCTCTTATGAACATAGATGCAAAAATTCTCAACAAAATACTTGCAAATAGAATCCAAAAGCATATAAAAACAATTGTACATCGTGATCAAGTGGGTTTTATTTCTGGTATTCAAGGGTGGTTCAATATAAGAAAATCAATTAATGTAATACACCACATTAACAGGAGAAAAATAAACTCATGATCATCTAGATTGATGGAGAAAAGGCATTTGGCAAAATTCAGCATCCTTTCTTGATAAAAATGTTTCAAAAGATAGGTATATAAGGAAAGTTCCTCAACATAATAAAGGGCATATATGAAAATCCCACAGCCAACATTGTACTCAATGGGACGAGGTTGAAACCTTTCCCTCTAAGATGAGGAACAAGGCAAGGATGTCCACTGTCACTGTTATTCAACATTGTGCTAGAAGTTCTAACTAGAGCAATTAGTCAAGAAAATGAAATAAAAGACATCCAAATTGGAAAAGAAGAAGTAAAATTCTTACTAATTGCAGATGACAGGATCCTTTGTTTAGAAAAACCTGAATATCTATAACAAAGCTACTTGAGCTAGTAAATGAGTCCAGCAAAGTGGCAGGATACAAGGTCAGCATGCAAAAATCAGTAACTTTTCCATACAAAATAGTAATGAGATTGCTCATTACTATTTTCCATTAATAGTAATGAGCAATCTGAGGAGGAAATCAAGAAAAAAATTCCATTTACAATAGCAACAAAAAGACTCAAATATCTGGGAATTAATTTAACCAGGAAAGCAAAAGATCTGTATTCAGAAAATATATAAAACAAGAAATCAAAGAAGACCTAAAAGAAATCAAAGAAGACCTAAACAAATGAAAGGATTTTGTGTTCATGGATTTAAAGACTAAAAACGTTGTGAAGATGTCAATTCTATCCAAATTGATTTATATATTCTATGCAATACCAATAAAAATTTTGATAGCTTATTTTACAGAAATAGAAAAGGCAATCACAAAATTTATTTGGAAGGGAAAGTGTCCCAAGTAGCCAAAAATATCCTAAAAGAAGAGCAAAGTCAGAGGACTCACATTCCCTGACCACTATAATAAGCTATCGTGGTCAAAACAGTATGGTATTGGCATAAAGACAGACACATTGATCAATGGAATTGAATTGAAAATTCAAAAATAGATCTTCACCTCTATGGTCAACTCATTTTTGATAAGCCTACCAAGTTCACTCTTCTGGGATAGAACAGTCTCTTCAATAAATGGTGCCAGGAGATCTGGATATCTATAAGCAAAAGAATGAAGAGGACTCCTATCTCACTCCCTATACAAGAATCAACTCAAAATTGATCAAAGACCTATACATAAAGCCAGGACCATAAAACTTCTAGAAGATAATGTAGGGAAATATCTACAAGACCTTTTAGAAGGTGGGATCTCTTAAACCTTATACCCAAAGCATGAGCACCAAAAGAAAAACTAAATAAATAGGATCTCCTCAAAAGTAAACACTTCTGCACCTCAAAGGACTTTGTAAAGAGGGTAAGAAGGTAGCCTACTCGATGAAGGAAATGTTTGGAAATCACCCATCCAACAAGGGTCTAATATCCATGATATATAAAGAGAATCTGCAATTCAACAATAAAAAGACAAATGACCCAATTAAAAAATGGACAAAAGACCTGAATAGACATTTTTCTAAAGAAGAAATACACGTGGTGAAAAAACACATGAAAAAATGCTCAACCTCACTAGCTATTAGAGAAATGCAAATCAAAGCTACAATGAGATATCATTTGATACCTACTAGAAGGGCCTCTATTAACAAAACAGAAAACTACAAGGTTGGAGAGGATGTGGAGAGATAGGAATGCTTATTCACTGCTGATGGTAATGTAGAATGGTACAGCTACTGGAAGTCTATTTGGTGGTTCCTAAGGAAGTTAGACATAAATCTACCATGTGACCCAGCAATACTACTAATAGGTATATACCCAGAAGAACTGAGAACAGTAACAGGAACAGACATCTGCACCCCAATCTTTATAGCAACATTATTCACAATTGCCAAAAGATGGAAACAACCCAGGTATCCATCAATGGACAAACGGATAAAGAAAGTGTGGTATGTACATATAGTGGAATATTAGAAATGAAGTTGTGGAACATATGACGTGAATGAACCTGGAGAACATTATGATGAGTGAAACAAGTCAGGCACAAAAGGACAAATATTGTATGACTTCACTATTATGAACTAAATATAATGAGCAAATCATGGAGTTAATAGCATGGTATAAGTCACCAGAGCAAAGAATGTGGTTAGAGAATGGAAAGCTGAGTTTCAATCTGTGCAGAATTGGTAAAAAGTTGTTTGGAAATGTTTGGAAATGAATAAAAATATTGAAAACACATCATAGGATTTGTAATTAATAGCACTAACAAATGTATATGATAGTGGTTTTGTTTTTGTTTTCATTTTCTAGTAATGAAAATGCTCTGCTATTGACTGAAATGATGAATGCACAACTTGGTGATTACACCAAATGCCACTGATGTACACTTTAGATAAATTATATGGTTTATGAACAAAAAAATAATAAGGTGGGTTGGGGGAAAAGTACCCCAAATGTAAGATATACTTAGTATTAATACTTTGACAATGCTCTTTTATAATTTATTACAAATATTTCACAACAATACAAGGTGTTCATGGTGGGGTGATGTATGGAAGCCCTGTATGATGTTATGCGTGTTTGTTTTGTAACTTCACAACTTTACTATATACTTATTGTTTATGTATGTTCATGTATGAATGATATACTTCAATAAGTTGTTTTTATAGTGGAAAAAAGAATTATCAGTAGACCTAAGAAAACAGCATACAATTAAAAATATCTAATGGTATTATTTAAATTATCAGAAGCTATTTGTGATTAGTAACTGAGCATTCAGAGGCACAACTGATTTTAAGAGTAAAACACAGTAGAGTTTTCAGCAATTACAGAAAAAAATGTCCTTAGTTTTAGGTTATGTAATGATCAACTGTACCTTGGAAAAATATATGTGGAAGGGAGAAATAATTTTAATACAAATGTGACTGATTTGTAAGCATTCATTTATTCCAGTCCAGTTTACTACAGTAAATGTGTTTGGATTACTGAGCATAGGTACACAACATTTAAAAGGGAGTGGAGATCTTTATTAAAACAGAAGGCTCTGCAAACTCCACAATGATGTTAGTAGTATGGGTCCTTGGAGCATATTATTTGTTTTAAGCTGAGGTCTCCACACTTTCACATTGCTTATAAAACATTATTTTGTGCTCCTGGCTTGGAAAGAGAATGCCATACATCTGCAGGCAATTAGAAGAAGCTGGACTGCATGTTTGATTAGCTCAATAATAAATGGGCACAAGTGTGACTCCACTTATGTTAGTCAGATTCCCTAGATAGATCATCCGGTTGTTACCACACGAACTAACCTCCTTTTATCAACAATTAAGTAAATCCACATTTATGGGCACTTTGCAAAATTGAGGTGGGAAGAAATCCAACTTAAGCCTTAAGTCATCCAACAAACTTTTAACTGTGCTTTCAGTAATAGAGACCCCAATCCCAAGTTTTAGAAATTGGTTGAATTACACAGAACAATGTGGGTTGGACATACCAATGCCTTGTGCCCGCAATCAACAAGTATATATTTGGCATCCATCATAAGCAAGGCATTTACTAGTTCTAGCTTTAGTAAAAAAGTTTCCCAAAGTAAGGATTGCATCTTAATATGTGAAAAATAACCCACTTTGTAAGGTAGTCTAAATCTTTTCAGAAAAATTAAAAAGGACTTGATTTTCATTATTCATAATACATTTTCTCCTGTAACCAATACATAGTGTAAGTCCTGAATTTTTTCTTATTCTAGAACTTCATTCAGTTGTAGGCATTGTTCTTGAATTCAATCAGGAGTATCAATAATAGACTAAAAGTTACTTGAGGAAATAACCTGTTCATTTATCTGTTGTTTTATTTTTCTTCCAAGTACCATTAAAACATCCAACATTTGAAGTGCTAAAACGAATTCCATATATAAAAATCAACACTTAAAAAATTCCAGCAAAACTCTTCATTTTTAGGAAAATAGCACCAAACTTTCTGCTTAATTATATACTATATATTTAAATAACAGAAATAAAGTTGATTTATCTTAAATAAACTAAAGGCATTTTAATCAATATTTATCTATTACAACCTCACCAGTTTATATCCTTGACATGATCCTTAAATTAAATATCAAAATATTAAGCAGATGCTGAAGCATTCATCATCAATATTGGAATTCTGACTCATGACAGTAACACAAAACAGATGCACCCTCTGAAAAGTGACACCATCACAGTATGTGTTGGCTCGTGATTTCGGGTACTTAAAATATGAAGATGAAATATAAAATAATAGAAATCAGAGCATGATAGGTTTCTTTACTTCATTTATAAGCCACTAAAAATCCAGTATCTCCTACACAGAATGTAGAACTACACACTGGTGAATGCGGGCAGCATCCCAGGCAACCAGGAGATGCTGCTTTCCCTTAATGTAGCAGCGAGGTGACCCAGATTGAACCCCTCAGGGTTAAGGGAGGGGTTCTCACTCTTCTCACTCTTAGAAGGGTGAGAACTCCTGGGCTCTTTCAAACCAGCTAGCACATAGCAGGCATTTATGTAGTGGTGAGATGGAGCCCAGAAATGCAGTCTATCCCGAAAGCCCTGGGAGTAAGGAAGGAGCTGGGGCTCCATGGTCCCATCTCAGTAATGCAATCCCTGCACCAGGCAGCTCGAGAGGCTTTGCTAAGAAGAAAAGGGAAACAAATTCCCTTAGGCACAGTCCAGTTAGCTAATATCCTCCATGTCTTCAAAGCCCGAGATCCTTATCACTTTGCTAGCATGAGTCTACAGCTGTTTCTAGAATACACAGTGATGTGTACTCTGTGAAAATAAACAGAAAAGCCCAGGCAGACAGTGCCATGGTGCAAGTGATATAACTGAAATGTGCTCTTTAAAAGAGATATAAATGTGAGCGAGGGAGACTCCCTCAAAAGTAATGAGAAGAGGGAGCCCCACTTCTTTATTCCGGAATTAGGAAAATAAGTCAGCAGCAAGTTCAATGAGGAGGAAGCTTGAGAAACCAAAGGGGGGCACTTATGGAATAGCTTGACAGCACAATTTCAAGCTCTAAATGAAGAGTCTGAGGATTACTCTGGACAGCTGAGACTGACATATGCCTGCCTGCCTGGGTTTGAAGACTGTTTCAACCTGTGCAACCTCTGCTTCTCAAACTTCACTACATGCTAGGACCACAGGGTAGCTTTAAAAAATACTGATGCCTGGGCCCCACCCTCAGAGATTGGTATTTAATTGCACTGGGGTGCAGCTTGGGCACTGAGTTTTCAAATCGTCCTCAAGTGACTCTAAGAATGTTCAGCTAAGGTTTAGAACCACTGATGAACAACCTGAGTTATTTGTAAAATGAAGATAATTGATAGCAACTACCTTTTAGGATTATTGCAATGATTAAATATGATAATGGAGAGAAAGCACTTAGCACAATGTGTGGCACACGGAAAGCCCTCAATAAATGCGAGTTATTGTCAACCTCACCACGAAGGGCACTAGGGCAAGGACTGTCTTGTTAGCATAAGAAGTCATGCTTACCTTGGCACACATTTTGCTCGCTCTGCTCATAACCGGCTGCACACTGGATGCGGTGAGACGGGTTGGAGGGAATGCGCTGAGGGTCAGCAGGGTTCCGTCGGATGACAAAGTTGTTTCGGCCAGTCTGCACTTCAGGGCCCGCGACTGCAGCAGCGCTGGCGACAAAACCGCCCCCGGGTACTGCTCCACTGGCGGCCATGCCACCAGCAGCTACACCCCCTGAGGCTGCGGCTGCATTTGCAGCTGCACCCGCACCTTCAGATGCCGGTGTTTCCTGCTGAGGTTGTTCATTATTGACAATAATCTGGGCTGTTTTAGGAAGGCACAGGTATCCTCCATAGTGGTTGACACATTTCATTCCACCTTTGCAAGCGTCTGGGACAATGTCACATTCGTCAATATCTGTGGTCAGTGATAAAATAAGCCAGGTATCTTCTTAGAGGGAAAGCTGAACAGGTAAATATACATGCATGCCTTTTTGGCACAATACAAACAGTACAGGAAAGCTGACATACGAGAGACAGACAGAGAGCTATGTTCACAGGGGAGTCTTTGTGTTGGCTCACCTTTGCACTGCTGTCTTACAGGATCCCACTCATATCCATCTGTGCATTGCTGGGAAGAAAACATCAAAGATGAGACCAGGAAACAGTTAACTGACATATCCATTCCCTAAAAGGTCACTTTAAAAGTCTTATTCTTATGACAACGATCCTGGTGCTAAAGTCCTAGACATATTGCGAGGTAGGTAGTGGAACATTGTCTGGCTTTAAAAAAAAATTCTTTTTAAAGTCATGTCTGTGCATTGGAGAGTTTCAAGGGCCCCTCTGCAATCATCAGCTGCCTCTCATCACTCTGTTGAATTTAGTACAGTTGTCCATCACCATCTTCTTTTATTCAACTTCTTTTCTTCCTGAATTGATACTAACCTTTTTTGACCTCTTGCATTTCTCTTTTTTATTTGTCCCTTCTTCCACACTATAAATTTTACCTAAAAGATTCCACCTTCTTCTTTTCAGCCTATGGCTCTTCCCTCTCTCTAAGTCCCTTGCAGAGCACACTCCAGCCCGTTGCTTTCCTTATCATCCCTATTCAGCCAAGTCCCACACCTCCCCCTCAGACCTGGCCTGCCTCCTGGCTTCAGTTCCTTCAGACCTTTTTTGGGTTATACACGAAACAAACCATCTATCAAGCACTTTCTCATCCCAGGCACTATCCTAGGTCCTGGGATACAAAGATGAGGAGGACCTTGTCCCTGTCCTCAAGCAGCTCACAGACCAGGAGATGGGGAGAGTGATGGAGAAGCTGGAACATGGTAGTGGGCCAGGTGCCATAATGGAAGCATTGTGTGGTAGGAGTGGTGGAATCTGCCTGGGCTGTGGAGGAGAAGGCTTTACAGGGAGGGGACAAATGAATTGGGTCTTATTGGGTAAGCAGGATTTTTCCAGGGAGATATGAGAATTTTAGGAAGAGAGGCCATGGTGAACAAAGTCACAAAACTGTTAAAGAGAAAGAGAGCTGCAAGTAGCTCAGAGTGGGGTATAGGATAAAGTCACAGAGGTAGACAGGTCCAAACTTGGGAAGCCTTTCTTCAGCATTGAGAGGAATTGGATTCTACCCTGAAGATTAGTGATTCTTAAGCTTTATTATGCTTAAGAATCACCCAGGATGCTTATTAAAATGGAGATCCCTGGACCCAGCCAAAAGATCCAATTCTGTAGGTCTCGGTGGGGGCCTGGTAATCTGAATTCCCAGCAAGCATCCTAGATGATTTGAATGTAGGGATTCTTTGGGCCACTTCTTGAGAAATATTGCTGTCAGTGACAAGAGGCCATTGAAGAACTTTTAAGCTCAGGGAAAACAACTTGATCAAATGTGCATGTGAGGAAGTCACGTGAAGAACATGCTTTGGGAAGGACTGAGCAAAAGTGGAGTAAACAAACAAATATAAATTCTTTTGATGGAGCTAAGAGTTGATTTTGAACATGAGATGCCTGGTGAGTCAATAACTAAATGGAGGCAGAGAGATCAGTTTAGATATTTGACTGATATATAAAATGAGAGAGTGAAAACAGAATTCACTTTATCTCCCCAACTAGTTCTTTCTAGTTTCCCCAACACTGTCCCAGGCACTTTTCTCAGGAAACCAGGATTATAACTTTAATATCAGCATTGACATTTCCAATGATTTTCCCTCAAGGTCTGCTGACTTTGAGTCCATTTCTACATCCACCACATTGATACAGGCCCTCCTAGTCTCATGACTTGCAAGGCTCCTTACCTATCTCCATCTCTCTATATTCTGTACACAGCTTCCATGACAATTTCTTGCACTTGGTTATGTCACTTTCCATCTAAGAACTCACAGTGGCCTGCAGACTGTTCATCTCCCATTATCACCATTTCTAGTTTCTTCTCAAAACCCAGCTCCAGCCAATCTCACCGTATCACCTTCTAGACTTGTCTTGCTCGTTTTTACCTGCAGCCTTTGATTATGCCATTCCCTCTAACTCAGGTGCCCCCTCAGCCTCTCTAATCAATCCAAAGTCATCACTTCCTTCAAGAACTAGCACAGAGTTCCATTTGCTCCAGCATGCCATCACTTGGATTACTCACCTCCTTGCTTTTCTATTTCATTAACAATTTGTATAATCTGTGTAATAATATTATTTCCTTCTACTTATTCAGGAACGTTGTAGCTTGTAGTTTTCAAGAGTGTTTTTCCAGGGTAAACTCTGAGATTAAGGGCTGAATTTTCTTAGTAAATAAATGAATTATTTTGATAGGGCTGAAGCTTGCTTATGCACATGGTAGATACTTGATGCTTAAACAGCTGAATGGACCCTATTTTTAACATATGGGGATATGAGCCATCCTCCTAAAAACTATCTTTCAAAACAGGACAAATGGCAGTTCAGCTGGATAATTTGTGTGGTAAATAGAGAAGACTTACACGTAGATCCTGTACATTTAATGTGGCTCTATTATTGAACAAGCCTAGACTGAATTTAGTTGTCTGTTTATACCACTTGTTAGCTATGTAACCTTAAGCAAGTTAGGCAACCTGTCTGATCTTTAGTTCTACTATCAACAGAAGGAAGATGATATCACTTACCTCTAATTTTGCTGTGAGGATGCAAGGAGATTGTGTCTCCATAGTACAGTTGTTAATAAATAGTTATCTCTTGCCCTTTAACCATGAATTATTAGGCATACACAGTTTAATAGAGAATAGATCTAATTTTAGCACAAAAAGGGTCTCATATTTGTAATATTACTGTTACAATAATAGTGAAACTAGTTAGTGGTCTTAAATTTACAGTGTTTAATCCACAGGGAACTTATTCTGCTAAAGATGAATAAGATTTAGGTGATAAGGAAAGGGAGTGTGAGAAATGCAACTGTAAAAGCAATAAAATCTTTTATTAGATGATTACAAAAGTGGGTAGCTAATTTGATTTTAGGTCTCTGAGAAGGTAGGAAGTTTTCTCTGAATAACAAAATATTTTCTTTTAAAGATAAACAACACATGCGTTCATGTCTCTTGCCTTATTTATCTTCCGCAGAGGAAGCAACTACATTTAACATTAACAAAATATTTACATTAAACTCTATTTGATTTAGAGTTGATCTGAACAACAACAAGGAACATTTGCCAGATGAATACAAACATTCTAGGGGTAACATGGTACCAAAAAGTGAGATAATGTTTATTATCAGTAATTGATATTAGCTCACTTTTAAGAGTTTTATTTTCAAAAAAATTTCACATTCTTTTAATTAGGATTACTTAATTTTAAGTTGGAAACAAATAGAGAAATGTGTTTTTCATATTCCAATTCAGGACAAATGTCACTGGCCTCACAACATTGCTTAAAGATTGGAGAGCAAAACACAGAGATGCATACAACTCCCCCAGCAGCGAGGTTAAGTACTGTCCTCCTCTGTTCTCACCACATCCACTCCTGGCAGTGGAAGGAGGTCAGGTGATATTTCCAATATTTTCTTAAACATTGGTTATACCCATGCAATTGCTTGCTTAATCATACTGGGAATTTCATATATGCTAATTAGAAAATTCACAACCAAATTGTATACACTGCCTTTAAAAATCACTTAAAATTATTTTAAAAGAAGTTTTTCCAAGTTTTACTGCTTCCCGTCAACACATCAAGTCTATTTGAATGGCATTTATGAGTTATCAGTTATACTCTAACTGAATACACAGGCTTTATAAATTCAGGAAAGGTCACTTACATGAGACTACAAATCACTCGCAGAAATGAGGCACTGTATTTTATACGTTTAACATTCTTGTTTGACTTGAGTCCCATTCTAAAAGTTTTGGGTTCATTTGCATGTGGGTTCATTTGCATGTATAGAGGAATCCAGGCTTCAGGATTCCTCACATCCAGTGCTTTATTGAATGTGTTGGAATGTAACTTTACTTGGGTTTCAGTTTATAAAAGGTTTCCTTTTTTGGCCTTGCACAAATCATTACACTTCGGCCACTATCTCAATTGGTGATCTAGATGAACTTTTGAAAGGACCAAAGATAATTTACAAGGAATCTTAAACGTAAACTGTGCGAAGGCGTTGTTTAATTTACTACCCTTCACAGAGTACAGCCCACATACGCTGGCAGGGGTGGGTAAAGTCTCTCTAGTGTCACAGAATCCCGCTGAACTGCACTTATCTCAAATTCCATCACCCCTTACCGTGTACGTGATGGTTTCTTCGGTGTCCTGTGACTTGACCAACGCCAGAGTCAGCATAGCCAGGGAAAGGGCCTTCAACATCGTGAATCTCAAAGAAAACACGGGACAAATTGATGCTTAGTATCTGCTGCGGGGGAAATAATAAAACTTTAGCTGTGAAGTAACAAGCGAGGAAGGGAGAGTGGAGGAGGCAGAGGCTCCAAGGTATTCGACTTCCAATCTTCTCTCTCATCTCCCCTCCCCCTCCTCAAAGCGTGGCCAAACCAGGCTTGAAAGAAACACGCTGGAGAAGTGCATTTCACATTACTCCAACCGACTGCACTGAACATATACAAAGGATATACAGGCGTGCATTTTATGCTGCATCTACATAGCAGGCTCCAGAAAGAGGAGGTGGAAGGGAAAGAACAGAACGTAATCAACTCCAAAGGAGGATTTTCTCTCGGGGATGGAGGTTTCTGTATGCTCACATGCTGTGAGTTAAGTTTCTTTCATAGCTCAGCAGAAATACCTGCGAGCCACTATGAATTACCTTGGCCTCAAACTTTTGTTAAAACAAAACACCTAAAAACTCGGGGAGCAATCTCCTCTCAGTTCGAGTGGAATACCTGCCCTTCAGAGCTCTCTCGCACAAACCCTAGCATAAACTCGCATGGTGCCATGTCCGCGCTCTTCTCTGCGCACAGCTTTTTGTTAAAATGCTCCAGGTTGTACGGAGGAGTAACCCGAAGTGTCGGATTCCCCTGTTCCTTATCAATTCCCGGGTTCCCGACATCCTGCCCTTCAGAATAGGTGCGGCCCAGGGCCCGAACCCGCGGACCACACAGCGATCCGGGTACCCTTTTCGGGGCGGTGGGCCTGGCGCCCGGAGGGAGATGAGGTCCCCTTTCTTAACATAACAGGCGGTCCCCGGAGCTTAGCGCGTCAGCTTCTAAGCGGCTCCTGTGGAATCCAGGTGCGGCTTAAATCTCGCACACAGGCCCCCTGAAACTTTCAGGTCCACAGTTCCGGGCAAAGTCGTGCCGGTGGCTGTCCGAGCGCACACACATGCCCATCCCATCAGATGTCACCCGGTCCTCGTACAGGCTGAGAGACTGCATTGAGACCGCACACCTCTGCCTCTCTGCCGGAGATCCAGCACAGTCCGGGGCAGTAACTCGTTCTCGGGTACGCGCGTTCCTTCGCCCCTCCAGGTCATCCCACCTCACCCCGCTTCCCCCCACCCCCCTCCTCTGTGTGGACCCGAGGGCACTGGGTACGCTCCATGCACCCCCACCCCCCGCACGGGGGGCACCTACCTGCGCCGTCGCGCTGCGCTCCAGGCCCCAGCAGCGAGGGGAGTGAGTTGGGGAGGGCAGCCCCGTGGGTCTGAACTGGTGAGATCTGGCAGCTGCAGCGGTAGCAGCGGCAGGAGGAGGAGGAGGAGGAGGAAAGAGAGGGAGAGGGAGACGGAAAAGGGGAGGGCAGAGGGGGGCGGAGAAGGGAGCTGAGGGAGGCGCAAGGCTAGAGCCCAGCGCAGCAAGCCCGGCGGGATTGTGCAGCTGGGCTCGCACCCTTTGCTCCCGCGTCCTCTCCGACGCCCTGGGCCTGCTTGCCCTCGCCAGTTCCCCTCGCTTGCGGTTCCCAGACACCCCGGAATCTCCGTAGTGCTTTGCTTTTCGGGCGCCAGAAATGAGAGGCTGAAGATGGCACATTTGGCATGTGATTTGAAATCAGACTTAGAGGGTGTTTGCTTCCTCAAAGGGAGAAAAATGATCATCTATGCATTGAACAAATATCTGTGAGCCTACTATGTACCAGGTGTTGGGAGTAGGCCCAACGGAACACTAACAAAGTTGTGAGGTGGATGTTTATTTTTGTTCTCACCCCTCCTCCTTATAGAGCACTTTGCTCATTTATTGCTGCTCTCCTCTCCAGTGGTTCATTTGTCCCTACATAAAGCATTCAAAATTTCACCCTTATTTTTCATACTAATGGTGGTATTTCCAGAATTTAGAGAGAAAATATATATATTTTTTCCAGTCTTGTCAAATCATACCACACAGATTGTGGTTATCTCTGAAGGCTCCAACTCTATAGTCAAGTTAACAGTTGGCCTCCAAGGCAGCTGTGTCTTCCAAGAAGCAAATAGCCAAATACAATTTCATGAATGAGCAACCTGCAAACTGAAGAGGTTATGTACGCACTTTGTCTCTGTCCATGGGGAGTGTGTGGGAATGGGAGGTAGGCAGATGGTGAGGAGAGGAGCAGCTCTCCCTTCCCTGCTGACCTGATGGAAGGTGGTGGAGACTGCAGGAAAGAGGCTGATCAGGTAGAAGCCTCTCTCATCTCTGGGACATCCAGTAGGGCACCCAGTCCTTGCCAGGTTGGTAGCAAGGCATGCACTATTGGACAAGGTCAGAGATTTTCCACAACTCTGAATTTTACTTGAGTATACGGATTTTGCTAATTGTATTGAAGATTTTTACTACCAAAATTCTAGTGAGGTGTTTTTGTTTGTTTGTTTGTTTTAATCATGAATGACCTCCAGACTTTTTGCTATGCAAAAAGATTTGGCCAGATGTTTTCTTTTCTTCTTTAGAAATTTTCTTACCTTCCTTAGTCCTTTTCCCAGAAAAAGTGGGGTAAAAACTCTCAAATTTCTATCTCCAGCATGGAACCCTTCTTGTATATCCATCTGCAGACTTGAAGTCTCCATCTGGATGTCTAATGAACATTTCAAATTTAACATGCCTGCTGATTCTCACCCTTTCTCCCAGCCTACCCCACCCCAAAATTTTACCATCTCAATTAATGGCAATTCATCTTTCCAGTGGTACAAAGTCCAGGATCATGGAATCATCCTTAATTTCTCTTTTACTTGTACATCCTCCATTCAATCTTTCAGAAAATTCCTTGTCATCTCCTTTCAATCAAAGTTCTAAGCCACATCCATCTTCCACCTGGATAATTCCAACAGCCTCCTAATTGGTCTGCCTACTTACACCCTTGTTCTCCTTAAGTCTTCAGCAGAGAATCCCCAGTTGGTTCTTTTCAAAATCGAAGTCAGGTCATGTTGCTCCTTCACCCAAACCCCTCTAGCGGCTCCCCAACTCTCAGAGTAGAAACCAAAGTCCTCACAATGGCCTACAAGGCCCTACTCATCTGGCTTCCCATTTTCCCTCTCACCTCATCTTCTGCTCTCTCTCTCTCTTGTTCGCCACGCTACAGCCAGGCTGTTCTTGCTTTCTCAAACATATTGGCTTCTACATTGGCTTTTCTTTCTTTTTGGATCCTCTTAACCCAGGCATTGCATGGCTTCTTTCTTCAGGTCTTTGCTCCACAGTCATTTTTTCAGTGAGACTTTCCTTAACTACCCCATCAAAACTGACTTCCATCCCTTAGCAACCTGTACCCACCCTCCCTGCTTTATTTTTCTCCATAGCATGCATCACTCTTTTTTTTTTAAAGATTTGTACTTATTTATTTCTCTCTCCTCCCCTCATTGTTTGTGCTTGCCATGTCTGTTTGTTGTGTACTCTTCTTCTTTTTGGAGGCATGGGAACCGAATCCTGGACCTCTAATGTGGGAGGGAGGCATCTAATCGCTTGAGTCATCTCTGCTCCCTGCTTTGTTGGGTGTCTCATTGTGTTTTTCCTCCTTGTGTCTTTTTGTTGCATCATCTTGTTGTGCCAGCTCTCTTTCTTGCTCATTTTCTTTATGGGGCACTGGGAACTGAACCTGGGGCCTCCCATGTGGTAGGCAGGAGCTCAATCTCTTGAGCCACATCTGCTTCGCACATGCATCACTCTTTAACATTCTATGTAACTTATTTACTTTATTGTCTTCATGGGGGCAGGGAATTTTGTATCTGTTTTGTTCCCTGCTTTTGTCCTAGCATTTAGAAAAGTGTCTAGTATATAGGAGGTAGTCAATAACTATTGTTGAATAAATGAATAAATTAATATAGTAGGCGGCATGGAGTAGTAGAAAGAGCTCATGCCCCAGCTCTATTTACCACTTGTGTGACTTGAGGTTAGTGGCTTTGCTTCTCAGCTGTTCTTATCTGCAAAGCGAGGACAATAAAGCAGACTAAATGAGACAAAATATGTAGATTATCTCACAAAGAGTAGATATTTCAACACATTTTGTTTCCTTTATTAGTAAAAGCCAACTGGGAATGAGGCACACATCATAGGCTAGGTCCCAAACTACTTGCTCTTGTTCTCATTTAACCTACAACAACCCCATGTGGTGTCAACTATTAGTATCCATGTTTTACAGCTGAGCCGTAATAGTAGCTTTTCAAGACCCAACATCTGTCCATGAGAGCACAGTACATGTTCTTGGATTATCTTTCCTGGGAAGGTTGTGAGTAAAACTAGCAAAGAATAAAGATCTATTGTAGGTGGCACAGAGGAGCGAGTACTGCATTCAGAGCCTGGAGCTGTGACCTTGTCCTGGTTTTGTCATGAATCAACCAAGTGAGTTGAGCTAAATCAGCCCCTCTGAGCTTCAGTTTCAAGAATTGAAGCCAGTAACCTCTAAGGTACTTTCAGCTCAAAATTAAATGCAAAACCAGCAGCAATAACAAGTCAAGGAGGTTAGGTCCTCTAGCAGGTTTCATGATTGGATGGAGCTGAGGGATTCTGGAAATTACATGCAATGCTGCAGACTCAGACTGCTGGGTTTGAATCCTGGCTTCTCCACTTATTACCAATGTACCTTGGACAAATCTAGTTTGTTTTAGATCAGCTTTATTGAGGTATAATTAACATATAAAAAACTGTGCCCACTTAAAATATAGAGTAAATTGATATATTTTGACAGATGTATACATCTCTTTAGCCGCCACCACAATCAAGATACAGACTATTTCTATCAACCCCTAAAGTTCCCTCGAGCCCCTTTACAGTCCATCATTTATTTATTTTCTGTTCCTAGAGAATTGTTTTGCCTGTTCAAGAAGTTCATATAAATGGATAAATGGAATCATAGAATATATACTCTTTTGTGCCTGGTTACTTCACTCAGCATGTTTTTGAGATTTATCCTCATTATTAAGTGTATTAGGAGTTCATTCCTTTTTATTGTTGAGTAGTATTTCATTGTATAGATATACCCTAATTTGCTTATACATTTACCTGTTTATGGATATTTGGATAGTTTATGAATAAAGTGATTATGAACATTCATGTACAAGTCTTTGTGTGGATATATATTTTCCTTGCTTTTAGGTAAATACTTAGGAATGAAATTGCTGGGACATGTGGTCCAGGTATGTTTAACTTTATGAGGAAGTGCCAAACTGTTTTCCAAAGTGACTGTATCATTTTAAATTCACACCAGGAATATATGAGAGTCCAGTTACTCCACATTCTTGCCAAGACCTAGTATTGTCAGTAATTTTTAATGTTGGGCATTCTGGTGAGTATGTAAGTGGTATTAAACTGTGGATGTAATTTGCATTTCTTTGATGTCTATTGATGTTGAGCTTTCCTTTTTTCATATGCTTATTGTCCATCCATTTATCTTTACTTTGGGAAGTATCCATTCAAATCTTTTGCCAATACCTTTATTGTTTTTTTATTATTAGTTATAACAGTTTTTAAGATATGTATTCTTCCTACAATCCTGTGTCAAATGTACATATATTTTTTTTCTCCCAACCTTTTCATTTTCTTAGTGCTAACATTTTAAATTTTGATGAAGTCCAATTTATTAATTTTTGTCTTTTGTGGTTTGTGTCCTAGCTAAGAAATCTTATCTTGTGGTTTGTGTCCTAACTGAGAAATCTCATCTTGGGCAAAACCTTTAAGCTCTCTAAACCTCAGTTCCTGCTTCTGTAAAATGGAAAGGATACTAGTTTTTACTTATTAAGGGAATTGTGAGAATGCAATGAGAAATCCACGACAAATACTCAATTCCTGTGAATGATTATTCTTAGATATTAGAAGGTATTATGTGGGTAGGTTTAGTAGAATCTTACTTCTTCCCAACATAACTCCAATTTATTTAGATACCTGTATCAGTTTCTCAGTTGCTAAAATAAATACCATACAATGGGTTGGCTTGAGCAATGGGAATTTATCAGCCCACTGTTTTGAGGCTAAGAGAAGTCAAAATGGAGGCATCATCAAGGAGATGCTTTCTTCTCAAAAACTGTGGAATGCCAAGATCAGTGCCAGCAATTTTTGGTCCTTGGCTTTTCAGTTACATGACAATGAATATGATGGCATATTCTCCTTCCTCTTCCTAGTTGTGTTGTCTTCCAGCTGCTGGCTGCTCTCTGTGACTTCTCTTTCTGTGTCCAATTTCCTTTGCTTATAAGGACTTCCGCCATATTGGATTAAGGCCCACCCAGTTTAGGCACACTTTAACTAATGACATCTTCAAAGGTCCTATTTACAAATGAGTTCACATCTACAGGACCAAGGGTTGGGACCTCACTTTGCCTTTGTGGGAGTCATGATTCAATGCCCAATAGTACTCTTCCCCTTTCTAGCCTTAGGGGTATCTCCAGCTAGTCTAAAGATAAAATAATGGCAGTGGGGTTCTCCTGCTTTTGCTTCAGGGGTAGGCCATTGTTCCATTGTAGACCAGTCTGAACTGCAATTTCTTTTCCCTAGTTAAGGGAAAGGTTTTCCTGGGTCACACTGGAGAGAAGGAAGGTGCTTCTTGCCCCAGTTGCCCTCACCAGTCACATCACAGCAGCGGGGAGGGAAGCCAGGCTGAGCACAAAGCTGAAGCTTGCTGTGGATGGCCAGCAGAATGGACGAACCTGGATCCTTGAAGTATTGTTCATAGGATGATGCAACGGGTCATGATAATTTTAGGGACCCCTGCAATGTTTTAATTTTTTTAAAAATCAGAAGAAAAAATGAATAGCCAGGAATTTAACAGTCAGGAAGGCAGCACTGTCTCTCTTAACAGGCTTTGAATACCTCTTTTTAAAAAAGCAAACAGTTTTTTAAAGGTAGTCACATGCTCCCTAGTTTGCCAGATATTATATTATAGTATCACAAAGAAATATTTGTATTTTATGGTTTCTTTAATATTTCCCTTTTCAAAAATTCCCTGAAAAAATTAAGTCTTAAGGACCCACATTGATCTTTAATTAATTGTCATGGAGTCCACAAGTCCTTGTATTTAAAACCTGGTTAAGAATATTCACTGGTGTGTGGTTAATTAGAAAGTAAAATCTATGAGAAAAATGAGTTTGGAAAGAAAGCAGTGGGGGAGTGGATGTAGCTCAAATGATTGAGTGCCTGCTTCCCATGTGAGAGGTCCTGGGTTCAATCCCCGTTACCTCCTAAAAAAAAATAAATAAGGAAGTAAGAGGTGCACGAGGGATTAATAGAAGGGAAAGCAACTTGTGCTGATTTGCCTGGGACTTTTCCGGACTTTTGTGCTGAAAGTTCAATGTTGTGGAAACCCCTCAGTCCCAGGCAAACTGGCACGGTTGGCACATTAAAGGTGTGGTAGAAAGAAAATTGGATAAGTAATCAGTTCTTGCCAAGTTACTTAACTTCTGTGGACCTCAGTTTCCTCATATGTAAAAAGGGGATAATAATTCTTATAGTGCTTTTGTGAAGAGTAAATAAAAGAATGCATACACCCCAAATCCTTAGTAGATTTCCTTGTTCCTGATCATCGTAACTGATCATGCATCAGCCTGTATTGTGAGATTCATTGTATGAGAGTGTAAATGAAGTTGTCAAGATGGTGAATTTTGTTAGTAATCCTCTCTAGTTTATGGGATATTTACAAAAGGCAAGGTCTGGACTTAGTCTGCTGAAGTTTGATGGCTGGGTCATGGAAATGTATGGCCAGTACTGAGCAGCAATTTGAGGTGAAGGTATTTATAGAATAAATGGCTCTGAGGAAACTAAAGTTTTGAATTTCAAGGGGCTCATAAAATTATTCTTCCTTACTGATAATAAATAGTAATAACACACTGCTAGGAACTGTAGTAAGAATTTTTATATATGCTAACTCAATAGCACTATTATTATCCCCATTTCACTAAGAAGGAAATTGAGGGACTTTCCCCAGGTCATGTAGCTAGAGTGTACCAGAATGGGGGTTCAAAACCAGACAGTTTGCTGTTAGACCCCTGCTCTAAATGCTCTTCTACGTTACTCCCTCTTCACCCCCAGCTGAATTTAGGATTGCAGGGAAAGAACAGAGGCATGGATGATTTATTCATTGTAGAGAACTAGACATGCAAATCGGACGCAGAGATAGAGCAGACTGCAATTGGAGATTGTACTAAATTCCCCTTCCTAAATTGATGTGAGCTCAGAGGAATCTGAGACTTTAGATTTGAAAGGAGACTTTAAAGATTTGAGGATCTATTGGGTGAGGAAAAAAAACAAGTCAAAAATTTTCAGAAGAGATTCCTAGATGTCAATGACCATGAAATGTGCTTTAAGTCTCCGTAACCTTTGGAGATATCTGAATTAAGCCTGTCCTAACAGGGTAGCTCAGTTCTAGGAATGGCTGTTTGAGGTGTAGGCTAACTGTGCCCAACAGTGACCCACAGTGGGTATCCCTGGCATTTTTCAGACCAACTAATGAATTTCAGGATTAGCCCACAATTTCTGGCCATGTGGCCAGGCAACATTTAGGTCTACTCGACTTGGAAGAGTATATTCTCTTATGAAGCTGTCCAAAGGGAAGCTGAAATTTGAGCCAGATTTGAGTGAATAAGCCTCTGCCTATCATACAAAGAGTTCATTTGTTAAATACCAGTATTCTTGGTTAGACGATAAAACTGATCACTGACTATTGCTTTCTTGGTAGTATGTTATTGCAAGAATAATGTTGATTACATTTTTTATTGGGTTGCTTTCATATTAATGTTTAGATATTCAATATTTTTGAATAGCTAAGTTTACCATTACTATTTGTGACAATATTCTCGTGGTGAACACACATATGCATTTCTGATATACTTGCCATTGCTGAAACAAGTTGTATGCCCTTCCAAGAGATACTTCTAATATCCTTTTTAGTGCTAAAATTCTTTGTTCTGTGTTGTCTTTAGTCAGTGAATTGGAATCAGCATCTGGCCAAGAGAAAAGATGAACTGAAATGAGATTTTTGTAGATGCTTTTAATATATATATATATTTCTGAATATATGTATAGGGAGAGTACATATATATATACACATATAAACACAATTACAATTTTACACTGAAGATAATATGTATTTATTAAATTGATTGCTAAAATACCCCCCAAACATTAATCCATGTGGCTGGTGGCCTGTGCTTCAGAAGAAGACTCACTGAATTACGTGGTGGCTGGATTGCAGCTTTAGTCTCAAAGCATATTGTCAAATATGCGTTATGTGACATTAATTTGCTCAAGTATGCCACTGGTTATTTCTTTGTTTTAGTGAGTGCCAGATGTATTCTTCTTGAGAATATATTTAGCGAAATTCTCTTCCTGAATGCCAAACGGACATGAG
Organism: Dasypus novemcinctus; assembly: GCF_030445035.2. Lineage (NCBI taxonomy): Eukaryota > Metazoa > Chordata > Mammalia > Cingulata > Dasypodidae > Dasypus > Dasypus novemcinctus. The sequence goes on from NC_080689.1 coordinate 45,043,284, forward strand.
AAAACTTGCAGTCATCTGGAGCTTGTAAGTTGTTCTGAAATTTTTGGAATTTTATTGGAGGCTTGATTTCATCATAGAACAAAGAATACCTTGGATGAATAAAAAACAAATCAATCAGAAATGATTGGAACCAGTAATTAGAATTTCTTTGGAGAGAGAAAATGTATGATGTAAATCCACTCTTTTGCAAAAAAAGATTGCTTTCTAACAAATTATCAGATCTTTCAGAGCAACTTCAGATGCAGACACAGATGTGAAATTTTATTTTGTTTTTGACTATAAGTTTCTCCCGCTCCCATTTCTAAGTTAACTTTTCCGGAAATTTCATTTGGCTAATGAAGGCTGATGGAGTTTCAAGATGATTGCGTAATGGAGCATGACATTGAAAATGTCCTCTGAAAATTAGTAATTTTATTTCAATATGCAATTTAAAGAACTGGATCATCCATAATATTTTGACTTTCAGAATTGTCTATGTTCTACTTTCCAATTTTATTTTACCTTACTTGAATTTTTTTTTCCCCTTCACTTTGTAGATTTTTATTAAAATAGAAATGCTCTTTTGTAGGGGGAAATGGGAAGGACAAATGAGTTTATATGGCTATGAGTCTCCAAAAAGAGCCGGGAGGTTATCAGAGGGGTCACCCTTATGCACACCTCAGCAGAGTCCCAGAGACAGATAAAGTAGATACAACCCCAGGTATTGGTTCTTCTGAGGGCTACAGAGACCCACAGGTTCTATGGTCATGGCAGATGGAGTTCAGTGCCATGTCAGTTGGCCCTATTTTGGAGTTTGTGTTTCTGTGTGATGGAGCTGGACTCAGATGTGATCTTTGTTCACAAGACTCTCTTGTTACTTTTACCGGATCTGTAGTTGGCGCTAGGGTTTAGTGTCTACCCAGGGGACCTGAATCTCTGGACTGAACATGTGATAGCCAGACCCTGAGCCTCAACAGACTTGCAACTCCTACACTCTGGTTTATTGCTCTTACCCCACTCAGCTAACATGGAGGTGAAGAAGGTCAACCACCACACCAGGGAGCCAAGAGTGCCTACAACTGAAAGCAGGAGAATTGCATCCAGCATCCATGTGGAATCTAAGCCCCCTCTTGATATAGATGTGGAGTGGACGCAAACATTCTAAGGTCCACAGGATGGAGGAATAGAGTATGGATTAGAGTGGACTTACTGATATTCTATTCATGAACTATTATGATTAGTAATCGAAGAGAATGTGGCATTGGTGTGGAGAAAGTGGCCATGGTGGCTGCTGGGGGAAGGGAGTGGGAGGAAGAGATGTGATATGGGAGCATTTTCGGGGGTTGGAGTCGTCCTGGGTGGTGCTGCAGGGACAGTTACCGGAATTGTATCTCCTCCCATGGCCCACTGGGTGGACTGTGGCAGAGTGTGTGCTATGGTGTGGACCATTGACCATGAGGTGCAGCGGTGCTCAGAGATGTATTCACCAAGTGCAATGAATGTCTCATGATGATGGAGGAGGTTGTTGTTAGGGGGAGAGGAGTGGGGTGAGGTGGGTGGGGGGTATATGGGGACCTCATTTTTTGAATGTAACATTAAAATAAATAAATAAATAAAATGCTCTTTTGTGATTACTGCCCTTTTGTAAATATGGTATCTTAACACCGATTACGGGTAATAAAACAGGTTGTAAAATCACTTTGAAATTTTTAAATTAATTTTTTAGGGAACAGTGGCTCAAACAAAATCAAAGAACTTGTGTATGTTGTAATCTAGAATTTTTAAAAAAAATGTGTAATAGCATTAGTAAGACTAATTTATGATTTTTTCCTTGGTATGCCCTATACTATACCAGTGGAATTGCCGAAACCGAAGTCTAAAATGGAATGGGTGTTATTATTTTCTCTCTGCACCTGGAGGAATTTTAAATCATAAATTATTTTGATAAACTAGCATTGACTAACTTCTTTCTCACTGTAGAATGTGCAAAGGTTGGGGAAAAACTTTCTACTTGGAATTTATAGTATGCAGCTAATGGATAAAATATAAGGAATGACATATCTGACTTTTATTGTTGATTACATAGGGCAAATGTGGAAATTCTATTCAAGGTAAGAGGTTAAAAGTTTACATATCCACAAGGGAGATATTGGCAGGATATTGCTTGGATTTATGTTTTTGTGTTTTCTTTTTAAATAATTATTTTCAAGCCAATGCTTCAATTGTAGTTAATTTTTGAAAGGGCCAAGAATTATAAAACGCTATTGAATTTGTTCAATTCATTTGGAAGAATGGCAGACAAGAGTTTCCAAACTAATTTAAGTACAGTTGAATTCATTTTGCCATAAAAAGGAAAAAAGATGAAAAAAAGGGGATCTTATCAACCATCTCCTCCAACTCCCTCATGAAACTTGGAGCTTAGATGACTCGTCCAAATATACAACTAGTTAATGGCAGAGCTGAAGACCAGAACTAGGTATCTTTACTCCTTGTCTTTGGAAATCCCACTTCTCTACACTTTCTATCATGTAGAACCTCTTTATTTGATGCAATTAATCTGCACCATTATCATCCACCCATAAAACACATATTGAGCACTTGAGTGACGCATGTTTCCAGTCCTTGTAGAGCTGTTGGGTGGAGCCAACATGTACAAATGTGGAATGACAGGATGAAGTGGATGCTATTTCAGCCAGGCTGTGATCTTCTAGGGGCAGGGACAATGTTTGTATAGCCCACATTGCAGAATATGCCCTTTGAAGGTTTATGCAGGATGTACTTTGCCTGTGGAGATTTCTCCACTATACTTTAAATCTTCTTGTCTGCTCTGAATTCTGTCCCATTACCTTCTATTTAGGAGTCCTCCTTTCAGCTTACAATCCCTTCAGACCAATTCACTTGGTCAGGCTACTTTTGACTTTGTTATCTCTTCTAAAGGTTATCTTTTATATAATTTCTCTGCACACAATGCCCTGAAGCCCTTGAGCAAGTGAGCCTCATACATATTTGCCCCTGCTGTGAGCTCCTGGGGCTCCGTGCCCAGCCTATCCTAATGTCCCAGGCCCCACCTGTCTGGGAGCTGAGGTTGGACAGCTTTATCTTTGTATTGCTGAGGACAAGCTTATAGCCTGGCACTTGGTACAGAGTCAAAAGATGCTTGTGTAATGAGTAGTATAGACACTTTATAGTATCATCCTCATCCTCATCCTTCTCACCTTTTTATGAATGTTTATCTTGGAGAGACTGGCGAGCACCATGTGTGACTGTAAAATGTATCATGAGCCAATTGATTACAAACAGATACATGAGTAAAACCTACCCACTCTTAGGCTTGAACGTCCAGGTAGTGGATTAAATACTTGGAAAATTCTATGAATAAATGGTCATTTTTCTTCTTTTCTCTATATTGTAAAGACTTAGTTTGAATATAAGTTCATGCTATATGAAGGGATTATTTTCTCTTCCCTCCAAGGAACTATCTAATCAATGTTAAGAAAATGGAATTGTGCTGTATCCACATGCTGAGTTTTCTGTCACTTAATCTTCTTTTAAGCACTTGCAGAAAATCTGGGCTGGATCTAATTAATAACTAGTAACTACTAATTTAACAATAATATGTGAATAAGCTATTTTTAGGCAAAATAAGCTATATTTTAGATAAGTAAAAAATGCTTGATTTTCTTCTACAGAAGTATATTAAAGGAGTATAGCAATAGGTTTAAAATTTAGTCTTATTAACTTTCATGCCAATGTGCTGGAGGTGCAGTTAATGTTGGGGTTTAAGATATATTTAGGGGATTTGAATCTCTGGACTGACAATGTGATAGCCAGATCCTGAGCCTCAACAGACTCCAGCACCTACAATCTGATTTATTGGACTTACCACACTCAGCTAAGATGGAGTTGAAGAAGGACAACCACCACACCATGGAGCCTAGAGTGATTACAACTGAAAATGGGAGGATTGCATCCAGCATCCAGGTGGAATCTGACCCTCCTCTTGACATAGAGGTGCAATGGACACAACCAATCCAATGTCCACATAGAAGAGGTGGCATTGGAATGGGAAAAGTGGACATAGTGGACGAAGGGTATGGGGAAAGGCAGGAAGAGATGAGAGGCGGAGGCGTCTTTGGGACATGGAGCTGCCCTGGATGGTACTTCAGAGGGAATCACCGGACATTGTAAATCCTCACAGGGCCCACTGGATGGAATGGAGGAGAGTATGGGCTATGATGTGAACCAATGTATATGAGGTGCAGAGGTGCCCAAAGATGTACTTACAAAATCCAATGGATGTGTCATGATGATGGGAACGAGTGTTGTTGGGGGGCGGAGAGGGGGGGTGGGGGGATGGGGTTGAATGGGACCTCACATATATATTTTTAATGTAATATTATTACAAAGTCAATAAAAAATAAAAAAATTAAACAAACAAAAAAAAATTTAGTCTTATTAGAAGACTTATTTTCAGTGGTTTGCTAACATTTAAAAATTATTATGTTTCTATACAACCTATAGCTTCCTTCTTTCTAATGTCTCTTTTTAACAATAACGTTTTTTCCTAATTATACAAGTACTACAAGTTCAATGAAGACATTTAATAAAATATAAAATAATATAAAGATGTAAATTAAAATCATCCATAATAAAAATGATCTAAATATTTTAATCCCTAGGAATAACTGCTATTAACATTTTGTGGTATTTCTTGACAAACTTGTCTCTTCTTCTTTATTCAAAGTATATGTACATACATAGACAGTGTTATTATTTTGGGCAAATGCATTATACATATTTAACAAGGTTTTGTGCATTGTTTTATTTTTGTTCAACATAATATCTTAAACATTTCCCCAGGTTGTACAATGCCTTGTAAAGCTTGTCTTTGATTTTTCTCTATGAACAATTTCCAGCCCTTGGTTGTGGTCATTGCTGAACTGGACAATCATAATTTCCTGCCCATTAGTGATGCTCTACTTTAGTTGATTGAAAACCAGCTTTCATTGGGAAAATTATCCTTCCCATTTTCTGAACCTTCCAGATGGGGTTATTTACAGGGCTGTACTATGACAGCACTGTGGGTGTATAGTTTGTCATTACGTTTACCTACAGCTTCTGTGTGTCTGTCTCCCTCATGGGACCAAAATTGCTTGAGGAACCAGGTTATATTAATCTGGTGCACCATATATGTTTATTAAAGAGGAATGGAGAAACAGAGGTCCAGGAATATTATCTGAGTGGTCCAAGAGAGCAGAAGTTTTTAGGCCTTTTTGCTAGAGGGCAGGACTGGCTAGTTAGTTTCTTTGTTACTGAAGTTACTCCAGGCCACAGCAGCCCAGATCAAGAAAAATAATCTCTTTTCTGGCTTTTGTATCTGCCTTTTACTGCAGGATGTCCAGCTCCAAAGTCTCACACATGGGCACATGAACATGTCCTCCTCCCTGTACTGACAGTTGAGAGCAGCAGAACCTGCAAAAGGGCATGCCTCTTTAAGGGACGCAGGCTGAGAGATTCTGCTGGGCTGTACAGTTCCCATATTTGGGCTGGAACTCTCAAGGTTTCAGAGTGAACTTTTCTGGAGGTTTCAATGCTCTGAAACTGCCTTGGTCTCATGCAGAAGTGAGGGAAATGCCTCTTGGGCTACATTTTGTAACATGGATACCGCAGTGCTGTTTCATTGGCCATCAATATATACACAGTAAATAACAGAAACAGCTTTTTGAGTCTATACTCTCATCACCACCTTTCCTTAGAAGTCAACATGTGGGGCTTTGGCCAGTAGGAAAAATCGGAGTGTTGATACTACAATTAGAATTCCACCATTCCCCCAGCCTTGTCCCCCAACACCTGTGTCTTTGTTCCTGTATCAAGTTTGGTTTCTCCCTGGAAACCTCCTCAGTCTCCCAATGAAAATGACCTTCCAGCAGGCTTACCCCACCAGTTCACCAAACAAACTCATATGTCTGAATTTGAAGGGAGAACACGGTGTATGTGTCTCTCTTATCAAATTATACTGTAGTCTGCAAGGGCAGTCTATTGTTTGGTAATGAAGATAGGATACTTTTGAACTTCCACTACAGAGTGAAAGAATCTTTGAACAACTAATTCTAAACTTCCTTTTGAATGTTCATTGCAAGTTTTGCTATTCTTGCTACATGCTGACTCTTACTTGATATGCCAGTCACTATAACCTTCTCTTCTCTATAGCATCTGCTGTGTGTCTGTTCTTCCTAGCATTTTTTAGCTCCCTCATTTATTTTTCTATTAGCTACTGAGAAAAGCCAGATTTCTTAAACCAACATCATTGCATTTACATGGCATAGGTAACAAATGGGTCACAGAAAATAAGGGTACCTTTGTCCCTTTCATTCCTATTCCTTTTTCTAAAAATAGCCTTGAAAATGGAGTTGAACAAGCTAAGAGTTAGTTTAAATGAAATAAAATATTTCAGAGTGATGTTAAAGGAAGTGGATTCCTGTCATCTATATTTCAGCATGAGGATCATTTTTCAGACCCTTGTTCCTATAGTTTCATAGTCACTGAAGATTCTGCATCATTAAACAGGCACTAGATCTTTAATTCTTTTACCTCCTATGCCATTAATATTCTTTTTATGATTCACTTTAGAGCTGGAGGCTCCAAATTCACTCCCACTTTATTGATGAGGAAATTTACCTGAAAATACACATACACACGTTTGAGAGCATAACGGGGTCTGGAATTCTGTTTTCTTGATTCTTAATCCACTTAATATTCATCCATCCATTCATTCTTTTTTTTTTAAGATTTTATTTTTTATTTATCTCTCTCCCCTTCTCCCTCAAGTTGTCTGCTCTCTGTATCCATTCTCTGGGTGTTCTTCTGTGACCACTTCTATCCTTATCGGCAGCACCAGGAATCTCTGTTTCTTTTGTTGCGTCATCTTGTTGTGTCAGCTCTCTGGGTGTGTGGTGCCATTCTTGGGCAGGCTGCACTTTCTTTTGCACTGAACGGCTCTCCTTACAGGGCGCACTCCTTGGGTGTGGGGCTCCCCTATGCAGGGGACACCCCTGCATGGCAAGGCACTCCTTGCGTGCATCAGCACTGCACATGGGCCAGCTCCATATGGGTCAAGGAGGCCCGGAGTTTGAACCTCAGACCTCCCATGTGGTAGGCGGAAGCCCTAACCACTGGGCCAAGTCCACTTCCCCATCCATTCATTCTTAAAGACTTTTTGAGTGTCTGCAATGGTCCAGGCCCTGGGGCTGGGTGAGGGGGCTGCGAAGTAGAAGACACAGGCTGTGACCCACCCGTGTAGATGCAGAGAAGGGCTTTATCTGTGGTTTGTAGGCCCTGTTAATGAATTTTGGGACGGATTGATTACCCACACTTAAATTTTATGAATAGTACTATGATTACAAAGTGGGCAATAGATTTTTTGTTCATGGGAGGAAGGATGACTCTTGGGTTTTTTCCTAGGGAGGCAGGAGATGGTGGTATTTCCAATAGAGGAACTAGAGGAGGAATAAGAGAAGGAATGAGGGCTGAGGGTAGAGAATTGAAGAAGAAAATATTCTTTCTGATGTTTCATGATGTTTCATGAGGGTTGAAGACTTTTTATCCTCCAGAGTGAGAATGCATCTGAAATATTGACTGGTATCTTTTGAGACCCTAGAATACATATTTGCAAGATAGTTATCCAAGTCTGGGGAATAGTTTATAATAGAGTAAAATGATCAAGACATATTATTGGGGTAAGAGTCAACAGATTCAGATATTTCTGTTTGCTTTCAATTATAAGCTGCTGTCAACCATTCATTATATGTGACTGTAAGCTCCATAAAGGTAGGGGTTTGTTTTGTCCCATCCACGTCTTTTTTTTTTTAACTGTTTTATGCTCCATTGACTTTATTTTTCTCCCCTCCCCCTTTCCTCTTTTTCTCCCTCCCGCTACCCCTTCCCATCCCTGCAGTTTTTTCTGACTGTGTCTATTTGCTGTGTGATCTTCTGTGTCTATTTCTCTTTTTGTCTTCTCTTCTCGTCTTTCTCCTCTAGGATTCACCAGGATTTGATCCTGGGGACCTCTGATGTGGAGAGAAGTTCCCCGTCAATTGCGCCACCACCTCAGTTCCTGGTCTCTGCTGCACTTCATCTTGATTCTCCCCTTTGTCTCTCTTTTGTTGCGTCATCGTCTTGCTTCATGACTCACTTGCGCAGGCACTGCCTCACCACGCAGGCACTCACCTTGCTGCATGGGCACTCTGCTCACCACGCGGTCACTGGCTCGCTGCACGGCCACTGGCTTACCATGTGGGCACTCACGCAGGCACTTGGCTTACCACACGGGCACTCACCTGGGCACTCGGCTCACCACGTGGGCACTTGGCTTACCTTGCGGGCACTCAGCTTGCCATGTGGGCACTGGCTTGCCACGTGGGCATGCTTTCTCTTCTTTTTCACCAGGAGGCCACAGGGATCGAACCCAGGTCCTCCCATTTGGTAGGTGAAGGCTTTATCATTTGAGCCACATCTGCTTCCCTCCCATCCACTTCTTTGTCAATGCTTGCCATGGGATATATTCTCAACAAAAATGTGTTGGATGAATTGTTGAATGAATAGTTCATTCACTCTTATCAGCTGTGGTTTAATTGAAGAATCTCACAGAACATCATGAGGGTGTTGTCAAGAAAGTGCTCTCTTCCTCATACCCTCTTATCAAGAGTTATTGGCTTCAACAAATATTTTTTAGTTTCCTTTTGTGACTCTATTTTGCAACCATTTTCTTTGGAACATTGAAAAATTGGAGCTTGGAGATACAGTAGAGTTAATTTGTATAATTTTTAATCTTTCCAATTAGATTTCTTAAAGCACAACTTTCTTGAAGTGAGGGTTTATGTTTCCTTTTGATTCTCTATAGACAATGGTGAAATTTTTAAAACACAATGTTTAAGATATGCCCTAACTCAAAAGACTTAATAAATTAAAGTGAACATTATTCCCACTATTATTTGTAAGTGCTAATGCATTTAGCCTGGCTAGCTTCCAGTTTGTGGAAATGCAGTTTACATGAGAAAGCTCTTAGTCATATACTTGAATCTGATTAATAGACTCTTCCTAAATTAAGAATTCACTATCAAATCAGTGCCTGTAGAATCTTCAACTAGCCAGCGAAGTCAGTAAATTCAGTGAAGAAATAAAACCCAATAGCGAAACCATGTATGGTCAGTAATGTACACCAAAATTATTGGTTTTACTGTCATACAGAGAAACCAGTGTTTAATTTGTTGATTTGATTTAATTAGGTGATTATGTGCTGATTAACTGCTAATGCATTTTTTTGAAGTTATTAAATACAGTTGGCTGTTGTAATTGAGTCTTGTGAATGCAAGCAAAACTTAGCCAAATGTTGATGTGAAATCATCTGGCTGATTTGTGTGTGGATGTGTTTTTTATATTTATTTATTTTCACATTTTTACTGGTCCCTCAGTTTTTCTGCCAATATTTATAGAACACATACTATGTTCTAAGCACTAGGTTTACTACCTTGCCCTTAAAAAGGACCTTACAATCTGTCAACTATCTTAGCAGGCAAGTACAATGTGATGTGATGGGGCAGGCATGGAACCCTCCCAGAAGCAGCCACTATCTCGGAGGGAGTAACACCTAGTGCACCCACCGGAGGATGAGTGGGAGTTAGTCAGGGCAAGTGAGAGCATGCAAAGGCTCCGTAAGTAGTTCGATTTCAAGTGGAGAGATCAAGGAGGGGAGAAGAGTAAATCGAGCCTGGAGAAACAACCTGGGCTTGAGTCACCAAGGTCCCTGTTTGCCAGGATCTGGACTGCATGGTACTACAGAGGGAGTTTTCAGTAGATTTGTCTCAATTTGAAAGGAGTCATTTAAGGGGAGGTGTAGGGGTGGAAATTAAAGTGCAGCAATTTGAAAAGTGAGTAAAAGATGATGGGATAGAGGCTGATTGTTTTCAAGTCAAGAACTTAATTCTATTTATGAAATATTTACAGTTTGTATTGTGTTAAGTGTGTGATTAGTAGTTAAGTGTGATTATAGGTTTATCATGACAATAAATGATGGGTTTACCATCATAGTCAATAGTTTTATTTCTCATCATATGTTAATTTTAATTGTGTTTCTAATTGTGTAAAAATGAAGCAGCCCATACTTCATCTCCCTTAGCATCTGAGGAAGAGGCAAAAGTCTCTCTTAATATATGCTAGTTTTATTTTCTAAGAGTTATATGAAGAAAAGAATAACATGGGATGATAAAATTGTTTCCAAAAAGAAGTGCCTTTTTATTATCAAGTATAATTTCTCGTACTTAAGAGTAATGATGCATCTGAGAGCTAATAAGTCCCTATAAAGTTCTATCTCATATGGCTAATTGAAAAATCTTCTGTTCTCTACTTAGAAGTAGACTATGTTTACTGCTTTAAGCAAAGCAGGACCCAAGAATCTGATGTTTGAAAATAGATTGATTATTCATTTTATACAAGAATTACTAACATTTTAAAAGACACTGTCTTTGGGATTCCTTTGGCTCCTTTATGCATGTAAAATTATTCTGCATGTAAAAATATTCATAATATTATGAAAAGCAGCCTACCTGTAAAATGTTACAAATGTTTTCTTTTTTTTCAGGCTACAGTGAAACTAATAGAGGATGCTTCTGGTGTTAAAACTGCTAGGGAGTGGATTTACTGTGAAGTTGACATTCAAGCTTCAGGGTCCCTCATTTGCGTAGCCTTGTACTTAACTTTGCATTCTTAATTTCTAGTTTTTAAGGCCCGTACTTAATTTTGAATTCATAATTTCATATTCTTTTTTTTTATTTTTTAAAGAGGCTTCCCAAATTGTATAAATTTCAAACTCACAGGAACCTGCATCTGCACCTGATTTCTCTATAACAGGTAATGCCTAGATAAGACATTCTAATTTAAATATTGGAAAGTTGTATTTTGAACTTTATTAAGGAAATAGGAGAAGTAGACTAGTAAAGGGAGAAAGAGACTTAAATTTTAAATAGGTGCTAATGGGTAGACAATATTCTTGAAAAACCAACAAAGCATGAAATTTCTACAACTAAATAATTTCATTTTAGCATGTGTGGTTTTTTTCTTTGTGAGGCCTCATCATGAGCTCAGCCTTAATTAAACTATCCAACAGTGGTGTGAGGTGAGGCCATTACTCTCTGCGTTGTACCTACTGATGAGGAAGCTGAGGCCTGCAGGACTGAGACTGTGATCTGGGCCTGCCTGGTAAGGACATTTTAACTTTACAGTGTATTGTTCAAATGGTTAATACATGCTGCCAAAGTGGCCAGATTTTAATGTTTGATACCTGAGCAGACTTAACTCTTTGAAGATACAGGGATCTAGACTCAGGCAAATGCTCTTGATCATAAGGGAATCACTAGCAGCCATGGATGACTCAGAGCACATCTGTAGCCACACAGAGAGAGACTCCAAAGTCTACGTCTCTTCAAGACTGAGTCTATCTGTGGTATCATTGGCATGTACTCAGGAGGGCTTATTATTTTGGCACATTTTAGATAGCTGTTCTTCTACCTAAGGCATTTTATTGCTTTTTTCACCCCATGAGAGCATCGAATCACTAAAAAATCCTACTCATTGTCTACAATCAGAGTCTTGTTAGAACATTTGAATGTTTATCAGGAAACAGATTTGTAAGGTTTCTGACAAAAGGAATGGGTCTAAATAAACTATAGCCATGGGAGAAAAGAAACACAAAACATTCAGTAAAGATCCTCTTGAAAAGTTTTCTTATGTGATCAAGATACCTGTTGTCATACAAACAGCCTAGGATTTATTTTATCATGAAAATACTGCAGTAGACATAACCAGAAGTCAGGCATCTTGTCTATTCTAATGCCATCCACTAGTAGCTGAAGAACAACTCATCCTAAAATATTGCTGAATGCTAGAGCCCAGCCATCAAAGCATTCCCAAATGGAGTGGTATTATTCCATAGAACCAAGAGGATGTTCAGTTGAATCCTCCTGTGGTAATCGTCTTTTCAGGCTGTGCTCTGGTCTTCAGAATTCTTTCTAGAAGCCAGGAAAGGGTTTGGTTGTATATTACAGGCTTTTTCCAGACTAGTAAAGTCCTCCCCGCCCCCACTCCAGTAACATCTTATTTTTTTAAAGGCACCTGGTACTCCAAGCCTAGTTTATTTTCATGTTTCAAATCTGAACTCTAATTTTTAGGAAAATTGAAATGGCAACAACCCGGGTCAGGCAGTATCTATTCAGACTTTTTTTTAGGAGGTGTGTGGGATTTAAAAAAAAAAAAAAATATATATATATATATATATATAAAAAATTTATTTATTTATTTCTCTCCCCTCCACCCCCCCCCCCCACCCTGGTTGTCTGTTCTCTGTGTCTATTTGCTGCATCTTCTTTGTCCACTTCTGTTGTTGTCAGTGGCATGGGAATCTGTGTTTCTTTTGGTTACATCATCTTGTTGTGTCAGCTCTCCATGTGTGGCACCATTCCTGGGCAGGCTGTACTTTCCTTCGCGCTGGGCGGCTCTCCTTACGGGGTGCACTTCTTGCGCGTGGGGCTCCCCTACACGGGGGACACCCCTGCGTGGCAGGGCACTCCTTGCGCGCATCACCGCTGCGCATGGGCCAGCGTGGCAGGGCACTCCCCGCGCACGTATCAGCACTGTGCATGGGCCAGCTGCGCATGGGTCAAGGAGGCCTGGGGTTTGAACCGCAGACTTCCCATGTGGTAGATGGATGCCCTAACCACTGGGCAAAGTCCACCGCCAGGTGTGGGGGATTGAACCCAGGACCTCATACATGCAAAACATGCATTCAAACACTTGTATACATCCTCTCTGCTCTACTTAATTGTAGTAATATCCTTCCTCAAGTGGCTTTAGTTGATTTTCTCTTCTTTCGTCTTCTTTTCTGACTGAAGTTTTACAGGAAGGGAGTTTGAAACAAATGAATTCTTGAGGTCTCTTATTGCTTTCTTATGCTTTTTGGGGTCTCTGTAGTTTTTAAATTACAACCGCCCCCCCATTAGAAATTTATCAAACAATTTTATAGCAGAAAGAACTACATCTGAATGTTATATTTATCCTAAATAGCTGACAGCTTTATCCTTGCAAAAATCTCCTATCCCTGTCCTTTCAATTTCCTACCTACAGATTTTGTTTTATTTAGTCACAAATAAATAAAATTTCTGATTGCTATTTGTGATGACCCTTGGGAACCATGAGATGCTGTCAAATGGAATTTAAAATTCTACAAGTGGTAAATTCACCCCCTCCCCCTTTTTTCCTTTATTTTTAAAGAAGTTTCAGACGACATAAACGTTATATATAGGAGAAACCCTTATACCCTCTCCCTTCCTCTCTTTCCCCCATTAAGAACATCTTTCATTGATGAACAAATATTGAAGCTCGGCTACTAACCATGGTCAATAGTTTACATTATGGTTTACACTTTGCACCACACAATTTTATAGGTTTTGAAACCTGTATTAACAGCTTGAATTCATTGTTGCAATATCATGCAGAACAATTCCAATGTCCCCCAAATACCCCATGTTGTACTTATTCTTCCCTCTCCCTTCTTTCAGAACCTCTCATGACCAGTGTCTTCATATGAATGTTACAAGTTCTTCCATTACTAGAATAATAATGTCTGCTTTGGTCCATAGTTGCATTCCTCCCTTATATTTGTTCTTCTAGAGATGTTTCTAGAGCCCTCAGGAGCACCCCTGCTTGAGGCACTGTTTCCTGTGGAAGTCAGTAGATCCTAAGATGTGCATAGTGTGAGCTCTGGAATGACCTCCTACTCACTTTGAAATCTCTTTGCCATAAAAATTCACTTGTATTTAATATCTTCCCCTTTTGGTCAAGGTCTTTTTCCAAATGCATTGTTAGTTGACACTTGGTGACAATCCCTTGGTGCCAGGGACACCCATCCCCAGGAGTCATGCCCCACAGTGGGGGAAGGCATTGAGCTTATATGCCGAATTTGGCTTAGAGAGAGGCCACATTTGAGTAAAAAGGAGGTTTCCAGTAGGCAACTCTTAGGCAATACATATTACTAGGCTAAGTTTCAATTTCACAAAAACAAAGTTCATAAGTACAAGCATCAATATCAAGGGCCTGGTGTATTGGTCTATCCTCCTTCTCTAAGCACTGCCCATGTACTCCAGAGTCTTGCCACTCTATTAGAGAACATGGCAGGACTCCCCAGGATGGGAATTCAATATTCCATCATTTATTGTGTGGGTCTCTACCCACCGAGACAACACCCCATGACCACATTCCCACCACTGTAGTTTCAACCACAGACCTACAAATCCCCAGAGTTCACCTATTCCTTCCTCCAGCCTTCCCCCCAGGTCCATGGATAATCCAACCCAACCCCCTTACCCTGTTCACCCTCACATTCCAGTACCATTGACCCTACTCATGTCCCTGTACCACCATCACCCCTATAACTGCCAAACCACCCCCTTCCACCTTATCATAGATTCTGCCCAGATTGAGCTTTGGCTCATCATACTCTATTTCCTTTCTGTCTCCTGAAAACCTTCCAGACTCTAGCTCTGTGAGTCTGCTCAATATGCTTAGGTCATATCGGTGAGATCATGCCCATTTATCTTCAGTGACTGGCTTACTTCACTCAACATGAGGTCTTCAAGATTCATTCAAGTTGTGCATTTGTCAATACTTCATTCCTTCTTACAGCTGAGTAATATTCCATTGTATGTATCTTCCACATTTTGCTTATCCATTCATCTGTTGATGGACACTTGGGTAACTTTACCAGAGGTAATTTCAACTTGTCAAATTTTGGGATTCCAGTCATCTATACTTAGCATTTTTGAATCACCATTCAGAGTCATATTTCTAGGAAAGAACAGGTCTCACCACATAAATTCAGTCTGAGTGAAAGCCAGCATGAGTCAAACAGATACAACTAAGTAGACCTTCGCTGTAAAGGACGGACTCAACATTTTCTTAGCAAGTCACAGTGAAATTGTTCATCATCTGATAGAAACTTTTAACACTATTGAGAAAATGTTTTGTGATGAAAATATAAAATATATGAGTTGGGGGTACTTATTGGAAGCTACACATTGATGATTTAAACCTATGCATAAATAAAACAGAAAACTTGGGCTTTTTATTCTAGGACATCAAATTTGAAAAGGCATTTAAAATATTTTTGGACGGATCAAGTTTGTCTTCTAGTTACAGCATGATTTAGTGTGTTTCATGAAACTCACTCACTTGTGTGAAAGGTTAGAGCTTCATGATTGTACTTGGAATTAAGCCACTTGTATCCCTGGAATTTTTGCTCCCTTGTTTGCTCTTTTCAGACATGCACACAGTTATTTATAGAATGGATGAAAATTAGGATTGACCTTTAATTTCTATGGTGTTTCCTGTGTGGGGTCCTATTAGAAGTGCCTCCTAGGTAGGGAGTTCCTTGGACTGAAAATGTTTTTCCAGGACAGCGGGATGATATAACTCTTGGGAATGAAGTGTAGATTATAATTCTTAGTCATTGTTGATTTAGGCTAAATTCCAAACAATTATCTAGAAGTAAAAGTCCCTACGTCCTAATACTAGTCCCTATGGCCTCTTCGGTTCCTTTTGTTTTACTTCTCATTACATTAATAACTGTATATTGTCAGGGAAATATATTGGAAGCACAAAGTTTAAACAACTTATAATTTAGACAGTTCTCACGTATAGCGTGCTCATATTTAAAGCTTAATCATTTAGCTCTAGATAACTTCTTAATTTGTTAAATTTCAACAGACTTTCTAATTTTTTCCCTGATACTGAATTTTTTAAGTTTTATGACTTCCTCGTTCTTTTGTATTAAATTCATGGCCACATTCCAGTATGATATTTAAAAGTTATCTCACAAGTAACTTCCATTATATTCTGTAGTTGAATATTCTCATGTTGGATTCTACAGTACTTACTGTTTTCTTCTCATCATCCTTATAAACTCTTGGACACTTGGAGGCCAAGATTATTGCTAGAAGCCATTCCAAAAACCTTGTTGAGCCTTTGAAAAGTGCCACATTCCACCTTACCATAGCTTCTGCCCAGATTGAGCTTTGGCTCATCACACTATGTATATGTATATGGGAAGGAGAGGGGTACAAAAGCAGTGGGGAAGGGGGGGAGGGAAGTTTGAAATAGTTTTAACAGTATTATTTGTGGCACAGTTTCCTTATGATATTATTTTTCTAAGAACTAAATTTAATATTTTTCTTTTAAAAGATTGATTATACATGATTATTGTAGGAAATGAAAAATAATGACAAATACATAAATTAAAATCACCATCCAGAGATAACAAGTGCTAACATTTTGATGTATCTTCTTATTAATACACATGCATACATATTTCAAAAATAGTTTCATACTATGCCGACCTTTATTGCAACTTTTTTTTCATTTATCATATTGTCAAAACATTTCCCTGTTCATAATTAGGTATCTATGCTCAATTAATGGATGCATAATGTGCTATTGTATAGATGACCATAATTTATTTACCCAATCCATAATTAGTGAGCATTTAAATTGTTTCCAACTTTATATTGTTATAAAGAATTATTTAATTAGATCCTTATACATAAATTTTTGTGCATTTGACTAATTTTTCTTTAGGATGAATTTTTAGAAGTGCAGTTCCTAGGTTAAATGGTAAGCACATATATAGCTTTTTGATAGCTGTTATCACCTTGTTCCCCAGAAAGGTTAAATTGATATATTCCCTTTCCTGCTGAATAGGAATGATCTGTTATCCTGTATTCCTCCTCTCTTTTTAATCTTTAACATTCTCACAGTTGAAAATGGCACCCCATTGATTTATATTTCATGATTACTAGTGAGGTTGAATTTCTTTTCAAATATCTAATTGTATATCTGTAATTTTTAATGGAGTTTATGTTTCAGTGTCTAGCCTATTTTTCTATTACATCTTTTTTGTAGGATTTTATTTAACATAATAGATCTATTAGATATGATACAAATTTTTCTTTATTATTTGCCTTTAAATGTTTATTTGATATATAGTTAATCTTTAATATTTCTTTTAAACATTAAATATATCATTCATATAAAATAGTTAAATATATAGTCTGAATAATAGTAATAAAATAGCTCTGCCCTTACCATCCAGTTTAAGATACTCATTTCCAAAACTTTTGTGAGCCCCTGTAATATCACATTAGCCCTTTTCTCCAAAAGTAACCAATTTCCTGAGTTTTGTTCTTATTATTGACTTATTTTCTTTATTAATTTATCACATAAGGATGATTCTTCAAAATGTTTTAACATTTTGCATAGTTTTGAACTGCATATAAATAAAATCATATTTTATGAATTCTTTTGTGACTTACTTTTTTTGTTTTAAACTCAAGATTATCATTAAGAATTGCCCATGTTGATACATCCTTTTAAATGTATGGTGATGTATATACAATTAACACCAAATAGGTTAAATTGCTATTGCAAAAACTATGTTGCTAAAGCAAATACTGTGTTGGCTTAAACAATGGGAAATTACTGGCTCACAGTTTTGAGGCTAGGAGAAGTACAAATCAAGGTACCATAAAGGCAATGATTTTTTCCTAAAGACAGGCATTCTGGGGCTGGCTGCTGGTCATTCTTGGTCCTTGGCCCCTCTGTCACATGGCAAGGCATATCGTAGTCCCTCCTGGCTTCTCCTTCTCTTCCATGTTTCTTTGTTGTTAAACTTCTGGCTGCTCCCTCTGGCTTTTTCTCTTTCCACACCTGTCCTATGAGGTCTTCAGTAATAGGATTAAGACCCATCCTGATTCAGCTGGGTCACACCTTAACTGAAGTAACCTCATCAAAAGGTTCTATTTATAAGAGTTCACACTCATAGAAATAGATTATTTTAAAACATGTTTTTTTTTTTCCCCTGGGGTACACAGCTCCAAACTACCACATGCGGTATTCTACTTTATGGATATATTACAACTTATTTATGCATTCTTCTGTTGTATCCAGGGTTCTTTTTTTCCTGTTAAAAAAATGCTACCATAAACCTTTTTGGTTTCGTGCTCATTGCCTATCCCATTGCAGTTTTTTTTTCTCCAAAGCATATCTCTTTATTTTTAAAAAAAATGTTACATTCAAAAAATCTAAGAGGTCCCATATATCCCCACCCCCACCCCCACCCCACTCCTCCCACATCAACAACTTCTTTCATCATTGTGGGACTTTCATTGCATTAGGTGAATACATTTTGGAGCACTGCTGCATTTCATGGATAATGGTTTACATTGTAGTTTAGCCTCTTCCCCAGTCCACCCAGTGGGCCATGGCAGGACATACAATGTCCAGCATCTGTCCCTGCAGTATCACCCAGGACAATTCCAAGTCCCGAAAATGCCCCCACATCATATCTCTTCTTCCCTTTCTCTACCCTCATCAGCTACCGTGGCTACTTTCTCCACATCCATTCTACATTTTCTTCAACTACTAATCACAATAGTTCCATAGTAGAATATCAGTAGATCCACTCTAATCCATACTCTATTCCTCCATCTTGTGGACCCTGGGATGGTTATGTCCACTCTACCTCTATATTGAGAGGGGGCTTAGATTCCACATGGATGATGGATGCTCACTGCAGTTTTAATTTGCATTTATTGATGAAGTGATCATCTTTTTCATGGTTTTGTTTTTTCTTTTTTGGCTGTTATGGGTGTTTCTTGAGCATCTTTTCATGTCTTTTGCCAATTTTTTTATTGGGTTATCTATTTTTGATTCATAGTTGTTATTTATATATTCTGAACACTTCTCTAAGTCAGTTTTATGTGTGAAAAATGCCTTCTTTCAATTAGTGACTTATTTTTTCCACTTTCTTTTATGGTGTCTTTTGATGTCATGATTTCATTTATTAGTCTTTGCTTTCATGGCTTGTACTTTTGATTTCTTGTTTAAAATCTTTTCCTGCCCCGAGGGTATAAAGGTATTCTACTTTTTTTTTCAGATATGTTTAAAATTTGGCTTTCACACTTATGTTTTTCACACATCTGCAAATAATTTTTGTGAATGGTTTCAGGTGCTGTGATAGGTTGCATTATTGGTCCTACTTCTTAACCCCTCCATATAGCCACATCCTTTAGCATGTGGCTTTAAGTACCTGCCATAAAGTTAGATAATATTCCCTTATCCCTTGACTTGGGATCAGTCACATGACTTGATCTGTCCTGTGAGCAGAAGAGACAACATATTAGTTCTCAGCCTAAATCTTAAGAGGTCTTGTATGTTTATGCTTCTACCATTGTTATGAGAAGAACATGTCCAAGATAGTTCACTGGTTTCAGGGGAAGGAGTTATGCCCCAGCAAAGCTGCCACAGCTGAGCCCTGCTGATCACAGATAACTTGCAGACTCTCCAGTGATACTAAATCACAGTTGCCTTTAACCCACTGAGTTTGAGGTGGTTTGTTCTGTACAATAATTAAATTAGCTGATATCGGTGTTGATCTAATTTCATTTTTATCCGTATGAAAACCAATTGTCTCTCTTATTATCTAGTAACATGTCTAGTCTTTTGGTTAGTATTTGCCTAGCATCCTTTTACTTTCATCTTAGTCCTCAAATGCTAGGAGAATCTTTTAAAAAAATCCCAATCTGATCATTTGAACTAGAAAGTAAAGTCATTTTCATTTATAGTGAATTTTTATTACTTTTTAATTCATCTCTATCATTTTTTCCCCATGGAAACCATGACTTTATGGATTCAGGGAATGCATCAGCATTTGTTTTGGGGGAAGGTGACACCTGTGACTTTCCTCACATCCTTAAGGATGTCAGCCAAGAGCACTCTTTCTGCCAGCAGGATCACAGGACTTTACTTTAGGCCCTTGTACAGGCATTCCTGAATATGCTTGGCCTCACAATCCATGCCTGTGCATTTATAAAATTGCACTACTTGTGCAAGACTGGGGGCAATGGGAACACCTTATGCTCTTTCTTTTTACTGTGAGCCCTTTTGGGCACCAGCCTGGGTCAGGGATCTGGGCCATGCTCTTGGTATTGCTTAATGAGGCTGCATTGGAGAGCTTGGTGATGATATTGTGGGGGAAGCTGCCATGGACCCCTCCTGCATAAGGAGCAGCACCATGACAGTGTAGTCCAGACTTTTTCATGACGTCTTCTCACAGCTGAAATCTTCTCAGGATTCTGCCTACCATGAAGACCATCGAGATGAACATGATCAGGAGATGCCAATGTCCAGTAGGCCACCACCAGCCTGGACCTAGTCTAAGCACTGGGCAAGAGGGTGAAGTCCTTCCCAAATTTTGTCTGAGCCACCCTAAATTCCCAGAATTCCCTGAGTCAGAATGGACCTCAGAGCCTCTGACGCAGGGAAAAAGCAGGTCCAGATGACCCATATTTGGGTCCTTGGCCAGCTCTTCATAGGTACCATATGCCTTGGGGATGTTGTGTTTCAGTGCCTGGTTCAGTTATGGGCTGCCACAGCCACCAGCTGGTTCTTGGAGTGAGACAGTGTCTGCAGCACAGTTGAGAAGTCATTAGAGATGAGATTGATGAAGCAGAGTGCCAGCAGCTGACCAGTCCAAATTAAAAGTCATTTCTATAATTTTTATTTTCATATTCTCTTTATACTATTTTTTCTATGTTTTCCCTTTATAAAACCTCTTCTTCTTTTTTTTTTTTTTTTTGTCTTCTTTTGGATTTATTTTTAAAAGATTTATTCTTTATTTCTCTCCCCTTCCCAACCCCCAACCTCCACCCCCCCCCAGTTGTCTGCTCTCTGTGTCCATTTGCTGTGTGCTCTTCTGTGTCCATTTATATCCTGGAAATCTGTGTCTTTTTTGTTGCATCATCTTGCTGCATCAGCTCTCTGTGTGTGCGGTGCCACTCCTGGGCAGGCTGCACTTTTTTTGTGCTGGGCGGCTCTCCTTATGGGGTGAACTCCTTGCGCATGGGGCTCCCCTACATGGGGGACACCCCTGTGTGGCACAGTACTCCTTGTGCGTGTCAGCACTGTGCATGAACCAACTCATCACATGGGTCAGGAGGCCCTGGGTTTGAACAGTGGACCTCTCATGTTGTAGGTGGACGCTCTATCCATTGAGCCAAATCTGCTTCCCTTGATTGGTTTTTTATTATGCTATTTTTTTAAAAAAGATTTATTTATTTCTTTCTCTCCCCTTCCCCCTCCCACCCCGGTTGTCTGTTCTCTATGTCTATTTGTGTCTTCTTCTTTGTTCACTTCTGTTGTTGTCAGTGGCATGGGAATCTGTGTTTCTTTTGTTGCGTCATCTTTTGTGTCAGCTCTCCGTGTGTGCGGCGCCATTTCTGGGCAGGCTGCACTTTCTTTCACTCTGGGCAGCTGTCCTTATGGGGTGCACTCCTTGTGCCTGGGGCTCCCCTACGCGGGGACACCCCTGTGTGGCAGGGCACTCCTTGCGTGCATTAGCACTGCGCGTGGGCCAGCTACACACGGGTCAGTGAGGCCCGGGGTTTGAACCGTGGACCTCCCATGTGGTCAATGGATGCCCTAACCACAGGGCCAAGTCTGCCACCTGCTATTTTTTATCTTACTTTTTCACTCCTTTTGTTTTTAATTGCCCATACTATTTCTATGAATTTGTGGTTATCCTAAAAATTTTGGCATGCATATTTCACTTTAAAGTATTTAAAGGCAATTACTGTCTTCAACCCTCCTCTTGAACAAAATAAGGACTTTAGCATACTATGACTTCAACAGTCTTCTATTAATATCTTTTCCTACCTTTTTAAAACCTCATAAATTAAACATTACTATCACTGAAGCCAATGTTCATTGAATTTACTCACATTTATTTTTTTTCTATGTCAGTATTTCTTCCTGCATTTCAGATCTTTTTGGGGGACTTTGTCTTAGATTGCTTCCTCTGACCATTCTGTTAGTAAGGAGCTGTTGATGGTAAACTCCATATTTGTTTGTCTGAAAATGTCTTCAATTCTTGCTTACTCTTGAAAGATAGTTTTTCCTGGGTATACAATCCAGTTGAGAGTTACTGTCATTTAGCACTCTGAAGGTGTTATTATATGATCTTCTGATTTCCATGATTACTCTCAAGAAACCAATGGTCATTTTAATTATTCCTTTGTAGATAACCTCTCTTTTCTTTCTGATTTATTTTAAGAGATCTATAATTAAGATATGCCACAGTTTATCTGTGATGTGTATAGGTATGGATATATTTTCATTTATCCTTTTTGGCATTGTTGTAGTTACTGAATCTGAGAATTTTTACCTTTCCACCATTCTAGCAATGCCTTTGCAACTTTATTATATTCTTTATCATTGTTTTAGTTTCCTTGGCTGCTCAAGCAAATACCATGCAATAGGTTGGCTTAAACAATGAGAATTAATGGTTCACAATTTTGAGGTTAGGAGAAGTCAAATGAAGGCATCATTAAGGTGATGCTTCCTGCCAGAAGACTGACATTCTTGGGCTGGCTGCTGGTGATACTTGGTCCTTGGTTCCTCTTTCACATGGCAATGCACATGACAGCCTCTCCTGTCCTCTCCCTTCAGTTCTGGGTTCCATTTATTTTCAGCTTCTGGCTTCTCTCTCTGCGCTTTTTTCCCCCCCCTTCTCTCTCTGAATTTTATTCTGCTTAAAAAGTACCCCAGTAATATGATTAAGACCCATCCTGAATGAGTTGAGCCACACCTTCACTGAAGTAACCTTATCAAAAGGTCCTACCTAAAATGAGTTCACCTAGGTTGGCACTAGGGATGGTGCATACTCAGGGGACTTGAATATCTGGACTGCCCATGTGCCAGCTGGGCTCTGAGCCTCTGCAGAGTTGCAACTCCTTCTCTCTGGTTTGTTGGACTTACCCAGGTCAACTAACAGGGAGGTGAAGATGGTCAACCACCACACCAGGGAATCAAGAGTGCCTACAACTGCAAACAGAGGAATTGCATCCATGTGGAATCTAAGCACCCTCTTGATCTAGAGGTGGAGAGGACGTCACCATCCCAGGGTCCACAGAATGGAGGAATAAAATACGGATTAGAGTGGACTTGCTGGTATTTTACTATAAAACTATTGTGATTAGTAATGGAAGAAATTGTAGCATCGAGGTGGAGAAAGTGACCACAGTAGTTGCTGAGGCCAGAGAGAGGAAAGAAGAGATGTGATGTGGGGGCATTTTTAGGACTTTGGGTTGCCCTGAGTTGTATTGCAAGGTCAGATGCTGGGCTTTGCATATCCTGCCGTAACCCGCTTAATGTACTGGGGAGAGTGTGAACTACAGGGTAAACTATTATCTATGTGGTGCAGCAGTGCTCCAAAATGTGTTCACCGAGTGTGATGAGTGTGCCACAATGATGGGGGAGTTGTTGGTGTGGGAGAAATGGGGTGGGGGGTTGGGGGGTATACAGGATACTCTTATGTTTTTTAATGTAACATTTTTGTGATGTATATATCTTCAAAAAAATATAATTTACAAAAATGATGGGGTGGTGGGGTGGGGAGTGGGTTATATGAGAACCTCTTATGTTTTTTAATGTAGTGTTCTTTGTGATTTATTAGCTTTAATTAAAAAAAGTATAAAATAAAATGAAATAAAATAAAATGGGTTCATACCTACAGAAATGGATTAGGTTTAAGACCCTGTTTTCCTGGGGTACATAGCTCCAAACCATCACAGTCATCTTCGCTCAGTGACCTATTATATATATATATGTATCGTCTCACTCTCTCCTCCAAGTCTCTTGATCTCTCTTTTACCTATCAGCCTTCAGTTTACTTTGCTACATATGAGTAATCTGATTTATCTTTTGGTTCACTGATTCTCTCTTTACCTCTAACCTGATGATTAATCAGATAATGAAATTTCTAATCTTAATTATTGTCATTTTTATTTCTAGACATACCATTTTGTCTTTTTCCAATCTTCATTTTTTTTATAGTATCTTGTTTCCTCATAATTTTCAATAGACTCTCCTTTAAACATATTAAACTCACATGTTTTTTATTCAATATCTAATAATACTAGTACCTGCAATTTCTGTCAGTCTGATTGAATTCCCTGGTGATTTTGCTGACTCTTGTTCATGATGGTTTGTTTCCTTATGTGTTTTGTGATTTTTATTTGTGATCTCACAATCATTGATTGTGGGAAGTCAGTGAGGCCTGGGTTAAAGGTACTTTCTACAGAGAGAATTTGCATTTGCTTCTGCCAGGCAAGTGGGGTACTACCAAATGAACTACGTTTTTAGTCAACTTTAATCTTTAATCTGCTTTTCATTACCAAACCAAAATGAAAGTGGGTTTCAGGTTATGAGTTCTTAGGCAAACACTTGCTTTTTCCCCTTCTCCAAAATCTAGACTCCAGACTACTTGCTCAGTGGAGCAGAAGAACAGACGTTGTTTTTGTTTTGTTAGATTATTTGTTAATTTATCTTTTCATTAAGAATGCCTCCTTTCATGATTTCAGCTGTATGAGAGTGTTTCAATCTTAATTTCAGGCTTAAGTGGGTCCTTTTTCCATTTCCTTGTTAAAACTAAAATGGCCACACCAGAAATCAGCAAATATCAGCAAAGGCCCCCAGGCAACGGTGTTCTGTACTTAAAGTGCCTAGTTACTCTTCTGGATTCCTGATTGAGTCATTTTTGCCTCTAAAGAATTTCCTTTTTTTCTTTCCGTTTAAACTATGCTTCTAAAGATATTTTAATTTTCTTTTTCAATATGTCTTTGGCTATTCGGGGCCTCTTTCCTTTCCAAATAAATTTCATAGTTAGTTTTTCTAGTTCCTTAAAGAAGGCTGTTTTTGATTTTTATTGGGATTGCATTGAATGTGTAGATCAGTTTTGGTAGGATAGACATCTTAATAATATTTACTCTTCCTATCCATGAACAGGGAATATTCTTCCATTTATTTAGGTCTTCTTTGATTTCCTTGAACAGTCTTGTATAGTTCTCAGTGTATAAGTTTTTTACATCTTTAGTTAAATTTATTCCTAAATATTTTATTTTTAATTTACTATTGTGAATGGTATTTGTTTCTTGATTTCCTCCTGATCTTGCTCATTATTGGTGTACAGAAATGCTACTGATTTTTGCGCATTGATCTTATAACCTGCGACTTTACTAAACTCATTTATGAGTTCTAGAAGCTTTGTTGTAGACCTCTCAGGGTTTTCTATATATAGGATCATGTCATTTGCAAATAATGAAATTTTGACTTCTTCCTTTCCAATTTGAATGCTTTTTATATCTGGTTCTTGCCTCAGTGCTCGAGCAAGTACTTCTAAGGAGGATTGCATCCAGTATCCATGTGGAATCTAAACCCCCTCTTGACATAGATGTGGAATGGACACAACCAAGCCAAGGTCCACAGGAAGGAGGAATACAGTAAGGATTAGAGTGGACTTAATGATAATCTATTCATGAACTATTGTGGTTAATAATTGAGAAAATGTGGCATTGGTGTGGAAAAAGTGGCCATGGTGGCTGCTGGGTGCAGCGAATGGGTGGAAGAGATGAGATGTGGAGGCATTTTCGGGACTTGGAGTTGTCCTGGGTGGTGCTCCAGGGACAATTGCCGGACATTGTATGTCCTCCCATGGCCCACTGGATGGAACGTGGGAGAGTGTGGGCTATGGTGTGGACCACAGGCCATGGGGTGCAGTGATGCCCAGAGATGTACTCACCAGATGCAATGGATGTGTCATGATGATGGGGGAGAGTGTTACAGTGGGGGGAGTGGTGGGGTGGGGGCGGTGGGGGTGAATGGGGACCTCATATTTTTTTAATGTAATATTTTTTTAAAAATGAATAAATTGAGTAGAATTTGAAAAAAAAATAAAGATATTTTAATTTTATTGTGAATTTTTAGGTGTCTGTACCAGACACTTTCTTTTTGGTACATCACATTTCTGGAATTAAAAATGTAGAAATTAAAAATTTTGATGTAGACAAATCTAATAACATTTTCCTTTATGGATTTTGTGTTTGGTATTAAGTTTAGGAAGTCTTGCTTCAAATATTCATATATATCTTCTTTTTGTACTTTCATGATTTCATACTTCAAATATTTAAATATTAAATCCATTTGGAATTTATCTTGGTATAGCATGAGGGGTAGAAATAAAATTTTATTTTTTTTCTCAGATGGCTAGTTTGTTGCAATATGTTAAATAATAGAAATATGAAATAATAAAGCCTGAAGTTTTTCTCACTAATGAAATCCTTGTGTTTGAATGAAAGTTATAAGCATACTTATTAACTGTATAATATGGAAAGCTAATTATGAAAATTAGTGCTTTTTAAAAAAATCATAATTTCCTTTGTCCTCTTAGAAAGAGGTTGTATTTTAGTTCCTTGGTTTTATCTGTCAGTGTCTACTGTGGATATTTTTTTTCTTAAAGATTGCCAGGACACTGTAAAATGAGGCATTAAAATTGGCAACCCTGGGGAGCTAATGATTCTCACTGGCCCCATACACATGTTCTTTCTGTTTTTCCAAGCCAGAACCTTGCATTTATTGTATTTCCCCAATGTGGCATAATTACTGGTGATCTAGTAGTAAATTAAAAACAGACATACATTAATTTGAAAAGGGAAAATTGGACTTTCTTATTTTCCCAATGGATGGGGCTATGATAGTCAAGAGTAGGGTGCATGGATAACACCTATGGAAGATTATTAGGCTCTTCTTCATGGATTAAATCTGTGGTTTTTAGTCAGGCTTCCCATACCTATAGAATAATTTCCATGCAAACCAGAAATTCACTGTCCTGAGAGGTAAAACTAAACTTGGGATTGAAACATGTAAGTCACATGTCCATAGAACTGTGTGGGAATACCATGGCATTTGCATTGTGCAGCCAATCTCAGTTATTCAGCTGTTGTTTTTGGACTCTGTGATTCCAGTATAGGCCTTGTATAGGATAAGAAGAGACTTCAATCCTCATTTATTCATAATGTGGGGGAAGAGGTTGTTTTTATTGAGAGAAATTATGAATTATTCGCATTTTCTTGTGTCAAATAATAGAAATACATTTGAAATTAGAATTATATGGAAGAGATTTGACTCTTTGCATTTCTGAATTTTTGTAGTATTTTTCACATACAGTCAGAGCTTAGTCTGTTATAGCTCTGCTCTGTCTGTGGCTATAGATAAACAGGTAGAGATGAGAATGAATCAGGATTGCCTATTGGATGTGCTGGAAGTTGCTCTATGCACTACATTCTGATTTACTTTCTATTTTTCTTTCATAAAAGAGAAGTTATTTGTAGCAGATTTCATATGCCCATGGCATCCAACACAGTACTGGAGAAACAGTAGATATCCAATAAACACCTGTACATTAACTGAAAAGGGAGCTGTTTTAGTTTGCCAAAGGGATGCCAATGCAAAGTTCCAGAAATCTGTTGACTTTTTTTTTTTTAAGATTTATTATATTTATTTCTCTCCCCTCCCCCCAAAACTCCCACCCCAGTTGCCTGTTCTCTGTGTCCATTTTGCTGTGTGTTCTTCTTTGTCTGCTTCTGTTGTCAGCGGCATGGGAATCTGTGTTTTTTTTTGTTGCGTCATCTTGCTGTGTCAGCTCTCTGTGTATGCGGTGCCATCCTGGGCAGGCTCTCTTTCATGCTGGGCGGCTCTCCTTACAGGGTGCACTCCTTGCGCATGGGGCTCCCCTACACAGGGGACACCCCTGTGTGGCACAGTGCTCCTTGCACGCATCAGCACTGCACATGGGCCAGCTGCACATGGGTCAAGGAGGCCCGGGGTTTCAACCGCAGACCTCCCATGTGGTAGACGGACGCCCCATCCATTGGGCCAAGTCCGCTTCCCATGTTGACTTTTATAAAGGGTATTTATTTGGGGGTAAAACCTAATAACAAGGCCCTAAAGAGTCCAACTCAAGGTGACTTTTTCACCAAAGTCAGTTGCCATGTATTGAAGCAAGATGGTTGCTGATCTCTATGAGAGCTCAGCCTTCCCCTCTGGGCTTCCTCTCTCTCAGTGGCAGACTGGCATAGGGCTTGTCTCTCAGGGCTTCCTCTCTCTCCTGGCATAAGACTTGTTTCTTTCTGGGCTTTCTATATCAGTGTCAGCTCTCTTCCCAAGGTCAGCTGTAAGCTATAAGGCAAATGGTTCATCTCTCCAAGGGGCTTTAGCTGTTTGTGCCTTTTCCTTTCTGTCATATGACAGGATCAAAATGACAAAGTTCTTTCCTCTTCCTATGTGTCTTATTATTATTTTTTTTCCAGGTAATGACCCTGCTTTTATTTCAGCTGAGGTGCAAGGTGTCAACCAGTGTCTCAGAATTAAGTGAAAATTGCATGCAACCTGGAGACCTGAGTCATCAGGAAAAGTGGAAAAGATGAACCATACTTTAAAGAAAACCTTAAGTAAAATCTGTAAAGAAACACAGTTAAAATGGACAGGAGCACTTAACCTAGCTCTCCTTCAGGTTAGAGTGGCCCCTAGAAGAGGACTTGAGTGAAGTCCTTTTTTTTTTTTTTAACTCTTTTATTTTATTTTATTTTTTGGAAGGTACATAGATCATGAAAAATGTTACATGAAAAGATATAAAAGGTTCCCACATACCCCACACCCCACACCCCCACCCCTCCACATCAACAACCTCTTTCATCATTGTGGCACATTCATTGCATTTGGTGAATACATTTTGGAGCATGGCCGCACCACATGGATTATAGTTCACATTGTAGTTTACTTACCCAGTACGTTTAATGGGTTATGGCAGGATATATAATGTTCAGCATCTGTCCCTACAATATCATTTAGGACAAGTCCAAGTCCTGAAAATGCCCCCACATCACATCTCTTCTTCCCTCTTCCTGCCCTCTGTGGCCCCTGCAACTACTGTGGCCATTTTCTCCAGATCAGTGCTACAGTTTCTTCCATTACTAGTCACAATAGTTCCATAATAGAATACCAGTAAGTCCACTCTAATCCATATTTTATTCCTCCATCCTGTGGACCCTGGGATGGTGATGTTCACTCCACTTCTATGTCGAGAGGGGGCTTAGACCCACATGGTTGATGGATACAATTCTCCAGCTTGGAGTTGTAGGCACTCTTGGTTCCCTGGTGTGGTGGTTGACCATCTTCACCTCCCTGTTAGCAGACCTGGGTAAGTCCAACAAACCAGAGAGTAGGAATTGCAACTCTGCTGAGGCTCAGGGCCCAACTGGCATACAGCCAGTCCAGAGATTCAAGTCTCCTGGGTATACACTAACCCCAGCACCAACCACAAGTTCACTAAAGGTGACAGAGGAGGCATGTGTAGAAAGGTCACATCTGAGTCCAACTCTGTATCACTCATTCCAAAGTAGGGCCCACTGACAAGGCACTAAAATCCAGAGCTAACTGCCATGACCGTAGAACCTGTGTGTCTCCATAGCCCTCAGGAGTACCAGTACCTACTTTGGCTGTCTCTGGGATCCTGCTGAGGCATGCATAAGCGCAACCCCTCTGATGACCTCCTGACTCTTTTTCGTAGACTTTTAGCCATATAAACTCATTTTTTCTCTACCATTTTCCCCTTTTATTCAAGGTCATTTTCTAGTTGCATCACTAGCTGTTGCTTAGTAGTAATCCCTTGGTGCCAGGGAGGCTCATCACTGGGAGTCATGTCCCATGCTGCGGGGAAGGCAATGCATCTACATGCTGAGTTTGGCTTAGAGAATGGCCACATTTGAGCAACACAGAGGCTCAGGTGGTAACTCTTAGGCACCCTGCAGCTCTAGGCCTAATTCAAATTTCAGGCACACAGGCTCATAAGCATAGTCATCAGTATCAAGGGCTCATCATTGGAACATCCTTCTTCACTGGTCTTTGCCCTTGTGCTTGGGGGATTGTTGCTGTTCCATTGGGGAATGTGACAGAGCTCCCCTGGCTAGGAACTCAGCATTCCCTCAGTTGTTGTTTGTAACTGTAACTACTATGTAAATACCCTATATATATCCTGTGTGTCTTCTTGAGTGAGTGTCCATTTATATCAGTCCACCAAGGGGGCAGGGACTCAATTTGTGTCATGGCTTACTGACATGATCGAATCAAAGCCTTAATCTTAACAGGTAATTTAATCAAGTGTCCCTCAACTGAATCCAGTATAATCAAAATGTACCACACCCAGAATAGATTAGTTTACAAACACAGTCTTTCTGTTTTGGGGATTCACAAAAATAATCTCAAACTGTCACACCCCACACTCTGAATCCTAAAAAGATATTATAATATTCCAAAAGAAAACCTTAAATCTTAAATTACTTAAGTAGCAATGCTAAGGACAAAATCATATCACAATCAGCTCTAGGAATACAGTTTGTCTTGGGGCAAAGTTCCCTCTGGCTGTAGACCTGTGAAAATTACAAAGCAAGTTATCTGCTTCTAATATACAAGTGAGGCACAGACATAGTATAGACATTTGCATTACCACAAGGAGAATTTAGGTGGAAACCATGTGTCACAGGTCCCCAAAAGTTCCGACAGTCTGCAGGGCCTACTCCATTAGATTTCAAAATCTGAGAGTCTTTTTTTTTTTAAAGATTTATTTATTTATTTCTCTCCCTCCCCCCCCTCCACCCCGGTTGTCTGTTCTCTGTGTCTATTTGCTGCATCTTCTTTGTCTGCTTCTGTTGTCAGTGGCACAGGAATCTGTGTTTCTTTTTGTTGTGTCATTTTGTGCCAGCTCTCTTTGTGTGCGGTGCCATTCCTGGGCAGGCTGCACTTTCTTTCACACTGGGTGGCTCTCCTTATGGGGCGCACTCCTTGCGCATGAGGCTCCCCTACGCGGGGACACTCCTGCGTGGCAGGGCACTCCTTGCGTGCATCAGCCCTGCAGTGTGCATGGGCCAGCTGCACACAGGTCAAGGATGCCCGGGGTTTGAACCTGGACCTCCCATGTGGTAGATGGATGCCCTAACCACTGGACCAAGTCCGCTGCCCTAAGAGTCATTTTTAAGATGATAGTTTCTTATTCTCCCTGGGGCCTCATGGGGGCCCAGCCTTTCCTCAGGCTTGCCCAGTGACCATTTTCTTGGCATCTGGATGGTGACTGAGCTCCAGACCTCACCCTCAAAGATCATTGGGGTGATGGCCACACTTTCCCCAATCTCTGGGGCATAGTCTCAACTCCCTTAATACAGTGAGGTGGCAGCAACATTCTCTCTAATCTCTGGCATAAACACCCAACCTCCTCAGAACAGTGAGGTGGCAACCTGGCCTTCCCTAATCTATAGGGAACATGCCCACCCCCCTCAAAGCAGTGGGGTGGTGACCTCACTCTCCCCAACCCATGGTGAAGAGGCCAACCCTGTTCAGAGAAGTGGGGTGGTGATCTAACTCTTCCCAACCATTGGGGAATGTGCTCTACCCTCTCTGTAGCCTACGGTGACCAAACTCTCCCTGAACAACAGGCTGGAACATTGACCCTCTTCAAATGTTGGGGCAAACTCATCCTGTCTATACACATGGGTGGAGTCTTTCCCTTGGCCCAAGGAGATGTCTTAATTTCAGACCTCAGCTTCCAGATTTTCCTCTTAAAGATATTTTCCCTTCCATCTCTCCCCTCTGTGTCCCTTTTAGTCCAGGCTGAAAGTGGTTTTGTTCATACAGATTTCACAAAAACTTGTTGGCTTAGCATGCAAGAAGCAGGGGTTCAAACCATCAGACAGTAAGATTTTCCACAAGTCTTTACTGGATAACTGCATTTTCAATCCTGGCTTACAAGTTACAAGTTTAGTTAATTCCTCAAATGGGGGCACTATTGTCTGGGGTTTGATTTCCAGAGGTTTGGGATTTCCGAAGTCAGTCTCTGGTTTCTTTGTGCCCAACAATTCAGTTCTCAGCTCATCTCTTTCCTTCTCAATTTACTGTAATCTGTGAGGAGAAGCCAGGCCACATTCTCCAAGTTTACTCTGAAAAGGTCTTCAGCTAAATGCCCAGGCTCACAAGTTTCAAATTCTGCATTCTATGATTCAGGAATTGATCTTGCTATGTTTTCTTTAACTTTAAAACATGGATCACCTTTCCTCCAATTTCCAATAGTAGTTTCATCATTTCCTTCTAAGGCCTTAGCAGAATAACTTTAGGCTCCATATTCCTACCAACAGTCTCTTCAAAGCAATATAGGCCTTTTCCATCAAGCATCTCACAAGTCCTCCAAAAAATACCACTTACCCATTTATAAAACCATTCCAGCATTTTTGGTAATTGCAACAGACTGTACCCCCACTCCTGGTACCAAATTCTATATTAGTCTGCCAAAGGGATGCTGATGCAAAGTTCCAGAAATCTGTTGGCTTTTATAAAGGGTATTTATATGGAGTAAAAACTTAAAGTTACAAGGCCCTAAAGAGTCCAACTCAAGGTTGCTTTCTCACCAAATTCAGTTGCCATGTGTTGAAGAAAGATGGTCACTGATCTCTGTGATAGTTCAGCCTTCCCCCCTGGGCTTCCTTTCTCTCAGCTGCAGGCTGGCTGAAGGCTTGTCTCTCAGGGCTTCCTCTCCCACTAAGGGAGCTGGATCTCAACCTGAGTCACACCTTACTGATGTGGTGGAATCAAAGCTCTAATCTCTTTTCTTTAAATAAAAAAAAGTTTTAGATTACATAAATGTTACATCAGAAATATAGGGGATTCACAAATACCCCATCTCTTCTCCCTCCCACACTTTCCCCCATTAACAATATCTTTCATTAAGTGTGGTACATTTGTTACAATTGATGAACACATATTGAAGCACTGTTAACAATGGACTATAGTTTACATTATATTTTACACTTTGCATTGCACAATTTTATAGGTTTTGACAAAATGTATAATGACCTGTATCTGTCATTGCAGTGTCATGTAGGACAATTCCAATGTCTCCCAAATGGTCCATGTTACACCTTTTCTTCTCTCTCCCTCCCCTCAGAACCTCTGGTGGCCACTGCCTTTATATCAATGATACAAATTCTTCCATTGCCAGAATAATAATCTCTACTTTAGTCTATAGTTGCATTACCCCCTTCTGTTTGTTCATTCCTCAATCTTGAGGATTTGGGGATGGTGATGCCCACTATGTTTCTGATTGAGATGGGGCTTAAATTCTATGGAAAGTCCTAATCTTAACAGGTAATTTAATAAAGGATCCCTTAACTGAATCCAATATAATCAAACTGGTATCACACCCAGAAGAATAGATTAGTTTACAAATATAATCTTTGTTTTTGGGATTCACAAAAATAATATCAAACTATCAGAGGAGGAAAGGAAAGAAAAAACTGTAATTATTTTAACTTTCTAGTCAATTGCTCCTAGATAAAAGACAGTTTATTGTGTAGAGAAAAATAGGACCTGATAGAATCTAGGAAAGATGTGAAAAGAGAAAGTTGTCCAGCAGTTTAGGAAACTTGAGGCTGTGGTCAAGAGTTCTAAAATGTTTTTCCTGTTCAACATTATGAGGTGCTTACCCATCATTAATTTGAGTTTGTTTTTATGTGAACTTAAACTTTTGGGTGATTTCTTGACCAGTGTGTTTTTATTTAACATGAGTGCTTTTTCTTTAATGATTTGTGTTTTGTTTCACAACAGCTGTCCAAAATATCCTTGAAAAAAGGAGGGCTGTGTTCACCTTTAATACTTAAAAGCCACTTGGAGGCAGTTCAATTGAGCATGAGTGTGTGTTTGCAAGAAAGTAAAACATAACCAGCATGAGTAACCTCTGTTCTCTGAGGCTTATTGCATATCATTTATGCTTGAAAAAACAGAGTGAATTTATTTGTTTTAATGTCCAAAAACTTTGACCAAAGAGTTAAAAGGAGCTGACTGACCAATACAGCAAAAATAGCAAGCTTACTTTTTAACTGGGGTGATATTTATCCTTACCGCTCTTCATCACAGAACATGCTAAAAACAGTTTGAAATAAGTTCTAGTATCAGAAGCACATTTAAAATATCTACTCCGGTAACAAGAAATATAGGTGAGCCAAATTATATGAATGATTCAGGACCCCAAAACTCCTCTGGATAGAAGGAAGAGTTATTCCTTCCATTTAACTTATCCAAAAAGTTTGTCTTTATAATCCCATGACGCTCAGTAATTCCTCAGTCCTCATCTGGTCTTTACTGCCTTGTGGACCATGTTACATTAATAAAATGAAAGGGTTTAAGGAAGCAGTATTTCAGGAATCAGCAGTGAAAGACTCATTTTACTTTAAAATAGTTGTTTTTAAATTAGAAATGATATATAACTTAGTTAAACCCCAGGAAATCTTGATTAATTTCACAAATCCACATGTTGATTCATTTTGGAAGATTTTACACTGTTTTTTCTATTTTCTCTAAAGGAGTGGGTGGGTCTTAGCTTGATTTGTTGTTCCCTCCCAGGCCACTAACAAAGGCGGAACTCTTTCCCAAATGACTTTTTTATTATCTCTCTAGAAAAATGCTGGTGACAATATCTTCTTTATTGAAGAAGCCCGTCCATGATTTCTTAACTGAATATGATAACAATAAATTATTTGATCTTTAATGAGTAATTTTGGGCCAAACAAGGGCCTCTCCCTTCTTTCCAGTCATTTTACAGCTATGAATTTACCCTAGTAAACAAAACAGAGACTAGGAGCCTCAAACATTTAGTTTCAATATTTTTTTAGACTCTGAGTTTGATTATACAGAACATGACATCAATAAGATGACCTTCAGTATAATAATTAAGCACTTTTACAATTTTTCCTTGGTATTGTGCCATATAAACTGTAGGATTTAAGAGCTTAAGAATTAGTAATCATAATTATATTGAACATCCAGCAACTAAACAGCAATGAAAGACAGCACATGACTAAATGCCAGAATAAGCAGCAAGTACTATACTATAGAGGCCCCCAAAGGGGATTAATTATCAATAAAGGACATTCGACTTGAACAGTGAAGTCACATCTTATTTGGGGGTAAGTCATAAAGTTATAACACAATATACAAACTATGTAAAGTCAATATCCTTGAAAATCTTCAATAGCCCACAAAATTCAGTATATTTAGTCACAAATATGTGTTACATTGGATACTGACACACTATCTGCCCTCAAGTTCTGTGTATCAGTGTTCTTTCACTGTATGAAGAGTTCACTGAAGAAGTTGGCTTGAGTTTATCTTTAAACCTGAAAATCACCCTCAGTATTGTGAGCTGCTCATGCTATGAAAAATATGTGGGAAGTGAATCTCACTCCCCCTGTCTTGTTCCTATAATGGAATGGTATTCAGCAAGGCCCACACTTTACAGTTCTCTTTCTCTCACCATCTCCTTTCCATCAAGCCTATGGAGGCAACTTTACACAAGTTAAATGTATATAAGATATGGTCCACTGTACTGAAATTATACACACTTCTGCCTTCTCTTTCCCTACCTACTGTAGGTGGTAAATGCTGATTTGTTTTCATTTGGCTGTATTCAGCATTTGTGAGGCATAGTGAACTTAGTGTGTCAATTTCCATGATTATTTCTAGAAGTGGAGTCCCTCTTATTCAGAACTTTGGTATAGCTAAAACTACCACCTGCCCTGAGACCTACTCTTCTCATTTCCTCTAAGACTTCATCCCCACAAAAAGAGTCAAAAGAGATTTGTAAGCCACAGCATGACATTATCAGATTTGTTTTCTTATAAGACAATGCATTTCAGTCTGGTGGCAGGGAGACCTGCTGAGGGACTGAAAGCTACACAAGGGTGGGGGGTGTTTTATTTCCTCTGTATGCCTGCCACATAGTAGGTCCTCTGTAATATTTTACTGAGTCAAACTGTTTTTGACCAACGATAGACTCTGGATCCTGACATTTAAGAGCAGCAGAGGATGAGGATGCATGGAAAGAGGCAGGGAGAGCCATGCGAACATGGTGTAGAGTAGCACAAGCAACATTTGCTTCAAGGGATAGTTTTGAGATAAGGTCCCAAAGGTAGCTCAGAATCGCGGGTGGTGAACATCTGTGCCGGTGGAGTCTAGTGGGCAGCCTCTGATGGTCAAGATGGTCCCAGACTATTTCCACATCTCCACGCCCTCCACCCCAGTCTTTTACAGTCAGGTTTTAACTCTCTTGTCTCCAAACTCACACTAGTCTCACCTATTTTGCAAAGGACAAAACAAATGACTCTAAATTAATCTGCTGCCCCCTACTAGTCTCCCTTTACATCCACTGCTGCCTCCAAATCCTCACTATTCACCTTCGGAGATTGATTTCCCTCCCTAGTTTCCTCATCAGACTTTAACTTGTTAAATCCAGTTTGTTTGGTTTTTTTTCCTTCCCGATTTCCTTGACCTCATTGCATATCTGCAGCATTAACATTTCTGAGCCTCACTGCCTTGCTTAAAGTTTCTCTTCCTATGAATTCTCGGCTGCTGTATTATTCCAGTTCTTACATTACATTTCGGGCTCCCCAGGGTTCGAAGTTCTTGCTGCTGCATAATGTGGTCTAGATGCCTTTCTCTGATTGACCCTGACATCTATGATTCCCTCGGTCCCGCCCACAGTCGATTTATATTACCGTCCATTGATTGGATTAAGTCAGTCAATATTAGTGTCACCAAAATTCCTTCTTCACATATGACCTCCCTTGGGCCTAATCTAATTTTGGTCAGGAATTCTGAGCATTAATTCTAAACAGTGTGTTTAGAATTGCTCTTATGTTATTTAAAAATGTTTGTTTTCTTAAGGAGCTCACTGAAGAAAATCTGGAGAATATCAAAGAGAAAGGAAAAAAAATTACCTGATATTTCTTTCCATTTTTTTTTTACATATAGAGAGTTATTACTTATTTTTATAAACATGCAGTAGTTCCAAGTAAATGTTTTACATATGTGCATATATAATACATTTTTTCTGTGTTTTAGTTTAATATTTTAATGTAAGCATTTTCATGTTATTTTGTGTTCATAGATATTTCTCACTGCTGCATAGTATTCTGTTAAGAGGCTATATAATTTCTTCCTTAACCATTTTTCTATTTTTCAACATATATGTTGTTTCTCTATTTTTTTCTAATACAAATGATGCTGCAGTAAATATCTGTGCACACAAAGCTTTTTCCAATCTAGACTTTTTTTTTAAAATGATAAATTCCCCAAAGTGTACTTTTTGGATCTGGGAAATTAACATTTAAGCCTTAATATATATTGACAAATTGCCTGTAACAGAGTTCTACCAATTTATACATCAGCAATCTGTAAGAGTACCTGTTTTACTACAGTCCTGTTAAACTGCATACTTAAAATTTCTGCTCTTTAATACTTGACTTTTTTCCTGTAAAAGCATCGATGGAGTGTCCTGGTAAACAGACCGGCAATTTACATATTTTCATTGTTTATGGATGTTAAGGACTGATAGAAATTTCAGTTGATGACAAGGGCCTGCCTTTTACAAAAAACAAAAACAAAAACCATATATGTTTACTTGGAAAGCAGAATCTTAGAGAAGATCTGAAAAGAAAATTTGATATGGTTTTAGAGGCAGTGTATTTAAATCTGTGGGATGGAATTTTGCCTTGAATTTCTTTGTAACTCTATGGAATAAGAAAATAATCTCAATTTCTTAATTTTAAGAGGACAAATAGTTCCAACAGAGAGACAATAGCTTCCTATCTGCAGATATGAGATTCACTTATCTTGATAGAAAACATCTCCCCAGGGGCATGAACATTTTCTAACTTGCTTATTATCTGCTTGCCAAATGAAGTGATCTTTTAGCAAAGCTTATATGACAGAATGTATGTTACCCTCACATAGGCATATGCAGCTTGTGGCACATAGGCAGTGTAGAGCATTAATTAAATTCTTCCTGCTAGTTTATTCAGAATGTACTGTCAGTTTAGAGAACAGATGTTTATTTGTTTGTAGAGTCCTTTCGAAGAGTCTGAGATCTGATAGTTTACAGAAAACAATCCATGTCTTCCCAAGTCTGATTTCTGGAATTGCTTTCTCCTAACTCCCTGGTTTCTGCTTAGTGATACTTGGATAAAAGTTAGAGAAATTATAGGTGCTTGATAGTGGGTAACTGGTAGGTTCTGTATCCCCAGCTTTTTGAAAAATCAAACCACTAGTAATATGTTAAAAGCAAAATTTTTTGCAAAATGTTAAACATTAATGAAAGGAATGATGAAAGAAAGGATGGGTTTCCTGCCAGCACTGCGGTCAGCAGCAGTGCTCTGGCCTGATTACTTAAGCCGATGTTTTTCCTAAATCAGTCATGAAACAGTAATTATCAAGTTTTGCAATACTAGGCGATTCTCTTGAGAATAGACAATGATTTGTAATGTTAAGTTGATAGGTTTTTGCAGCAGAAATAACCTACCTCCTCTTGATGGGCTTCCCTGGGCACTGGGCAGAACCCCTACTGCTTTAATGGGGTTTGTCTATGGACAAATCCACAAAGTGTCGACTTATCTTTCTCACATGATCAAATGGAGGCACATATTTGCTTTCTTTCTCCACAAAAATAAGAATGCTGCTGGTGTGTGGTGGATTAATTTCATTCCCATTCATTTGGTGTAACTATTTAAATCACAATTTTAGTCCAAAAAAGGGGGAGAAGAGTATAGAAGTCGCATATGAAAATGCAGCAATCCAGGTTTTAGCTTTATTTCATTTTCCCCGGCAATGAAATGTCAGGGATGACCTGTTTGATGTTTGCTTCTACTATAAAATATTCTCCTTTCTGCATTTGGATTAATTAGATCTTATAGCTGGAAGGGACTCTGAACATTTTCTAACTCAATCTCTTGCTTTCTGAAACTCATAGGAAATAAGAAACTGTCTCAGGTGCAGAGCCAGGAAGCTGGTGAATGGAGATCCAAACCTGGGCTCTTTCTTTTACTAGATGGCGCTTCAGCTAACATGCTCACATCAACACTGTGACATAATTTTAGGTACAGGAAACCTGAAGTTCAGCTAATTATATCCTTTGCCATTTGCTTTGATATGCCACTTGGCACCAGAGTTTTAAAACAACTTGTTCCTTGATTGTCCAGGACTCTCGTGCAATCTCCTTCCAACTGCCAGGCTCCTACTACTACCCATTTTACTTAGGAGGCTTGTATAGCTTTGGTTTGTCCACCCTACTGCTTGTTTCACTTTGGAAATACCCTCTTTTTGGACACATCTTTGACACTTTTGATTGGGGGTCCCAAGTATCTTGGTGTCCTGATACCCATGAAGGCTTCTCACTGTGGAGACCAGAACAGGCATCAGATGAGCCTTTAAAGGTACTCTAGAATCCAACACATCTCTTCTTCAGGGGGCTGCATTTTTAGTTTGGGACTTCAATTTGGGGTGCCAATTATGTAATAAGCCACAGTTCCCTGTGAATAATAATGAATTTTGGCATTCTGATGTTTTGCACAGATACTCTGCCTAGCACCATGGGAATTTGCTCAGGCGCCTGGTAGACGTTATTATCTTCCCATTCTCTGTTTCCTCACCACCATTAAAACTGGGCCCTGGTACCCTTAAAGAACTTAATTCGTTACTACTCTTCAACATTATGACAGTCTTGAGTTGTGGTTCCCAGATTCATACGCCGTGCCATCAAGGGGGAGCCACAGAGAGTTCACAGAATCACAGGATTGGAAAGGAGCCTAGTGGTCATTGAATGCTTGAGTCACCCCTACAAAATTGCTGCCAAGTAATTATCTAGCCTGATGGGAAACTTATTACCTCCCAAGGCGATTCATTCTGCTTCAGATAGTTCTGACTGGTGGGAAATTCTTTCTTATACCTATTCTGCGTTGATATGTTTCCTGTATTGAATGAAACCGACTTCCTATTGATTAGACACCCCCTACCCCTCACCCCCCCCCCACAAAGTCTTTCCAGAGTTGACTTATCCTAATTTCTTTGGGAGAAAATTTTATTTGCATTTACAGAACTTGGTGGATGCCACCCTATGAAATTCAAAATGCAGCCTTACATCAAACAGACCTGTAGTGAGCATTTAATATAAAACATTTGTAGAATTTAACTGAATTATTCTCTGAAGAAAGCAGCTATAGGTAGGAGTATAGTGCTGATAGTATGCATCATTCCTTTGGCAGCTACTGCCTTGGGTTCTCAGTCACTCCGTATGCACGAGCCTTGTCCACACAGCTAGTTGTTAAGTTCCTCAGGGTGTGGCTATGTCTTATGTGCCTGCTGTTTCGAACAAGTCTTACTCATGACTTTGCATTTACAAGAAAGTGAAAGCACAAGAACTGCTTCTCCAGTCCTTGAGTTGCTTTTCTTCTTTGCCCCAGATGATGAGTGATTGTAGTGGTTGTGGTGATGGTGTGTGTGTGTGTGTTGGCATGAACCTAGAGCTGACTCTATTTTCCTGAAGGTTTTAGAACTACTCTCCCAACAGAAACAAGTGTTTCCAAGCCATTCCTCAAAAATCTATTCCATTTCTGTCTTGGATACAGTGCTGCAGCATTGGCAGAGTCACGTTATGGGTTAAATTGACACTTGGGTGTTGGTCTGGCAACCTGACAACCCCGTACCAGGAACACCCTTCTCCACTCAACTGCCTGCAGCACACTTCCTCATTCTTCAGGCCTCACAAGAATGTGTCTAGGTGAAACCTTCCTGATCGGCCCAGGCAGAGGGAGCACCTCTTCCTTCTTGTCCCCACTGTCCTAGGCACAGTCCTCTTTTCACACCTGCAGCATTGCATAGGTACTCTTTGTTTCTACCATCGTCTTCTTTGCTGTTCTGTGAATTGGTGGAGGTCAGGTACTGAGTCTTTTTGTTTTTTTGTTTTACTAATATTAAAAGCATTTTATAGATGAGGCACCAAGAGGTTAAGAAACTCACTCAAGGTCTCACAGCTAGAGCTGGAATTCATTCGCAAGCAATCTGGCTCCAATATGCATACCCTTAGTCATCACAAGCACATTGTGCCTTCCGGTGAGGGAGGTCAAAGCCTCCTGCGAGGGCGGACGAGGCCAAAGAGGTTCCAGTTTCCAGTGGCTGCAGCACTCTCCCTCTCTGGAACCTGCCTGATCCACTGCCATTACTACCACCTGATTTCTAGGAGGTATCCTATTTCCCCATCTGTGTTCATTGTACAAGGTTAGAATTCTTCTCAGATCAACTAAGCCAAATCCAGTTATAGCCAGAGGAACTTACACTAAGATATGAGAGAAAATAACAGCAGTTAAAGACAAAATGGGTGGGTTTACAGAACACATGTCTCAAAACCAAACTTGACTGAGGGTTAGTTGTATCTCCATCGGTGTCTCCCAAGCTTATCTGATTATAAGAATCACATGGACACTTGTTAAAACTACTCATTCTCAGTCTCTTTTTCTAGAGAGTCTGATTTCAATAGATTTGGAGTGGGTCACTGGAATCTGTGTTTTTAACAATACTTCCAGGTGATTCTTTTTTTCCCCCCTCAATGTATTTTTTTAGAGAAGTTGCAGGTTTACAGAAAAATTGTGCATAAAATACAGAGTTCCTATCTACTTCCCTACTATTAACACCTTGCAATAGTATTGTACATTTGTTATAATTCATGAAAGAGTGTTTGCAGTACTGAGTCTTATTTCTTTGTCCCTTCCCTGTGCCAAGTACAGTGGTTGGTATTAAGGAGGGAGATGCTCAGTGAATTTTTTGAAGAAATAACTTGAAATAGATGGATTGTTGGGTAGAGAAATTCATTCTCAAATGCTCATCAAGCTCTTTGCAAACAAACTTTTGGAACATAATGCTCCTTGAAGTTGGGGATTACTTGCCCTGCTGTGTACACTCTCAGGGCCCTGCCCATGTAGGCTCGACTATGCAGTGTCCCTTCAGCTAACTCCAGTGGGGGTCCTGAGGGCTCCCATAAGCCCTGAGCTGGAACCAGAGCACAGTGAGGTAGGCCCTGGGGATACAGTCCCACTATGTGCTGAGGACATGCAGAGGAGCAAGTGGAACGTGATGTCCTCTGAGTATGGCAACCAAGAACAGCTCATATGAGCAGTTGGCTTTACAGAGTCTAACAAAATAAAGTGAGAAGTCCCAAAGGTGGTTGAACACAGCAGTTGGAATTGAGGAAGAGATAATCCTTGGAGTTCCAGGCTGCTGATTGGCCAGCCAGCATCAGAGAAATCTGTTGGCAGGTAGTAGGTAGGGGTGTGTGTATGTGTGAGAGAGACGGTGTGTATGTATTTGTGTGTGTGTAAAGGACATACTGAAAAGGGCCTGGCAGAGCTCTAAACCTAGAGGGACAGTAGCAGGAAGGCTTTTGTCATTCATTTATTCAGAAAATATTGAATATCTACTATGAAAATGCTTCCAAGAAAGGGCAATTTTTTTTTTAATCTTCCATAAATGTTTCTGTAAATGCTTTCTGTTTCTAGTCACGATGTGTCCTAGAGATAGGACAGGGTAGAGTTTTGAGGTCAAATAAATCCAGCTGTTGGGAGAAGGTATGGAGGCTGGGGTACCAAGAAGGGCCTGGCAAACATCTTTTGACTGATCGGAGTGCATCTAGCCTAGGAAAGTCCAGTAAGCTGTTAAATGTAGTTGGCTGGCCATACCAAATGGTGGCACTACATAGCAGAAAATAAGAAACATTAATTTCAATATAATTTGTATTTGAAAAATACCCCATAGCTACCAAAATACTCTCACGTTTCATATTTCATGGGACTCCCAAAATTCTGTGATTTAGGCAGGTGTGGTGGATGTGCCCATTATGGGGGGTGGGGACAAGGAGGCACTAAATTTTTAAGTGGATTGTCTAATTCCTGGCATGCTAATGGCAGAGGCAAAACCAGAATGATGGACTCCCTATTGCTAGGTCATTGCTCTTTCCCTTATGACACTGCATTCCCTGTGTGATGCTGTGACAACTTGAGGACCACATTTACTGAGAATTCAGTTCAGATTCTGATTGACTTCTGGGAAACTGGTCCCAGCTAGTTTGGAGCATTCAAGAAGATACTCTCAGCAAGAATTATGAACCCAAGAATCATTTAAGAACAAGAAGATATGCGTCACTTCTGATTGAGTGGGTTATTATTATTTTAAGGAGGTTTCTTTAAATGTGCTAAAGTAAATTAACAATAGCAGGGATTTTTTTTTTTTTTTTTCAGGAAGCACCAGGGATTCAGCCCAGGACCTCGTACATGGGAAGCAGGCTTTCAACCACTGACCTACATCCACTCCCCAGTGAAAGTTGGTGTTTTCACTTGTTCGTTTTATTTTAGGAGGTATCAGGAATTGAACCCAGGACCTTGTATATGGCAAGCAGGCGCTCAATCACTTGAGCTATGTCTGCTTCCCAATAACAATGTTTTAAAACTGTAAATTTCTGGCAAAAATGCTCCAACGTTTTGTGATTTCACCAAGTTGCTGAATTGTTGAGTTCCTGTGAAAGGCCAGACACTAGTCTAAACTCTGAGTACATGGCAATAAACAAAACAGACAAAATTCCCTTTGTAATAGAGCCTTTAATCTAGTTGGGGAAGGGGTTTTTGTGGAGGAGGGAGAAACAAAAAATGAGTAAAATATAAAATATATTAGCTGTTGATATGTGCTATAGAGGAAAATGTATCAGGGAATAGGGAT
This sequence comes from Dasypus novemcinctus, assembly GCF_030445035.2. Lineage (NCBI taxonomy): Eukaryota > Metazoa > Chordata > Mammalia > Cingulata > Dasypodidae > Dasypus > Dasypus novemcinctus. Next base: position 45,086,883 of record NC_080689.1, read on the forward strand.
GGGATATAGAGGGATGGGGTACAGGAGGGAAGATATTCCTATTTTAAATAGGATTGTTAGGGAGAAGTACCCAGAACAAAGATAAAATTTGAGCAAAAATTTAAAGGAAATACATCTCTATGTTTTCAAAAACTATTAAAAAGGAGTAAACATCCAAAATAGCTGTCAATAATTATCAATGGAAATACATACATACTTATAAACCCTAGCATTTATATTTCATATCAACTTCCAGCTATTTATTCACCAAAAGATGAAATAAATTTGATTAAAAAAATTTTTTTGGTGGAAATACAAGGATATGGAATTTAGCTATTATTAACCTTTGGTTTTTTTTGTTTGCAGATCTCCCACTATTTAGCCCAGGGATAAAATTCCACAAAAAACTTTGACTTGAAAGATTTCAGGATATAACAAAAATGGGAATGACAAATGAAGACTATGAGATGAGGCAGATATATGGCATATCCTGTAAAGCACTTAGAAAAAGCATTATTAAGTATGGGGGACTCAGATGAAGAAGGGAAGACTGTTTTTAGGTTTATCTGTGGTCAAGCAATTAAAATAAAACATTTTCTGTGGGTTTTCATATTAGCTAAATGATTGATTGATTGTCAAAAGTTCTAGATGGTAATCTTGCTACAGAGTTCTAACATGGAACGTTCTCTAGCTCTGGAAAGAAGTGGGAAAATAATTTGTTTAAAAATGGAAGGGGAAAAAAAGCCACAAGAAACACCCTAAGAGAATGTTTTGGGATGTACTGAGAATTCAGCTGAAAGGTACTATTAGCGATTTTATGGTAAGCTGCCCAAATATACCCAGTTTGTCACCATTTAGAACTGCAATGATAAAGGAAGAAATGTTTAATGTAGCTGCCCTCTTGTGGCCGAATTGGGGGTTTTGCTCTCTCTCTGTCTCGTGTATCATTATAGGAAATTATATATATATTTTTTCCTGGAGCTACTGGCAGAACAAAGCAAGAGTAATAAAAACCTTTCAAATTTTTGGATTGGCTCAAAAGATCTTACCCTCAAAGCAAAAATCCTGGCTATTGGTAGGTTATATTAAAATTGTGGCCCCTTCTACCACACCCCTAGGAAAGTCAAGCAAGACTTCTGGAGGGATTTTAAAGATGAAATATCTAAGTCTAAAAATATCTTTTTGGAGGCAGTGGTGGGAATTAACTGCAGATGCAGATGAAGGAAAAAACAACAGGAAGGGCTTTGGTACCTCTCGACTTGTTGATGAGGCTAAATCACTTAGTCTCTTGGCTGAGACTTTGGTTTCCTCATATGTAATATAAGAGAGTTCAAAGTAACTTCCTATTAGCTTGAAAACTCTGTAAACCTATGAGTTGGTGGGCTGGGCAAACTGCTTTTTAGTCTCTGGGATTTCTTTCCTTTCTGGCTATGTGGTTTTATGATCATTGGACTAAACAGCCATCAGGGGAATTGTGTGATGAAACCTTTGAAAATTGCAGGGCTGCAAGGAGATTTGTAGATCTGCCCTATTGATGTTGTGAGGATTTTTCTGTTTATTTATTCATATAAGTCTTGCATTTTATTAAGTATCTGCTATGTGTTATGAATTATGCTAGAGGCTAGTAATACATTCGTGGGGATGGGGGCAGGAATCCCTGTCTTCAAGTGCTTATAGTTTGAAAAAAAATTAAATTCAGTCCTTCTTATATAGCATAACAACTAAAAACATTAGGGAGAACTTTCCTTAAACTCTAATGTCTCCAAAGATCTTGAAGGTGGGATTGGCTTGAAGCTCAGCAAAACTCCCAGTCAGCTTGGGCAAGAGATGGGTCTGGAATAAAAACTCCCAGTTCAAGAGAGGTGTGCCCTTTGTGAAGCTTCTAGTAGAAGAGTCACTGGGCTATGCTTTGCTCATTCTGAAAACTACTCTTCCACGGACCACTTTTAAAGACAAAAGGAAATCCTGGTAGTTTCAATATCTTTTTGGAAAATGTCTCTTCTATTACTCTCTAAGTTCTCATTCATACCATGCCATTAAATGGTTAATTCAAAAAGCAAGATTGTGTTTTGGATGATTTATCATTTTACTTAAAATTTATTTTATCGGGCTAATATTATTATCCCACATTTTTTTCTTCAAGTCCTAGTGCATACTCTGATGTCTAAAGTAGTGGAACAATTTACATTTTGAAACTTTTTTTTTTTTTGTAGTGGGAAATCTTAAGTTTTACATTATTAAAATGAAAATTGACTTATGTTATTAGTTATATAGATATCCATTTGTGTGCATTGATCAGATTACAGGATCTTGATAAAAATGAATATACTAGATTTTAAGAAGTTATAGGAGGACCTTTTGATAACACACAGCCTTTTTTTTTTTCCCTGTTGCCTTGGTATTTTCAGAATATTTTACACATCATCTACTATATGTGACTTTGTTGTAAATTAGAGTTTGGTTAGATAAAACATTTGAATTCTATTAATCTTGGCAGTGTGAGGAACCTGGAGTCTAATGATTTGTATTTACGGTGGTGTTTGGGGAATAACAAAATATTTCAGAATCATTAAGGGTATTCCAAGAGGGAGTTTGGGAGAGGCTGAAATGCTTTATGTACTTCTAAGAAGGCAGGATGGGAGAGATTAGAAGAGGAAAGTGCTTTTAATATTTCACTTAGAGATTTGTAAATATATCAGCATTACTGTAGGTTGATAATAAAATGATCATAAAATGGTAAAAGGATGACAGATTTTTCTGGTCTTAGCTTAATGAAACTGAGGAGGTAAAACAAAACACTGTTCACATGTCACAAAGGAAGAATAATTAATGAGTAGTATTAGAGCTTCCTCCTGACCAAACATATATCTTTTAGGAAGAATTTTAAGTAAATGATGTGTGATATCATTTTAGTACAAATGGTGGTGTACAGTTTACTCTTTAAACATGATTTTCATATAAATAGACTCTATAGGAGGCAGTGTGGTATCTTGGAAATAATACAGACCTAGGTTCAGAATATGTTGGTTCAGTCATTTGTTGTCTGTGTGATCTTGAATAAGTTCTTTAGCTTTGTTTCCTTATTGTAAAGGCTCTATGTCTTTCCCTTTTCACAATTTCCAGGTTTCCAGGAGAATTTTGGTACATCCTTGCCTGCTCTCCAGGATCATGCCAATTAGTAAGGCCCAAAGAGGTAAAAGAATAAAACAAATTGTGTAGATGTTGTTGTTTGGTTAAGTAAGCTCATGTAAAACTTAAACTGTCTCTTCTAGCTGTGCCAAACAAAGAAGGATGTTTTAACATTGAATGGAAATGAGCCATAGGGCCCCAGCCTAAAAGGAAACCTGTATTTTTGTGTTTTTGTTGTGGTGTTTACGTGTGGGGAATTAGAAAGGAATCACAGGGGTTGACAATTCTTGCTCAAAGGTTTGCCACCCCAAATGTTTTCTATGGTGGTTGTGGTTTGCACCTGGCTGTTGATTGCTTTTTATTCAGACCTATTTCCCACATTCACTTGTTCTTTCATGTCATTCAGGCATTTCAACCACCGGGTATACATTATTGAACATATTTCTTGTCTTTTGGGATAAGAACATGTTTAGAGCATCACCTAATTCTGAACCACAAACTCACATGCATGTGGAGGTCAGAAGTGAAGCATGCTCTACATAACACAACTGTGGGTGCTGGGAGAACATGTGCTCAGTACAGAGGGTAGCACAAGTCAGCAGTTGCTGTCACATGAGAATGTGGGCTGTGTATTGCCAGATCTTCTGATTTTTTTGAGAGAAGTCAGAAACCCAGACTTTAATGTAAATTCTCCTGATTTCTAAAACATGGTAGAAACCAAACAGAACCCATTATCTTAGGACTGATAGTTTATGCACTTGGAATCCCCGAGTTTAGTTTCTCTAATTGCCTTTTAATAGCATGATGGTTAAGAGCTAGATAACCTGATCATAGCCCCACCACATACGAGCTGTGTAACTTTGGTAAGTTACTTGGCATCTCTGTGTCTCAGTTCCCTTATCCATAAAATGAAGATGATAATCATTAGCACTTACCTAATAGGGTTGTTGGGAGGATTAAATGAGTTAAACATATAAAGTGTTTAGAATAGTACCTAGCACATATTAGATAATATAGAAGTAGTTAATATTATTATATTAATATATATTATAATATTATTATTATAGTACCTTTCTTCCTCCCACAAAGAGGCCACATCTATTTTCCTGTGAGACCTGGGAGGAGAGGAGAGGAAAAAGGAAGAGAAAGTACCTTTTTTGAGCACCTCCTATGTGCCAGGAATTATGTCAGGTGCTTTGTATTATGTTTTCTTATTTAATCCTCATGTGGATCCTTGAGACAGGTTTCCTTCACATTTTACAGTAGAGAGAATCTTGGCTTGAGATTCAGTAACTTGTCCAAGGAAGAGTTGGGATTTGTACTTATGGGGTTCTGATTCCAAAATCCATCCTCTTTCCAGAAAGCTTTTCATCCTTGACCCAGGGAGATTTGTTGTGAATATGATGTCTGACGAGACCTCTTTAATAAAGGAATTTCATGGAAATTGCCTTCTGCATGGATTGTTTGTTTGTTTTTCCCATCTCAAGCTCCTAGCACATCCCTCGAGTTTAAGTGCTTACAAATGAATGAAAGAGAAAAATGAGAGTCTCTCTCACTACCCAGCTTTGGAGAGTCTAGACATGATATGTGATGATAAGACTGGTCAGGCTAGGTGTCAGCCCTTAATTACTGCACTAAAAGCCCAAAAATATTACAGAACTTTGCCTCCTGTCGGCAGTGTCCCTTGTGATGTCAATGAATACAATCAGAGTGGATGGGAGAGGCACATGGAGGTGTGTGAGAAGGAAGGAAGAAGGGGGGAGAAAAGTGGGAAAGTGTGAAATCTGTCTGTGGAGATAAAAAGAGCAGGGGGGTGTGGAAGGCACAAGCTGTTGAGCAAACTTCCTGTCAGCTGCATGAAATGATCATAGAATTAGATGAACTTCCCATATCAGGAAAGAATCAAAAAGTACATACAACAGTTTCTTTGGAAAGCCTTTTTCACCTCAACATGCTCTGCTGAAAACAGCTTTTGTTTTTGATGGAATAAGAGTACGAGAAGTTTACTTAAAAGAATATCTGTGATTATAAATATCTACTATTATTAATCACATAAAATCTTTCCCAGTTACGGCTTAAGTCACATCCGTCCACAAGTCTTATGCAGAAAAATATGAAAGTATTTTTGCTGGCTGGTGATATGTTTTTTGTTTTTGTTTTGAGAAGATTCTTTTTAAATGACTTGCTACTCACTCTTAACTATTCTATCAGTAGCATGTTATTTTTTCCTCACACTTTTTATTTTGAAGAATGTTCAAACCTGTAGGATGGTTGCAAAAATAATACAAAACCCATAGAGAGAACTCCAACCAATGCCTTCCCCCACCACTCCAGAGACCCAGATGCACCAATTTTAACATTTTGCCACATTTGCCTTATTATTCTGTCTATCTATTAGTTTACACATCCGTGACATGGGAATGCTATTAGAACCTATCTCACAAGTTTGTGAAGATTAAAGGAGTTACTTCACAGAAAAGGCTTAGTGCAGTGACTGGCCCATGTTCATTAATAAATATTGTTAATATATAATAAACTATTTTAGAGGTGATATCAATCACAAGTGCAGGTGACAATATTTACATTGAAAATAACTCCTTTTACTTATTTGTAAATGATTTTAAAAGCCTTTGGTGTGAGATCTGGCACCTTGATTCACCATTCTCCAAAAATAGTCATTTTTATGATAGACTGGCTTCTCTCTCTCTTCCTGCAAATTATCCTGACTTAAATAAGCTATAATATGTTCTTGTTACTTGGAAGGGAAAAATGGAGTTGTCATATTGCTAGTATTTGTAGATGAAGCAGTGACTTATTAGATAAATTGAATGTGATTTTATTTTATAAGTGGAAGGGATAAAATTCATTTTTTAAAGAAATAACTTTAATCCTTACTTTCTGTTTACAGTATAATTTAGCAAAAAGGCATAGGCTTTGGAACCAAACAGACCTGCGTTTGAATCCTAAATCTACCACTTATTGTATCTTTTTAAAAATTTTATTTCTTTCCCCTTCCCCGCCCTCTCCCCCCACCCCAAGTTGTCTGCTCTCTCTGTGTTCTTATGTGTCCGCTTGTATTGTCAGTGACACCCGGAATCTGTGTCTCATTTTTTGTTGTGTCATCTTGCTGCGTCAGCTCTCCATGTGTGTGGCGCCACTCCTGGGCAGGCTGCACTTTCTTTCGTGCTGGGCGGCTCTCCTTATGGGGCATGCTCCTTGCATGTGGAGCTCCCCTACGCGGGGGACACCCTGTGTGGCACAGCACTCCTTGCACGCATCAGTACTGTGTGTGGGCCAGCTCATCACACGAGTCAGGAGGCCATGGGTTTGAGCCTTGGACCTCCCATGTGGTAGGCTGACAGCCTATCTGTTGGGCCAAATCTGCTTCCCTTATTATTGTATCTTACCACTTACTGCTAGGATAATTTTTGTGCAATAAATTAGGTTTAGATGGTAGGTTGAAAATAGCTAGTTATTTAGCTATTTTAGACCAGAGTTTCCATGTTTGTAAATGGGAAGAATATTGACTTGGAAAATTTTCTGCAAAGATTAGAGATATTATAGAGATGCTTCTGGCACTTAGCAGTCAGTAAATGGCCCACATTTTTCTCTAGAGTTCAATAGCCCTGGATTCAAGTCAAAGCTCTGCTGATTGATGACTGAGTGACCAGTTGTAAACTCCTTAACCTCACAAAACATAATTAAAAAAAAAAAGTAAAGTGGAGATAATCCCTACTTGTAAATTAGAGATCCGATGAAATGCTGTGTTTGAAACGGTACTGAGTACCTGTAGAGGAGACAGCTAACTAATGAATGTTGGGTTCTTTTAAAATAAGAACAATTATCGCTATATCCTTCTTCAAGTTGCTTTGCTTGATTTCTCCCTTAAACTTTGTAGAGCTTTTCAAATCAGATGTTATGAGATGATAGTGACAGCCAGTTCACACCACTGCCTTTCAGCTCTGTTGCTACAGAATGGTTTCTGACCCAGTATCTCTTTCTCAGCACATTTTTATATAAGAACAAAATGGGATCAACCATCTTTTTTGGGTTCAGCCTGTCCAAGAGAGGAAACCATGCTGTGCAGCTCATTTTCCAGTGACATTCCTTTTTTCAGAGCATACTGGTCAATTGTCTCCTGGGTGGTATCTAGCACACGTGTTTCCCATTAAAGTAGCAACTAAAGAGTGGCAATTGTGAATCTTTCCTGACTGGTACACATGTTCTATTTTCTTCTATAATTAGCCTTGGGTGAAAGTTTGTAGAGGAAGGGAGGGGAGGGCTTACGTATGAATTGAAAATTGGTCTTGATGTACATGACAAGGTTAAATGGATCAAAATTAATGGTGATCTAAACTTTCCCATGGTTCTCCTGTTCATATGAACATTTCCTCATTTATAAAGATTCCTCAGGCTTTATGTGTCTACAATTGTCAAGAATATAATTTGGTTTTTAAAACCATGCTTTAAGAAGTTAAAGGCATGGGAGAAGCTTCCAAAAATAAAAAGTTAAAAAAATCAAATGCCTCCATTTATTTTAGGGGTAATATTTTATCATAATGAATAACATTTGAATCATCTAAACATGAGTGAACAAACTGTCAGTCCACTTTTAATAATTTTTATTATTTTACTCGTGAAAAGCTATAATGTACAGGCACTCTGGAAAACAATTTGGCAGTTTCTTATCAAGTTAAACCTACACTTACCATATGAGCTAGCAATCACACTCCTATGTACTTACCCAAGAAAAATGAAAACTTACATTCACACCAAAACTGGTATACAATGTGTTTAACAGCTTTATTCATAATCAGGAAAAACTGGAAATAACCTAAAAGCCCTTTAGTGAGTGAATGACTAAACAAACTGTGGTATGTTCATGCAATAGAATACTACTCAGCAATGGAAAGGAGCAAACTATTGATAATAGCAACAATTCGGGTGAATCGCAAAAGGCATTTTTCTGAGTGGAAGAAACCTGTCTCAAAAGGTTATATGACCAAGGTTATAGGACATTCTTGAAAAGATAAAACCACAGAAATGGAGAACATTTCACCCCAGGTTTGCCTGGTAAAAGGCAGGTAGGCACAACAAAGAAGTAGCACTAAGGGAATTTTTAGGGTGATGGAATTATTCTATATTCTCATTATGGTGCTGGTCCCATCACTCTATATAAGTGTTAAAATACATAGAACTAAAAGAGGTCTATTTTACTGTGATATAAAAAATACAATTGGTGGAATAAAAGAGCATTGTCTGGCGGTGGACTTGGCCCAGTGGTTAGGGCGTCTGTCTACCACATGGGAAGTCAGCGGTTCAAACCCCGGGCCTCCTTGACCCATGTGGAGCTGGCCCATGCGCAGTGCTGATGCGCACAAGGAGTGCCGTGCTACACAGGGATGTCCCCCGCGTAGGGGAGCCCCATGTGCAAGGAGTGTGCCCCGTAAAGAGAGCCGCTCAACGTGAAAGAAAGTGCAGCCTGCCCAGGAATGGCGCCGCACACACGGAGAGCTGACACAAGATGATGCAACAAAAAGAAACACAGATTCCTGTGCTGCTGACAACAACAGAAGCAGACAAAGAAGATGCAGCAAATAGACACAGAGAACAGACAACCAGGGTGGGGGTTGGGGGGAAAGGGGAGATAAATAAATAAATAAATAAATAAATCTTTAAAAAAAAAAGAGAGCATTGTCTCTTTCAGGAATATAAATTATTGTCCCCAGGTGGTAGGCAGTGAGGTTTTAAATGTGTGTTGACTTGAATCTTTTACAGAATTGCTGTACAGGTAAGGGAATGTTAGGAAGAGGTTTATTTCTGTTGCTGTGCATAATGAAAGGAGAGAGGAAGGATGGATTCAACTTTGCCATGGTTTCACACACAAATAAAAATCAGAGGACAATATAATGAGTTAACGGTACTCATAAATTGCTCTCTGTAGTCTCTAATCCTCACCACTTATTACCTTTCTGATCTCCACTGCTTTGTCAAAAATGAATTGCATCTGGATTCTGAGTCTGTGATGCCCAAGATGGGAAGTGATTGGATCAAAAGTGGGAGTTCACCTTCCTTTACACTGCACATCAGCTATTCATATCCTACCATGTGAAACTAATTTGTCGTGTGTAATTTATTCCATAAAGTTGCTGGAATAAATAATGCATGCAAAGCTCCTTAGATGTGTATTCAGCAGGGACTTGCTTGGCTGTGTGTGATTTTCAGCTCTCTCAGAACTTTCAGATGTACCATCCAACACTCAGGGATGTCATGTGGGTCAGAGAGCTTGTTATTTATAAACTAGGGTACTCGTGCCTGTAGTTTGTTATCTGTAACTGATGTGACAGGGGTCACAGTCCCCATCCTCAAGTTGCTCCCAAGTCCAGTTCAGGGAGTGAGTAATGGGAACAAACATCCCCACTCCAAGACTTTGGCCCACATAAGCACGCAGGGTAGGGATTGTTTGGTCAAATGTGTGAGAACTTATGGCACTGTGGTTTGTCCCCTGCCTCCCAGGAAATGAAAGGCACCTCAGATGGTGCATTTTCCATGGTGGCATTTAGTTGCTGGGTGTGGTCTGAGTTCATTTATGTGATGTGGAGACTAAAGCATTTCACAAAGTGCCTCAAACCCTTCCACCTCCCATGCTTCCTGCTGGGAGCTTTGCTGGGTGCTGGCCCGATAAAGAGGAACTAGGCGCAGTCCTTCTCTTCACATACACCCTTTTAAATTCGTTATTATATTTATTTTTAATTTTAAACTTTTTATTTGGAAATACTTTCAAACCTACAGGATAGTTTCAAAAATAATACAAACCCCATCCAGAGACCTCCAACTTACCCCTATCCCACCAGATACCCAGAATCACTAATTTTAACATTTTGCCACATTTGCCGTATTACTCACACACAAATGTCTTCACAGTCTCTACAATGCAAGCAAATCCTTCTCAAACTACACAACCCAAACTTCACTTTGCTTCCTTTAAAGAGGGGCTTCACTAGGGGCAGTATGGGCCATTTCTAGACGGTCTTTCTCTCAAAAATCCTTCTCATTTTGTCTTCATAATCAGATAAAAGCAGTAGGTTTAAAGATTGCCCTTCTGAATCCCTATAGGTTTAGGCCATCATTATCACATTAGGATAGAGGTACAAATATTTCCACAATATTGTAGAATGCTCTTGTTAGTTCTAGAAATATGCTTTTGAGTTTCTCCTTGTGGCAAAGGGATTTTCCCTTCTGCTGCAGGAACTTTCTGGCTCACATGTGAATCTTGGCACATGGTTCCCTCTTGTCCTATGTACTTTGAGGCCATCAGACCCTGTGATATTAAAAAATATTTTTGAGCACCGTCTATGTGTCAGGCATTGTTGTAGATACTGAGGACATAAGACAAAGTCCCAGACTCCATGGAGAGGGAACAGAAAGGGAATAAACAAGGAAATAAAAAATAGTTTTAGAAAGTGTGAAATGCCAGGAGGGAAATAAAACACACAGTAGAGAGAGGATGATTGTAGGGTGGGGAGAATGCAATACTTTAGACAACAGGTGGTCGCAGAAGACCCTCTGAGTCAAGTCCAGAAATCAGGAGCCAGCCATGCAAAGACTGAAAGAGTATTCTGGAGCAAGAGTATTCTGGAGCAGGCTGTTTATCCACTGGGCACTGCAGGCATGCTAGAGCCCAGTAGCTTTTCATGCTTGAAGGATAGAAGTGGTAATTGCCTCTCTCATTATTTTACATAATAATCCCCTTGAGGAATTGTTGCCTTTTCCTCATCTTACTCCCCTCAGGACCCCATCTTATTTGAAAAGACAAAGCTCTGCCTACCTTGAGGACTTTTAAAAATTTTAACCAAAGTTACTGTTATTTACACTAAGTTGGGGGAAAAATAAAATAAAAATGGCATTCCTGGTCCTTTTCCTCAACTTCCCATTAAAGCCTTCCTACAAGACTTCGCATGTTTTAACCACTGTCTACCCTTCCACATTTTATCCTCAAGCATATCCTCCTGAATTATCCTCAGAATTCTAGCAGGGAAGAAATAGAACAATTTGTAAGTTCACCCTCCCCATGTGTCAGGATATAGTCTATTTAGGTGCCAGGGATACCAGAGTGAACACTATAGAGTCCCCGGTCTCCAGGTGCCTACGGTCTAGTTGGATGACAGACAATAGAAAATACAAAAACCAATATCTAGGTTCAAGTAGTGATAGGTACTATGAAGAAAAATAAAGCTGAGTCAGGGACGTAATGGGTTGGAAGGACTATTTTAAATTGGGTAGTTGGTGAAGGTGATTCTGAAAAGCAGCTGAGACTTGAAGTTAGAGCCAGTTAAGTGAATGGCTGGAGGATGGAGCAGAACTGGGTGTGGCAGGCAAGGGAGGGAGGGAGGGAAGGAGAGAGAGAGGAGAGAGGGAATGGAGAGGTGGGAGGAAAGGAGGAAGACAAAAGATGTGGAAGAAAAGCCAGGTGGACTGGGACTTTTTACATTGCTAGCAATTTGAGAACTGAGATTGAGGCTCTATAGCAACTAGTGACAAAAATGAGAAAAAGAGAGGAGACTCCTAGAAGTATGTGCTGAAGATTGTGAATTGTTTTCCCTTTATTATTCTTTATTAGATATGAATAGAAGTTGGGATTATTTTTTAAATTACTGTGTTCATTGGCCTGTGTTCCTTTTGGATGTAACAATCCACTAGAACTGGGCCATATGGTGCCCTGGTTTATATTTGGGTTATATTTAAATTTAATAAATATTAAATTTATGTCTCATGTTTCCTACAAGAAGGGCTATTCAGAGACCCTGAATAGTAGTGGACAGTAGTAGCCTTTTTTCCCTTCAGGGAACATAGTCATTGAGCCTATGAAAATGGCTTGAGTATATGAATATAAAATGTATGGTAAGTAGCATATTATCTTTATTTGGTAAGTATCCACAAGAGTTGTGTTATTATTTGTATACAATAGTGTCAATACATGTTAAAGCATATCTACTTCAGACTTTGACTCCTCTGAAAACTCTTAATTTCACAGAGAAAATTATAAATCAAGTTTTTGGTCTGCTTCCCTCACTAGAAAGTAAGCTCCATTCGGGTGGTGACTTTGTTTTGCTCACTGCTGTATCCCAAGTGCCTAGAAGAGTACCTGGCACATAATAAGTATTCAATAAATATTTACAAGTGAATTAATAAGTGAAGTAAAATGACCTTCATTCTCATATCACCTTTACTCTTTCAACTAGAAAATGCTGGAAATACAAATGAATTTATACTAATTGAGAGTAGAATTTAGTTGACATGTTATTTCTTATAGGCAATGCTTTGTAGCATTTTTCCTTATAATAACATCTTTTAGTGGTATTAGTGAGAAATAATCCCTATTCAAATAACAACACCTAATCAAACCCCATAAACCATTAAGTAAAAAAAATGATAAATTATATCTAACTCATTTTTTTCTACCAAGTTTTTAAAATGTTCGCAAACTTTTAGGTTGTTTTATTTAGTATATACTTATCAGGGTAGGTACAAGTGTATTATAGGTATAAACATGGAAATAGGTGAACTTCTCTGGTTTCAATGATAAATCTATGAGAGTGGTAGGCTAATAGGGGTTTTAGCATCTTGGGACCGTTTGTCTTGTAGAAACATTTCTCTTCAAGGTTAAACTGGGAGTGCTTATTTTGTTGAACAATGGTAAACACATCACAGCAACCTCACTTGAGGTGTTCACTGATGCTCGTTTAGATGCTGAAGGCAATGCATTAGGAACTGATGACGACTGATTCTTATCCAATCAGTTCCTGATGCAGTATCTGCGACATCAAAAACTCTGCAATGCTAGGTTAAGTATTATTCATTTCTGAAAGTAGCAACTTCATTCTCTTTTGTTTCTCCATATATAAACTTGCAATTAAGAGAAACTTCTTAGTTAGTCGCATAATAAATCAATCCAAAGTCATGTTAGTAATTTCCCCAATTTACAGAGAGACATTGTTGATATAATGTGTGTAAGAATCATTTAGCATAATTACTTCATGACAATGAAACACTTAACTAGTGTAGATAAGTATTTTTAGAGAGGTTTTTGAAAAATAGCTTTCCTCAAACCATTCATTTCTGGTTTTTAATGATAATTTTAAAAATATTAAAATCCTAGAGTGGTTTTGAAGATGACAATTCTGATAAAATTAAATTCATTTAATTTCAGATTCATTGGTTAGGATAAACTGCTTCTACATTTTAAAGATAAATTTATCATGTCTTTTTAACCATATTAGAATTCAAGCTCATTGACATGGTGAGGTTATAATCAGATTTAGCGATATGGGAGGCACAAGAAGAATGTAACAACCAAACATACCACCCCAAGAATATTACTAGTTTCCTACTGTATTGATGATTTTTCAGGTCATCTTTGGGGATCCCTCATTAGAAAATTCTAATTATCTAGAATCCCCCCAAATATAGAGTGAATGAAGAACTGTGATATTACTTAGTAAACCCATCCTTCTCCCAAAGGAACTTCTAGTTTACACAGGCCGTTTTTTTACATTAGAGTAGGAAATTATTTGGTCAGGGATTTGGAAGTAGAATAGAGGTGGAGCTGAGGGGTCAGATCACAGAATGCAGACTGGAGAATCCATTGATTGCTGTCTCTCTGGCCTTCATTTATCAGGATCCCAAGCAGGCCTGAAAGTTTAGGTTTTACCATATTTTCATTTAATAGATGATGAAATTTTTGGAGTACATAAAGTCTGAGGAACATAATTACTACGTTATTATATCTCTCTCTGGGATTCTTACCTAAGACGAAGTATGTATCTCAACTGTTTATCAGATTTCCCCCCAAAGTTTATATGCCTTTCATAAAGGGTATTTCCGTAAAGTCAAAGGATTTGTAAGCAGAGTGTCTTTGTGGATGCCGTTAAATAAGACCTTGTTGCAGAAGGAACCTCAAGAGACCTGGGAAGTCGGCTCATGATGATGTTCCCTGTAGCTCTAATGGTTTCTCTGTAAGTATAGTTTCAGGTTGTTGCAGCTAGATGTGGAAGATTAGGGAATTGGGTTAATACCTCTAGCAGTGTTGGGGAAATAACTTGGGCCTTGTGTCATTCTGTGAGCTAGGATGGAAAGTGATGAAATGAAAGTACGTGACAAACAGGTACTTCAAGACTTGATTGTTGCAAATACACATTATGTGATGTTCTCCAAGTGATGGTGTCATTATCAAAAGTAATAGTGGACAGGAGCCCTTCTGCTCACACGTCATGATTCTAGTCTTCCACTGGCTGTCTGGACTACCCAGCACATGACCACAATAGGTTTTGAAGACCCTGAGGACTGGGATAAGGTGGCTGGGATGGTTGGACCTGGGAATATCTTCCATCATAAACTGCGGTAGGAAATCAGGTAGCTGAGGGGGGTGGGGAAAGGCAGATGCATGGAGATAGGTGAAAAGTCCTCTAGGCTAGTGGTTCTTAAAGTTGAGAATGCAGCACAATCATCCAGAGGGTTTGTTAAAGTACAGACTGTTAGGTCTCCCTCCTAGAGTTTCCGGCTTAGTTGATCAGGGAGGCCCAAGAATTTGCATTTCCAACAAAGTTCCCCAGTGGTGTGGTCCCCAGACTCATGAGAACCACTGCTCTAGCCAGATCAGAGACTATCTGGGCTAGCTGACAGAGAATTGCCCATGAGTAATTTCTTTAACCCCTCTCTCCTTTAATAGAAGATAGCTCTGGTTTGGAAAAGGCAGGTAGCTTTAGAGTTCATGGAGGCCTCACAATGATCACTGAAAACATAAGCTGTTTGTTGTGGTTCTTTTTTTTTTTGGATTTGCCAGAGGAAGACAAAAATGGGAACTTCTGCACATTGAACCACTGTCTGTCCTCCAGCAGTACATCATAGGGGAAGGCCACAGAAAGATCTAAGCTGGATGTTCCCAGCAGACAGACATTGGGACCCTGGAGGCTACTTTGCAGCTTTTATGGTGCTCCTTCTATGCCTCTGACTAGTTTGACTGTCAGCAACTTCACAGGCCCACTTTGTGGTAGACCAGTCTCATTGGCCTGGTTTGAGCTTGCCGGCATTCCTTGCCACATTCATTTCAGATGGAGCAAACAATAAAGCCCTTTAAAGACAGGAGAGTGGCCATCTAGATTGCTTGTTCTCAATAAAGGAGCTCTGAAGTCGGGGCTTCCTTACAGTACAGGCTTCTTAGTCCAGCCTTCTGAACTAGCTCTAATGGTGCTAGAAGGCTAACTTGTCCTTTTAGGTCAGGGCTAATGTGGATTTTTAGCATTAAGGAGATTCAGTCAAGGGTTGTCCCTGAGAATGAGCTCAGGAGGTGACCTTTACTTAGTGGGGAACTGTTAGGTAGAATAGAAAGCTAGGAAATCAGCTGAGGAACCATTTGACCTCTGCATTTCTTCCTCTCTGAGAAGCACCTGGGCTGGGTGTGGATGGGACATCTGGGGGCTAGAAGGCTAGCTCTGGGAGTTGGAGGGGGGAAACTAGGGTACTTAGAGAATATTCAGTAAAAGCTTTGGGCCCATGGGTTGAGGATAGAGGATAAACAGAACAAGGCCATGTGTATTGGACAGACTCAGGGTTTCCAACAACAGCCCAGGACCACAGGTCCAGCAGACAGCTAAGGTTCAGGTCTGCAGACTAAATAAACATCAAAACAGCGGGGCTCTGCCTCTTTGCTCTGGGAGAGAAGCTGTTTCCATCTTGGCTTCCATAGCCTTCTAAGCGTGGGTGGGGAAGTGGTAACTGCAAATGTGCGAGATTAGGGGCGAGGAGGTAGAACTCTGCAGACTTAGTTCCCGGGACCCCTAACAAGGTCTCAGATAACAAGCAAGATAGAGCCTCTGTACTAACAGTTGAGACCCTGCCGCACTCTATCTTTGGTGAGGACTGGCGTAAACCAACCCAGTCTAGCAATATTTGGAGCATCTCGCTGACAGATGCCAAATCCCTCGCTTATTTCGATGCTGCCTGCATTAGGATGCAATCCCAGAATTTTTAAGCTCAAAGAGAAAAAGATCAGATTTTATGTGGCTGGAAAAAAAAGGGGGTGGATTTTCACTTAAAACAGTGACACAGCTAATTACTTACTAAAGGAATCCGAAGCTCCTGATTCCTGAGCCAGTTTCCTTTTTGTTTTCTCATACTATCTTTTCTCTGGGTTGGAACCTGCCCATATTGTTGTCTGTGCCCCTAAAACTTAATTGTAAGGAATTAATTCTGGATTTACCTGAAACCTGCAACACACATTTTTCTTTAGAGAGGGTTTATGAATGGGTAGGTTCTCAGAAAGGCCTGACAAAAAATGTACACAAACTATAAACAAGTCACATTATTCCTCTAATTAAACCAGCCTTTGGAATCAGGAGGCTTCCCAGATAAATCAGGATCTCCAGGTTTTCTTGAAAAATGTCTTGGGTTTGGGTGACAGGCAGTGTGCTGGGGTGGCATGGGGGCCATCCTTCTGGGACCCAGCTCTGCCTGGACCCTGTAGGTGCCAGGACCTGTGCCCTGAACGCCCGACTCTTGTATTTAGCTTTAAAGTGAACTAAGGGGAAGGCAGACAAGTCTAAAATTGTCACTGCTGGGGAGCGGAGGTGGCTCAAGCAGCTGGGTGCCTGCTTCCCACATGGGAGGTCCAGGGTTTAACCCTGGCCCTGGTACCTAAATATAAATATATAAAAAATATATATATATCTAACTATTCAAAGGCAAAAAAATTAAAACCAGGGTGGTGAACAGGGAGGCCACCCCAAGCCCTGGGGCCCCCACTGCCAGGCTGTGTGGAAGCCCTGGGCTTCTGGGAGCCTGCTGCTCTCCACCAAGGGGGTTGGTACTGCCTGGTCCTGGGCTGGCTGGGACAGCTTCCCCCCATCCCCCAATCTGTCCCCCCATATCCCCCATTGTCCTTTGCCTCAGGGGCCCCCATCGCTTTGCCCGGGACCCCCCCTCAACTCCACACACCCCTCCCTGGGCTCGCTGCGGGTGGTACTAGCCTTAAAGGACTGGGGGCGGGGGGCGGTCAGAAAGCAACTTATGCACAAATAATTAGGAAGAAAGGGCTGCTAAACAACTGGCCATCTACATTGTCAAGGAACTTTTTATTAGGGGTCATCTTGCAAAATTATTAGTCTGCCAGTGGGCCTAGGAGTGGTTTTATAAAAACAAGCGGATTTCATGAAGAGGCGTGAAGACATTCTTTATGCTCAGTGTATTAGGTGACCTTCACCTTCCCTTGTCTGGGTTGTACCTGTGTAACTGTATGTTGCTTTCAATCGAATTTCCATCCCTCAAAATAACTGGTTATGGAATAAACAGCTCAAAGTTGGAAAAAAAAAATGCTCCAATTGCTTTTAAGTCCCTCAGCCTAAAACCCCAAATCCTTGCCATTGGCCATCCAGCTCTCTCTCCACCCCACTCCACTTAAACAGCTTCAGCATGCTGGTTCTCACCACTGGCTGCTTATTAGAATCCTCTGGGGCGCTCTTACATAGTGATGCCCAGGTCCCACCTCAGAAATTCTGACTTTCTTCATCTGTGGTGGAGTCCTAGACATTGATATTTTTAAAGCTGCCTGGGGCCTCTGATGTGCCGAGGTCGAATGTATAGGCAGCAAGCTATACAAGCTTTCCCGCCGGCTGTTCCCTCTACCTGGATTGCTTTCCCCCACTCACCCATGTGGCTCCTGACCTCATACACTCAGGTCTCTGCTCAAATGTCTCCTTATCAGAGGGACCTTATGTGACCAAACTGTGTCAGACAGTCCTCCTCCCCCATCACAGTGCTCTTCATCTTCCTTTTTACCACTTAGCACCTGATATTTGTCTTTCTGTCTTCTTCCCCTAAATAAGATCCATGAAAGCAGAGAGATTTTATTCTCTGGCACTTAGAACAGTATCTGGTACAAAAACATTTGTTAAGTGAATAGAATAACATTCTTTTGGGTTCTGAGTCTTAGATGTGGGTTAATGGGAGACTGAAGGAGGAGGGCCTGCTTAGGCAAAATTTTAAGGTCATCTTAAGTTAATTTACCCTTTTGCATTCCATTCCCAATTCCCAGTGACTCCTTCTTCCAAGTCTCCAAGTATTCAGTTCCTGCCTCAGTCCCCCTTGCTGAGGTTCCCAACCTAAACTTGCCTCTTCCTCAACCACCCACACTCCCAAATTTATCTACACCCCACATTCAGGATGCCCTTGTCTTCAGTACTGCTGATATCATCTGGGCAAAGACAGCAAAAACTAGTGGCTTGACATAGTTTCTTCACTTGGCTTCTGAAGACTCTGCACTTCCTTGGCTTTCATCATGGTCACTTATCCACCTCTGTGGGTGGCCCCTCTGCTTTCCCAGACTTAATATAGGAGAACCCTAGAGCTTTGGCCTTGGTCCCTTCCCTTCTCTGTCTCCACTCACTCCCTTGGTGATTTTATCTAGTCTCATGACTAGTCTCATAACAAAAGATCTTTGACTTCAAAATTTCTGTCTCCTACCCAGTTCGCTCTCCTGTATGCCAGACTATTTCTTGACTTCTTGAAATCTCCACTTGGATTCCAAGACTGAACTCCTGATCTGCTTTCCAAACTTTTCCACCCTCAGTCTTTCATCACAGGTTATAGCAAAATTCATCCATTTAGTTGCTCAGGGCCATATATCTTGGAGTCTTCCTTCACTTCCACTCACCCATTCTGTCACAAAATGCTGTTGGCTCTACTTCAGAATATCCAGGATCTGTCCACTTCCAGTCAGCTCCACTGCTACACTCCCGTCCACGCCACCATCCTCTCTCCCTGGATTACGTAGGAGCCTCCTATCTGGTCTCCATGTTTCCATCTTTGCCCTCCCCCCCCACCACACACACACAGTCTGTTGGAAGCACAGCAGCCAGAATGGTTCTGTTAAGATTACTTCAGATTATGTCACTCTTTTGCTCAAAACCCTCCAAGGGTTTTTACACAGAAAATGCCAGTTTACTCTGGCTTTTATGACTTTACAAGATCTGACCCTTTTGCCTGCCTCATTAATCTCATCTCTCACAATTACCCCTCCTTCTGTTTCTTGTACCTGCCAGGTATATTCCTGTTTTAGGGTATATGCATGGACCTCTCCCTCTTTCTGTAATGCTCCTTCAAGTTACTGGTATAGCTAACTACCTCTTCTCCTTCAGTCTTTGCTCAAGGAGACTTACTCTATGTAATACCGCAAACTACCCCACCCGCACTAAATATTCTTGATCCCTCTTACTCTGCTCACTTCCTTTGCAGCATTTACCATCTTACAATAGAAGACATAACTCAGTATGTGTGTCAACATCCATTAGAACCTAATCAAAATAGTGTTATGTACTTGTAATGCCATGCTAGAATTCCTGAAGTCTTGTCAGTTTGCACAACACACTTACTGCATATGTAACAGCAACAAGCACAGACACTGACACATGGTGGGTATGCAATGATTTAAAAATATATTTCTTACCCTGTGAAATTATATTCATTTTCTTTCCTTTTGATAAAGAATTTTCTATCCTTTTGAAAAATTGTCACCAAGAAATGGAAGTGGAAATTTTTTTAATATTTGAAAAAAAAAGGGTTACTTCAACTAGCAGGATGATAGATGACATTTGGAAAATCTAAGCAGCTTTAAAGGGCCCTACTGAACCCTGAGAATTTATATGAAGCTCTTTCCTTACCAGAAGTAAGTTATCTCCTACTTTAGACTTCAGTATTTGTCCTGTTGGTCTAATGGGCATAACTAAATCCTCAAATAGATCTCCTACTACCTGGCATCAAGTTCTGGTCCTCCCCAAAACTAAAAGGCCATGGTAATCATGTTTTACCCTAAGGTATTAACACTTGTTTTCATTCCTTTTGCCAAAAAGGATTTTCTGCCCCTGTTCCTAGGAGTTACCAAGAATTGGAGTTGGGTACAGCTCAGGAGTCTTGTGGCAACCTCATCTGGAGCCACAGTTGCTTCTAAAGTTCAATATTAATTAGGATAGTTGAATGTAAAACATTTGCAGGAGGAATGAGGAAGGGTGATAAAATGTGATTATCTAGGAAGGGCTGGGCAGATCATCTTCTTTTGGACTGCTTGGAATTTGACTGAGGAGCACCTTCCAAGAGAGTTGGAGGAGTTTTCATAGCGAAAATATTTTAGGTTCAGCTTCTAACACCCGAATTCCCTAGGTTGCAATTTTTTAAAAAAATCAAGTAGCACTGAAGTGGCATTGTAAGTAGCTAGTGGATCCAAAAAAGGCAAATTAATTCCCAAGGTTGCCTTTCTTTTCAGTACACCAGTATTTCAGAAAAATACTTTAGTAAGAATAAAAGAGGTTGAGAATGAAATAAGTGATCAGAGCAGCTTTTTCCCCCGCTTTGGTCATGAAATAGAAATTTGGTTCTCTAATTATGGTTGCCATGCAAGTCTTTTGATCCATGAGGGCAAGGAAATTGCTCTGTTTAGCATAATCCCAGAGACCACTGTGAGGAATTGTATGAACGTCTCACAGTTGCCAGCTGAGATTAAGCCAACTCACAGCCATCCAGGTGAGACCTGCAAGAAGAATCGTGTGAGCAGAGGCGTGTGGGTGCCTGGGAGAGAAGAATGACTTCGTTGGCTGGGTGCACCGGGTGAGGACTGCCCTACAGTTTTCTTGATGAGAACTCGAGCTACTCCCCCTGCTGAATTGAAACCTTATTTCACAGAATCTGAACATAGTAGTACGTAACACTTGTAATGTTGGAAAAGCATAGCCTTTTGTGTTCAGAGAGGGTTTATTCTATTTAATCCTACATAATAAGAAACAATCACGTAGGAGGACAAGGTGGATATAAAATCAACAACTCAAAAACCATTTTTAAACAAGCTTTATAAAGGAGTTGGACATAGTAAAGCCAAACCCCTGAAATATTTCCTCCAGTAAGAAAACCACCAATTACGTAAGTTAGAAAAGTAATGACGATGGAGGGCCGGGTTGGTGATAGATGGCAGTTTTCATTTCCTCCCCTTTGGCTCGCGCTGCTTTACGGTGGCTAAGTGGATTGGGCCACGAGCCTCAGCTCCCTCAGCCCATTGGATGGGGCTAATCCATGGTAGGAGCCATGGTCAAGAAAGGAGGGAAGAGGAGACGTCTTCAGAGGTTCTCCACTATCTGCTGCAGGGATTTTCAATTTCAATGAGCGAAGGAGTGCCTGGTGAGCTTGTTACAAATGTAGATCCCCAGGACTACCTCCAGATTTTGATTCAGTAAATCTGGTATGGGGCTAGGATTTGCACTCTGGGGGGGATTTCCCCCTGCCTTTTTTTTCTAGCTTCATTTTATACTAGATCATTTCTTCCTCTACATTGTAGACTCCAGTTATAACTAAATCCTTGCAGTTCCAAGCACTCAATGTGCTCTATTGTCTTCGCCCATACTTGGAATAGTTTCCCCCTTCCCCCCTCCCTCCTCTAACACACACACAGGCACACACACTTATATATCTCTTGACTCATGCTAAGACTCACAAGCATACTAAGGCCAATATCAAGACACTGCCTCCTCTCTTCATTCGGCCTCTGTCCTCTGGGGCCCCATAAAATTTGTACTCTATTTTCTCACCTGATACACACAAAGGTGTTTTCTTGCTTATATGTCATCTCCTTCATCAGACTGTGAACTTCTGAAGTGTAAGGCCTACAAATTATTCATCTTTCAAGTCTCAGTTCTCAGCATCTGGCACTTAATAAGTACTCAATAAAATCTAAAATTGAACTAAATCAAATGATGTTTGTTGAAATAATTATGGATTCTAGTTCATAACTTGTCCTTAAATAACTGAAACTTGACAGAATCAGGATAAGAATACTTTGCTAAGTTAGCAAAACGGCTTTTCCTGAAAATAATTCAGGCAATTACAAAATTACAAAATACTTAAGAAAGACCAAGCAAACATAATTTTCTTCTGCATATTGATTCCTAAGTAAAAGGCTACTTACTTAAAAACGTTTGATCATTGGAACATATCTTTCAAAATATAGTTCTAAGTTTATTTTTTGGACTCAGATTGTTCAGGATCAAATATAAACAGAAGTATTTTATCCTAATCCAAAAAACAAGGGCCTGTTGTTTCTCATGTTTTTTTCTCTCAAGTGAGTGGGATGAATCAGACCTAAGTCTCAGAGCTACATGCATGATGGTTCATTATTTCTTTTCTCTTGGCTCTAGATTTGGTTTTCTTCTCTCTCAAAAGATTAACACTAAAAAATGAATGTAAAGAAGTGGCAAGAGTAAATCATAGTTTTTCTTTACTGGAAAACATTTTAAAAATTAGATTATAAATAAAAATACTATACATTGTTGAGGCTTAGGAAACAGCTGTGGGTGAACCCAACCCATAGAACATGTCATGCCTTCAAGTCAGTGAGGACGGCTCTGAAGGGGAAGTACTTGCTGTGCTGCCTGGCCTACCTTATTGGGTTGCTTTTAAGAGAGATTAAGGAGGAAATGGATAAGTGGTTTTGGTAACAAAGCTATGCTGATGTCAATAGATGGTCCATAGGCCAGCTATATTGAAAAATAGTAACCAAGTATCAAGGATTGAGCTATTTCTGACACTATCTGTACATCTTGCTCAAGTGATCTGGGTAGTTTAGCAAAGGAAGGGAGACCCTAAATCCCTCCAATGTATGCATTTATGATCATAGTTTTTTTTTGGTAGAATCTCTATAGATTTGTATTTGGTGTAACAAATTCCTGTCAAGTCATTGGGTCTGTTCAGATGGTGGCAATTTAATACTTCTATGAAGTCTAATGTTATTTTTTCAAAGCTGGAATTATTTGGATAGTTTCTGAAAACTTGAAAGGATTATCCCTCCTGCTCCTAGTATGGCTGTGGAAAGGAGCACGGAATGGTGGGAATCACACGAGCTCTGGGGTGCAGTGAACCTCTGTGTGATTCTGGTTCTACCATGTATTAGCTGCAGACTCTAAGGCAAATTCTTTTATTTCTTGAAGCTTCAATTTCTGCATCAGTAATATTGCACGAGATTAAGAAAGTTTTGCCTAGTACAGAATCTGATACAGTGGTACTCAATCAATTCAATTTTTGTTTTATACTGCCATATTCTTTGGTTAGCTTGATTCTTTTATCTTTTTCTTTTTTTTGAACTGCCAAACTCTAGATTTTAGGAAAGGTATCTAGATCCCACTTTATTTTTTGTTCTTGTGTCTTTATTGTCCTGCTTCCTGTAAGTTTTTCATATCCACTTCTGTGCCTTGCTTGAGTTACTTATTTATTACTTATATACCAGAGTGTATTAGGGTTTAGGTCAAGAGAGATTCCTATTTTTAGATTGAGGGATTCTGAGTTTCCATGATGTTTCCAGTTTCTCTGAAACCCATGTTATCTAGAGTTGATGTAAGCATATATTTACTCAGTTTTCTATTCTTTATGAATATGAGCATTCCATCATCTGAGACATATTTTTGTAAACCTTATCTTTAGGCTGCAGTTCTAAAGTCTGAAACATCTCAGGTTTTAGATGGTGCTGGAACATTTTGTCATATTCGGGTGCCTTTTGCACTCCCCTTTTTGGAAATTAACTCAAAACAAAGGCAGAAAAAGTCTATAAAAACAAATTGAAACAAGATGTTGGTAGATGAGAGGACCTATAAAAACCTATTCAATGTTACTTTCTTCTGAATCCCATGTTCCTAGCAGAATGTGGTGACCACCTGACTGTTCCCCAAATGAACTTCCTCTCTTAGATTTCTGAGCAGGAGTCACTCTTCAAGCAAAAACTATTTCAGGTTTTACCTTTTCCCTTGTCTTCATGTCATTTCTGGAGTTGGGACTCTGAATACCCCATGGTTTGAAAGGTACCCAAACATTATTTATTATTTTTGTAGCCTTGTAGGCATTCAGAAAATGTTTGGCTTCAAATTGGTTTCAATAAATAGTTGGCTGAAGTTACAAATGAGTATTTTGGCTGGAATTTTGTTAAATACCAGTTTGAAGCTGAATTTTGGTAAAGCTGCTCTGAATACATCTATCTTTGTCAATGGATTTGTGTGTTTATTAAGTGCATACTTTCTGGATTTTTGTGGGAAGAGAAGGGCAGACAGAGGAGCATGAGGATGAGAAGTGATTACGAATAGAGAAAGGGATTCATAGAGAAGGGTGTCTAGAGATAAGGTGTTATGAGAAGGGAGTCTGAATCATATTGTGCATAAGTGGGTGTCCAGCCCAAGGCCAAAGCCGGAACTGCCTTTGAGCTGAGCTTCCTCATGGAATGTTTTCAACATTCTGAATGGTGGAGACATTCTTGAATAGGTAGTCAGAATTAATTAGTAAAGCAGAAATGTAACTAATACAAAGGATAATTCTCCCCTCCCCCCACCCCCACAGGCTTTATTCTTTCGCGGTTCAAGCTTCTACAAAACCTTAAAAAGAAACCAGCTCTACTTCAAGGGCCATAATGCATTCTCCACAGATGAAGAAATTTGGTCATTAGCAGGCTGGATATTGATGATGACAAGTAATTGGAGAGAAATATATGAAGAAGCTGCTATTAGGACAGTTGGGTTCTTTATGCATAATTCGGTTACAACCTTTAAGCCCTGACTTATGCCACCTTCTCTTTCTTATAAAGAGAAGAATATTTTGGAGACCCTCTTTCTGGAGACCAGAGACATAGTAATAACTTAACAGTGACTTGAACTTCTGATCTGGCGCAATAGGGTTGTAGTTCTAGTGGCTAAATCAGCCTGAACCTACCTTCTTGGTAGCGTACACTTGCACTAAAAGAAGAAGTGAAGTTTATCCTGTCACTTTTTAGGAGAGAGTGGCTAGAAGGCAGACATCTTTCTGAAAATTCTTGCAACAAAGAGGAAACTTCGGTCTAAGATTTTCATAGTTTTCCAAGAGGATACTGATTTGAGAAGATGCTCAAAGCAACACACACAAGAGGGAAGATGATTAGGTACTTGAAGGCTGTACACCTTCACATCTCAATGACAAAATATTGGGCAAGTTTGCAACAGGGTTGACTTACACCTTGTCAGCTACTCCAGAGGCAGGAGCCAGATTTGGGATTTCTTCTGTAATCCTCACAGTGGCCACTTGGGGCTTGATGGCTCCTTACCCAGGGGCTGAGTGTCATGCCACAATCTGGCAGGATTCACATCCTGCAAGACGACAGTTATTTCAGAAGCAAATGCATCTGCACGGTCAATTTAACTGGTGACCCAATAATAGGGCTTAATGACAATAAAGTCTCAGCTTTTTTTTTTTTTTTTCAAAATGGGAGTCTAGTTTCTATCTCATAGGATTTCTGGGAATTTGAATAAGGCTGTTTAGGTGAAGTACCTAACAATGCCTATTATAGAGTACTTAATAAACAGTGGCTTCTACTTTATTGCTTTTTTAGTATTACAATAATTTGTATGGGTTAAGAATTTGAGCTGATCCTATTGTCATGACAAAAAAATAACTTAGCTAATTATATTGTTACTAATGACAATAATAAAAACTACTCTTTAATGAGTGGTTGCCATGTGCCTGGTCTTGTATTAAGGGTTTTGTGTTGATTATCTCATTTTAAACTCGACAATAACCCTATTAGGAAGGTTCTTATATAAATCAAAGTGAAAATGGCAGAATGTCTAATAGCAGTATCTTTCCATGGAGGAGAAGAAGCAAAGTGGGGCTCATTTTCTGGAAATAAAATTGCCAGAGATATAGTGAGACAGAGAGACTGAGGGGAGTGGGAGAGAGAAATCAGGAGGCCTGGTCGTTTTCTCATGATAGGCGTCTTTCTTGAAGAGGAGTTGGAGAAAGTCAAATACCATTGTGAAAGGACTCCTAGAGCTTGGTGGGCCAGGAGCCAGAGGTGAGGGCAGCTAGAGATAGTACTGTGAGGAAAAAAATGAACAAAACAATTTAGAGGAGACCAGGACCCAGGCACTGCCCCTTCTGGGGAAAAAAGCTTATGGAGGGAAAAAAATTAAAATGCCTAATAGAGAGTATCTGATGAGAAGGAGACCTTAAAAACAATTTTAGGACTGAAGTTGAAGAATTAAAGTCCCTAGGGCAAGAAAAGAGGGATCTAGGAGAAAGTAGAATAAATACCTCAGTTATTCTGATTGCAGGCTTTGTGTGTTTGGGGAGGGAGTGTCAGGACCCTCATAAATATATATTAAGGTTTTTACTGAGGAAAATGCACTTGTAGAAAAGTGCACAAATCATAAGTTTACAGTTTGATGAATTACCACAAAGTGGACACATCCTTGCAAGCTACCACCCAGGTCAAGCAAGGGAACATTGCCATCTTTATAAATATTTACTACTCATGGTTTTCACATGCTTGGTCTCAAATAATTTGCATCCTTCTACCATAGATATTTAAAGACAAATGTGGCCAGTTAGGACATTTTGTACATGAAGTGAGAAAAGAGGGCTTGTTCTAAAAACAAGCTGGGACAAACACTTAAAAATCCCATAAAAGTGAGATATTAAAATTTGAATAAAGTATAATTATAACCTAAAATGGGGTATCATTTTATGTCCACAGTCCCAAACCCATTAGGACATTGAAAAATTAAGGTTCAAAGGGAAAATCTCCATAAAAAGGAATAACTCATCTTTCTTGCCTAGAGCCTTGAAAAATATATAGCATCTGGCACTGATTCAAGAACATAGTGGGGAAGCAGACTTGGCCCAGTGGATAGGGTGTCCGTCTACCACATGGGAGGTCCGTGGTTCAAACCCCAGTCCTCCTTGACCCATGTGGAGCTGGCCCATGCGCAGTGCTAATGCGCGCAAGGAGTGCCATTCCACATAGGGGTGCCCCCCTGTGTAGGGGAGCCCCACGCACAAGGAATGTGCCCCGTAAGGAGAGCTGCCCAGTGTGAAAGAAAGTGCAGCCTGCCCAGGAATGGCGCCACACACACGGAGAGCTGACACAACAAGATGACGCATCAAAAAGAAACACAGATTCCCGTGCTGCTGACAACAACAGAAGTGGACAAAAAAGAAGAACATGCAGCAAAGGGACACAGAGAACAGACAACTGGGGTGGGGGAGGGGAGAGAAATAAATAAAATAAATCTTAAAAAAAAAAAGAACATAGTGTGCTCAG
Source organism: Dasypus novemcinctus (assembly GCF_030445035.2). NCBI lineage: Eukaryota > Metazoa > Chordata > Mammalia > Cingulata > Dasypodidae > Dasypus > Dasypus novemcinctus. The sequence goes on from NC_080689.1 coordinate 45,114,133, forward strand.
CAAATATTACTTGATAGTGATAATGGCGATGAGTTACCATTTTTCATATAATACAAGTTGGATGATCCCTGGTCCCCTAATGCAATAACCTATGCAAAGAGATATAAAGTTTAATTCTACTGAAGCTGCTGGTTGGAACCTTAGGAGAGAACCTTCTATGGGTATTAGTGATGATATGTTTTACACACCAGCCTAAATGATTACACCCTTCTCTGATTGCTGCTATACCATCTACCCAGCCCACCCCACAACCAAACATAGATCTGGGGTTTGGGAAAGTGAGGAAGAGGATGGAAAGAGGGCAAGAAACTAAGAGATGAGATGCTGAGGAAGAGATGTATAGGATAGGAAAACAACTCTTACAATTACTCTTACAATTTAGTATTGCAAAAAATCTCAACTTTTATTAGATTAGATTTCATTACCTGTATAACTTTATTTTGGTAGATAATCATCTGTGAGTTGAAGAAGGTCCTCCCTGGCAGCCACCATGGTGAGTAACCACTGGGACAGAAAAGAAAAAATGATTTGTCAAATGGAAAGGTTATATACTTTTCACAGCCCATAATATCTGTGCTCTGTTAAAGATCTTTCAACTGAAACTTTACGTAAGACAGAGGTGACAAGTGAAGTGTGACTATGGCTATGAGTCATGAACATGGTAACATTTACCTGCTTGTGAACATTAACTTAAGCCTGGCCTTACAACCCCCCCGAAATGCTCCCCGTTGTGCTAAAAATATGCAAATGACTTTCTTTGCCTTGATTTTAGGCTACCAGGAGCAGTTAGGAAGGGATGAGGCAGCTATTTCTTAAGAATGTGTGAATGTTACAGTTTGTTGTGTCTCAGCAAGAAAAAGGCACAGTTCTAAAATTTAGCCGTTGGGTGTAAAGTATAAATAGATGAATAATTCCTATGAATTCTTCCTTGGTGCTGACTTTAGTCAGTGGATTATAACTTACTAGCTTTGATTTTGAGCCAGCCTCAAATGACAAATTGAATAATCCTTCAGGGTACTTTTAGAATAATATTGACTCTTCAGGTAGATATATTTTAGGAATAATTGTCGTAGGGTGCAAAAACAAAACAAAACAAAACAAAAATAAAACACTGAACCCTTAGCTCTAGAAGTTTGCCATTGCATGATTTACCAGCTGTATGGCCTGGGGCCACTTAAACTCTATGGCTTTCTCTCCCTGGCTGAGTTTCATTCCGCTTATAAAGGACTCCAGTAATAGGACTGAGACCCATCCTGATTGACATGGATCTCACCTTAACTGAAGCAACCTCATCAAAATGTCCTCCTTACAGTGGGTTCACACCCACAGGAATAGATTAAGTTAAAGAACATGGTTTCCAGGAGTACATAGTTCCAAGCCACCACACTTTACTTCCTCATAGACCCTTGGGAGATGGTGTAATTGAAAACTCTGAGATTCCAGATAGGAAAGAGGAGGAAGGAAGGCTGCTGCCCTGTCAGAAGAGGAGAGATCACTTAGACTCCTCCAACACAGTCCTTCAAGAGAAGCTGTTTGCTTGTCTTAAGTATTGGTGTCCTTGGTATCACCAAGGCTGGGACAATCCTCATGACTGGGCACGAGGAAGGAAGATGATCAAAGACAGAAGGCCAGTGTCCTTGGAAGGGACTAATGGTGGGGGAAAATTAATATTTTCATCAACATCTTCTCTCTTGCAGTTCCCATGGCGATGGATGCAACCTGTGGTGGGGGGAGTATTGTGGAAGACCAGGTTCTCCCCAAAACTTGCTCAGTTCATCCCAAGCGTAACAATAGCCTACATCTTTCCAGTTCTTTATCATTCACAAGTGTTTCTAAACAATGGAAAGTAAACAGGAAAGACGATTTCTTGCTCATTTTAAAGATAAGGAAACTGAGACCCAGATGAAGGTTAAGGGGGAGAATCAGCTATTCCAAACCTAGGTTCCCTGACTTTCAGTTCCATGCTTGTTCCTCCGTACTATGTTGTCTCAGATATAAAATAGTGCATAGTCATATAATTTTTTCCTTCCCATTTATGTCCTTCTGAGCTTCAGATTCTTTATTCATAAAACAGGACTGTTAATAATAGTTGGCTTGTATGAGGACTAAATGAGATAATGTGTATGAGTGCTTCATGTAGTCATTGCCATTAGTTGTTGCTATTAGATAATTATAGCTCCCTTATTGCCTGTGAGGAGAAATTCCTAGTGCCTGTTTTTTTGTTTCTTTGAGTGAATCCCATCTTTTGAAAGATTTTGTATATCAAATAGCATATACTGATTAATATTTTTTCTTTTTTATTACCAAAAGTATTTAAGAGTGCCAGTTGGAGCTTCTAGTCAGCAATTGTATAAATACTGAATTGATTTAATTCCAGTAAAATCAAAGAAACCTGACATTTAGAGAGCCTCTTCATCCTCATCTAAGTAAATAAATGTACTTCCTTCAGGTCATTTGAAGTGTCTAAAACATCTTGCTGATGTGCAGCAACTGTCTTTGCAGATTGTGGACTTAGTTGAGCTCTCACTTTTGAAAGAATAAGCCAAGCCTTATTATTATAATTTGAGTGAGTTGACGTTTTGTGTGTGATCTAATTCAATTTTTGAATGCTACATTTCTTTCCATCACATCATGGGAAATTGGTGTAGGCCAGAAATAATCAAAATGAATTCATCAAGAATGAAACTGAAGATTTTTTAACATGCTACCATAAGTTATTGATTAGGGATACCAATGTTTTAGATCCTACATCATCATATACAAGGATCTAATTATTCATTAGTATTAATCGTCAAGTTCAATGATACTTTTTAACACAGACACACATATATAAATATAAATATATATATATATTTATTTTTTACCTTTTAGCCATGCAATTTTTATAATATCAGAGGGGGAAAGAAAAGTTAACATTTTTTTCTAGTATACGGAACGTAGGTCTTTTGTGGTCAAACTTAACTGTTAAGAGGGCAAAGCATTAAGGATGTAGAAAAACACAAATTTATATAAACATCTCTTATTTTGAAAAGATATTACATAGACAACAAGTCTTGAGTCTTTCAAACATTACTGGGCCAGCCTAAAATAATTTCATTGTGAGAGCATTTTCCTTCTCTGTGTGCAGTCTAAGTGCATATTTTGTGCTCTTATGAATAACTTTCCAAAGCTGTGTGAAGAATGTAGCAATAAAATCTAGTAAGAGTTATGGCTCATGACTTGAATGATGTCAGTATCCTTTTAATCCTCCCAAACATGAAAATGTTTTTTTCTCCTCCTAAATAAGATTTCTTAACTCTTTATTTCTAAAGGAATAAGTAGAGCTCTGCAATTCCACTGGCAATGTAAGAGTTAAAGGAAGACTTTTCTTTCCATTATTATTAGTGTTTATGCTTATTACAATCATCACTTTAGAAATGTATCTAGACAGTAATATTTTATGAACACCATCTTATTTCTTCTGATTTTTTTCATATGTATTAGAAGATCTCTGAGTTCAGTGTTCCAGTAATAAACTTTTATTTTCTTTAAGTCATTTGTTCTTAAACTTGAGTGTGCATCAGAATCACTTGGAGGGCTTATTAAAACACAGATCACTGGGTCCCATTCTCAGAGTTTCTGATTCAAGAGGTCTGGGGTAGGGCCCGAGAATTTGCATTTCTAACAGGTTCCCGGGTTGATGCTGATGATGCTAATTGGGGATTGATTACACTTTGATAACAACCACTTTAAGTCCTGTTACAAAGAACTTCCTCATTTTACAATTTGTTGGGATTCAAACTTAGCGAGGTATTTGCATCCCCTTGGTTTAGAAGAAGCCAGAGTCAATAAGTTAACTGCTATAGCTTGTTTATTTGGCCACTCCAGAATTATTCCCAAGTCAAATCTTGGTTGATGAAACCCAGTTCTGATGCTTGAAGATGTCAGACTGTAGAATCTCTATAGGTAAGTGTGTGATTTCTTTAGTGACATCACATTTGCCTGCAGAGATTTTCCAGTCTGCCACTTTGAAGTTGTATTTAAGATAGAAAAAGTTGTCTTCATTCTACAGTGATCTTCCAGGTCCAGCTAGATTTTAGAAGTATATTTATCCAAGGTTAAAATTGGATGGGAAGAAGGAGTTATAATTAGGGTTCAGGTAGAGTAAATGCGAATGGATACTCAAATTCTGCCACACATTCCCACAGGAATAGAGGAAAAAGGGGTAAGTTTATTTTCCTCCACCACAACCAAGTTCATTTTTAACAGTGTTTCAACGACACTGTAAGTCTTATATTCAATCTACCTAAATATCCTTTAGCTTCAAAAGCAGTTTTAGGGAAGCGGACTTGGCCCAGTGGTTAGGGCGTTCGTCTACCACATGGGAGTTCCGCGGTTCAAACCCTGGGGCCTCCTTGACCCGTGTGGAGCTGGCGCATGCCCAGTGCTGATGTGTGCAAGGAGTGCCCTGTGATGCAAGGGTGCCCCCGCCCAGGGGAGCCCCACACGCAAGGAGTGCTCCCCGTAAGGAGAGCCGCCCAGCGTGAAAGAACGTGCAGCCTGCCCAAGAATGGCACTGCACACACGGAGAGCTAACACAGCAAGATGAAGCAACAAAAAGAAACACAGATTTCCAGTGCAGCTGATAAGGATAGAAGCTGTCACAGAAGAACACACAACGAATGGACACAGAGAGCAGACAACTGGGGGCAGGGGGGAAGGGGAGATAAATAAATAAATAAATCTTAAAAAAACCCAAAAACCACCCCCCAAACAAAAGCAATTTTAACTAAAGTTTAGATTTTACAGTTGAGCTCCTCAGTTACAGTTATGCCTGCCTAACCAAAAGAGATCTGTAGAATGAGGGGTGCATCTCACTTTTATTTTTCCCACCTCTCTTCTCCCTAGTAGCTATTTTAGGATAAATGATGTCACCTGCTCTCGTTTTTAAAACGGCTGGAATAATTTGTAATGTATAATATTTATTTCCGATGTCAAATAATCTAATTTGTTGTGAATCTTGTGGTACCATTAACTATAGGTTTGTTTTCACTTTCATTTGTCAGTACATATTTTTTTCCCACACTTTTTCTGTAAACTTAGTTCAACATTTCACTAGAAGCAGGTGTTTTATATTTTTTATTCCCAGCTGTATCCCAGTACATAGTAGGTGCTCCAAAGACGTTCATTTAATGTATGGCCAGTTTTTCACTTAGGAATTTTTGTAACTGCTGTTTACCACTAGAAAGGGAATATATATAACTTAAGTCACATATTTTATTGGTATCAGAGTGAATTTACTTAATTCCAGACACTAGATCAAATCAGAGGACACGTACATGTGAAAAATCCATCTTGGTAATAAAAATAATCTTATACTAAAATACATTGTGATGGAAGTTCCGTGTATTACTTAGTTTAGGGGTAGAACTAATAATTTACTTATAGTCTTAAATGTTATATTGTATCTTTTAGGCATGTAGTTATATTTCAGATGATAAATTTTTTAGTCTTGGGTTATACCCAAATTTATGTACTAATGGCTCACAAAGTGAGGTTTGATTATGTTTACTTACACAACACAGTGTCTTGATTATCTGCTAATCTGCCATATACACATCCTTTGACCTCAAGATGACTTTAAAAGTCAACTGCATTCTGACTCTCATAGATAAACCATAAATACAAGTTTAACATTAAAATTTTCTGAAGTGTGCAGACGATATAACAGGTGGCCCTGATCTGATGTGAGTTGAGTTAAAATAATGTGTTGAAATTGCAGCTTAGAAAGATAGAAAACAGCTGGGCTTCAAAAGAGACCATTTCCATCCATTTTCCTGCTTTCTTATTAGACAGCTATGTGGTTCAGTGTTCATGTGGAAAGAAGGGGCTTGTGTTAGCAACGTCGTGGTCCTCATTCTGTCCATCTAAACTTCTAAAAGGTGGGACTTGCATAACTCGGTCATGTATAACTTTCTCATGAGAGAAAGGCAAGGCTTCTTACAGCATCTTTCATTTTCTCTCCTCAAATAATGCTTTTTGTTTTATATGAGCTTGCTGGGCCTGGTTAATAGTATCACTTGTTCTTTTGAAGGGAAATTGAACATGTGAGTGCTGGGATCATAGTTGTCATGCCCCTGACTGTTGATATCTTGTTTATGTCTTTGCTCCATGGGAAGGCGTGGATGGAAAGGAGCTTTGGAACACACCATCATTTTAGCTGCCTCTGTGATGAGGTTTTTTAGAGACAGCCAGCCTATAATCCAGAGATCCTCTTAATTTAAGGCCTTATGTATAGAGAAACCCATTTATACATGCAAGTATTTGATACATTAGCCTTATGTGCTACTAACCTGTTGGTACAGATGACTTTACATAAGACTATCTACAGCAGACATCAGAGGTCTGAAAAAATGGAGACAAGGTTCTACCCAGTGGTCCCCAACCATGGCTGCACATCAGGAACGTCTTGAAATTTATGGAACAGGCAGTTTCCCAGTCCAGGCCTCCTAAGCCTGAACTTCCAAGGTGTGGCTATGAGAAATCTATTATTTAAAAGATGTGTCCGGTGATTTGATGGGTTTGGAGATCACCAGTTTTTAAACTTGAAGAAACTACCATCTCGTATTCAAAGAAAATACATGATTTTAGAAATTTATCAAAAATGTAAAATATAAAATTGATAAGAGGAGGCTGTCCTGGTTGAAGTGTGTGTCAGTCCCTCCCTTGGCAGCAGTCCCAAACTGCCTCTGCATAGCCCCTTGTTTGCCAATCACTCTGGTCTCTGGAGCAAGGCTAAGGGCCAATGATCACCGACAGGTCTTGGCTGCTGTGGGAAAGCCCTTGGTGCCTGGACAGGGGTGGTGTGCATCTGAATGCTCAATCAAGGCAAGAAGGGACAGTACCCAAAGGCACACTGCCTTTAGATTTGTGCCCTGCAATTGCCGCTGGAAAGCAAAGGGGAAAGGGGCAGGGAGGCGACGAGGTTCGAATCAAAGCCAGAAATCTGTTTGCTGCGCAAAAAAGCCATTTTGAAACTTGCCTCCTTTAAATGATCCTGCCCATGCAGGGTGTTTAGTTAACCCAGCCTAAGGGGACGTTTTAAAGGTGGAAGATTGCCCTGGTGACGAACAAATAAGAGAAATAAACTTCCAGTGGGGCTGGGTTGCCTGCTGACTGTGATTTCCTGATGATCTATAACAATGGTTATTCAGTAACAGCTGGCGCATGTCTCCCTCGGACAAAGCCACTGGGAAGCGCAGGCGCTCGGATTGGTGAACCAGAACCGTTTCCCTGGTAACAGCTAACTAGCACGTGTTTTATTGTTTCCAACTGCTTTTCCTGGGGTATTTGCAGGTGGTGGGAGATGCTTTCTTAAAGAGGGGTCATAACCTCATGAACTTTCAGATGTTGCAACAAATTGGGGAACAAAACATTTTTTTTCTCTTTCAAATATATTAAGTAAATCTTATTACATAGCATTTTCAAGACAGATACAGCCCAACAGTTTTTCTTTTTTTTTTTCTTTGCCATTATTTCCAGATGTTATCAATTTTAAAGTTTCATTTTATGATCAGGATCTGTAGGAAAGAAGATCATATTAGTGGTATGTATGGCAGCAGAATATTATTTTGGCCTTTTTGGGGTGTTCTTCTGGGTCTAGATTTTGCTATGAAATGTGGACTCAAACAATAAACGTGAGTGCATTTTTAATTTGCTTTTTAATGGTTTGTATATTTTGCCCCTCCATTAATTAACTTGGCTCCATGTTTTTGCCTTTGCTGTTTTTCCATTTTGTTTATAATGCACAGAAATTTTATCACGTGGCTAGAAAATGCAAAACCCAATACCATAAGACTGGACCATTTTAGAGTTTCCTTCTACAGACAAGATTTTGAAAGGATCGGTTAATTTGCAGAGGGATAGCTCCCTCTTCTGTCTGGTTGAAGAATTTGCATCTTTTGAAAGTAAAAATGGAAGCTTGCGGTTGTCTCATCGAATTCTGTATCTCAGCTGAAGACTGAAAGTAATTACCAACAAAATAATAAATTCATGAACTGTAATATAGAGGATGCTTCCACAGTAATTTGTTTAAAATAAAATAATCTACAGTGCTATAAATGCTGGCGAAAAGTAAATGGAAACATTTTCTTAAGTTAACATTGAATGTTAGATAACATTCTGCAGACATCACTTAAAAAATATAGCTCTGATAAATGCGTTAGACACTTGTCTGAACTCTATTTTGAAACATCTGGGCTTTGGTCAAATAAGTATCTGCCACTTGATTTGCGCAGTGTTCAAACAATACTGCAACTTAAGTTTTCTTTTGAGCCCAATTCACATGGCCTTTTCTGATCTGTGTTCTCCATGGGTCTGCAAGCATGCACCTACTTAGAAATATCAGTAGTATTCCAATGTTCTCCTCCAGAACTTGAGAATTTTGACAGGCCTTTAATAAAATTTCTTTTAAAAAAAATCTCTTGCCTTTGTTTTCTTGGGTCCAATTAAATCAATGCAGGAAGAGTGAGGGTTATGCTGTGAAATTGAATACAGAAGTAATAAACTGCAAAGAGGAATATGCTACTTCAGACTCACCCCTTCCATTTTCCTCAGTGATAGGGTGGTGGGATTAAATACCCTAATTAGGTAATGTATATTAAATGCACACTACTCATAACTCTCCACTTCACTTTTCTGGTGGTAGGGGTGCTTCAGAGCCCTCTGCAGGAAAAAGCACATTTTAAAACTCATGTTCCTGTTAATACTGTGTCATTTTAGTCTTACCTTTTAATGTAGTTAGAGGGGGACAATTTGGAGGGCACAATTTGAAAACAGTGGCACGAGCCTAGAAAACTATTCATTAGCAAAATTTTGAGAATAAGCATACCTTTGAAAATTTTAAATTATTTCCTTATCTTCAAGGAGGTGAAATAACTGAATCATAAAGTGTTATATAGTAAATCTCATCTTGAATGAGGGCCTGTTGGAAACCACAAGCTGTCGCATACTCAATTCAACCTCCCCTTTTCATTGATGAAGCAAGCACTGAAACCCAGGAGGGGAGTTGTTTCATACGGGGTCTTGTAGCTAGCTGTGGACAGAGCTGGTTTTTCTGGCTCCTAGTTGAGTGCTCTTTTGCCCAGACCACACGGTGCAGCTCTCAAGGAGTTTCTTCCATAAGATCATTTGGCTCTGGCTCCTTGAATATGGATTCTCTGATTTCTTTCCTCTACTAAGTGCACAGACTCTGACTCCCATTTTGCAGGGTTGCATCCTAGTGACTTACCAGCTGAGTGACTTTGGACTAGTTAACCAATCTCTCTGTGCTTCAGTTTTCACATCTTTGAAATGGGGATAATAATAGTGCATATCTCATAGAGCTAATTGCAGTTAAATGCTTGAGACTAAGTGCCTGGCACAGAGTAAATGCTCAATAAGCATTGGCTATTGTTTTTATTATAATTTTCTGCCTTTTCTCCCTCCAGTGTGTGCTGAGGTCTTCCTTTACTTTGTTAGCAGGCCGTAGTCACATACTAAAACAACCTGGAGGGCCTAGTGTGATTAAAGCGTATAGTTAGTTAACCCTGAACATTTTGACCTCTGGAACCCAGAGCTCTGAGTCAGTGCCGTGGGTTGGAACCAAACACGTTTTTGTGATGGGTAAGTGTGTGATCTCAAACATCATGTCTGTCTGTTTTCACTCTGTTTCCTTCTAGCATTGCCAGCTTCCTGCCAAGGATGGACTTCATTTCTAGGACCTTACAGTTTATGGACTCCGGATGAAATTACAAAAGTGCTCTTTCCCCACAGACACATGAACAAGCACCACAGAGACTCTTCATGAAAAGCAAATTTGAGGCTGCAAGTTTACTATTAACAAAACCTCCTGGGTGGGGTGGGGAGTGGGGGAATTAATAGGAGGTTAGAAAGATGCTTAGACACAGCCTTACCGAACAAAGCAAGCAAAGAGGCAGAAAGAGGAAGAGAGAAAAGAGAAAAAACTGCATCTTGGTTTAAGATTTTTTCCCCCTCAAGTATCTGTTTAATTATTATTATTGGCTACAGAAATGATTAAAAGCATTCTAAATTTCCAGGCTAAAAACCAAGCACAGCTGCAGAAGGGTTTACATGAAATTGGCATTTGAAAATTTCTTGTGATAACCTGATGTAAATGTTGCATCTCTTTTATTTCAATTCAATAAACATTTACTAAATATCTACTGTGATAGAGAAGGCCCTGTGTCTCAGAGAGGAGAACGCTGGTTGGGAGTTTAAGAAAAAAAAGTTTCACAGGAAGGCAAACACTCAAAAGCTTTGTTTTTTATTTAAATGTTGAGAGTAATTAAATATACTGGGAATAATAACAAATAGTCATCATTCCCATTAACATTTCTTTTATAATCATGGGATTTATACAAACTAGAAAAAGTTGCAGAGGAGAAGTCTTCAGCTATATTGTTGGGAGAATGTCTTTTTTTTTTTTTGTAGGGAGCAATCAGAAGGGAACTGAGCTGTGTTTGCTCAAGCCAACATCAAAAAGAGATAGGGGACATACCTCTTTTATTATGTTGCCACAAATAGCAACTAACATGCTCAGTAGTAGCAGGACAGGATTAAAGTGTATCCAATTCTGTCATTTTTAAAATGCCACATTTTAATTGTACTTTTTCTTTTTGAAAAAAAAATCAGGATTCCTTGTATTAAGTGCTATGTTTGGAAATTAAAACAAATATTAAAATATGATTATTAGCTTAATCAGTGTACTACCCAAATCCTCATTTTAGCATCATCTTAATAAAAAGCCTGGGTTCTGAATCCATCAACAGGCCTTTTATTAGGATCCCAGGAAGTCAACAAAATCTTGAAATAATCAAATATCCATAAACAAAAACGTCAGACTTACCAAGTAAAGAAGCTGTAAAGTACAAGACATTCAGATGACTTTCAGTTTTCTATCTTTCAGCATCAGGTACATTCTCTGATCACCTGAAGACTCTAGACGTAGGTTAAAAAAAAAAAGGAAGGGGTAAGGACTTTTAATATTAAGAAAGGTGAAAAACAGGCCTTGGCAAATACATCTAAAAACATGAATGTATCTCAGAGTAGAAATATTTCCCTTTTCATTCTCAGTAGTCTTAGTTGAGTAAGTACCCACCACCCCAAGGATTCTTACTGAAAGGATTTTAACCTTTTAAGAGAGAGACATTCTTGAGTTTATTTGGAAAGATTTACATTCGGCGTCTTTTGAGTCCTTTTCAAGTTGTGAAATCTTAGAAAGTAAAGAGAACAAGATCAGATCTCCGCCTACCTCTTTCAGCCCTTGAGAATTCCCTTCCCAAGTAGTTTCTTAGTGTGGATGCATCGGAACCCCCCGTTCTCCTTAGAAGTTATTAAATCAGCAGAAAGACCGACAATAATGGCACATGAAATCTAAGTTTTGTGTAGGAAACAGGCAGGCAATCTACACTTTGTTATTCACTTGATAGACAGTCATTTTGACAGCTCTAACCTTGGAAACCACAGGTCCTGCTGAGCTCAGCAGGAGTCAAACGCCGACTACCATCTGTCAAAGCTTTATTCCGCCCCCCTTCTTATCCTCTCCTTTACTATAAGATGCTAAAAAGAGCACCGAATCAAAGTCTCTAATTACAGTTCAGCTTTAGGGCGTTGTAACACTAATGTTGGGGTTCACTCTGGAACCCACCAAATCTGAGTGAACTGAATTGAGTACTCAATGTCCTTTTTTAATTGTTACCAACAGAAGAAAGTGTGGGTCGAGGAACTCCCTAATCATACTCCAAATAAGTATTATTACACAATAAGGAAATGGCACTTAATTTGGTGTGGTTTTGCTGACTCTTTAGAGTTAAAATGATGGCTGGTTTGGTTGGAAAGTTCTCAATTCTGAGGATTTTTTCCCCTTAATATAGTTTAATTAAATATGTACAAAACAACAAATTCATTTCCTTCTAAAAAACAGCCCGATATCGTAATGAGTTAAATTCTTGCTTTGCAAAAAGAAATCTCATTCAGAACTCTTTCTGGCATCAATCCTAAAAAATTAACAAGCCTAATCATTAAAAAAAAATCGATTAAATCAAGTGTTGTATATCTCATGTTATACTTGTGTAGAAGACAGTGTATCAACTGATAGTCATTGCATTTTAAAATTTTGTATATTTAATAAATATTTTTAGATACTTAAAATATTTAAATTTAGAATAACATTTCAAACCTATACAATATAATTCAGAAATGTAGAAAAGGTTCCATAAACATAGCATCATAAAATACAAGAAATTTAGAACTTAAATGTTGAAGAAACTGAGGTCTTTTTAGCAGAATTATTCCAAATTTTAATTTTAATTCTCCTTGAAGTAGAAAGGTGCTTTGTTCTGACTTATTCTTTATTTTAGTACTTTCTTCCAGTTTTCCAGATCTTTTAATATCTAATATTTAAGATAGTATATGTCACGAGAATAATATTATATATACTGTTTTAAGGTGAGTACTCATTGTTTAATGGATAATTACATTGTCAAAAAGACATTGTACAGAATTATTTTTAATTAATTAATGATTGCATTCACCAAGTGTGTACTTTTTATATTTTGGTGAATGTGTCAATGTGTAAATTTCTCAGAGATTTGAGATCACTAATGTGTAAATGTGTGAAATGCTTTATGTAAAATATTTTTTAAAAATCGCATGCCCAGAAGGTCATTTTGTTATTTAAAGTGACCAAGAGGTGATTTATTTTTACAAAGGCAAAACTAATTAACAACTGATAGTTACTAATAAGATGGGATTTTTGTGTGTCAGGTTTGCAAGATACTTCAGCCATATATATTTTCACAAACATATGCATGGATGCCTTGGAACAAAGTCTGAAGAGGTGTAGTATCCGGCTTGGGTTTGTCTCTTCTTCTCTGAGCTTCCCTTCATCCTGGGGGGTGGGGGCCTAATCTCATTCAGAGAGGCTGAGGAAGGACGCTGCCTTTGCTGGCAGACAGGGTCCCTGCTCAGTAAACAACTCTTTTACCAGTGTGCTGATGCCTGCAATCCTTTCTTCTGGGGACAGGACTCAACATTACCTCACTGAGAGGAAAGATTCAAAGGCAAATGCCGCCGGGGTGGGTGGGGGGTGGGGAAGGAAGCATGTGGACCTAAATTCATCTTGCTGATGGTTTTTCTGAAAGCAAAGAGAAGCAGAGGAGAGCAGGAGGGAGGCAACTCCAGATGGAGAAGGGGTGTAGTCAGGGGAGGTAAATTTGGGCTTCCTCAGAGGTTTATGCTAAGGAGGGCTGGTCGAAGTGTCCATATAGTAACGTTGCTTTGCATCATGAAGCTGTAGCCTCGGTCTTGATCTCGCTGTTATGCTGTAATTGACATAAGCCTAGAATCTCAGGGTTGGGAGGGTGTTAAACGCAGTTTAGTCCAATCATTTATTATAGAGATGAAAAACGTGAGACCCAGAGAAGTCTACTCTGGTTTATCCACATCTGTAAGAAGCCATGTTTCAATGGGATTCGACTGTGCTTAAATCCCTCCACAGACGTTGTCCCTGTAATTCAACTTAATAGTTTGTTCAGTACTTTATCAATAACAACTACACACTGTATTTACATTTTATGTGTGTATTTATACCATAGTTGTTTCCAAAAAGGGAATGTCCTTATGTTGACATTGTAATTTAGAGTTTGCAAAATACTTTTTTTTGCATTGACTTTCTTACTTTCGTAGTTGATGTTGCATACTATTCTCACCCCTTGTCCCGTGGAGGAGGCAAATCTAAATGTCATGTTCAATTGCTATGGCTATAGTAAGTACAATTCTACTGGGTTTATTGAGCACCTGCTAGGGGCACAGCTCTGTGGTAATCACGAGAGGGGAAGTAATATTCATTCAGTCATTCAACAAAGATTGATTGAGGCCGTTCTATGAACTGAAAATTGGGGAGGCATGGGAAGCTAAAAACAAAAACAAAACAGAAAAACCCACCCCTGCATTCACAGAAGCTACATTCTAGCCAGTGGAGTGAGGATGATAGAGCACACACAGATAATAATTAAAGACGCAAATATTGTAAAACTACAACTTCTTTAATAGCATAAGGGACAGAATCAGGAAACTAGGGGTGGAATTACAGGGTATGCTTTTTCTGCTCCCGGTGGGAGAGATGGAGAGGAGAGCACCTATCCAGGCACAAAGGCAGAGATGGCACCCCGGCAGGAGGAACTGAAAGAAAAGGGGTGGTGGGGGGGAGGGCAGAATGGGTTGCAAGGTGGGGAGTGACAGGCAGAGGAGCTGGGCCTTGCCAAGTCCCTGGGCCATGCTAAGGATGATTGGGCTTTATGGTAAGTGCAACCAGAAGCAAATGCATTGTTTTAAGCAGAGTACTACTGGGCCAACATGATTAGATTTGCTTTTTTTTTTTAATTTCAATTTTATTTTTTTAAAAGATACATGGATCACACAAAAAGTTATATTAAAAAATATAAGAGGTGGCAGACTTGGTGCAGTGGTTAGGGCGTCTGTCTACCACATGGGAGGTCCGCGGTTCAAACCCTGGGCCTCCTTGACCCGTGTGGAGCTGGCCATGCGCAGTGCTGATGCGCGCAAGGAGTGCCCTGCCACGCAAGGGTGTCCCCGCATAGGGGAGCCCCACGCGCAGGGAGTGTTCCCCGTGAGGAGAGCCGCTCAGTGCGAAAGAAAGTGCAGCCTGTCCAGGAATGGTGCCGCACACACGGAGAGCTGACACAACAAGATGAAGCAACAAAAAGAAACACAGATTCCCGAGCCGCTGACAACAACAGAAGCAGACAAAGAAGAACATGCAGCAAATAGACACAGAGAACAGACAACCGGGGTAGGGCGGAGGGGGAGAGAAATAAATAAATAAATCTTTAAAAAAAACAAAACATATATATAAGAGGTTCCCATATACCCCACTTCCCACATACCCCACTTCCCACACTCCCCACTCCTTCCACACTGACATCTTCTTTCATTAGAGTGGTACATTCATTGCATTTGATGAGTACATTTTGGAGCTCTGCTACACAGCATGGATTATTGTTTATATTGTAGTTTACACTCTCTCCCAGTCCATTCAGTGGGTTATGGCAGGATATATAATGTCCTGCATCTGTCCCAGATTTGCTTTTGAAAAGACCACGTTGGTTGCAATGTAGGAGAAGGATTGGATGGGCGAGAGTGGAGGCTCTCTGGGCAGGCAATACCACCACCCCCTCTCCCCATTGGACAGATGGGGCAGCTGAGGATCCTCAGAGTGACACATCCAGGGTCAGATTCCATGTTCCCCGATTTCTAGGGCAGGTACTGCTGGCAGGACTGTCCCACCTTAAAATGAACCACAGATTTCTGTGGCTTGGTGTCTGTGCACTGAGAAATGATTTTTTTTTTTTAAGTGATCGATGTACAAATTTATTAAATACAACAGTTCTAGAGAGATAGATACTATTGTTATCATTTTACAAATGTGTCAACTACAGCTCAGAGAAAATAAATAATGACCCAAGGCGTACAAGTGAGTAGGGTCTGAATGCTGTGACTCAAAAGTGTGTCTGACCTCAAAGTCACACCTTTCCCCACCATAAGTTACCACTATCCTAAATTTGGTGATGGTCATCCTTGTGCTTTTCTTTTTTTTTAAAATTATTTATTTATTTATTTATTTTTTAATTACATTATGATAAATATGAGGTCCCATTCAACCCCACCGCCCCCGCCCCCCACTCCCCCCACAGCAACACTCTCTCCCATCATCATGACACATCCATTGCACCTGGTAAGTTCATCTCTGAGCATCACTGCACCCCATAGTCAATGGTCCACATCATAGCCCAGACTCTCTCACGTTCCATCCAGTGGGCCCTGGGGGGATCTATAATGTCCCGTAATTGTCCGTGAAGCACTATCCAGGACAACTCCACGTCCCGAAAACGCCTCCACATCTCATCTCTTCCTCCCATTCCCCACACCCAGCAGCCACCATGGCTACCGTTCCCACACCCATTCCACATTTTCTCTGTGGACATTGGATTGGTTGTGTCCATTGCACATCTATGTCAAGTGAGGGCTTAGATTCCATATAGGTACTGGATGCACTCCTCCCGCTTCCAGTTGTAGACACTCTAGGCTCCATGTTGTGGTGGTTGATCTTCTTCAACTCCATGTTAGCTGAGTGGAGTAAGTCCAATAAATCAAAGTGTAGGAGCTGAAGTCTGTTGAGGCTCTGGGCCTGGGTGTCATATTATCAGTCCAGAGATTCGAATCCCCTACATATATCTTAAACCCAGCACCGACTACAATTCCAATAAAGTAGCATGCAAGTCTTGTGAAAAGAGATCCCCTCTGAGTCCAATTCCATCATGCAGAAACACCAGCTCCAAAGAAGGGCTATCTGTCATGGCAGTGAACCCCTTCTGCCATGACCATAGAACCCGTGGGTCTCTTTATCCCTCAAAAGAACCAATACCTGGGGTTGTATCTACCTTATCTGTCTCTTAGACTCTGTTCAGTTGTACATAGGGGTATTCCTTCTGACAACCTCCAGACTCTTTTTTAGAGACTCACAGCCTTATAATCTCATTTCTCCTTTCCATTTCCCCCTTACATTAGGTCAAACAGCTTCCCGAAGTCATGTCATTATATGTAGACAGGTATATTCTGCTGTTCCGCATTGAATCTTTAATTCAAGGTCATTTTCTAGTTGCTTCTTCAGCTGGTATGTGGTAGTGATCCCTCGGTGCCAGGCAGGCTCATCCCCGGGTGTCATGTCCCACGCTGGGGGGAATGCATCGCATCTACACGCTGAGTTTGGCTGTGAGAGTGGCCACATTTGAGTAACATGCAGGCTGTCAGGAGGAAACCCCCAGGCACAATGCTACTCTAGGCCTTGTTCTTATTGCAGGTGTATAGGCTCAAAAGTGTAACCATTAGTATCACGAGCCCACTGTTGGGCCCTCCTTCCTTCCTGGTTCTTGCCGTTGCACCTGGAGGATTGCCACTGCTCTCCCAGGGCCCACAACAGTGACCCCCCGGCCAGGAGCCCAGTACCCCCCCAGCTGTTGTTTTTGTTTCCACTATGAGTATATATAGACGAGAAATGATATTACTTCAGGAGTGTTTGCAGGCACTGCTGAGCCTGTGCCCTTTTACAAGGCAGGTGGCCTTGGGGGGTGACAGACTGCAAGGGTCACCACAGTCAGGGAGCTTGATAGGAAGTGAAACTTTCCCCCCCACTTTAGTTTCCATCTCTTTTTGTGACCTTTATTAAAGCCATACAGGTGAGAAAATCAATACTTTATTTAATCTTCATAAGAAACCTGCAAGTTAGGTATTATTATTATTATCGTCTCTGTTTAACAAAACAGGAAGCTGAGGTCCAAAGAGGCCAGATACTGTGTATCCTGGTTTCCTCACCTGTAAAATGGGGATAATAGTATTGCTGACCTCAGAAGATTTAATGAGCAATGTGGAGGAAGCCCTTAGCATAGGGCCGAGCACAGAATAAGTGCCAAGTAGCTGTTCATTTTTGTCATTATGAGTATCCGTGGAACTTAGTCAGATTTAACAGTAATTTATAGTAACTACAGTAGGTTTCATGGTTACTACATTTATTTTCATTTCTTTTTCATAATATTTCTTTTCTTGTAAAGAAATTATAAAAAAAACAACTACTGAATAATGTAATTTAATAATTAATAATGACTGATGGTTTGGGAAACAATCACCTCTATCCTATTTATCATGATGTAATAGTATAGGCTTCACAAGGTTTTCCCAGAAGTGTGCCTGCTTTTAAATAGTTGGAATCCTATTGTACCACAATTTTATAACTAGCTTTCCCTTCTTGCTATTAAGCCAGAATTTGCCAGGTCTTGGTGAATATCATTTTAAATATGTAAATGTTTCATAATTGATTTAGCCAAACCCCAGTCAGTATTTTGGTTGCTTTCAGTGTTTTCTCTCTTACAAATAATTCTTCAATGATTGTTTTTAGTACATATATCATTTCCTTCTTCAGGAATATTTCCTTAGGATACACTGTCAGAAACTGGATTCCAAATTAGAACTTGAATATTTTTGTAGAGTCTAATACAGCTAACTCATGGCCCAGCTTTTCTGTTTTTATTTTATTAACCTTCTTTTATAAATGTCCTTTGTTTACTTTGGCTTCTGATCTATTTTTTTTAAAGAAGTGGTGTGTTCAAAGTCAGGAGGTGAGTAATGGGAGAATCAAGACTTGCAGGACTTTTTCTGCTCTATCAGTGATGCCACTGGGAAAAAAAATCTCAACACACAGAAGTGCGAGAGTCAGCCATTCCTTAGGAACTGCCTGAGGCCATGGTAAGGGCAGCGGTCGAGGAGCTGGCAGTTCTGGGCTCTAGTCCTGTTGCCATTACCCATCTGCTGTTTGACCTTGGTCTTCTCAACTATAATACAGATCCATCGATTCTTGCCAATGTTTCCTGGGGGAGTTTGTGACTTAGATAACGTACATGAATGCTCTTGGAGAAGTGCAGATAACTGCATTGGTATAGGGTAGTGTCTTGCCCTCTGAATACTGAGCACTGAGCTGCTCTAAGAAGCTGTATTACTGTACTTCCCAGACTTGCGTGTGCATGTGAAGCAACTGGAGACCTTGTAAAAATGCAAATTCTGTTTTAGTACTCTGGCGAGACTGAGATTTTGCATTTTTAACAAGCTCCCAGGTGATCCTGAGATGCTGTGGGTCCCTGGACCACACTTCGAGATGCACATTTGCAAGAGGGAAAAATATCTAGGGCAGGAGTGGTGATGGCCATCACTGTGACTCAAAGTAGCAGGGGTCTTTCACTCACCAGGTGACTGCAGCCATGGTGCAGAAGTACCCTACCCATGGAGCAATTTTAATAAGGTGAAAGGGGTAAAGATTAATAGTAGTTGGCCCAAGGCTCCTGAATTGGTGTCTCTCCTGGAACGCATGAATATTCCTGACCTGTTTGTGGAGGAAATTTTCTCTGATCTGTTTCCTCTTGAATGCTGGAGATCCCCTGAACCTCGGAATGCCGCCTTTCTTGAGATGTAGTAGGAAATGGAAAGCAGTACTCTGAAATAATGGGGTAATGTAGATGGGGTAAAGGCACTAGCCTTTTATTATTATCATTTCCCTTTCCACCCTTGTTTTATATTGCTGTAGATTCCACCAAAATCTCCTTTAAAGTGAACTAAGAAAATGTGCCAGCAACAACTTAGAAGCCCTACTGCATTGTTCGAATCTTTCCAAACATCTGCTGCATGAAAGGAAGCAAGATTCTGCAATGGTTGAGGGCAAGAGGGCATCTTGGATGTGGGATGTCCTGGTCCTGCTCTCAGAGGCCTTTCTCTGCACGCAGGCTGCCCCGGGAGGCTCCAGCACCTGCTCTTACAAATTCGTGCTGACTTCTGTTGTTTGCAACTGCTGTCAAAAGCGTCCCAGGAGAGGGCTGGGACAAGACTTGTCAGGAAACAAGAGAAGCTGGGGAGTGTGGCAGTTGGCCTCACAAATGTGAGGATGTTCACAGTCCCAGTAGGGACTCTCCTTTCGCTTTTCACATCACCAGGAGCCGCATGTCAAAGGGAATCCTTTGAGCTTAGGTATTGTGGCACAGAATGATCCTTTGAAACTCAGATGATAGTGATAGTCCAGTTTCATTTTTCTAAAACTGAAATGCCACGACTAGCCCTTGGAGGTACACAGCCATGGAGCCCTCTGAAGTTAACTGTCCTGAGAGTAGGATGGACAATTTATAAGAAGGAACAATTTCTAGGTTGGGAGTAGAGGCAAAATAGAGTGTCTGTGCATTAGACCTGGGCTTTGAAAGAGTAACCTAGCTTTCGAAGAAACATTCTAAGAGAGGATATGATAAGTGCACTTTTACTTTTAAAAATTTTTACTCTGAAGACCTCTTTGTGTAAAACTGCCACATACAGTTACTTCAACTTAATAGTGCCAGTGACTCTGCCCTAAATTATCATAATGCCTGCTTTTTAGGGTGTGTGAGTTATTTTTGATATAATGAAGACATGAATTTCAAAATTTTTTTGTAATTATCTTATTATAAATAATGAGGAAGTAGGATTCTTTCATCTTAAATGTTTATCTTCTTGGTTGTTAGTCATGAAATTCTGTTTGAAATTTAAAGCTTGGAAAATATTTTCTGAAATCCAGAGAATTAGTTTCAGGAACTGCTTAGCCAGCAGATCTTATATGATTGAAAGTTAACCCAGATAGAGATGAATTTTTGATATGCTAAGAGATAGTGCTTGCAGTTAAAAACTACTGCCCTTCTTTAGCATGAACATTCCTTCAGCCTCATGGTTTTAAAACATAATGAGAGTATAGCCTAGATTTCTGCATAAAGCTAAAAAGCAAAACAAAACAAAAACGTAACAAAAAAACCCCAAACATAATCACTATCAGGCTCCTAAATTTTCTTCACTCAAAATATTAATGTTATTGACTTAATTGAGTTTGTGATAAAAGATATTTGAGCTACTCAGGAGCCATTTTAAATCCAAATAATAGGAAAACAATGATGCCAGTTTATTTGCCTTATTTAATGGAATACTATTTATATTTAAGATAGTTTTAGAGTGAATCTGCATTAAATAGGTAGCAAAAGGTTTGTCTTTGAAATGTTCTTACTCTTTTGATCAAGTGTAATACTTGGATTTTTATTAAACTGATATTTACTCATTTCTTTGATCCATTTTAGGTTCTATGTATATTTAAAAATAGAAATAGTATCTTCTCTAGGCACTTATTTTATTTTCAAACTATAAAGTGAGGTCTCTAACATTAAAATCAGGTCATTTGTCTACCAAATAACCATTATTTTTCTTTAGGTTTTTAGTTCTGCTGCAATCCATATTAGAATTAAGGTCTTTAATGTGTATTACAAGCATTTGATCTTACAATGGCTATTTATTGCTAATTAATATAATGTGAAGTTTAAAAAATGCATTTAAAACCAGTATGACTCATGAATAGGGAAATCAGATTTTCAACATGGCTGCTGCAGAATCTTGGAGGATTCAGTGCAAAATATCTGTAATGAACAATTCAGGAAAAGGAAAGCTGGTCACTTTAGCTCAAAGTAAACAGTTGGAAATACTTAGGATTAAAACTGCCAACATAATGGCAGGTGTATTTTCATTCCTCTGGAGAGAGGAATGTCTTCTGCCGGAGGAAATTCTAGTAAGTATTTTTGCAAGGCCCCTTGCAGAGGACTTGTCCTGCTTTGCCCTTAGTGGGTGGGAGGCTCTGAAAGCTTGGTTCTTACCCTGTCTTGCATAGTAGCGAATGGGGGAACTCCCCAAGCTTAGAATACCTGGAACCATTCTCAGAGGAGGGGCTGAAAACTTCAAACCCTTGCCTGTTCTCAAAAAGGGTGCATAAATTGCACGTGTATTTTCTTTTCAACCCTTCAGAACTCCTCTCACCCTTTTAAAAAATCAGAATATTGACCTCAGGGAAGGGCCTATCACTTCAGGGAAGATACTGGTATGGCGGATTGTGAACTGTCTCCTTCTAAGGTCTGTGTTGTCCATATGTAGGAACACCCAACAAACAAGAGCCAGCAGCTTGATTCTTGTGCAGAGGTGCCTTTGGGTGTGAATGCACCAGTAAAAGGACATCTCTTTCACAAGGACATCCAGAAAACCCTCACATGGGCTTTTAAATATATTTTGAAAGGCCTCTGAAAAGGAGTAAAAGTTTAAATTTTGTTTAAAGATAAACTCTACTTGTGACAGTGAACTGGTCAAATCAAATTTTGTTTTTAGGTATAAGTAAAATAATTATGACATTGTATTTCATAAACTTGTATATTTTTTTAAAACCCTAAAAACATACATATTCATTAGTAAGCGCACTTAGTAATTGACTTACAGAAACTTTTAAACATACTGTGAGTAAAATGCTATTTCACCATTTTACTCAGACTGTAGAATAGATTTTTGCTACACAATATCCTTCCTGGCAGTGTGTATAGCATTGTTTATTTGTATATGCTTTATGGGATTAAGCACTTCTGGTACATTTTTCATGCCAGACAAACTAAGGAAGTTAACAGTGGTACAGCATGATTAAGTTTATAGGTCACGAGATAAATTTACATGGAGAGCCAAGTTTCCAGCTTCAAGCAAATGACTTATCTGTAATTTGATGCAAGTAAAATGACTGACCTTTCAAATGTTTGTTGGGCTTCAAGTGTCCGGAACAATCAATATGTACATTATTGTTTATGTTTTATGTGCCTGATCCCATTAACGTATGCCTGCGGAATGCTGGGACACCATTAGTTTCTGATACTTCTGAAGCTACTGGGTGACATTTATCAAATGGAAGGCAGCACTTATTGACTTGTGACCGTTTTGGCATTTCTTGCACTCAGTGTTTCATGAGCTGCTTATCCAGTTTTGGTAAGCAATGTTTTTATTGCTCCAAAGCCTTCTCAATTAAATAATAATGAACCAATTTGTTAAAAAAATGAATCTTTAACTTGCAGACTCATTAAGTTCACCATTGTGTCAGAAGATGTGTTCTTGGGCAGGGGAGAGCAGAGGATTGTGGTGGAGTAGAATGACTGCTGGGCTGGGGAAGCGGGAGAGCAGTCGCCTCTGTCTCTAACCAGCTGTGTGACCGTGGACAGATTTCTTAACATTCCTGGGCCTGTGGTTCCCCAACGGTGAAGGGGGTGAGGCGCACCAGACACCTTGGAAGGTTCCTTCAGCTCAGTCGTTCAAGGGATTATAGAATCTGTATGCAAACGCCTGAGCAGCAGGGTGGCCCCACAGTGAGTACGTAGATAAGCCTTGGGGAAATTCTCTAACCACCCTAGCTCCACTCTGAATAAGGAAATAAGGGAGAGCTATATGGCTTCTTACTTGCCCAGAATAAATTGGACTCACTGTGGATGTCTGGTGGAGAGATTCTGCAACATATATACATACATAACTTCATATATGTATGTATACATACACGTGCATGTTCATATACATATAATTATTCATAAGTCCCTCATTTTTTCCCCCTCACTCATTCCCCTACTCCAAACACCTTATCCCCTTTCTGTTCCCCCTACCCTCTGTGAAAAGTGCTCGAAGTGAAAAGTGCCACCTGTTATTGGGGCAAAACAGGTACATGAGTTGTTCATTGAAGAGAAAGGGAAACGCTGCCCACGTCTGTACTAATTCTCTCCAGGGTTTTATTATTGGAGAGCCTAATGATTTAAAATTAACCATCCACTCTCCAATTGTTAACTTAGTTTCTAAATTCTGTTATTGACAAGTTGTTGCCTCACTGAAGCTATAGGACATGCCATCCATTATTAATTTTGATGGCATTAATAAAGATAAATTAGATCTTTTAAGCAGAACGAATTCTCACAAAGGTTGCCTTTCTAAGGAGGACATGGTCTCAATTTTCTTTGAATTTCAGCCCACTTATTTTTTTAACTTATTCTGGTTTCACTTAGATTTTATTGATTGTTTAGTAAACATTAATGGCCGATAGAGGCTCCTTAATATGAGTAGATAATAGATAATCAATGTGAAATGCTAGTTAAGTGATAAAATACTTTATCGGGAATATATTATCTACTATAAAGACTGGAAATGCCTTCATTTAAAATATTAAAACTTATGATGAAAATTTTAGAAAGAAAATGCATCTCTTCAATGTACAAAAAGTTAGATTCACTCTTAAGACAACATGGCAACATACACATAAAACATGATATTTCTGAGAAACATTAAAAAATATAAACATAAATTTAGGAATGAATTAGCATCCTTTTGAACACTTGTGGTTTGCATTGGGATAAGGGTAAATAGCAATAGTAATAAATACAATTCAATATAACATTCAAAATTTAAACTCAATAATTGATTGATTACAGAGGAAAAACATCCTTACCTTGTCTTTTGTAGAACGCCTTATTCTTATTATTTACTTCTTCAACCTAAAACACTCTTATGATTTATAGTCAGAATCTCATTTTTCTATAAGTATGAATTTACTGTTACAGATCCAGTATCTGCTGCAACACAAGATGTGTCAGGAAGAAAATGACTTAGGCAAGTTTTTACTACTACAAATTGGACCCGCCCTTTATCCCACAATCCCTTTTGTGTATCTCATTATTGATCAGACTTATGCTGATTTTTGAAGCCCAGAAATTATCAGGGCAGTGTTTTATTTGACTATTTATCTCTTTAGCAAAAGTGTTGCCATCTCTGACCTTTCAAAAACGTTTATGACAAGGTGCTTGTTGTTAATTGAACACAGGAAGGAATGAATAACCTCCTTGCGAGATCTACTATTTGCGAGAAAATAAGATTTTCATGCAAAATCAGAGTATTAGAGGGGACAGAATTTGATTGCTGTTTTTACTTTTCTGTAGTAATGCAGTTTAGAAGGTTACTATTTTCTAATTAGCAGTTCCATTAACAGGACAAGGAAAGATATGAGATCTTTCTTACTTAAAGTATGCGGTAGTTCTACTGGCCTATATCTGTTTTCATACCTCATTGAAAAGCAAAAATAGAGCTATAAAATTGCAGGACTGGGAAGGTCCTTAAAGATCACCTAATTCAATTCATTTTATTTTGCAGATAGTGAAACAAATAGAGAGAGGTTGGTCCCTTGTCTTCTGTCACTTATACAGACCACATCAGGGTCCCTTGAGCTACCATCTAGTGTTTTCCTTGTCAGTGAGAAGCAAAGTTCTACACAAAGGCAGATGGTTGTGTTATAGCTTGTGTTGCCTTTGTGGGACAGCAGCCTGCTAAAGCCCTTGAGGTCAGGCTGTCTTTTCAGTTACTTAAAAAAGAGAGAGGCATCCCATATTCTTATAAGTCCCACTTGACTACGCTCTCCTCAACACTTTGACTTCATTTCTTAGCACTTCCCCACCACACTGCTCTTACTTATACTTCTAGAATCCTCTCAAACTGTTTGTCACCTCGGCACTTTTGTGGTTGCAGTTCTTCAGCCTGTAATGACCTTCCCTCACTTTTCCCTCAGCTGGCTCCTACCATCATTTCGGTTTCAGCTCAAATGCCACCTCCTCAGAGAGTCCTGGCTTCTCCATCCAATGTAAGTAATAATGAGAATGGTAATCATAGTAGTGGACCAACAGCTAATACTTACTGATGTCTTAATGAATGGCCAGACACTGTTCTAAGTGCTTACAGAAAGCATGGATTAATTCATTTAACCCTCAAATCCATCCTATGAGGCATGTAGTATTATTATTTCCATTTATAGGCAAGGAAACTGAGGCATGAGGAAGTAAGGTGACTTCCCTAACAGCTAGTTAGTGGTACAGCCAGGATACAAACACAGGTGGTCTGACCTCAGCAGACAAAGGCTGCCTTTTCTTTCATAGCTCTCTCCCTGGTCACTGCCTAGCCTTGAACCCTATTTGATTTTCTTTATAGTTTGTTTCTTGCTAGTTGAGTTGATCCTGTTCATTTAATTTTTTTCCTTCTTTATTGTCTGCCTCCAGAGAACAGACAATGTTCTCTGTTCTCTGGGGGAACAAAGAGTCCTCCATTCGGCTCTAAGTTCCATGAGAATAGAGATCCTGACTTCTTGTTCACTGCTCTATTTACCCAGTGTAGGATAGTCACTTCCTGCAGAGGTTTCACAATGAGTATAACATGAATGAATGAATTTAAGAAAATGAAGCAGGGACAGAAAGAATGGAAGAGGCTGTTGGACTGGGGATTGGCTCCTTAGTGAATGTGGTGTGAGAATCTTCCCTGCAGTGGCAACTGGACTGATAAGAATGGGTATGAGGGAGTGGGGCTGTCAAGAGTGGGCTTACTTTTCAAGAAAGTTGACAGGAAAGGAGGCAGGTGGATGATAAATAGCAATCGTGGTTTTATGCTTTCATCAGAAAACCTGATAGAAACCTTCCACTCTTGCAACTTAAGAAGGCCTTCCTACTGCTCTTTAATGATTGTAGATATGTGCAGATCCATTTCTGACTAGTTTCTACAACTATATGAATTGTTTAAATACTGGAATAATGGTTTGACCATGGAATTATTGTCTGTCTTCATGCATCTCACCGAGGGTACACTCTTGGGCAGTCGTTTCCCAGGATCACCCTTGGGGGAGGAAGCCTTCCCTCATCTCTTTTTGTGGAGTCAGCAAAGCCATAAAATACCAGCAAGTTGCCTGGAAGCTTGCCACATGTCCTGTACTACACACTCACTGAAATTGCCAAAAGCATATGATTATAGTTTCATTTCTTGGATTTTACACCAGGAGAGAGACCATGGGCATAAATGGTGAGTGTCAATATTGGAGGCACTAAACCATCTAGTTGTAGTCTGTGCCCCTGTTCAGCCTATTCAGAAACATTTCTGTTACGTAGTTCTGGTTGTGGATGTGGAATAAGTAGTCCCTAATCCTCCACACGACACTTACTACCATCTAAAGGGGGGTGAAGCCAGAAATGCCACATTTAAAAGCTAAACCCTTTAGAGTTGATTTTGGTTAGTGCACTCTCTGTC
Organism: Dasypus novemcinctus; assembly: GCF_030445035.2. Taxonomy (NCBI): domain Eukaryota; kingdom Metazoa; phylum Chordata; class Mammalia; order Cingulata; family Dasypodidae; genus Dasypus; species Dasypus novemcinctus. The sequence goes on from NC_080689.1 coordinate 45,140,692, forward strand.
TCTGATTTCTCTTGTTAGCATTGGAATGAAATTGCAGTGGGAAGGAACAACATCTTGCATTTACAAAGACTTTATTTTGAAGACGAAGACAGCTACTCTTTCAGGGAAGAAAACATTGCCCTCCTTTCAAATGTATCAACATGTCACCTCTTTCTCAGCATCGATCACAAATAAAGATTCTCTTAAGAATTCTTTTCTTTTTGTGTTCTCTTGTTAGTCATTTAAAAAGACATAATAATTCAAGGAAAACTAATATTAAATTATAAATCAGACAGTAAATACTCAGGTTTCAATTGCACATTTTGTTGCATGACACAATCTGATCTAGTGTGTGCTACTGGCATTTTGGGAGGAGTTTCCCCACACTCTGCAGGATGTCCAGTAGTATGTGCCAGGTATTGTGGCAACCAACAACTTCCATACACAGTTGCAAACATCCGTCGGGGTAGTATTTCCCCTAGCCGTGACCTAGTTCAGGCATCATATACTCAAATGCCAATACAACAACAAATGCAAATGTGTTGGTCTGACTAGGTGTAAGGCAATAGGGAGAGGCGTGTCTTGTCCTTACTGGAGAAATGTGTATGATACAATTAAAGACACTCCAAGTCAAAGTCTTGGCACTCACTGTGCTGGTCAACAAAATGCTTCTTTGTGCCAAATTTGGCACCCCAGTCATCAGAGTTGCACCTGCCAATCTAGCCCCAGTCTATCAATCCAACCCTTCTCTCCATGTTCCTTGTGGCTCCCCAAATGAGTCACGATCATCTCTCCTACCTCCCGGCCTTTGCATCTGCTTCCTTTTCATTTCCATCACCTGGACCCCTTCCTTTGATCAACATCTGTGCATCACAATGTATTGTAGTTACTTAATTTTCCATGATTTTTCTCCCCCACTGAGCTCTTTGAGGGTAACACAATAGATTTGTAAATTTTGTTGCTGTGTTTCCAGCACTTAATATTGTGCTTGGCACGTAGTAGGCCTGCCATAAATGCTAGTTGAATAAATGAATGAGTGAATCACAATTATTCTAGCCCATTAAATAATTTCTGAGGAATTTAAAAAAGGGTGCTGATGTTTCAAAATTTTCTTTAGATCATACCACTGTTGGTTCTTAGGCAGTCTCTGTGGGTTTCTACTAAGTCCTCATCTGGCATATGGGCATTTGGACGAGGGCTTCTTTTCCTGTCCCAGTCATCTGTTCCATTTGTTCAGTTTGTGTGTGTGTATGTGTGTGTGTGTTTTGCTGCACAACTGGAATAATTTCAACTGGAGATAGTAAAACTTGCCTCACGGAATCTCAGGCTGGGCTCTGTCTAGGATCAGTGTTACTTTCTCAGAGATATGGGGTACGTGGCCTGTGATTCCTCTATATAGCAATGTTCTCAATTTCTTGTTCCAATTCATGACAAAGAATAGAGAGTTGTATCTGCCCCAAGATGATCTGGCCTCATTGGTGTTGGATAATGACTCAGTGGAGCTAAAACTTCTTCCTATCTCAAAGTAAAGACTTCCCTGAGTGTCCCTAGATCTATTCTTCCTTCATTCCTACCTTCCTACTTTCCTTCCTTCCCTTTTTTTCCCCCATTCTTTCTTTTCCTTCCTTTCTTTTTCTTTTTTAAAAAATTTAAGCCTGTTCCTTTGGATTGGAATTATCTATGAGAAATAAATGTTGTTGCTTCTCCTATCCTCTTCTTGCCATCTTATTTGACTATAAAGTCCCCAGAGAAAGTAGGAAATGTGACATTCAAAGAAAGAGGATCAAAAGGCTTAAGCAACTGGGACCCCCAGCATTTTATGTAAATTTGTTTTTTACCAGCTGGTTAAAGAATCCCAGATACTTGGAACATACTTCCTCTTGTTTCCATTCATATTATTTCCTGAACGTGTTTTTAACATAAAGAAAAATTGTTAATTCACACAGTCTTTTTTGTCCCTTTTTTTCCATGGGCTCCTTTAAAAAAAAAGTTTGGTTTTTTAAAGGGAACACATAGTTGGCCAGCTGTGTGGTTTCCCACAGCCAACATGCACATGCCCAGGGTGTTCTCTTGTGATTTTCAAGGCCTGGCTTTCTTCTGATAAGGTCAGCAGCATACACAGCTTATCCACATCTGCTGTGTTCCTTGAGGTCAATCAAAGTATCCTTCCTTCTAGGACTAATGGGAATCTCCCAGAGAGAAACAATTATTGCACTTGAAAAATTTATTGATCTACATTGTATGGTTCACCTGGTATTTGGGGTTCAGGGACACTTTTTGCAACTGGGAGATCAATTCAGAGGATTCAGAATGAGAAGACATTAGCAAGCACATTCACGCCATACAGTTCTAAGTATTTGCCGCTACAACTATTGCCTCTACAACTAATAGCAGAATGTGAATCCAATCACTGCAAAATACCAACAGTGTAGGTCCTCTAACATTATTGACTTCATTGGTTGAATTATTAATTCATGATAATAGTATTGGACACAGACATGGCTTAAAGATGATCAATGGAATTATTAGTGTTCCAATTGGTACAATTTCTGCACTTCACCTTTTTCTTGCTTTAAATGTAAAGCACGTTGTTTATGTCCTTTACTGGTGATCTGAATGGAAATATGATGAGGAGGACTCCTCATTGCAGAAAGCAAGAGCTTTGGGTTGCCAGCTTTATGATTCCTGACCATGAATCCTTAAATCACTTCCCATGTGGTCCATGGTGAACTTTTCAAAAGAAACTTGGTACCATGACAACATTCTTGCCATTCAGATCCAACGATTGAATAAAGAATTAAAAGCCTTCAATAAAGTATCCATTTTTGACTGTTTGTTTCAAAATGTTTTTTGTCACAAAATAGCTTTCCACAGTTGTAAGCCAATTAATCGGAGTCCTAGTTTCTTAGCCTCTTATAGGAATCAGAAGACCTAGATCCAAATCCCAGTTCCAATACCTATCAGCTGCTGTCTCTTTACTTTGGATTTCTACCTGTAGAATAAGAAAGATACTAACAATTCCACAGTTATTTGTGAAAACTAAAATAATTCACAAATTATCTAGTATAAGATCTGGCCCACGGTTGCTCCTTAAAACAGTCAAATTTGTATCTTTATTCGGAGAGTCTAATAAGTAATGAAATGATCTACAAGCTGAAGAAGCTGAATAATTCTCAGGGTGATAAAATTGAAAGTATCTTAGAAAAATCCTTGAATGTAAGCTTTTGTTCTTGGAGAGATATTTTCTGAGGGTCTAACAGGTGAAAACTTGACATTGTTGAGTAAGGCAAATTTTCTGAAGACTTTGTGTGGAGCCTTTATTTTATTGTCCTTATACTTTTGTATCTATAGAAGGAGTCAGGAAAATGCTCATTAAATGGCAACCTCAGTTTTAATATCTGTGACATGGACTTAGTAACTGTGTCAGTCACATGAGATTTGGTGAGGATTGAATGAGCTAAAGTTTATCTAGAGCTTTGCATAGTGCTTGGCACATAATAAGTATTCAATAAATACTTCATTATTATTATTAAAGATCCTACCATAAAGTGTGCTCCATTTTCATCAGGAGCTTAAAAAGGGTGAAACAGATTATCTCTAAACTCATTCCAGCTATAAAATATATACTTTTGTAAATTTGATCAATCAAACATAATATTAGAAAAATGTTGCAGGACCCATTTTTTGGCTTGGATACTTCTAACTGACCTGTTATACATGGGAATCCATATTTTAAAATATCAAAATGTTGAAAAGCCCCAAGACAAACATTCAGTAGCACCTAGCCATTTCTCCCTTTCAAATGGGTGTGCTTTTTATGACAATTTATCCTTTCACTTGCAGAGATCCTCTAATATGCTTTAGGAATGATTCTCTTTTTGCTAGAAATAAAATAAAAACAAGTGGAAATAAACCAATCTGTATGCTTTTTTCCTCCTGATCAGAGAACATGATGGCTTTCATTGTTTGCAAGACAAAAGTGCTGATACAGGAAGACTTAATTGATTAGAACACTATATGGGCTAGCTTAATGCTTTAGGTTCAAATCCTCGGGAAATTATACATTCCCTATGCAAAATCAAATGTGTTGCAAGCATCTTTCTTGTCGAATGCTGGTGGTTTTCTTTTTTTTTTTTTCCCATTTGGCCCCAAGTTTGACTTGTAGGAATGAATCATGGGTAACATAATCACATATATTCAGATACTATTATATATAGACAGGAATTAGATTCTGACTATTATTCTCCTTGCTATTTTTATATTTTGTTAATGTCTCCCTTTGCCACTAGAATAGCTTAGCATTTTTCATTCTTCTGTTTTGGTAGGCTGCAGGTTGTGGTTTAGTTTTTTATGGGTTAGGATATTTTCTCTCTAATGATATACTTCATGTGCTTGAATTCCCTGGTGGATGGGGAATAGAGTTATGCCAGCCTGCTCTTATAATATGAGGGGCTTCAGAGAGTATAGAGGTACCCTTGCTCAAAGTGGTAGACTTCTCATTGCTATCTGTAATTCCCTGTTGTTACCTGTCCTTGCAGCCAATTGCAAGAACTGGGTTGGGCTGTTTAGACATGGCCAGGTGACCAGTCGGCCCAGAGTCTAGGCCAGTTCATTGTCAATAGAACTGCAAGTAGATCTACAAGTGATTGGATCTGGGAAGTAGGTGGATGTGAGGATGATGGAGAGCGAGAAATTGAGAATAACTCTTAGGTTTATTGGGCTATCGAGTGGATAGGTCTGGCAATAACTAAGACAAGGAATGAGGACGTAAGTTGGGAAAATGTTACATTCAGTTTGGGACATGGGCTTACTCTGTCTTCAAGTCATGCTTCAGGTGGAGATGCACACATCGACCATTGATGTCCCTCAGCATTAGCCAGGCATGGGAAGAAGGCTGCTCAAGGGGAGGGTGTATGGCTTAAAGACACTTTCTTTCAGTCTAGCACTGAATACATTTGAATCTCAAAAAATGACTGTGCTCTTGAATAAGCCAATGTCTCAAGGTCTGAGAGTGAGAGTCAAGGAAATACATTCCTAAACTCAGCAGCCCAATTATAATCATGTGGTAGAAGGGAGGTGCCAGCACAGGGGCAGTAGAGGTAGACTTGAGGCAGTTCATGGGTGGGGCTGTGCGGGGATAGGGTAGACATCTCAAGAAGCAGTTTGCATAATTCCCCCCAACCTTTCAATCCAATCAATGTTAAATACAATCCAATGTGTTAATATTAACTTTAAACTAGAGCAATAGTCATCATTACCGTCTATATACCTTTATTAAGCTTCTCTGACTTTCAGGGTACTCAGTTATGTCACTATATCGGGCTATCATTGAGGTTTGCAGTTGTAAAGGTTTAAGAGTGATTTTCTCTGAAATCTCATTCTCATATCTCAAGAAAGGGTCACTGGGGAGATGTTTTGATGTTGGTATGTTAACAAAAATTTAAAACTTAACTTTTTAAAAAAACCAATTCCATGTATGTGTCTTTATCATTAGCCTTCATCTTAAATCAGGGGTCATAAACCTTATGATTATATAGTTTCTGCAAAACTTTCTACCAAACTCCTGGTTAAAGCAGGCAAACCGCAATCTCACAGATATAGAGGTGATTACTGCCTGGGTCATGGGCTCCTGAACTTGAATGTAAGGAGCCTGGGAAGTGGGGCATTTCCTTGAACTCTCCAGGGCGTTAAGGTGTTGGAGTAAGGGTGCTGAAGTAATTTAGCAATGCTGGCATTGTATGGAAAACATTTTCTGAGATGGTGATTGAGGGACTTTAAGAAATCCTCTTGGGGCCTCCTTCCCTTGTCAGGTAAGGCAATATTGCCCTCATTGTATAGATGAGAAACTGAATCGTAGAGAGTTCCAGGGATTTGACACCCTTTTCAGCACAGAAATGGCAGTGGAGGGTGAATGGTACACTGCTCTTGTCATCACCTCCCCTCATCCACACAGTATCATTGTCAGTTAAAGGACCACGCGGGTTTTCCTTAGCTCTCTCTAGATTTTGAAGCTCCTGGAAGGTTGAGAATCAGCAACTTTTCAGAAGGATTTCTTTCTTCAGATCTTTGGACCCAGCAAGACAGACAACAGTAGACATTGGTTAAGAACTTGGCCACTGGAGCCAGTCTTGGGTTCAACAGCTGCTTGGTTTTAGAAACTGGGCAAGAGACTTAATGTCTCTAACCTTCAGGTTCCTTATCTTTAAGGTGTGGATAATAATACCTGTTTGATTTTGTTGTCAGGATTAAATGTGTGATAATCCCTGTAAACCACAGCACCCTCCACAGTGATTCCTAGAAACATGGGCTACTATGGTTGTGGTTGTCATCAGCTCACCACCCAAAGGTGGTGAAAATGAAGTTATTCATCCCACGCATTTGACTTGTGCCTTTCTATATTGAACATCCCTTCAGTTTCTCCTCCCATCTTTTTTTCTTTCCTTATCCCCAGTTGTGGGTAACAATATACACAGTGTGATTTTTTTTTGCCTTTTCACTTTTTGTTTCTTCTCCCTTCCCTTTCTTTCCTTAAAGATGCTCTGAGTGGGGAGAGCCTCTGGCACCACCCCCCTGGCTCTTATTCCCAGGACCCTTTTTCTTCCTTTTCAGCCAGTCAAAATTCACTCTTATGCATGTTCTCACCAAGAAGATGTGCATTGGTTGTTTGCAGGTCGCAGGTTGGAATTTGTTTACTCTAACTTGCACATTGTTTAAGACAATGAGCAGACAGACAAGGGAGCCATCTCGGGAGGGAGTGGGGAGAGTTCATTTGAAAAAAATTAGCATAGTGGGTTGAATTGTATCCCCCTAGAAGATATGTTCAAGTCCTAACGCCTGGTACCTGTGACTAGAACCTTATTTTGAAAATAGAATCTTTGCATATGTAATCAATTTAAGATGAGATCATCCTGGATTCGGGTGGAACCTAAACCCAATAACTGGTGTCTATTCAAGAGAAAAGAGAGGGGGATTTGGACACAGACACAGAAGAGATAGATACATATATGGGGGGAAAAAGACCATGTAAAGACAGGTACAAAGAGATTAGAGTGACAAGGCCACAAGTCAAGGCATGCCCTGGGTGAGCAAAAATGAAAAGCGGCAAGAAGGATTTTTCTCTAGAGCTTTCAGAGGGAGCATGACCCGCAGACACCTTGATTTCAGCTTTCTAACTTCTAGAACTGTGAGGCAATACATTTCTGTTGTTTTAAGGCTCCCTTAAAAATTCCCTTTGTGGTTACTTGTTACAGCTGCCCTAGGGGACTAAGACAGTTTCCAACTTTTAGGGTCAGGAAATTTTATGTAAGTCAGAAGATGTGAGGGTCATTGCCCCACCTTTCCTAGTGGCAATCACTTGAGTAGCAGCTGTCCCTTCTGATGGTATGTGCTGCCCTAATTGATCACCGCCCTCACGCATCCGGCTTGTACCTGGTCTGCTTTATTATTTGAACCCTATAGGCATTTGCTTTTGTGACCTAACAAATTTAAATGCCAAAAGGTACCAAGTGGTGGGGTGGCTTCATAAAAGGTGTTACTTTCTCCTATTCCCCAATATTAGGTATCAATGTATATGAACTGCCTTTTTTTGTGCTTAAGACTTTCATGGACTAGCTGAGGAGCAAACATTTCAAGCTGAGGCATGGTGGTGCTGCCTGCCAGTCTAAGTTTAGATTTGAGGGTGTTGCTGTCTTTTCCTATAGCATATTTGGGCTAAATATGAGTCTTTGTCTAACTGTTACTTCTTTAAATGTTATAAAAAGTGAATGGAGACAAGAAAAATGAAAGTGTTCACACCAATGTTATCAGTGTAGGTTTCTTAAAAGTTTGAAATCATTCACTATAAACTTGCTAGCCTCTTTCAGCAGCTCCTTGGACTTTAAGCTGTAACCTACAGGGCGTGAGCCAAATGCAAAGAGAGTAGACCAGGTCTACAGGATAAGGCGAATTTTATTTTAGCTCTCTGAGAATGGAAACTTTCCTCAAACATGTGTGTCTTTTGTTCCACTTATTCATCTTCAAATTTGGTAGAAGTTTTCAGGGATATTGTATGCTTATATTATGTGCTGCCTATATATATATATATATATTTTTTTTTTTCCTGGAGCAGCCCTAGATACACAAAGCTTAATCAATGAAAAGGAGCACATTTCATCGATAGATTTCTTTAGGGTCTGACATGGGCCATTGGAGGAGATTTTGGGGGAATATTTATAGAGCACCTAGTAGGTGCCAGGCCTTTTTGAATTGCCACAGGGGCCCTGTGACCTCTGTGGCCACAGGACCTTATTTAAATATCGACCTATTTAATGAGGCAATGCAGGGTTGCAAAGGGCTTAGGTCCATTTCTCAGCTCCTCCATTGACAGGTTCTGGGACCTTAGGCAAGTTAATGCAACTGTTCTCAGCCCCAGTTTTATCATCTGTAAAATGGTTTGTTGAATTAATATATGTTAGTTCAGTTAGCTCAGGTACAGACACAAAATGACACCCAATAAATGCTGGCCGCTGATGCTGTTTAGAGTTGGGCCCTGCGCTCCTTCCGTTCTTGGATAGGTGCCTACTCGTCCTCCAGAAAGCGCAGGGCTTAGCTTCCTAAAGGCAGAGGTGGACACTGCCTGTTATTTGTGGGTGCTCCTTATCTCCCCTCTTCGCAGACCACCTATGGAAATTGCCTGGGACTGTAGACCTGCTTTTAACACTCTGGCTCCCTCCTTTGTCTCTCTCCCTTTCTCATCCTGAGCTTCTGCACAGCTTGACTTCCAGTTTCCTGCCTCTTCCTTGCCCAAATTGAAATGAGTCCCGCCTCCTCCCTGCCACCACCATGCTCTTCTCCACAGTGGCCTACAGGTCGTTCCCCCACAAATTTCATATCATTTCAGTTGATTTTTTTTTTAAAAAACATTAATTTTTTTGGAAAAGATTTATTTCTTTATTTATTTTTCTCCCCTTCTCTCCCCCCCCCCCCCGTTGTCTGTTCTCTGTGTCTATTTGCTGCATCTTCTTTGTTTGCTTCTGTTGTTGTCAGCGGCACGGGAATCTGTGTTTCTTTTTGTTGCGTCATCTTGTGTGTCATCTCTCTGTGTGTGCGGCACCATTCCTGGGCAGGCTGCACTTTCTTTGCGCTGGACAGCTCTCCTTATGGGGCACACTCCTTGTGCGTGGGGCTCCCCTACGCGGGGGACACCCCTGTGTGGCAGGGCACTCCTTGCACACATCAGCACTGCACATGGGCCAGCTCCACACGGGTCAAGGAGGCCCGGGCTTTGAACCACGGAACTCCCATGTGGTAGACGGACGCCCTAACCACTGGCCCAAGTCTGCCACCCTCAGTTGACTTTTTAATGCCTGTAAAAGGTGTCAAACTTTTAGTTCTGGCCAGTGGCGTTTTAATTAGAGTGGCTGTGTAGTGTGTTGTTAATTAAATGATGAGTTATTTTTACCTGTGTGTGTTTATTAGCCCTCCTGAGTACCTCTTCCTTCAGGTTTTTAAAAAGCAGGTTAATTTATGTCTAGGTTAGAAATCATTGACTCTTTATCTTCACTTTGTTGAACAAAATAATGTATGGGGCTCCTCCCTTTCTAGAGAGTCCAGAGAGGAGAGGCAGGGTGACATTGCAGCTGGTTCTAGATGCCTTTCTTTTTGTAATGGCTTCTCTCCAACAATAACTTCCAGAGACAGAATTCTGGACTGCAGAGATTTGCCCCAAATGCTCTAATTTTAGGTACTTTTGTGCTTCATGACAGGCCCTCAGAGCTGTTGGGGCATTTTAAACACCAGAGCTATGCTGTCGAGAAGGATTCACCTTTAGTCCTCATTGTGGCAAATTTATCCCCGGACTGTCTTTAATGTCTGGCTGTTGATTGGGAAAAATTTAACTTAAAAACACTTTCAGGGAAGCAGATTTGGCTCAACTGATAGAGCATCTGCCTACCACATGGGAGGTCCAGGGTTCAAAGCCAGGGCCTCCTGACCCATGTGGAGAGCTGGCCCATGCGCAGCGCTGATGTGCGCAAGGAGTGCAGTGCCATGCAGGGGTGTCCTCTGTGTAGGGGAGCCCCATGTGCAAGGAGTGCACTCTGTAAGGAGAGCCACCCTGCGTGAAAAAAGCACAGCCTGCCCAGGAGTGGCGCTGCACACATGGAGAGCTGATGCAGCAAGATGACGCAATAGAAAAAGAGACAGATTCCTGGTGCTGCTCATAAGAATGCAAGCGTGGGACACTTGCATTCACACAGTGAATGAACACAAAGAGCAGACAATGGGGGTGGAGGCAGGGGAGAGAAATAAATAAAAAATAAATCTTAAAAACAAAGCAAAACCACTTTCAGAAAATTTGAGGCACTTTCATACCAAATAAATGAATGTATATGAATGTATGCTTATAAGTGACATTCCTTTTTTTTAAAAATGCGCATCCTGTAAGATTCTATTTTTACATACTATCTGATTTCATTTATGTAACATTCTCAAAATAACAAAATTGTGGAGATGGAGACCAGATCATGGTTGTGGCGAGTTAGCAAGAAGGTGGGGGGAGGGTGGGACTGTAAATGAGAAGAAGGAGTTCCTTTTCAACAATTATGGTGCAGTTTACACAAATCTGTATGTGGGATATAAATTACATAGACCCAAATATGCACACACACAAAGTAAAAAGGAAAAACATTCCAGCAAGATATTTATGTGATAACACGTATTAGGTCAAATATGCATAAATACTTTTTAATGAATAAAATATAAAGTAAAATGTATTGCTAAGATTTGGAGTAGTTTTATTACTGTAGCTGGAATGGCAAATTAACACAGTCATTAATTCAAGTCATAGTCACATTCAGTGCACTTGAAATAGATTCATTGAAGGCTGCTTTTATTATAATTTTTAGTGCCTATTCATGAATAAGAATGCTTTTGAATTCCCCGCAAATGTGTTTTAATCTCACTTCCTTGTATTTTGCTTTGGGCTTTGTCAATACTTTCATGCGGCTGTGTCTATGATCAAGGCATGACACTCCTAAGTTAACAAAGGGTTATTGCTTTCTTAATTTTACTTTTTGCAAATGCTTATTCCTGTTTTGGACATTAGCTTCTGTGTGATCAGTCATTAATAATTCTGAATAAAAATAAAATGTATGGGAAATATCTCTTTTTCCTCTTTCCTTTTATTACCATCATCCTACTTCGATATGACTATTGACTATGATTGATTTTTAGGAGTGTGGGGGTAATGGAGAAGACCACCTTTCTCTGCTTCTGACTCTTGATTTTCTCAATAGCATTAACTCTTTCCACACACCCAGTCTTGGCAGATTGCAGAGGGTTTAAGCTTGCTGTGGTATTTCCCTTCTCCCTCTTTTGTGTACATTGTCCCCTTCTAATGGTCCTTCCCCCAAGTCCCAGTGCCTTCATTGGGCAGGGTCCTATTTCTCATACTGGAAAGAGATGTGCTAAATAAATAACATGAAGACACACTAAATCATGTATGGGCAATTCCTTCTTAAATGGGATTACCAGAAAACCAAAACAAAGCAAAAATGAAAGCAACCTATTGCAGATATTTAAGTGATTCATATATTAAATATGCCAAGGATAATTGAAATAATGACCCACTGGTATTAGAGGGAAATTAGGTAAAGTTTAACCTAAAGGAATGTATTTCTAAAATATAGTTAGGCTTTCAGTCACTCTGGCATCTGGTAAGGAAAAAGGTTTTTTTAGAAGGGCATGCAATTGGTCTTTTAAATACTATTCAAGTTATAATAATCAAGCAATTGCCTAAATCAAGCATCAAACTATTATTTCCTCTTTATGTTCAATATGTTGAAATTTAACAATGTATTTGGGGAATCTTTGCATATCTTAAAATCTCTACTAGATTTTAAGCTTCCTGAGAAGAAGGGCCCTGTCCTTTACAACATTGTGTCTTAGTACAGGATTTTATATATGGTAGATATTTAATAATTATCAGTAGATTTAATGAGCACATTGATATTTTTAAAAAATTAAATGCAAACCTATTATTGCACAGCCAAGAGCAGTCCCTGTTATGTTCTCAGTGTTATATTCTCAATCATTGCTCATGTTCACAACCCCCGATTCTGTTTATACAGTATCACATTCAGCATCTACATAGCATTTAATGGCACTATATTTTCTACCTTCATTTTTTTTTCACAGATCATTCGGGATATTAATGCTAAATTTGTGTGTGTGTGTGTGTGTGTATATATATATATACACACACATATACATATCTACTTGGCTAAAAATTCCACTAAATGTCCATTTCTCAAACATGCTTCCTTGCTTAAGAAGAGAATAACTGTGCTTTGAGGCAATGCCAGTCTATTCTATAATGGGTATCCACAGTTATTGTTAAAAGAAAAAGCTTAATATTTCTTTTCAACAAAAATAATAGATGGCTAATAGATAACCCATATCATTAGCAATAACCAAAATGTTTTTACTATATTTCTGGGTTTATATTTTCAAAGTTCATTTCCAGGAATGGGGAAACAATTTTATATTATTCTGCCTTAAAAATAATCCTAAAATGAGTTCTAAAATTACAGAGAAAAGGGTTTTAATTTTTGTTTTTCATTTCTATTTTGAAAATCCATGTCAGAAATTATGGAAGCATTAGTTAAAAAAAAATCCTATCCAGATATATTTATCTTATTTAGTCCTGAAAACAGACTCAATTGTTTCTCTAGTGCTCACAAAGATGAATAAATGAGCACAGATTGGTTAAATGACATGTCCAAGGTCTCCTTGTTAGTGAAGAAAATAGAAAAAAAAAAGCTTGATCATATATATATTTTTGACCTTTAGCATTGGTATAGTACTATAATTTGTTAAGCTGCCTTTTGCCGGTTAGTTTATTTTTTGAAGTTGAAATAAAATTTTAAGAATACCCACTGAGTGGGTATCAGTAAACTTTTTCTGGAAAGGGCTAGATTGTAAATATGTTTGGCTGTGCAGACCAGGCAGTCTCTGATGTGCCGACTCAACTCTGTCCTTGTAGTAGGGAGGACAGCCATAGGCAACATGCAGTCAAATGGCAGTGACTGGACTTAGCCCACAGGCTTAGTTTGCTAACCCCAGTTGTAGACACTGGTACAGGAAGGGCAAGAAAGATTTTTTTTTTTTCTTATTTAGTGGAGAAACTAGTCCTATAGAAGAGATTCACCTGGAAGCTCTATTAAGATCTGAAAATGCTGGCAGTAACGAAGTTTGGGAGGAGATGACTAAAAACCTGTGGAATCTGCAGTAGTTGGCACCCAGAGTTGGTCCTAGTTTCAAATGGAAAAACAAGACCCTCCAGTGTCTAGGTGAAAGAAGGATAATTTGTTTTTAGGCCCATTTTAGTGATAGCAGTGAGTAAATGCTCGTTGGCACTCTCCCAATGGGCTGTGTGTATACCAGATGGCTAAGTAGCAGCACAAAGCCAAAGCCTGAGACATTTATTTTGTGACTGGCTACTCATTGCCACCTCTTTCAATACCAAAATGATAGCATGGGGAACTCAGTTTCCATACTAGATAAAGGAAAAAAATAGCAATCCATTATTCTTCCATTTAGACCAATTTAAATTGATTGTTCATCTCCCATTTACCCTACCACATGTCTCTCTTTAACCATAATTTTAGGAGTAACAGTATTTATCTGTTTTTGCTGAGGTCAAGGATTTAATGTGCTGAGCAGCATATCATTCAAGAAGCTGACCTGCAATTTTCTGATTGATAACGGAAATGTTAATGTACTGTCAGTCCTCTTATTTTTGGCCCAAAGTAAGCTAATACTTAATAAATAGAATCATTTTGCTGTGACTGTAAAGTGTGCAGGCAAAATGTAAGGTGCAGACGTAGAGATCTATTTTTCAAGTTAATTATAATATTGGAAATACGAATTTGATGGAAGGAAAAATTCAATTTCATACCCTTTTGCTGGTAAACAGGACAATGGAATAACCAATTGCTGAAGTCCAAAATGAATGCTATTTTTTGGATAAGTTTAGTGCAGAAACTTTACTATATTAATCCATATTTTGTAATTAATAGTGCAAACAGTTGCTACTGTGGAACCTAATATTTCACTGAAGAAAACCCACCATTTTCTCCAGGATTGTTTTTGGTCGCTCTGCCCTGGTACCCTCATGTCGCCCTGGCAGTCCACAGAGCAGTTACCCAGTCACCTTGGGCCTTTTAGCTCTGTGCCCTGCAAGGGTGGGGCCTCACGCTGAGGGAAAAGCTAGAAAATGAACCCTGGGGATGGCAAAAAAAAATGTCTGAAGAGACTCCTTAGGCAGGCAGTGATGAAAAAGGACATTGCTCTGTGAGGACGACCCATTTGCCTTCTTTTCTCAAACTTTCCAAGGCACCCGATTTGATCAAGTGAACGATGGAAACCCACGTGTTTAGGCCCCCCTGGGGAACACGCTCTCTGGGCTTGCCTGGATGTGCTGGGGGTGGGAGCCTGGGTGAGTCAGTCTGTCTTCCCCATCGAACGCAACGCCCCAGATCACTGGTCCCGGGAGAGTGTCCTCCGGTTCCAGTTCGCCAGACCGCTGGCTCTGCTGAAAACGAAGTCAAGCTGGTGACCATGTTTTGAGCCCCCCTATAAAGTGACATAGAGTCATTTGTTAGGAAAGGCCCTAAAAGACGTGAAAATCTCAGGAACGTTTTAACGCTTGCCAGTTTGCTGTCTTCAGAAGGAAGTAGTAGGGTTGTTTGGTTTTTTTTTCCTTTCCACTAGAATAAACTTAAACCCTTCGTAAATTTCAAATTTCCAAGTAACTGTCCTCCTCTAATAGGTTAAAATGGGAGGGAAAAAGAAGAATGAAACAGAACAGCTAGTCTTTCCTTGGTCTCACACTCTCTCTGAAGGACTACTTTAGGTGAAAACTTAGCACTTAGCCTAGAAGTGCTAAGACGTTTTCCTGATCCCATCGCCTCTGCTCAGGTCATCCCCAGCTCTCCTGTTCTGGGGTAAAATAGCAGCTGTAGGGTGAGGACCTTGAGCAGCTGAAGGTCCAATTAATAGAGTCTTGGGCGGACACGTTCACAGTAGGAAGTCTCTTTGGGGACAGGTTACATGGCAGTTACCAATAAAAGGACGTTCTCCCACTGGGTTGAGCTCTGTCAGTCAGGAATTCAGTTACAATAAAAAGCACCACCTAACAATTGCTGAAATTTGGGAGTGACATGAAAGTCTAATGATCACTTTTCTTTGTTATGTATTTTCCTGGAGTGAATCCTTCGATAGCACAGGAGAAGACTAATTTAATGTCAAGCAGATATTTATCAGTGCCAGGAGCTGCTCTCTGCTTGACCAAGGAGTAAGAAGCAGTCTGGGTGTGAAAAAGCAGACTCTGGAGGCCACGGGAGATAAGTAGTAAAAAGCAGATCTTGAGTGTGTTGTAAGAAAAATACTGTTGGGGAGTCAAGAAACTAGATCACATCTGGTTGGCAGGATTAGGAGAGGCTTCCGGGGAGAGATGCCGTTTGCGATAGGTCTGGAAATAAGAGTAGGGATGGTGAGGAGCTCATTCCAGGGGCATGAAGGACGTGGGCCAAAGCTTAAAGCTGGGAAAACACCACAAGTGCAAAGGAAACAAGCGGCTCCTTTTTGGGATAGAAAGTTCCAGGTGACGTTTGAGAGAGCAGTTTCCTCGTGTGCAGGGTAGCAGTGGCGTCGTAAGAGTTGAGGAATGAGCAGGAGGGGAGACAGCAGAGGCAGGGGGTTGCAGGACTCTTTTAGGAGGCTTGGAAGGGTGCTCGAGGCCTGAACAGCCCACTCTGCAGCGACCCTGGCCCAGCGACCCCATAGACATCTGACTTTTGAAGGGTTGGGGGCGCTGATCCCCTTGATTGCTGGAGAGCCAGACATTGTGGTGTCCATGTAGGTGGGCCAGCCCTGGAGGGACAGAGAGGAGAAACTTGGAGGTAGGACAGCCTCTTTCTCTATCTTTACCTGGAATTTAGTGGTTCTCTGCCAAATCTAAGATGGAAGTCTACGGGAAACGTGTGCAGGTTGGATCTGCCCCAGGACCTCAGACGGAGGCCAGTGGTCCTGCTAAGGAGTAAAACTTGTCACCTGCCTCAGATGTTAGTGTTTCTGAAGGACCCATCAAGTCCCTTGCCTCCCAACCCTCATTTTTCTGGTCTGGTGGATGGTGCTAT
This sequence comes from Dasypus novemcinctus, assembly GCF_030445035.2. NCBI lineage: Eukaryota > Metazoa > Chordata > Mammalia > Cingulata > Dasypodidae > Dasypus > Dasypus novemcinctus. The sequence continues at coordinate 45,156,849 of NC_080689.1, forward strand.
TATTTGCCCTATGTACTCAAAATCCAGATAGGATCAAAAGTGATCATATCCTTGACAGCACTTTGAAAATTCTTAATTTTGATACTAGTATGAGATGGTAATTGTGATTCATAAATTATTAACTGCTTTTATAAGCCTGTAGCTCTTTGTTCCACTGGTTTCAAATATAGAATCTGAGCCTTGAGGGGATCATTTTAAACTCACAGATCCATAGAGTGTTGAAATTAAAGTGGTCTTTAGTATCATCCACATCTCAACACCTGAAAGGCAGTATAATATAGAGGTAAGGAGTGTAGATGCTGGGTTCAAGAGGGTTCAGTCCTCATTTCTGCTACTTACTAGTTGCATGACTTAGAGCAACTCCAATTTATTCTCTCTGAGCTTCTGTTTCCTCAGCTGTAAAGTGGGGCTGAAAATAATGCTCCCTTTCCCAGAGCTGTGAGGACAAAAGCGAGTCAATTGGATATGGAGCCCTGAGAAGCCCTGCCATAGTAAGTGCTATATGCACTGGTATTAATATTAGTGATTAAACAGACTCATTGTTCAAATGAGGAAACTGAGTTTTGGCAGGAAGCAGTGCCTCGCTCAGGGCATTTATTTGCTCTGTCTCAAGGTCAGCATTAGACTGTTCTTACTGACCCCCGAGTCTGTGTTTTCCTACTTCCTCCCACCTTTCTGTTTATTCAGTCAGCAGATTTTGTTTCTGATGAAAACTTTACATTGAAGAAACATGTGCCAAAATCTTTCATGTTTCTCCAAGGGAAAAAAAGAGTCACGGATCTTCGGGGAGAAGCGAGAGCCTCTCAGAAAGACCCGTGTAAAATCTGTCCTTACATGCAGATTAACACTTGCCTAAATTCCCTGGGAGCCCTTCACTCTGAATCTACTCACTGCAGCTGCCTTGTCTTGCCAGCCCCAGGCACTTACATCGCACCTGCTGGTTTGGGTCTCTGGCATATTGAATGAAAATTACACAGAGATTCTCCAGGGCCTACCGTAAGAAAGAAATCTGAGATGGTTGCCTTGAAAGCAGAGTCTACATTTCTTCATACTTGTATTTCAGGCACCTAGCATAGCCGCTCATAGGGACTTAGAAATATCTGCTGAACTGACACGGAACTAAATAGTGTCCCACTTGTAATTCTGGAGAAAAGTCCTGCACGTGCTCCTCATTGCAGCCTAGTGGAGATATTTATTTCATATGGTCTCTTCCCTGTTCTGGGTCTCAAATGAGGGGCTCATTCCTGGGTTCCTGATGGGAGTCTTTTGACCTCTCAGGACCTCAGTTTATCTATTCCTGGGAGAGGAATAATATAGTAACGTCCTGCAGAAAATTAGCATCCTACCCGCAAAATGCTTAACTACCTGAGATGAAAGATGCTGGGAGAGGGGAGTCAGGGATACGGTAACAGCAGAGAATTGGCACCTAGCAGCCAGTGCCCTGGAGCCTGGCATGGAGAGGAAATCAGCGTTGTCAGGGCGTGAGAACAGGGCACAACTGCAGACCCAAGAGGGGCTCGGCTGGGGACTTCGGAACTTACATTCTGATCCTGGGGCTGGGTAGATGGTGGGGAAGAATCTGTATGTAAACAAGTGAGCTTATCTGGGGGTATCAGTTCTGCGCAATATTCTGGACTGAGAACAGGCATGTTCTTTGAGCAGGGGCAGAATTGCACATGCAACAGCTGCAGCAGCAGCAGCAGCACATCTCTTGAATCTTCTGAAGCATGCTTTTAGATGCCTAAAACACATTCTCAGCCAGTTGAGAAATTCTTCCTCTTTCTGAATGCAAACTTGAGGCTCTTTTCCTTGACAAGGTAGAAAAGATGGAAGGAAGTATGTGCACCTTTCCTCTCCCTCCAGCCCTACCCTCGTGTGTACGCAATTAATTGGAAAGCCCCATTTTTTTTTTTCCATGATGGATTCTTCAGAAATCTCACACTAGTGATTCATAACAATGCTGTCATGGGATAAGGTGCATTTTATAACTAATGTATGTTGCCTGTCTGAGAGAAGGTTCAAAGCGATGCTTGTCATACTCCGACTTATACTTAGAGGAAAGAGCATTGGATCTTTTCTTTAACAACCTCTCTCAAATAGCCTTTATAGAATCTTCGCTTGTAACAAATATGGAAGTTTCCAGATTACAGTTGGATAAAGGGCAATATGTTAAATAATAATATTGTTTGTAGTGGCCATTGGCTGAGTATCTTCAGGTATAGTACTAAGAAACTTCACATATCTTTATTTTTAAGCCTACTGGGTAGGTAAAATTTCCCTACTCAGAAATGTAGAAACTGAACCTCAAAGAGATTAGTTTGCCCAAAATTACCTACCTAGGAAACTGTCGAGTTGGAATGTTACAGCTTGAGCTATCTGTTCATAATGTGGGCGTTATATAAATAGGAGCTACCATTTGCCCTGGTCTGACTGTGTTCCAGGCACTGTGCCTAGCTTTTGTTATTAGAGAAGTTGTAGGTATACAGAAAAATCATATGTAAAATACAGAGTTCCCACATATCACCCTGCTGTTAACACCTTAGGTAAGTGTGGTACATTTGTTACAATTCATGAAAGAACATTTTTGCAATTGTGCTATTAAATTTAGTCTATGTCTAAGCTCTTAATATGCATCATGTCATTTAAATCGTATAACGAGTGTTATTACTATTCCCATTTTGCAGAAAAGGAAACTGAGGCTAACTCATTTGCCTAGGATCACAAGTAATAAAAGACGGATTTAGGACCTGAACCCAGTCTGACTGGCTGACTCTCGGGCCCATGCACTTTTCCACTGTACTAAGCCACCACCCAACAGTACAAGCTTCCTTTGGAAGGGATTATGTCATCTTATATGTCTTGGCAATCTCCTAGCTCATCTAAGGTTAGAGAAGAGAAAGGACCACATAAAGGTTGGTAGAGATGGTGATTCAGGATTTATAGTAGAGAGGTTCTCTGGATACATATATAGGATTGGTGAAAGGCAAGAATATTTTCTTGCCTTACTAGCAGGAGACTGGAGTTGCCTTGCATTTGAATAAAAAATAGGAAAAGTGCTATGCTTCAGGGCCCAGAAAATCCATACAAAATAGAGTCTCTGTCAAAAGGAAGCAAAACACCAAAAGAGAGATGTAGGAAGGGGAAAGAGTGAACACTCAAAGTGACAAGCATTATTTGAATAGGAGTGCTGCACTCTGGCCAATGGAAAGGTGGTGATCTATTTGAGAGGATTGCTGAATGAAGTCCAAAGAAGGGACATCTACCACAGGATGACTTCAAGTGTGGTCCCTGGCTGGAAAGCATCAGTATTGGCTGACAGCTTGCTAGAATACAGATTTGGGGGCCTACCCCAGACCTACTGAATCAGCATCTCTGAGAGGGAGGCCAGCCAGGAAATCTGTGTCTCTTATGCATGCTAAAATGTGAACAGTACCGTGCTACAGGCTTCCTTCCAGGTACCCTTCCTTGTCAACCCTGGAATGGCTTTAAGCTTTGGGACAACACATCATCCTGAGATACCAGGTGATCAGGGCCGAGACACTGAGCACTCATCGCTCACTGCTTCTGGGCCATGCCACTTCCCCGTCATTCTCCACAACTACTCAAGGACTGCTAGAGACAGGTGCCTTAGGAGATAGCTTTACATGCCATATGTGGAGATACCAATCAGAAGGGAGGACAAATCACACTTATTTCAAGCTTCTGAGGAAGAATTGATTGTGATTGTGAAAATTCCACAGTGTTGAACCTTCTAGTCACACTTTCTTTACAAAATTGGAAAGAAAGAATTCAACTGTGAGTATATAGAACACAAGTGCTCTGGATTTAAAGAGAAAATGAAAGAGCTTTAATAAATAGGAAGACACAACTAAGGGCAAGAACTTGAACTTCTCATCTAAAGGGAAAGAATGTTTGTGTCCACTTTGAAATGAGTGGAAATCTGTGGCCTGTTTAATTGCCAGTAGCTCTGACCTAATACAGTCCTGGTACTTTGCTTTTAACTTGTCTCTGGCCCAGAGAGCACTCAAAGGGTGATTTGACAGGTTCCAGGAAAGTAACACTACTTCTAAATATCTCTCTCACCAAAATGCCCAAAATGCCATTGTTAGATATGCCTTTCTTGTGGGTGAACATTTCATCCAGGCATCTTTCTTAACATTTAGAGACTCGGGGAAAGCATGACCTATTGACATTTACACCCTAAGGTGAGAAGGAGTCTGGGGAGTTAGGGTTTCCAGGTATGATGGGAAAAGTGTTGGAAAAGGGGGAAATCACATGGAAAGGAAAATAAGAACTTTCCTATGGTTTATCTTGTGTGAACCCACCACTCTTCCTAACACTTCTTCAAGCTCCAGCTAACCAACCTTGAGCCAGCTTTGAGACTGGACAGTCCCACCCTCGTCAAATGACACTGGCCAGTAAGCCCTGGGCAGAGAACACAATTGGACCCTTGAGCTCTGGTCTGTAATTGAGGAAAGTGAATTTCTTTTACCACTGAGGCACTGCTGCCCACCGCAATAGGGTCATAGGTTCCCTGAGGCCTCTCATGCCCTCCCCCATCTGGGCTCTCCGTAGCCTCGTCGCATGCCAGAGCCTGACACAGGCCTCCTTAGGTTTCCTATCTCCTTTTCCTAATATTGTCTCCACCACTCGCCATTCCACATCCATAACTGCCCTCTATGAGTCTTGAAGTCTTCAAGAGTCTCTTCTAAAATAAAATTCCCCTGGGTGTTGTTATACGTGTCTTTATTTCTTGTAATCTCCTTAATGAATTTGTATCTCAGCTGAAATTAGTTGACAGTCATTAAGAGCAAGAAGCAGAACCAGGAGATTACTTTGGGAGATTGTGATATGCTAATGCCAAAATATTTTGCTCTTAAGAATGACAGCTATGTGAGCTTTGTAGAAATGTAGAAAGGGCAATAGCAAATTAAGAAAAGTGAAAAAAGAGAGAACTTGCCACAGTGAATAGTGAGGGGACTGTGTGAAATATCGTCCTTTATGAAACAGTGGCTGTGAAAGAGGTCCCAGAATTTGTAAATGGGAAGTAATTTAAGGCATTAGGTTTTTTAAAGCTGCTATTTAATAGGATTCAGATATTTAGATCCATTTTCAAAGGCTTCATTGTATAAATGATTATATATATGACATATAAGTATACAATGTATAATAGGTACACAATGTATAATGTATATTTTTATTAAAATGTAGTTATTTTATTTATTTAAATATAGCAGAGGATACAGTATGGGGGAGTTCCTGAAGGAACTTAACTTTAAACCAACCTTCCAAGAGGCAGGAATTGGAAGAGAGGATTGCCATTTAGAGAGATGGTGTAGTCTCAGAGAGGGTAAATTCACACACAGGAGGCTACGGGCACTTGACTGTGGCAGAGTGGCCAACAGGGGGAGGCAGGGACTTCGAGTCGAATGGAGGGACCAGCTGATGAAGCGACCCAGAGTGACAGCCATGGGAGGAGGGCCAGGAGTCCCCATTAAGAGCCTGAGCAAAAGGATGACTTAATCAGAAGAGTGTGAGGAGAGAGCTGGAGGGTCAGCCAGGTCAGTGCTGACGGGGGAGGCAGAAGACGGAGGGGAAATAAAGTGCCGGGTTGCTCTCAGACAAATCCAAGTGAATCTGAGAAAATGGACAGAAAAATGTCTCCACCACTCTCAGGGCAGGAGTCTGCTCTTGGTTCCTTTAAGGCTCCTCTCATTGAGGCTACTTCTTGGGCAAAGCTGAGGAGGCTCAGAGGGATGGAACCTTTTGCTAAGGCTGCAGAATGGGTCAAGTGGCTCTTTGCAGAAGGTCCCAGCACCTCCCCTAGGAAGGGGCTCAGGCCCTTTCTGAGCCCTCCCTGTTGAGTTGACTCATCAGCAAATCCATCCTTCCTGGGGAGCTGAAGGTCTCTGTCTGGTACTAGAACAATGACAGATGCATCCTTCAAGCTGGAGGCTCCATTTTTGGAGCCCAGAGCAACTTATTTTTTAAATATTTCAGATTGAAGTCAACGACTCAGATCTCAAAGTGCCGCTTTAAAAGCGTAGGACAAAGTGTTTTAAGTATCAGTTTCAAAGGATTCTCACTCCTCCCCAAGTTATTTTAGAGGCTTTCTTTGACAATAGAAAAGCAAAAGAAGACACTCGTTTTAATCTGACTTAGTTTTGTCAGTTTAGAGGGACAAGGCCACAGTTGGTGTTTGAAGGGAATAAAAAAGGGCCCCAGATGCTTCGTGGAGCCAGGAAAGCTTCCATTTCTTCTCAGCCTTTAAAGAATACACCCTCAGGAAAATGTTTGAATCCTGGGAAATTGTGACTATCAGATTTATTGGAAAGGAAAACAGTGAACAGCTGCAATTTTTTGCAAATATATATATATTTTTCTATTTAAGGGATATGCAACTGTATATGCGTTGGGTTTGCCAAAGTGATTCCAAGAGTATATTATGCTAATAGATGGGAACTGTACACAATAAAAAGACATTTGGCTTTCTTTTCTGAATTTCAGGCATTATGACTGTTATATCATACTTATTCGCTCCGATGAAAGGAAAGAAGATTGAACATTAAAAGCTGAAGGTCATCCATACAGTTGTACCAATAGCAATCTGTGTACCTTTAACCCTGTGGAGGAAAACTAATTACCCTTTGACTTCTGGTGACCTCAACTAACCTTTGTTGAAGGGCCAGAGAAAATAAAGGCTGACCATCAGCCTGCCCGAGCTGCCCTGGGCTTAACCTGCTGTGTGAATGAAGAACAACCCAACAATAGGATGAGAGGATGTTGCCATGGAAATACCCTGGATGAAGGAGCAAAAATCAGAAATTTATCACAATTAATTGTTTTATTAAGAACCTCCCATCTTTGGGATTATTCCTTGGTGGGGTGTGTGTGTGTGGGGGCGGGGGGGGGGGGTTTCTTTCTCATTTGGATCTTCTGAGGAGAAAATTCTACTCAAATAAATGAGGCAGTCCATACATAAAATATTCTGAGCTGTGGCTAGAATTGGACAGCTTTGCACAAGACTAAAGGATCTATATCTCCTGATGATCTATAAAGATGCAAATGCAAACAGCCAGGACCTGGGCCAAAGAAAAGCACCCTACCAGGAAAACTGGCTGAGACGTGGGACTGGGCCTCTGTTTAATATTTTCGGTAGCCTGTGACCTGTGCTTCTATTCCTTGGCAAGGTCTGGAAACCACAGGTAATCATAATCTAACAGTATAACAATGAAAAGAGATGCATTTTCACATTTCGTTGTCCTTATTTAACCTCTCTGTTAAATAGAATCCAAGTTAATGTGTTTTTAAGGTGAGCTTGTCTAGATTGGAAAATGGAAACTTGCCTTCCAATTATGTTCAAATTAAACTGAGACTAAGCTAATATGCTCTGTCTGCTGTAAACGAATTGAAAGAAAAAGAAATAAAGTGAGCAAAAAATACACCTTTTATGGAGGGCCTACATGTTATCTCTGAAGTAGAAGCAGAATTACTTAGAAATAATTTATTTTTTACATTAGAATATTTTCATTTTTCTTCATAATGCAAGGTTGAAATTGATTTAAAATCAAAATGTGGATATTTTATCAGTTCCTTTTGTTTATTTTTATAGTGGTTTAATTAATTGTCTAGTAAATAAGAACTGGATATCAGTTTATCTTTTCTTTTTCTTTTTTGGTGGATGCTAGAATAGCAATGTGAAACACTCATTTGTCGTAGATCCTAAATGGTGTTATTCGTGTTAATCAGTTTTTAAAAATAATTTGAGGTACTAAAACAGGGCAGGCGGTGAAGCTCAGATATTGATTTTTCTCTTTAATGGGTATTTCATCGGTGAAATTTTAACAAGTGATGAAGGAAAATAAACCATAGCAGGTGTTCACTGAGGGCCTTTACCCACAATGAGAAGACCTGTTTTTTTTTGTTGCAGTGTAAGGTGTCAACTGAGTTTAATTTATGCATTCTAACTCTAGACGTTTATAGAAATGTGTCTCATTTTGGGCAGAATGATTATTTGGCTTTCATTCGAACTTGGAAAGTTACATTTAATAGGAATAAACTTTCTAAACAAAAGAATGTATATGGATACTCTAACAATGAAATCCAGTTCTTGGATTTATTTACCCATGGTGGCTGCAGCGACTTTACACTCATTTTGTGTGTTTCTCCTTTAGTTAGGGCCAAGAGTCTCAGCTCACACCCCAGGTACCTGTGGTTGTGAGGCCCTTCCCAAATAATAAAATAGACCTCGCTAGACAGACTTATTAAACATTCCCAGTGGCCTTTGACCGGATTTAAGTCTTTTTCTCTGCTATAGGGAAGTTTTTCTTAAGTGGCAACAGCACGTCTCTAAAAATAAACCTGCAACAAGGTCCTAGTTGTACTTACCTTGCTCGAGATCATGCGGCTTGATTTCCACGTGCTTCAGTTTTCCTGTCAGGATGTACCTCCTTGGAGGACGCTGAGAACGCGCCTTCTGGCTGAGGGACCTGCAGCACTGAGCTTCACCCTCACGGTCCAGCCTCACTATCTTTGGACCATTTCCAGGTCTTTTGTGTTTATTAACCCTCACCTCCCGGTGGTTGGAGCCCTGGACAGCTTGACTGAGGCAACGATACCAAAAGTGAAGATGGTAAAGGCTTTCTGTGTTTTACCTGTTTGGGTGAGAGGGGGAATGATCAAGATTAAAACATAAAAAGCAATGCTAATCTTCCCTTAGGTAGAGGCATCAACAGCTACCTGGTCTCTCCTGTTCAAAATGATTTTTTTGGTACTTTCTGCTGGTTTGGGGAATTGGTTCTGTATTATAATTACAGAAAGATATTTCACTTTGTATAGTTTACTTGTGAACTACATTTTTATTGTTCTCAAATTTGTAAAGAGGAAAGAAATACTATATATTTATTTAGTTTACATAGAAATCTTCCCAAAATAAATTTGCAAAGAACTAGGTAGATAAAAAATTTAAATGAAGGTGTGAGAGTATTTATCAATTTATAACAGAACTTCAACTAAACCACTTTTCAGTTACATCTATACAAAATGGTATTAAAGTATGAAGCATCTAAAAGAGGAGGACTTTTGAGACTATTTCTTTATATTTTTCTAGCTAGCTATACTTTAGTCTTTAATCCTATGTATGCAAACTTAACTATTAAATAAATGTATAGCACTGCAATACAAATGAGGAACTGAATACATGTCAGAGAATGCAAAATAATTATGTGATAAAGAAAAAATTATATAATAAATACATATGTGGTAAAAGCTTAAAATTGCCACAGTATACGCTTTGAATATTCATATTTTAAAAACTACATGGAATTTTGTTAAGAGTTCAAGGCAATTTTTTAGAGTATAAACATACACATTAAAGAAAAAAACATGCATTTTTTTTCAAGACAGTTTAAGATAATTTTTATAAGATAAACCTACATATTTTGTAAATGACATGGCATTTTGTCAAGAGAGTTTAAGGTAATTTGAGTTAAGGGATACTTTCAGCTGAGGGAAAAAGGAGCTGCTTTAACATCTTATGGGTGTTAATACTATCACCTCCAAATTAAGCAAACATTAATGACATGACATTATTCCTACATATTCAGTATTTAAAATACCTTTCCATGAATGATGTGCAGTGCAATAAATCAAATATAGAATACAGGATGTTTTAGGGGAATACCTAATTGACTTTACTACTGTGTCTTGGTCAAGGGATGTAAAAACATTAAAAAAAATTATATAGCATCAGTGTCTCTCATAAAAGGACATAATTCAATCTTCTTCAGCAGCCTCATGGAAATATAATGCTATCAAGCTTCCTATATTTTCAGGCACAATGTTGAAAGAAGGAAACTCATGAAAAGAAATTTAGATCTATCTAAACACATCACAAAAAAACAGTGATATACCAAATGGTCAATTTTATATTTTACAAAGTCTGACAAGGTTTATGTTGAGTTTAAAGCAGGGGATAGGAATTTTACAAAAATATTATATCATTAAAAATATCTATGTCTATATCTATATTGTCATTCTAAAGCAAATGATTAACCCAGTTTAAAGTCACAACCACCAGAATCCAATATACAATAGTAACATGTATCTGGCTATGAAGTAGCTTTCTATTTGCAGCTTCACACCACAAGCAGATAACTATAGTTAATAGCTAAGCCTTGAGCAAGAGTATAAGCTACCCTAAAAGTTACCTTCAGGATTAAATACCTTTAAATGCTGCAGCGCCCTGGATTTCCAGTTAACCAAACTATATTTTCAGCAGAAACTCCTGAGGTATGGAGTACTTCTTGTCTGTAAGCCCTTCCCGCTGGTCTTCTCAGGAAGCGATGCTGGAACGTTTTATTTATTTGTTTTAATCCTGTTGATAATTTGACTCTGTCAACTAGTGCTTGTAGACCCATCACTAGCCTTTCTTAGGGTGGAGATGCTAGAAGGTTGAAGGACTGCAGGCCATACATCATTCTCCCCTTCTCAGTGTACCTTAATATGAACATGGCATCATGACTCTGAGGAAAGGAGGGGAAAGCTGAGCCATCATATATTCCGCAAATTGCAGGCTTTCCCCTATGTCCTGCAGTGCTGGAGAGGGGGATTATTGCTGCAGGAAAAAAAAAATCTGGCCACACTGTAAAAATAATCACTGCAGTTCAGCTCACCCCCACCTCTCCCTGTTCTCTCTCTCTCTTTCTCTCTCTCTCTCTCTCTGTCTCTCTCTCTCTCCCTCTCCCGCTTTCTCTTTCTTGCTCTCTGTGCGAGGCCCCAGCTGATTCAGGCTGCATCCATCCATACATAAATCATTCCCCTTATTCTATTGGTTACATGGTACATGGCAAGTATTGATTTTTTCCGTTGCCTCATTGCTGGAGAACACTTGGTTTTTTGTGAGACAGGAAAAGAAAAAGAAGAAAAAAATAAAAGTAAAACCAAAAAACCTGGTTACCAAATTAAGAAATCCTCACCAGAGTTTTGTCTAGATAAAATAGTCAAGCAGATTTGTATCATGCTAATGGTGTGTTCTAAAAAGAGCATACTTTTGGGAGGCCTTTTGCTATCTATTTGCATGTTCTCCTGGTATACCCTGTCTCAGAAAAAAAAAAAAATTTCTAGTTGGGATGAGCTCTGGACTCAGGAAGTAGGAAGGGCATACGGAAGGGGAGACTAATTGTTCAGGGCAAGGAGACATCTAATTGCTCACTGCTAACTCCAGGAAGAAAAAAAGTTTAGTTAAAACATAACTCACTCAAAAATCAGGAACAAGGAGGCAAAAATAATGCCTTATGGCCAGATGACATGTACAGGGCAGGGAGAAAGAGATGTTTAAGTCGATTTATTTTGTGTGGTGATAAAATGTGCAATTGTTCCTTGTTTGTGTGAAGTATAAATACAGAATATGCCTCAGCTGTCAAAATATTGTGTCTTTTGATATTCAGAGGTAGGAAAAAGCAAAAAAAGTGAACATCTCTTAGTTTAGGATTCTGAAATTTGGATATGGGAGACAGAAAGTCCCCTTTTGAACCTATTGCAAGTTAAAACACCCTGGAATCTTACTGAATGTATTATTTGTCACAAATAGGAATTTGTTTTTGAGTGGTAGTGAGTCTTGGCCTCTTATCCAAAGGGGGCTTATTCCTGAAATATCAGAATGACTTTATGAGGTAATGCTAACCAAGAGATCATCCCAGTAAGTGACCCAGAGGACATCTGTAGGAAAGGAGGCTTCAGTGAGAACCTAAGTTCAAAAAGATAGTGAAAAGCCCATTTTTAATTTTATGAACCCATATTTAATTTTATAACCTTTATTAATATATTAAAATTGATTATTAATCTAACAAAGGGGAATGTTTAGCAACAAAAATAAGTCAGCACGCTATGCAGGTGACAGGATATTTTACTTGTGGCTTCTACTTGGAGTCACCAACTAACAAATGTATGGGGCACAGATTGCAAATGAGAAATACAATGGCTTCTTTAATCTACTTGATGGCTTAATTTTTTCTTTAGCCCAAAGTATTTACTCTATACATAAAGGTCAGAGTCCATTAAGTTAAACCATCCATAACTTCAGAAGCCAGGCTAGCATTTCTCCTGGTTTTCCTCACAAAAGCTGTGTTCAGTGTTGTTTAGTCCTTTACGTCCATCAGTTTAGCTTATGACCCTTGGTTCTTGGTCCATGTCCATGAGTCTGACCAACAGGAGATTCTGTGGAGTCACCGCCAGGGCCTGCCGACCTGGAATTGGGGCCACTCCTGTGAGGGGATGGCTATTTGATGCAGAGAATACTACTTCACCCTTGTCTTATTGTAACTTTCTTTTATTGACGGGCTTGGAAGAGCATCTCTGTTTACATTAAAAAACTAGCTTATCTAACTGGCCATTTCAAGAGGACCTCTGTGAGTTAAGATGTGGGAAGAGATCTTGGGAGGCCTGCATGGAATTTTATCCAAATTAATATTTTGTTTTGTTTGTGTGCTTGTAACACTTTGGGGCTCCAACCCACTTGCTTTTTCTCTCATGAAGCTCATTTCTGTACACTGGGGATAGGAAAATTGCCTCTCTACTTACCTAGATTCTGAAAGAGTTCTGTAAAGGACTCTAAGCATTTTAGATTTAAAAGGGAAACAAATAAGAAAACAACAATAAAAACTGTAGAAAACCCTTTGAAAAACCTGATCTTTTCCTTTTCTCTGCTTTCCCCATGGTAGCCACTCAACAGGTATCTGTTAGTTTTAGTTTGAAACAATGGGGGCCCAAAGGGTGAGACAGTCTAACATTTATTGAGCACTTAGGAGGCCACATGCATTATCTCATAGAATTCTTTCAATAGCACTCTTTGAAACAACTTTAATTTTAATCCCATTTTAAAGATATGGAAACTGAGGAACTGGGGTCTGAGAGATGTCAAATATCTTGCCTGGAAAGTGGATTTGGCTCACCTGATAGAGCGTCTGCCTACCACATGGGAGGTCCAGGGTTCAAACCCAGGGCCTACTGACCTGTGTGGAGCTGGCCCATGTGCAGTGCTAATGTGCGCAAGGAGTGCCGTGCCATTCAGGGGTGTCCCCCACATAGGGAAGCCCCATGCGCAGCGAGTGTGCCCTGTAAGGAGAGCTGCCCTTTGTGAAAAAAGTGCAGCCTGCCCAGGAGTGGCATTGCACATGGAGAGCTGACGCAGCAAGACAACGACAAAAAAAAAAGACGCAGTTTCCCAGTGCCGCTGACAAGAATACAAGCGGACACAGAAGAACACACAGCAAATGGACACAGAAAGCAGACAATGGGTGGGGGTGGGGGAAGGGGAGAGAAGTAAATAATATAAATCTTAAAAAAAAAAAAAGTCTTGCCTAAGGCCACCCAACTAACAAATGGTGGGATCAGGTTTCAGCCTGGGGCAGTCAGGCCCACTGTGAGCTCCCACTTTTTTTTTTTTTAAGGTTTGTTTATTATTTATTTTATTTACTTTATTTATTCCCTCTTCCCCCAGATGGTTTTCTCCTTTGTCTGCTCATTGTTTGCTCGCCTTTTCCAGGAGGCACCAGGAACCAAACCCTGTACCTCCCACATGAGAGACGAGTGCCCAATGGGCTGAGCCACATCTGCTCCCCACGGAATGCTTTTGCCAGCTGACTTGTGATCTCTGCTTGTTGCAGCCGTGGGAGGTGACATCTGCTTATCTCCTTTAGGAGGCACCGGAACCGAACCCGGGATCTCCCACGTGGTAAGTGGGTGCTCAAGTGGTTGAGCCATATCTGCTTCCCCTCCTCTTCTTAACTATCAGCCCCTGTGCAGGAACAAAGCTGCCTGGCAGAGACTGTATTTCAGCTGGAAGTCTTGAGACAGGGTGTCACTGAAAAAATGGCTTCTGTGCTGGAGCCTTGGAGCACGTGGCATCCCATAATTTTGGTACCCTGTGGGTGTACTTCTGCTTCACCATGGAAAATAACAAAGCAAAATAAAACATTATAAGTCTCCTAGTGGAGATGGCCATTGAGAAGAATCTCTTTGTGAACTCTCTTAAACCTGAATATAAATTTTTAGAAAGAAAATGTTAAATTATACTTTTAAAATATCTGGTAGGTTAAGCCTGGATATTCATGGATGGGGCTTTCCTGAGGTGAATTTTGTCTGTGGAAGTGACAGTGGCAGCTCCCAGCGAACCGGACTCTCAGGCAGAATCCAAACACTGCCCATGAGGAACTGCAAATAGCAAATACACTCTGGTTAAATTTATAGGTTTTTTAAGAGAACCGTTACACTATTGTTTCTCATTTCTCCCTTCAAACACTCAAACACTGTCAGGCGAAACAATAAAAATAGTGAGTGGGATTTTCCTCAGAAAATCACTTGTAGTGTTATTTCCTCACTCCCTCAAAATTCTTGAGGTAGGAAGAAATACAGCTGTTGTGGTGCTGGTTGTTTATCTTGTTTGCAGCCAACCCCTTAGAGGATGAAGATAGTTCAAACCCTTCCTGAATGAACAGTAGCGAGATTTTTCCTGCCAGAGACCCCTCTATTCAGAGTTCTAGATCTCTATAATACAGAAGGATGTACTTGGAAAGCATTTATGCAGTTATTGAGGGCAAGTATGTATTTCAAATGGTAACTAATACTATTATTAAAATAATTGATAATAATATTGGTTAAACATTGTCAGGCACACATTTCCCTTGGTCTAATCTATTTCTACCAAATCCCATTATTGGTTTTGGTCTTCTTTGTGCCCATCTCTCTGATATATTTGTCAATTCCAAAACCGAATCCAAAATTTGTATTATGACAGGGCAACCTGAGAGCATACCTTGCATAAACACTGCCTTCTAGCCCATTTGCTTGCCCAGCAGCCTGTGACAGCAGTGGACAAGCCCCAGCTAACAAGGGCTCTCCAAGTTATCAGCACTCATTTCATGGCTTGGGTGGAAAAACAAAAGAGATGTGGGTGGGCTATGGGGGAGACAACCCAACCTATACCCTGTGCTCTAAAACTGGAACCTTAAGAGCCAGGGAAATGTTATTTTACCTGAATTTATTGCTTAGCAACAAAGTCTCTACCTCCAGAGAATGCTATTCTATGGGTTACCAAGTAACTGGCTGCGACAATTACCAACAGCTGGCCTACTAATCTACCTTCCCTCTAGCCCCAGTCAGCTGGAGGGACTGCAGACGGCTCACAAACAATAGACAAGCTTGTAATATTTTATTTAAGAGCTGACAGAAGCCACAGCCATATGAATCCTGCAGCCACTTAGATTTAGCTGTCTTAACTTGGATGCCCTGATCAACAGCTACTTGAAAGGTTGTTTGAAGCTAGGGACAGGACCAAAATAGGTTGTTCTAGAAGATTATCCTGTAGAGCATTTGGAGAAAATGTTTCTTGTAATTGAAAAAAAAAGTGCAAAATGTTGTCAAGGATGAAAAACCTGATGCAACGATAATCACTTAGAGAAAGGCAAAACAAAAATCTGGTATTCCACAATTTCATAATAATAAAGATTGAGTTGGCCTGGCTATAGAATATAACAAATACACAATAGATTAGAGCCTTACAGCACTGCTAGATAAAACAAATATTTAGTAACATTCTGATTTCAGCATGATTAGATTTGGATAATCGTGTTGTAAAGGACCGTATTATAAACCAGGATTAATTAGCAAGTAATTTCTCTCCTGGACTTTGAGAAAAAAATTCCCTGATATATTTGTCTGCGTATATTATATGCAAGGATATTTGACATTTTTACTTATTTATATCTGAAAATATGTTCCTCTGTATCTGTGAACCCCCAGAATGTCTATGCCTCAACTTGCAGGTTTACATATTTTCCATACACAATGTGTGTAAGGTATCAACACACATTTTCCTTGTTGCAACTTCTACATATAAGAAATGAGTGATCTTGTTAGAAAGTTTTGCTTCTATTTCAGTCGTGCTTCTATTTGGAATGAGAATCTTATTTGCCACCAAATAAGAAAGCCCATCGTCTTACTTTATGGTCAGGTTTCATTTTGGACTCACAGGGTTATTTCACACCCAGAGCAGTGTCTGGCATACAGTTGCCCTCAGTACGTATTTGCTGGGTGACTGAGTGAATGAATCAGCTTGGTCCACCCACCTTATTAACTGAAAATCAAATTCACCTTCACTGGATGAAGAGCTGCCATTTTTGAGAATATTCAAAGAATCTGATGTTCCTAAGAAGGTATTTCATTCTTTTACCTATTGCAAAAAGGTTTATAAGATATCTTCTATGAGCAGGTAGTTTTCTGGGTCTTAGCAGTTGAGTAGCAAACTAGATAGACAAGCTCTTGAATTCTAGTGAGGGAAGACAGACAATAAACAAATAAATAATAAAATGTCAAATAATAGCACCTACTTCACTGTAAACCTATTTTTCTAACACAGGAGGAAAAAAAACCTACCACAGAGAAACTATAAAGCAGAGAGGGAAGAGAGCATGATGGAATGGGGTGGGGGAGCAAGTGCAGCGCAGAGCTCTGAGTGGATGAGAGGGGGTGGGACACGTGAAGGTTTGAGGGAGAGCTTTGAGGGAGAGGAACAGCTAGTGAGAAGTTCCCGGCAGGGGAGTGATTTAGCTATTATAATTAAAGTATCACTAATACGGACAAGTTAATGCATCACAATGTTAAGTCTGACATTTTGGGAATAATTGCAGAGCCTCTAAATGCATCTCCTTTGTGGAAGAGCATACTTTCCATATGCACAGGTTTCAGAAGGCGTTTGCTGCAAAAATCATATTAATGTATTCCTGGGATCTCTATGTTTGTTACTAGATCACACTCAGAGTGCGTTTGAAACTTTTTTCTTACGTGATCACCTTTGCGACGTCAAAGGCCTTTTGAAACCATATAAGGCTTGTACAGTGCTTAAGGTGCAAGTGTTGTGACATGTATCCTACATGACCTGCTGCTGCGGCTGTTTGTGAGTTTGTTGTGCTTCCCAGGTAGATTGGAAACTCCTTAAACCGTGGAGCCTGACTTTACCTTTGATCTTGCCACCACCCTGGGTTGGGTCTTCCACACAGTAGATGCTCAATAAATATGTATTTAAAAGTGCATAAATATAATATGTGAAGTATTTAACATAATACTTTGTGACTCCATGTCTCACCCAAAGATTCCCACCCAAATGCTTCCACAGGAAGTACTGTCTCCTCAGAATTGTGCTTTTGGGGAAGATTCCATTTGACTCAGCTCCAGAATTTATAATGGCGTGTCTCTCCTTAGCCAGGCCAGGGGATGAATTTCTGCCTTTTGTGGCCTGTTCCTTTGTCATAGAATGTTCTCAATGATAAACAGTCCATTGCTTTCGCATTGGTCACAGCCAAGGGAAAAAAAAAAATCTGACCCACTCACCAGAACTGTGCAGGAGTAGTTAAACGATGTGAAGTTTGCTTCAAAAAATGTGTGTTAATGGATTAATGATCTTTCAGCTGAAGAAGATCGTCTGGAGTAGTGCGTTGAGTGCTAAAATTTGATCAGACAGCTTCTACAGATTCTAATATTGCTAGGATTTCACATCATTTTTCCAGCCCTGCACATTCAAGAGGTGCTTTTGATGATGGCATTGCTTTAAGTCAGCTTCGAAAAATAATTCAAATATGTTTTTCCATGAGTGCATGACTTTGTGTATTTCCTGGTAGTTTCCTCAATCCGGTTAATGGTTCCATTATGAATAATAACTGCCATTTATTAAGCCTCTACTATGTATATATTTCACCTCTAATCCTTAAACCAACTCTTTATGAAAGATGTTACCCCCTTTTAAAGAAGAGGAAATTGAAACTCAGAAAAGCTTGATAACGTACCCAAGTAGGGAGTGACAGAGCTGGGGCGCAAAACCTTTCTGCTGGGCTCTATTGCCCAATCTCATTCATTTTCTTATATTAAAAAAATGACATGAGAACGATTTGAAGTCTCTGACCCTAATACAGAAATAATTCTTTGAACTTTCAACATTTATTCAGCAAAACCTTCATTGAGAACCTATGTGAGCTGATGAAGAATCAACCTTAATAAGACAGAATTTCTCCCTAATAGGAGTTGCAAGTATATATGGGAGACCAGAGGCATAATAGCCAATGAAAACACAACTGGAATGAATGTTATAGTAGAGCTATAAACTAAATTCATGGCAAAAAAGGGCACAGATGGGGAAGAGATGGATTTTAATGGCAGTTGGGGAAGACTGACCGTTTCATCTGGGCCTTCTCTTCTTTAGTTTTCCTCCTATTGTTTTTGCTTTTGATGTTTTTGGTTTTTTTAAATATACATATGCTTTAACATTTTTGATAGTCATATCTATGATCTTTTCCTTTGTCATTACTTGCATTGCATTTAAGCTTAAACATCAATTCCCTAACCAGCGGTCAAATAGAAATTCATCTCTACTTCTGTATTTTCTTGTGAGTTTGAAAGAAGATAGAACTTTTCACATTTAAACCTAATTCATATGAAATTTATTTTGGCATATGCATGAAATGAGAGTACAACTGAAACTTTTTAAAAAATGCAAATAGCTAGCTAGTCATCCCAGAAATCATCTTTCCCTTCCCCACTGATTGGTGATGTCACCTTGATTGTAGATTAAGTTGATATGTATTTCCTATGGGTCATTTTACTGGACCATCTATTCTGTTTACTCCATTATTCAGAAAGAATGTATTACTAGTATATGGACAGCAATGATCCCTAGAGAAAACAACTGAATTTAGAGAAGGATGGTGCTAAGTTAGAGGATTTAGTTTACCAGGTCATTTTATTCCCATGAATTTTTCCTACGTGACTCTGAATGACAAATTTATTTTTATATTGGGAACTTCCACCTTCTTTCTGGTGCAACATGGGCAATTTTCAGTAATTTCTGAAGTCCCAGCACAGGTTTAAACATTACAGAATTTCAACTTTTGAAATTGAGCTTTATTTTAGAAAATACAAAACTATCCAGACTTAAAATGTGCTAGATTTCAGGACCTGACACCTTCATATCCCATCAAGCAAATCTTGCTATTCTCTTTTTTTCTTCCATAGCAAGTATTGTTAATTAATTAGGGTCTTCCTTACCAATGAGCTTGGACACAACCTCAGAATCCTTCTTAACTCAGTGCTCCAAGCAACTATGAATTGGTATAACCAGATAAAATATAATCTATTTGAAGATTAATTCTGATGAACAATATAAATTTCAAGGTCAAAGGTAAGATAAAGGAGCTGTATTATATAAATGGCTGATGTGGACTTAGGGTAGTATTTTTAAAAAAATTCCTTCAGTTTATAATAATTAATAATTTCACGTTTCACATTTAGTCATATAAAGAAAATGATGGTTGGACAAAAAGATTACTGCATTTAGGGAAAAGATACTTTTTGCTAATTTTGCAATATTTGGATGAAAATAGGTAAGTCTTAAAAAAAAACAGCCTTAATGATTCAGAAATAAAACACTCTGGTGTTTAATATTCTCAGCAACTTGTGTAATCAGCTGACTGAATGATTTTTGTCGCTGCCTTTTTGTAATTTATCTGAAGGCAAAAATCCTCATGTTTATTTCACTAAGCTTATGTTCTCAAATCTTAGAATAAAACTCAATATAACTTTGCCAATATGTAGAAAAAGTTTTTACTATCATCCATTTTCAGGTCAGGCAAAATTCATTAAGTTCGTGGTAGATTTACAGGTTTGAGGATTATCATCTCATTTTATGCCTAATCATTATTTAGTTTAAAAAGCAACAGTTCTGGGTTGGACTCTTTCTTAAACTTTCTAGTTTGAAACTGCAACAGGTTTGTGCTACTTCAAAATCTGTCCTATTTTTTTTTTTCTTGAAAGTCTTTTTCTTTGAGAAGTTTTCATTGTTTCAGCTACACTTTCCATCTTTATTCTTCTCTCAGTATTATATTATGTGTTAAATCAAGTAAGATCAAGTATGTTAGTCAGTACATCGAGCAAGTAAGATCAAGTGATGCTTGGGGTGGTATGTTAAACCACTGAAGTTAACTGATGCCAGGGTCCAATAAACCAAGTGAGGCCAGATGAAGTTAGGGGAGTATTTGGAGGACGGATAAAGATGGATGGAGTGAAGGCAAAATGGCAACCTCACATACCTGATGTGGACTGCACAACGTTACATGTAGCCCTTTGCTCTTTTGCATTTGGTTTTGGAATTTAAAGTAGGCAGAGGGGACATTTCTGGGATTTAATAGCTGCCATTTCCATCTTTATCATTATGAATCAGAAGTTTCTTAGATTGTGAGTGCTCCAGAAGTGTAATCAAAATCCTCTACTAGAGCAGAACATTGAAGGTTTTATTATTAGAATTTCAGTTCTGGCAGATATTTTTCTTCTGGTAGTTCAAAAGTGAGGAATTCCTGGACATAAATAACACACCTTGCTAAAGAGGCCAACGGAGGGATTTATGATGCTTGATTGCAAGATGAGATGACACCCATAGAAAACTGGTGCTCTTGGCAGGGAAAAGGAGCAGACAGCTAGAAATAGTTCAGAAGAATCTGATTCTGCAGTCTAGAAGGCAATGAATAACAGATATGGAGAGTTCCAGTGAGATGGCTACAAACCTTAGAGTTGAAAACCCTGAAATTTAACCTGCTGCCATGTTTTGATCATTGCATAGTCATTGCTTGAAAAGGTGGAACACTTGGGATGCTGTAATGTCAACATCCTAATGAGAATTTAAAAATACATGCTCACCTCCTTAAAAATAAAGAAATAAATGTGCAAGAATAGCCAGAAATAGCAGCTGCATACTGCAGGGAAGCATAGAGAGATTGAGAAGTGAAGAATTTTCTTGTTTTTTGTTTTTTGTTCTTTGTTATTATTATAATTGAAATAATGAAAATGCTCTAATAATGATGAAGTGATGAATTCACAGCTATGTGATTATACCAAGTACCATTCATTGTCCACTTTGAAAAAAAAAGACATGCTTATGGGAATAAAATTTCAGAGAAGTATGCCAAATGAAAAGTATGTCTCTGCACTATTCATAGCCCCACTCCCAAGGGGCCATTGCCCATGATATTTTCTGTGTTTAGTTCTTTCAGAGGTTATCACTGTGACTCTAAATGTCTCTTTTTATATAATTTAAATGTCTTATCTTGTCTTATCAATTCATGCTTGTCTTTCAACACCTTGCTGTAAAACTTATCATTCAAAAGTGACCATTTCAACTCATGTGCACCACTTTTCCTCTTTCCTGCATCTTTTCCCAAATGTGGGTTATTTTGTACCTTCTTCTCTATTTATTTATTTATTTAGCTTTTGGCTCTTCTGTTGTTTATTCTTTAAGTGATATGCTTGACCTTTATTTTTGTTCCATTAACTTCAGATCTGTCTTGTTGTTTCCCATGGTATTTATTGGAACAGCAAAAATTGTTGGTATTGCATTGGCTCCATTTAGATATATTTACCATAAATTTTGGGTACGGGACCTTGTTTCTTCATCAAAGGAGACTCAATAGCTGTAACCCCAGAGTTGTCTGGGGACAGAGTACCATTCCCCATGGGGACTTTAAATATAACATGTGAGTTTACTAGATTCAAGAAACCATGAGATGGGGCCAAGATATCTGGCTTCTGTTAAATAGGGGTCTTTACTGGAAAAGGAGCATGTGTTGCCACTGGCAGTTCCTAGAAGGAGTTTCAGACTTGTTGAGGAGGTTGTTTCCTTTACCTTCAAATATAAAACTTTCCTCCTGAAAGAGAAGATGTGTAGCATTTCTTAATGCTAGACCTTAGAAGGATAGGCCATTGGTGAAAATGATGCCTTAGGAAGTAAGGAGGCAAAGTTTGTGTGTAGCAGCCAAGGGGGAAATGGAAGTGACTGAAGGTAGCTCCAAGACCAACTGGATTGGGGATATTATTTCAATGTTCTTGGAAAAGCTCTTTTATTGGTCCATTTTGAAAATGTTTTGTAGTTCTGGGAACAAGCTGAAAGAGGTATTTATGAACCTTGTGCCCTGGCTAGTGATGGTTCTTTAGGATAATGGTGGTAGAGGTTAATGGTTTTGTGGTAAAGACCATGAATAATATTGAACGACATCCCCTCAATATGTGCCTTTCCTTTGGCTGGCTATGTACAAAGGATCAAGTCCCTCTACAGGTAGAGAGCCGGTGTATGTCCTTGAAGATCTGAAAATCTTAATGTATTTATTAAGTCCTACTTTGAGCTGGACCCTGAGCTAGGTGGAGAGGACACAGAACTGAAGAGATACAGTCCCTGCCCTGAGCAGTGTTGGGTGGGAACAAGGAGAAGGAGTATGGACTGCATCCAGAGACTTTTTGTCTTGAGCAAAAAACCCAAGTAATGTGACATTTGAACTTATAAAACCCCCAAATATCAAAGAAACACTCCCCAGCATCTGAATTCTCATAAGATGTGAAACATTGTTGTTGAAATCTTCCCTTGTGGGGAAAATCATCCTCCAACTTCTTCCCATCCAATGTTTATTTGAATCAGTGTACCATTAATTAAATTGTGCCAAGGTTCTTACTCTTGTTTTTAAGTAAAATTTTTATTGACGTTTAATGCAAATAAAGAAAAGTGCTCAATGAACGTTCACAGAGTCCACTCAAATAACAAGACAAGAAATAAATTACTACTAAGCTCTCAGAAGCCTCCTGGGCCCTTTTCAGCCCCTACACACACCCCTGATTTCTAAGCACTTAGATTAGTTTTACCTAGTTTTGAATTTTATATACTTGGAATAATATGGTATATACCTTTTTGTATCTGTTTTCTTTTGTCCAAAATTTTTTTGTAAGACTCATCTATGTTGTGTATGGTTTCAGATGTTTAATTCTAATTGTAGATTAGGATTCTGTTCTAAGACTATGACTAACAAGGAGAAGACGATGAACAACTACCATACCAAGGAACCGAGAGAGTCTACAAGTTCAAGCAAGAAAGTCCCATCCATCAGTCATATGGGATCGAAGCCCCCTCTCAGTTAGAGGGGAGTGGGCATCACCATCCCAGAATCCTCAGGACTGGAATAAAATAGGGACTAGAGTGGACTTACTGGTATTCTACTATAGACTTATGATGATTCTAACAATGGAAAAATTGTATCATTGATGTGGAGACAGGCCACTAGTGGTGTTGAAGTCAGAGAGAGGAATAAAGAGTGTAATACGTGGGCATTTTCAGGATTTGGAATTGTGCTGAATGACACTCTGATGACAGATACAGACCATTATATATCTTGCCATAACCTACAGAATTGTGTGGGAGAGAGTGTAAACTACAAGGTAGACTATAATCCACACTTAATGGCAATGCTCCAAAATGTGTTCATCAACTGCAATGAATATACCACACTAAGGAAGGATGTTATTAATGTGGGAAAATAGGAGGTGTGGGGAGCAGGGCATATGGGAATCCACCATTTAAAAAAATGTAACATTTATGTAATCTATGTATCTTAAAAAAATAAAAAAATATTTTATAAAAAGAGTATATCATAATTTATTCATTCTGCTATTGATGGACATTTGTTTTTGTTTTTCAGTTTTTGGCTATTGCTGTGCCTGGCTATTATAGAGCTGCTAAGAATGTTTTTGTACTTGTCTTCTGATGAATGTATATATGTGTGTGTGTGTATATATATATGTAACAGTCTTGTTGGATATTTACCCAGGAGTGGAATTGCTGGGTCAACTTCAGTGTACACTTTTCCAAATTAGTTATACCAATCAATTCGCACTTGTAGAAGCATAGTAGAAGAGCTCCCTTTGCATACATCTTGCCAACAGAGCTTATCTTTCTTTTTCATATTCTGTCATTCTGGTAGGTATATATCAAATGGCTTTTGTGGTGGTTGTTTTTATTTGTTTTTCTCACATGAGGTTTTGCAATTAAAGAGGTTTTCAAAACTCTTTCCTTCTGAAGCATAGATCCAAGGTCTATCTGTCCTTCCTCTTAAACAGAAAGATCATTTTGGTCTGGAATTGAAACGTTATTTTCTTAAACCACCATTGACTTTGGTGTATAGTTCCCACTTGAGGTTAAAATTCAGGCTGACAATAAGTTTAGATAATGGTGATGTTTATAATACCACCATAAAAGAAACGTGGCTGTTCATAAAGAAAAGAGAAGGTGTTTGATGATTAATGACTTATATGTGCTCTGGGTTGAAGGTTTTACAATTTTAAATTTTAAATATGTTTTATTTCTTATTTTTATTTAATCATCCAAGAAAGACTTGTCGACCACATGCCATTTTTACAGGAGTAGGCATTGCGGGGAACATGAAGATGAAGCAGACTTGCACCATCCCTCTTTAAGTAGCCCAGAAGTAGAGACCTGGCTCTGTGAGTAACTGTAATACAAAGGAGAAAGTAACGTGTCCTCAGAGAGGTGCAGGGAGGTGAGGGCTTCCATATGATCTGAATAGTATTTATTACCTTGAATGGAGTAGGAAAAAAATTGGGTGGTGGACAGTTAACTGGTTATGTCCTGGTTCTTTCCTTTACTAACTATGTGACTTTTAGCAGGCTGCTTGACCTTTACCACTGAGTTTTACTGTCTTTAGAAATGGGACCATGGTCTTTTTCCTGCTTACAACACACAGTCACTGGAAGACTCATAAGAGACAATAGATATAGTTTTATAGCAAGAGCTTATGCAAAGTAGGTGTTATTTCTTTCAGAGAATAAACATTTTTTTGTCTTTTAAAACAAGAAATTAATATATCCTCTTCCAATTCCAATGAGTTGTGCTATGGGCCAGCCATCAGAAGAGTGACATGGATTCAATTTAAATTATTAATATGTAGCACAGAGAAGGTAGCAAGGAGCTCCTTTAGGTGTCTCCACCAAATGTCTATCTTTTGTGGGCCTCGTGAGAGCTGGCTCTTTTGACTGTGAGGCTGACTGCTTTTGAAAGCCCGTGTTGGAAGGCAGTTTGTCCAGAGTTTCGCTTTCCCACAAACCCTGACTTTTGTATGTTGTTTTGTTTTCCTTGATCCTCTCAGGTTCTCTAGTGTACACTGTTCCCTGCATGTAGTGGTCCTGTCGATGGTAAGATTGCAAGTTGGCTAAGGTGGGAGAAAGAAGGATTTAAAGCAGTGGTTCTCAACCCTGAATGCACGTTTGAATCACCTGAGGACTCTCGACCCCATCCCCAGAGATTCTGATTTACTACTCTGGAGTGGAGCTGGGATATTGTTATTCTACATAATTTTACCAGGTCGTTCTAATGTGCAGTCACTACTGAGAGTCACCGACACTAATTTTGGGGTACATAAGAATCACCCAAGGAGGAGAAGGAAAATGCAGCACTCTGAGAAATGCTGATTCAAGAGACATACTTTTTTTTAACAAATCAATTTTATTGATACATATTAATAAAGCATAAATACATCCAAAGTATACAATCAATGGTGTTTGATGTAATTACATATTTGTGTATTCAGCACTTCAATCATTCTTAGAGCACTTTCATTATTCAAATAATAATAATAAACAGAAAACAAACAAAACTCATCACCTTTAATTTCTCTATGCTTCCTCTGCTACACATACCTGCTATTCTTTTCCCTTCTCTCTAATATATTTGTATTTATATTTTATAAGAACAGTTTTATATATGCTATATCGCCCATATTCGTGTTTTACATGAGTTTTTTTTTTTAAATTTTTTATTTCTCTCCCCTTCCCCCTTCCCCCCATTATCTGCTCTCTGTGTCCATTCGCTGTGTTCTTCTGTGACCACTTCTATCCTTATCAGCGGCACAGGAATCTGTGTCTCTTTTTGTTGCGTCATCTTGCTGTATCAGCTCTCAGTGTGTGGGGCACCATTCCTGGGCAGGCTGCACTTTCTTCCACGCTGGGCGGCTCTCCTTACAGCGCGCACTCCTTGCGCGTGGAGCTCCCCTACGCGGGGGGACACCCCTGCGGGGCAGGGCACTCCTTGCGCGCATCAGCACTGCACTTGGGCTAGCTCCACACGGGTCAAGGAGGCCCAGGGTTTGAACTGTGGACCTCCCATGTGGTAGGCGGATGCCCTATCCATTGGGCCAAGTCTGCTTCCCTATCTTATATAGTACCATGTTACATTTTTAAGCTTTCCTTCTAGTAATATACATGACCTTAGACTTTCCCTTTCATCCACTATCATACCCATATAATAGCTCTGCTAGTTACAAATACCATGTTGTTCTTTCACTATTTATATTCATTTCCAAAGATTTACAAACAACCTTTTTTTTTTTACCAATTCTGCACAGATCAACCCTCAGCTTTCCATTCTCTACCCTCCTTCTATTTTCTAGTGACCTATATTCTAATTATTAATTCCCCGAGTTTACACAATCTATTTAGTTCATAGTAGTGCAATCATACAGTATTTGTCCTTTTGTGTCTGGCTTGCTTCACTCAACATACTGTCCTTCAGGTTCATCCATGTTGTCATATGCCTCACAACTTCGTTTCTTCTTACTGTTGCATAAAATTCCATTGTGTGTATACTCCACAATTAGGTTATCCATTCATTGGTTGATGGACACCTGGGTTGTTTCCAGCTTTTGGCAATTGTGAATAATGTCTCTATGAACATCAGTGTGCAGATGTCTGTTCATGAAGTGACATACATGAAAAAATACATCTTCTGGAGTAATTCTGAAGCAGGTGATTCTGGGACCACACTTTGAGAAACACTGTTTTTGGTAGTATCCTTGAAATACCTGGTA
Source organism: Dasypus novemcinctus (assembly GCF_030445035.2). Classification (NCBI taxonomy): domain Eukaryota; kingdom Metazoa; phylum Chordata; class Mammalia; order Cingulata; family Dasypodidae; genus Dasypus; species Dasypus novemcinctus. The sequence continues at coordinate 45,183,584 of NC_080689.1, forward strand.
TCAATATAGTAATTGCTACCTGGTAACTTCTTCATTACATGGATGCCACCAGAGGGGCATTTTTCAATACTTACAAATTTATTTCTTTATTCATTTGAAACAGTTTCTTGAACAGTTTCTGGAGTCACTCTGCTGGAACTGTGGGAGATACAAAACATAATTTAAGCATGGTCACTATTCACGAACAACTTCAGGCTGATGGGCCTGTACATAATAACTACAATTCTTGGTTTATATACAGTTTAGTTCTAAAGTTAATGCATAAGGCGAGAATTGTAACTAGTCAAAATTACCTTTGGAAAATCCCTAAGGAGGTCACTACTTTGAAGACCAAACATGCTGCCCTTTGAACACCTAAGACAGGAGTTTTCCACCAACTTTAGGACAGAATGCTGTTTCTTTAGGTGGCTGGCTGGCATTTAGGGGCAATGTTGTCTGAAACATGCATATGTTTAAACATTGGAATCACATTCAGTGCAAGAGACATGGCAGATCCATGGCTCCCATCTCAGACTCACTGCAAGGATGTGGTCTTTGAGGGGGATATGGGTGGGATTTGGGGGAAGGGGCAGTGCAGGGGCCCTTTCTCACTCATGCTGTTACTCTCTTGACTTCTTGTTTGTTAATCCAAAGTTTTATACGGCCTCTGTGTGTTTGCTATATAGACCCTATTCTACAGTGTGAAAGGTGATGAAGTGAAAAGACAGACATGGGCAGCCCAAACAGATAGAAAACAAGGGAACTAAAATATAGAGAAATTATCAATTTTAACTAGCTTCAAAATAACTGTAAAAATTGCCAAACAGAGAAAACTCAGCAGACTTTTAATAACGACTAATTATAAGAAGTAAGGCAAAATCTGAGAGTAAAGTTGTTTTGGGTGATTAATTGGAGAAGTCAAACATCATACCAAAAGATTCACAAAAAGCAAAGAAAATTAAGACATTAATGTATGAATCAAAGATGAAAGCATTTCTGAGGTCTCTAAATGAAAACCCAAAATAGAATCATTGTGTTTCGTCACTGCCTTGTTTAGGTCATTATGGACACATCACAACAAAGCAGATCTTTCTGAGGCAGGCCATCATAACCCAGGCAAGGGAGTTTGCAGGGCTGTTGACATTCAGGTCCCATCACATTCTGAACATGGCAGACACCTGCAGGGCCTCTAAACCTGAAAACACCCTTGTTGTTTTTGCCTTTTCTGTACTTGGTGTGGCACTTAAACACAGACATGAACCATGTCCTCCCAAACAGATCAGTCATCCCAGGAACATCTGGCAAAGCAGATTCTGTCTTTCTGATACTGACCCCAAGAATAGTAAGATTCTGGGTCACCATGGTTTGTTGAGTCACAAGCCTGTGTGGTTCCACTTGAAACAGAGTGTTCAAGAGAGTCCTAACTTCAATAAAAGGGGATAGGTTTATTTTTCTAATTCCCTCATTGGCTTTCTTTTACTTTTGGGCAGGCTCAGTGGTTCTGTTTTGGAGCACAGTGACTTCAGAAGATCTGACATGGGCAATCCCAAGGGGAGGATGTCATCACTGACAACAAAGGACAGTTGGACCCCAGTTATTAACCTGAAACTGTCCTAAAGGTCTTCATTAGCTGCCAATTTTATAGATTGCCATAATTTCTTCTCTTTCTTGCTTCTCATAAGAAGCAGCTGGTAGAGGTTTTCTCCCTCTTTCTGAATCCTGCTCAACTCCCTATGCCTTTCCCAACCCCCTTCATGAGCCTCGCAAGAAATGGAACCTCAATAAGCTGAGTCTGGATTGTGGAGTGGCAAACGCAGCACTGCCCAGGGAACAGGGTGCCTTGGATTACATCATTTCTATGCCATTAATTAGGTGTATGGCTTTGATTTCTTGGAACTTCAGATTCCTTATCTATGAAATTAAGTGATTTGTCCTAAATCCCCAAGGCCACTCCTGACCTAAAATTATGTGGTTTACTTTTAATAGAATTGTGCAAAATATTTTCCAGGTTCTACATATGATAGTCAACTATGGCAAAGACATGTCAAGACTTTTAGGTGGGTAAACAGCAGGATGAATAGATGATTTTAATTCTTATATGACTTGCTGGATCTGGCAGAGTAATATTTGTTCATTGACTGTCTAAGAACAAAGAAAATCTACTGTAAAACCCACTGAATGGACTAGGAAAGAGTATAAATTATAATACAAACAATAATCCATGCTGTGTAGCAAATGGATTCATCAAATGCAATGAATGTACCACAATAATGAAAGAAGTTGATGTGGGAAAGATGCGGGCTGTGGGATGGGGGGCATATGGGAACCTTCTATATTTTTTAATGTAACATTTTGTGTGATCTATGTATCTTTTAAAAATAAGTAAAAAATATATTAAAAAAAAGAAAGAAAAACCATTTACATACCACCATCCCTGTGCTAGGTTCCATGTGAGGTGCTGAGTCTTCAAAGATGAAGAAGCCAGAGTGCTGCCTCTCAAGAAGTTCATGTAAGCAGGCAAACAAGTAATTTTAGTAGAATGTGATAAGTGTTATTATTGAGAAATTTTCACACAAAGAACAAAGTGAACAAATCTGCTGGGTGAAAGGGGTGAGAGAGAGATGGGTGTAGACTGCTAGGTGAGAAGGTCTTTGAGGAGAGTACTGAGACTATATTCTCTAAGTTCTCCCACAGTGAAAGGGCTATTTGAACAGTAGTTTTTGATGAGTCTACTCTTTCAAGCAAACAAATATGAGAAGAGTGGTTGGAGCTACTACAGAGGATGAGCCAGCGAGTGCTAGACTTGCTGTGGGCCAGCTGCATTTGATTCATGCACATTTCTATGGCTGCAGATGGTTCAGATTTCAAATGGTGCTTATTTTCCTGCAGTGGGCCCAGGGAAGGACAAACTGTTGAGTAGAGCCTTAGAAATAGATTTATGGGCACCTTGCTCAGGCTTTTAGATTACTTGTCTCATTAGCATTGGTGGAAATGGTTAGGGGTAGAGGAAGGAAGAAGCCGGAGCCTCTTGATATGCAAATGATTTCAGTCACAGACTCAGGGTTCTGAGAGGGAGAACTTCCCATCCTTATTTATGAATCAATTCGCCCAGGGAACTTAGTACTGAGCCTTGCATCTAACAAGTTCTCAAGAAATCTTTTACGCACCAATAGATAGTTATTAAGCAACTACTATGTCACAGGCATTGTTGTAGGCACTTACTGAATATTTGTGAAATAAATTACTTTCATTTACCTAATTAAATGACAAAGAACAACCAAATAATCTATGTGAGCATTTGGTTGCCATGAAATAGATATGAAGTATTGATAAACCCCTAACAAATGCATCCATCCATGAATATGTAGCTTGCCAATGTCATCCAATGGAACAATAACTTTTGTTTTTGTGAAATATCTACTAGTTAAATAAAAAAGGAATGAAGGGATTTGTTTCACTTTGTGTCTCTGCTGTGTACTTGTTTGGAAGTCTTTCTCTACTCTTTTTCTCTTATACCAGGCATGAATATTTGGGATCATCTATGCAATACTGTAGAACTGGGGACCAAAAATTAACTTTCTAAATAGATCAAAGGTAACAGCATCACCTCTCAATATTTATGCTATGGGGGGTACGAACCAGGTAGACATTCAAATAACTTCAGGTCTGCAAGGGCAAAAAACCAAAAATAAGATCTTTTCATTATATTCAGAAAATTGGCAAAGGAAGAAAAAGAAAAGAAAAAAAGAGCTCTTATTGCATTGTTCATTTCTTAATATTTTTATTAAAAAGATGTAGTGTTCTTAGAAAATGACATTTGCAAACTGCAGTGTTTTTTTTTATGTTGAGTACCCTACTTTTAAAAAAAAATCACGGGATAAATAAAAGTAAATAAATAAAATCGCAGGTTAACGAGTTCATTGCCCCAGACGTAAGCTATCTACTGGCCATTTGTGAGTGACATTCAGTAAGAGTAGAAGAGCCCTATTTATTGTGTCAGAGGAATTGTCTCCTCAGGCATTACTCAGTGTCAGTTGTGTGTCCAAGGTTTCCAGAGCAATCCTAATTCTACCTTTTGGACCAGTGCTTTTTCCTTCAAATCACTTATAGAAAATTTGAATAGGATCCAAGTGGACCAACATGCCCTATCTGAAAGCTGCCAAAGCAACTCTTAGGAATACATTGGAAAAAGATAGGAAGCTCCCTAGAAAATAAAAAAGGGAGGGAAGGAAAGCCATTTAGCTCATGATAATCTCAACCAACCTGTGCTAATCTGGACAAGGGAGAAGGTGCATTGAAATGGAAGTTTTTAGCACTTAGGCTCATCTTCAGCTCAAGTTGCTGATGATGCTAATTTAGTACACTGAGCTAAAGAGCTAAATTTGGACCCAAAGTTCCTCAAGAAGGCATACGCTTCTCTTTAAACTTTGCCTTATCCTTCTCCATTGCCATGCTGAATTTTCCCATTCTTTTTTTAGTTCTGAGTCCATTGCCTTTTCCATTTGGTCCTTCCCAATCAGTTGGGCATCAGAAAGGACTCTCAGTGTCTACAGATATGCTCTGGATATGGGACACATATTCGCTGGCTGAGAAATGAGGCTACTGGTTATTAACAACCCAGGGAAAGGAAGAGAGAAGGAAATGACGTAAATCACTACCAGGCCCAGTGCATTCTCTGGGAAGCCATAATATTGGGAAGGAAACATCTGTCCTCCCCTCCTTGCTTCACCCCTGACTCAAGGGATTGTGGGGAGAATGAAGCACTGAGTTCCTCCTTCTTTCTCATTTCCAGGACCCCCTGTAGTAGGAGGGATACAGCCTCCCCCTCCTCTGCAATATGCAATGAGCTGCCCTGGATGGGGAGACTGGGGATGAGTGGAGGGGGAAGGGAAGGAATCTTTAATTTTGCTGTTTTGTCCCTAATTGGACCAATAAATTAAATTTGATAGGAGGGGGAATAGTTACAAAATTTGGTCACAGATCTCACCCCATTTCCCAGCCAGCCTAAACAGTTAATGAGTTGGTTCTGTATTTTGCCTTTTTGACTCTTGCACCTTACCTCTCTTAATGGCTTCCAAATTCAGAGAGGATTTAAGGTGGTGAGCAATCATCACCCTAAAACTCCCTCCAGAGACAGTGCTACTGAGATTCCCCAAAGAAAGTTATTTAAATAATTTTCCTTTATGATGGGGATTTGATTTTTTTCCTGCTCTTTAGCTGGGTCCATGAGTGAAGGGCAGAATGGTGAGTCTTCTTGATTACTTTATTCCTATTTCACCCCCTCCTGATACACACCCAATTACACCTACTTATTAGGTTGGTACAAAAGCAATTGCAGTTTTGCATTGTTGAAATTTGCTGTTTGATATTGGAATACATTCTTAAATGTGGTTATGTTATATTCACACATCATTTTAATGTGCATTTCTTGCTTTATGTTTTTTTGCTAATGACTTAATATTTGCTGTTTATTTTATATTTATTTTAGACTATGGAAATGATAGACAAAAAGGATATTTGAGTGATTTTCTTATTTGAGCTCAAAATGGGTCATAAAGCAGCAGAGACAACTCACAACATCAACAATGCATTTGGCAAGGAACTGCTAATGAAAGTACAGTACAGTGGTGGTTCAAGAAGTTTTGCAAAGGAGAAGAGAGCCTTGAAGATGAGGAGCGTAGTGGCCAGTCATCAGAAGTTGACAATGACCAATTGAGAGCAATCATCGAAGCTGATCCTCTTAAACTACATGGGAAGTTGCCGAAGAACTCAACTTTGACCATTCTACGGTGGTTCAGCATTTGAAGCAAATTGGAAAGGTGCAAAAGCTCTGTAAGTGGGTGCCTCATGAGCTGACTGAAAATCAAAACAATTGTTGTTTTAAAGTGTCTTCTCTAATTCTACAAAACAATGAACGTTTTTTTAAAAAAGATTTATTTATTTTATTTATTTCCCCCCCAGCCCCCACCCTGTTGTCTGCTCTCTGTGTCATTTGCTGTGTGTTCTTCTGTGTCTGCTTGTATTCTTGTCAGCAGCACCGGGAATCTATGTCTCTTTTTGTCATCTTGCTGCGTCAGCTCTCCGTGTGTGTGGCAGCACTATTGGATTGTGATGTGCGATGAAAAGGGGATTTTATACAACAACTGGTGATGGCCCGCTCAGTGGTTAGACCGAGAAGAAGCTCCGAAGCACTTCCCAAAGCCAAACTTGCACCAAAAAAGGTCATGGCCACTGTTTGGTGGTCTCCTGCTGGTCTGATCCACTGCAGCTTTCTGAATCCTGGTGAAACCATGACATCTGAGAAGTATGCTCTGCAAATCAATGAGATGCACCAAAAACTGCCATGCCTGCAGTCAGCATTGGTCGACAGAAAGGACCCAATTCTTCTCCATGACAACATCTGACTGCACGTCGCACAACCAATACTTCTAAAGTTGAACAACTTGGGCTATGAAGTTTTGCTTAATCTACCACATTCACCTGACCTCTTGTCAACTGCCTACCACTTCTTCAAGCATCTTGACAACTTTTTGTAGGGAAAACGCTTCCACAACCAACAGGATGCAGGAAATGCTTTCCAAGAGTTCGTTGAATCCCGAAACATGGATTTTTATGCTACAAGAATAAACAAACTTATTTCTCATGGCAAAGATATGTTGATTGTGATGGTTCCTGTCTTGATTAATAAAGATGTGTTGGAGCCTAGTTATAATGATTTCAAATTCACTTTCTGAAACCGCAATTCCTTTGGGGACAGACTTTCCATATCCCTCTCCTCCCTTCCCCAACTCCTCTCCATGGCTCTGTGCTTTCTTTTCCACTGCCTTTGCCCTTTCTTATATGGCCCCCCTACCCCTTCATCTACTCAAATATACAGGCTCTCCAGAACTTACTTTGAGCTGAGTGACATAATTTATACACTTTAAGTGGGATTTCTCAAATATTGCTTTGCAGGGTCTTCTGTATTGACTATTCTTTTGTTGTTGTTACATAAAGTTCTTTTATTATATAGCAAACCAGCCTGAAAACTTCTTAAGGGAAGAGCATTAGATTTATACTTGTTTGTATGTCTCAAAATGCTTTGCAACTATTAAGTATTTTGTGAGTGTTGGTTGATTGATTTACCTGCTGGTAAATTTACTTTGCAAGTGCCATTTTAGAGTATATATTAAAATGTTTTACTAGAAAAATGGGGCCTTTGAAAGGTGATCAATCCATTTAAGCCAATGGTTTTAAAAATTTGTCAACTCTTATTAGTTGTACTTTCAATAAGTCGCTAGTGGAGGTTGCTAGAAAGGAACAGTCTCTTCTATTTTGGCTTAATAGAAAAATAGTTAACATTATTGAGCCCATGCAACATAGTCATCAAGCAAAGCATGTTTTAGATATTACTTTATTTAATCATTATAACAGTTATGAGGTTGGTATAGTCATTATCTTTATTTCACCCAGGAAGCTGAGGCTCCAATATGTTGACAGGTTGTAGGTTTCAGAGCTGGGATTTTTTTTTTTTTTTTTTTTTTTTTTTTTTGTCGATAACTCACAGAAAGCACACACGTTTATTACTGGACAGGTCTGTACATAAAAACCAAATAGAACATCAGTTTTGAGGACAATCGTTCTCTCTTCTGAAAGGTCAAGAAACCTATCATGTACAGTCTCCAAGGGGCTCACCACCTTTCTGCATGATAATGGACACAGCGAATCACCTCCTTCCACCTCAGGCCAGTGGGCTCAGGAAGTGCCTCGTGGGAGAACTTCACTCAAGGGAGACACACAATGGGGTAGAATTTAATGATAACATTTATGCTCAGTTACACTGAGATTTGGGTTTGCTTAATTTTGGAGGGTGCACAGATATTGTTGGGCAAGTTTCTTTCAGTGAAAACTGACCACTTTCCCCTTTGATTTCCATTTGAGTTTGCCATCTGTTAAACCTGACCAAATACAAGCATCCATATGCAAAGCATTCTCAGTCCCCATCTCCCCACTGTGTCCTGAGCAACAAACAGAAAGGTTTCTCTTTCATCACCATGAAGTTTCCTTAATGTACATCATTTCGGCGCAGTGTCAGAGCTGGGATTTGAACTCTAGATTTCTTGACTCCAAAACCCAAACTTTTACCCACAGTGCCACGCTGCCATAAAGTTTTTCCGTACCGATCTTAAAGGGTTTATTCAAGCATTCAGTAGGCTTTATATGCTCTTCTGTTCTGTTGTAACCAGAGCAAATTTGTAGGATGTTGGTCCAGTGGTTGAGAATATTATTCTGGAATCAATTGGAACAGGGTTTGAATCTCATCTTTGTACATAAGAGTTGTGTGATTGGCAGTGAGTTCCTTAATTTTTTTGATCCTTCATCCTGTTGTATGAAAAGGGGGGATAGTAATTCTATTAAATGAGATAATGCTAACAAAACCCTAAGCACAACACCTGTCAGTATTCAAGAAACGAGAGTTCTTATTATTACAAGCACAATCCTGCTTAAAACTGCCAAAGGTTGCAGAATTGAGGCTGAGTGAGGAAATCAGCAACTGCAGTTCTATGTAAAAAGGACACTTGGATAAACTGACAGTCTCCCAGGTTTAGAAATACATAGCAAATCCATATTTTCTCTAACTTTTATGCTTTTTTTGGATATAAGGATAATTGCGCGGCATCTACCAGTCAGTCCTATAAGGCCACAAGCCGATCAATAGAGACATATAAATATAAACAAGGAAGGATTTGGGGATTGATGTACTCATGAGCATGTTTATGTGACCCACACGCGTGCACACACACACACACTATTTCACCTCATCCATATAGGGCTATAGCTGAGCCTTGTGGTGAACTCCGAGACGTTTGGGCGAATGCTACTCACGTCAAGGAGGTGCAGGGTAAGACCGGACTGAGAGGTTTTTATACATGATACAGGGAAAATGAAAATTTCTGGGTTTTGTTCTTTACTGTGTTTCTCCAGGGTCTCTACTTCTTGCTTGTTTGTTTGCTAAATGCAATTGGGGCTGTGAAAGCTTTCTATTTGAAAGACGATGGTGCCAAGAACAGCATCTTCTTTAAGGTGAGCAGCCCTGGGTTGGAATCCTTTATCTGCCTCTCACTGACTTTGTGACCTTGGGGAAATCCCTGATTGTGACTGAGCTGACACAGCTTCTTCCTCTGTGACGTGAGGGTGACAGTGCCGCCTCCTCTCCTTAGTTCTTAGCATTGTTGTGATGAAGGAAGTTAAAGGTGCAAAGTGCTGTTTTACACCTTTGTCCTCCCCAAATACTTTTTATCTCTGCATATATATGAACTCACAGATTCTTCTCTCTTGTTCCCTAAACTAACTTCCTCTTCCCTCCTCTTCCCTTGCCCCAAATCTGTGAAAAAGAATAAGAAAGTTTAAGGATTGAAAAGTAAAGAGATGAGCATGTTAGTGCTGTCGGCCTCCACCTTGCAGGGCTGGGCACCTTGGAGAAGATGCAGCTCCTTCTTGGAGTCTTCTTGGAGCCTCCTGGTGGGGCTGCTGGGGAGAGTAGCCCGACTGGGAAAGGCGCGCTCCGCCATCCCAACCCAAGTGCCTTCCCAGAGCAGTTTTCTGAATTTCTATCATCAGACAGGTGATAACATGTTCAGGTGATAATATGTTATAGGTGAGACCTGGAAAAGTCACAGTATGAACCTGAGGCTGTGAAGCGAGGGAGTAGGTGCTAGACCTTTTGATGACATCATCATGCTGTGCTTCCTCCAAACCACTGAACAAGGGAAGACTAGGAGAGAGTCAGGGCCTGTGGAAGAGGAGAATTGGAAATGAAACATGAAATGGTAAATGGAAGCAGTTACTTGTGTCCTTTTCCAGTAGGGAAACCATTTATTCATGCATCTTGTTTCCATCTTTAGGCTATTATTGTGAATAATGCTGTTATGAATACCGGTGTATGATATTGATTCCCTCTTTTCACTTATTTTGGGTATTTATCTAAAAGTGGAGTTGCTGGGTCATATGATAATTCTTGGCTGCCAGGTTTTAAAGTTGACTTCATGAAATTTTTTACTGTGGTAAGGATTTTTTTTTTTACACCTGGTTAGCATTGGGTGAGCTGATCCTGGAGATGCTTCCTTCTTCTCGGATCATGGGGAAAAAAATCCTCCCTGAATTTAATTGAAACAAAAAGTTCAGAATTAGGCTGAGGCACCTGTGTTTTTAAAAATTATGATTTCCTAACCAAAATCTCAGGAAGAAACCAAAAGGGAAAGAGGTATTTTTATGTAATTAAGATGAACACAGGCATCTGCACAGAGAGCTGGCCCCAAGTCAGCAACCATTTCCTTAATATGACTTGTAAGTTTTCTATGCCAACTCCATTCCAGTTTCTGGGCCCCTTGGAGAGTTTATGTGCTTTTTGTGTAATCAGAGGAAATTTATAATATTTTCTTGCAGCCTTGCTTAATCATATGCATTTGCTCACAGAAAGACTAAGGAATCTTCCTTTAACCCATGTCATTCTTTGCATGTTAAGTAGAAAATGATTATGTTAGGGATTTCTAAATTAAAATTTAAATTGTCACAAGCTAGGAATCTTCTTTGTAGAACAAGCAACTTACCACATTCAGCAACACCTCTTTTGGCATCAGAATCTAAAAGAACATCTAATTGGCTGAGAAGATTGGGTGCTAAGAAATAAATGCAGAGTCAAATCTTTCTAAGGGAAACACCAGCATATTCATAGGAAAGATCCAAAGCTCTGAGATTTAAATATTTTTGAAGCTATATTCAAATGATAGTGAGATAATTGATGAAAAAATTAACAGCTTCATTTATCAGGACTCAGTTCATCACAACACCCGATGTTTTTATAGTCTATAAAATATTCAAAGTTTTATAGCCTCCTCTATGTTCTCACAGTGAAGAAGGAAGCGATCCAGTCCATTATATGTGCTAAATTTCGTGGTCTTCTGCCATGGTGCACAGTAATGGGCTGTTTCAGCAAATGCAATCAAATGGTCTCATTTACTTTAGCATGCAAATTCTAGCTCCCTAGTGCGGTTTAAAACGGAAAAAAACTTGCTGGTGTGGCATATACTATGGCTTTCTTTGATCCTCCTTAGCTCGAGAGCAGGTAAGGAGCTAGCTAATAAATTTTGTAATTTTATGTGGAAAACATCCGAGTAGTATGCAAAATGTTAAATAGTAGAGTGCTTTTTGATCAAAGTACTTATTCACTAGAAACTCTTTTGTAAGTTCTTATCATCTGGAAATATTTAAGGAAGTGAAAAATTTTAATTTTGTTAAAACTTGCCTGATAGTCAATTCTTTACATGTGAGAAAAGGAAAACAATCCAATTTTCTTCTAGTTGCTAAAAGGAGAAAGGCAAAAGCTACAAAACTATGTTGTAAATACGTTTCTCTTCTCTTGTGGCTCAGGATTCATGGAGCCCTGCACACAGAAGAATCGTTGTGAAGGAGCCAGTGTGGCCCAGTGGTTGGGTGCTGGCTTCCTGCCTATGAAGTCCTAGGTTCAATCCCCGGCCCCAGGACCTAAAAAAAAAAAAAAAAATTGTTGTGGAAATCTGGACCCTCTTTTGATGTGTCCTCAGGGTAAAAGAGTCCTCTTCCTCTTTTCTTGCCCTTCCTTGTACTTATCCAACCTTATAGTTCATTTCATTTGATGATTTGATGTCCTAGCCCCAGGCATCTATAATTCCTAAAATGTCTTTCTCTCAAAATACCAGAATTGATGGAAAATAAATTTATTCACTCAAGGGACTTGGTGCCAATTAGAGTAAGAGGATTTCAAATAGGAATGGTCATCTAGTTCTATTTTAAAAAGAAAAAGTATTTGCTTGAGAACCTACTGAGATGGTCACTTGGCTAAATGGCATAGTGAGTCTCAGGATAAAAGCTACCCCTTCCTTTACAATTCAGGACAATTCCTTAGAACTGAGGCGGGGGTGAAACAGCACAGCAACTGCTTTTCTCCATTGGCCTTAGGTAAGAGATTGTTTTCAGGAACTCCCTGGTCAGACCTAGAAATTTGGAGGCCCAGCCTTGGTGGCTGCTCCCAAAGTGACAAATGTCATAGCACTAGAATGTGTCCAGAGAAGAGAAACTGGAATGCTGGCAGTGGGAGTGGGGGATGGGGGGTAGGGGTGGTCGTGAGCAGATCCATCCCCTGCTTTCTTTTTTCTTTTTCTTTTTTTTTATTGACTTTGTAATAATATTACATTAAAAATATATATATGAGGTCCCATTCAACCCCCCCCCCCCATCCCACCTCCCCCCCCCCCCCCCAGCAACACTCGTTCCCATCATCATGACACATCCATTGCATTTGGTAAGTACATTTTTGGGCACCTCTGCACCTCATGGTCAATGGTCCACATCATGGCCCATACTCTCCCCCATTCCATCCAGTGGGCCCTGTGAGGATTTACAATGTCTGGTGATTGCCCCTGAAGCACCATCCAGGGCAGCTCCATGTCCCAAAGACGCCTCCACCTCTCATCTCTTCCTGTATTTCCCCATACCCATCAGCCACCATGTCCACTTTTCCCAATCCAATGCCACCTCTTCTATGTGGACATTGGATTGGTTGTGTCCATTGCACCTCTATGTCAAGAGGAGGCTCAGATTCCACATGGATGCTGGATGCAATCCTCCCACTTTCAGTTGTAATCACTCTAGGCTCCATGGTGTGGTGGTTGTCCTTCTTCAACTCCATCTTAGCTGAGTGTGGTAAGTCCAATGAATCAGATTGTAGGTGCTAGAGTCTGTTGAGGCTCAGGACCTGGCTATCACATTGTCAGTCCAGAGATTCAAATCCCCTAAATATATCTTAAACCCCAACACTAACTGCACCTCCAGCACATTAGCATGAAAGTCTTATGAAGAGAGATCCCATCTGAGTCCAGATTCATCACACATAAACACCATTTCCAAAGAGGCATCCCCTGCTTTAAAGGTCATCTTTGTGCTAAGACTTCTAGATTGACCTCTGCTCAGTTTCATGAGCCCTGGGCTTACACAGCTGTCTGCGTATTTGACATGCCACGCCTCATAAAACTAACAGGTCTGAAACAGGACACTTGATTCTTTACCCCCCACGTTGTGTCTTCCCTATTTCACTCTGTACATCTACCCAGTTACTCCAGGCAGAAATTTAGGGATCAGCCTGGCTGATTCTTTCCCTCATCCTACTCTTCACATCCAATCCATCAGCGAATCCTGTCAATTCTATCCTCTAACTCCTAAATGCATCTAAAATCTATTTCTGCTGGTCCAGGTCACCATCATCTCTCATTCAGATTAAGGCAGGAGTCTCTGAATTTAAAATATGCCTCCTTCCAAAACCAAATTCATTCTCCACTTGATGGTAAAAGCAATCTGTAAGACTGTATACCAGGAGGAAACAGATGTGGCTCAAGTGATTGGGCTCCCATCTGCCAGATTCCTGGGGCCTCATGGTGAAAGGCAAGCTGACCCACACAAAGAGCTGGCCTGAGCAGAGTGCTGGCCCACGCCAGAGAGCTGGCTTGCGCAGGAGAGCTGGCCTGCGCACGGAGCTGGTACAGCAAGGTGATGCAACAAAAATAGACACAGAGGAGAGACAATAAGAGATGCAGCAGACCAGGGAGCTGGGGTGGTGCAAGAAATTGAATGCCCCTCTCCCACTCCGGAAGGTCCCAGGATCGGTTCCTGGTGCTGTCTAAAGAGAAGACAAACAGACACAGAAGAACACACAGAGAGTAGACAGTGAGTGTAAAACAGCAAGGGTGGGGAGAAAAATAAATCCTTTTTTTAAGAAAAAGCATATATCAGGGAAGCAGATGAGACTCAAGCAGTTGGGCGCCCACCTATCATGTGGGAGGTTCTGGGTTCGGTCCCTTGTGCCTCCTAAAGAAGACAAGCAAGACAGTGAGCTGATGCAGTGGGTTGGCTCAGTGAGATGACACAAGATGATGCAACAAGGAGACACAATGAGGAAACATAATGAGAGACACAACAAGCCGGGAGTGAATGTGGCTTCAGCAATTGGCACCTCCCTCCCACATGGTAAGTTCTGGGTTTGGTTCCCAGTGCCTCTTAAAAAGAAGACAAGCAGACCCAGAGAGCAGACAGCGAGCACAATTACTTTCACAATGAAAACCTTTTAATAGCCTCTCAACTCCTTATGATGGGCTACAAAGCTCTGTGTGATCTGGCCCAGCCTGACTCTTCAGCCTTGCTCTTGACATTCTCCCCAAAGTCACTCTGCTGCCACCCCAGTTGTTTTGGGGTCTTTTCCACCTGTGGCCCCTTCCTTAACATGGATGATCTTCTCTCTAGTAATCTCCAGCTCAGGATCTTGTTTGTTTTATTCATTACACTTATTTACACTTTATTATGTGGAGTTATTTTATTCGTTTGTGTGTGACTTTGCTCACTATGAGGAAAGGGGCCCTCTTTGTGGCCCTGCCCTAAGTGGCAGCACAGAGAGGAAACCTGAGAAATGTTTGCTGAATGGATGAATGAATAGTGTAAAACAGGCAAGATCATCACATAAAGGCTCACGGCAGGATCTGCAGAGGGTCAAGCCTGAACTAAGACATTGGCAGAATCCAAAAATTATGAACCAAAAGCAAAAGGAAAATGCGCTTGGTTCACCAAATCCAAAAACCCCAGCCTGGAGGGGGGGCTGCCTTTGACATTTGAGGGAGGTGATTTGGGAAAATTTAATTGGTGAGCCTCATGAATCAAGAGGTAATCTAGGAAAGAAATATGAATGAATATCAAAAGATTTTGGACTATTTTGCAAATGACAATGTCACCATAGACCACTAAGTGACATCTTGATGCCAGTAGTTATTACAGCTGAAGATCAAGGAAGACCCTCCTCCCCCCACCCTTTCCAAGGATCAGAGTCCTTGTCAGTCTCCACGTTTAAGTCAATATGAACAAAAGCAACTCTAATTTTTTTTTTTAAACCAAAAACTCTACTAAGTACTTTGTCCTCCCAACTCTATTTGGGGGACACTCCCATTTTACTAGTGGGTTGTTCAGAGGCTCTAGAGGCTGAGGAGCTATCTGTAGGCTACACTTAGTTAGGGGACCATCTAGAGAATGGAAGCTGTACTGTCACCGGAGCCCCTACTCCTACCTTCCACACCAATCCTAATTAATAATCAGCATCTGAGCCCTAAGGAAAATGACAACATAGAGAAATTTGCCTTTCACATCCACTTCTCCATGCTTTCCCTTGTTCCGTGCTCCTAATCGGGCTGGTTCTCCTAAATGGAATCCCTTAGGAAAGAATGAAAGCTGATAAGTCATTAACACCTTAGCGTGAATTAGCTAATGGCCCTACAGGGAAACCACTGACCTTTGTGGGGTGAAAATATTTTGGCCTGAGGCCTTTCCCTCCTTCTCAAATCCCAGGCTTGCTTCTCCTCCTGGGTCCATACTGGCTAATGAGCATGTGCGGGCCTAGGAGCTCAATAAAGATTGACTGATTTATTGATCGATGGGAGCGAGGCCAGTCTTAATCTTCCCTTGCAGCTGCTCCTTTCCTCCTGTATCTCTGGAGAAGTGTGTCTGTCCCGGCTCAGCACCCCCGCATCTCACCCACCCTTCTTCAGGTCCCACTCCTTTGAACTCCACAGTGGGTGTTTGGAGTGAAGTTAACAGAGACAGAGAGACATGGGGACTCTAAAGAGCAGGAGCCAAGGCTGTAACCCCAATGCTGGGCTCCCAGCAAGGACAGGAATCTATATACCGCCAGAGGGGAAAGCTGGCCAGGGACCAGAGAGGAGGCAGAGGGAGCCACTTTAAGCCCCCAGAAGAGGACAGGCCAAAGCAGCTCCTGGCTCCCTGCCCTGGAGTATAAAAAGCAGTGAAGGAGCTGGCAGGGGCTCTCAGTCCCCGGGATGTGGCAGGAGAGGTGGCACTGGTGCCCCTGGCCTTCCTGGCACATGGGGCTGGGAAGAGAGAGGAGCAGACCACAGCGCCCCAGCAGATGGGTGGTGGGTGCCTGGCATCTGGCCCAGGCCAGAGCCGCACAGCCGTCTTCTGGGCAGGGTGGGGGCGGGCCAGGCCTCATCGGGCTGAGAGGCTGCCTGCCCCCAAGTGCCAAAGGTGTGGTGTGGTTGTGGTGAAGGTGGCAGGGGTGGTGGCATCACATTTGTCTTCATGGACCACATTGCACACCCTCTGTTAGTTTTGGGGACTGCACTTTGCAAAGGACACATGGCACCCACTCAATAACCAGGATAGGGAGAGGGCTGTACAGTGTCATATGAGCAACCAGGAAATAACTGGGGCTAATTACCCTACACACCAAGAGACTTAGAGGCATCTGAAGTCAAATACCTCTAGGGTTGTCATACAGAAGACCATTTGACTTGCTCTGAGTCTCCTCAGCGGTTGGTTTTAGTAGTAATGAATAATAAGTAGAAGGTGGAGGGAAGAAAATCTCAAGGAGGGGTTTCCTTACACCAAAGCCATCTGAAGGGGGGCCAGGTATTCCCAGGGTGTGGGGGCTTCCATCCCTGGAGGCATTCAAACCGAGGCTGAAGGGTTAGGATGACATCAAAGGAGCAGCTCAAGCATCTGTGGAAGATTGGCTCGACAGCCTGGGCCCTTGCAGTCTGGGATATATGATTCCAAGAAATTAAGACAGTAGCAGCAACTACCCACTTGGCCAAGAGCAGGATAGTGGAGTAGAGATCCCACAGAACTCCCTACATGTACAGGTGGCTTGGAGACCAAGTCGTTGGCTGTTTTCCTGCAGAAGAAACGCACACAGGAACTCTGAAATAGCCTTTCCCCTGGGGGCTAAAGGTGAGTTAAGGGTTTCATTTCCAAATATCTCTCAACTCCAAGCATGAAAAGAGAGAGTCTTAGTGAAAGGAACTTGCCGTTACTTAACACCTACCATGTTTTTGACCTGAGCTGCCTCATAGCATGGCCAGTATCCCTATGTGGCTATTGAATTCTTGGCATGTGGACTAGCCACATCAAGGTGTCTGTAAGTGGAAACTACATATTAGATTTCAAAGATTTAGTATGGAAAAAAAGGAATGAAAAAATGTGTCATCATTTATATTTTTTATATTGATGATATGTTGAAATGATAATATTTTTGACATATTGGGTTACATAAAATATATAATTAAAATTAATTTTACCTGTTTCTTTTGACCTTTTTAAAAAAACACAGCTACTAGAAAATTTAAAATTATGTGGGTGGCTTGTATTGTATATCTCTTAGACAATGCTGCGTAAGACCCCGGTAAGTTTTTTTTTTTTTTTTTGAACTGAGAGCAAATTAATTTATAAAAAAAAAAAGAAAGAAAAAAAATTTACAAAAAACTTTGACCAGAGGAAGGGTGCCCAGACACAGAGGAAGAGAAACACAGGGACAGAAGGAACGAAGGGCTTGGTGGGAGGCACAGAGCCTGGTATCACCTTGGCCTTCCCATCAAGGAAAAAGCAGGAAAGGGCTTTATCATACTTACCCTGGTAAGTATTATGTGCATGATCTTATTGTTAACAACTATCTTATGATGTAGGTACTACTGTCACCCTATTTTATTTGTGAAGACCCTGGAACTTAGGGAGACTACATAACTTTCCCAAGACCATGTAAACTGCTGAGTTGGGATTTGAACCCAGGTCTTGCTGACTCTCTGACCCATCCGCTCTCTCCCTACATTATGCTGTTATATTGACATCCTCTTTAGGGAGTTACTGCTACATTATAAAATGGTAAAGGAAAGGAGCATGAGAAATGATTGTGGTAATGCTGACAGTGGTTAAATCACATAATTAAAAATGCACGAGGGCCGCTGAAGTATGTGTCATAGAGAAGGAATGGATAGTGAATCTGGTTGCAAGTCAGACTGAGAAATTCCTACCCTCAGATTAGGGAACCTGCAATCCTGGGACCTTGGGACCTTCCATGTCACTCAGGAAATTTTAAGGTATCAGAGATGGAGGGACGTTTCATGGATAGCTTCTTTCTGACCTGAGCACGGTAGCCTGGATTGAGGCTGAGGTGGGAACCCCTTCTAATTCATGAGAAGTCTTAATGTTAACACTTACTGCTGGATTGTTTGGTGGAATCACTAATGAAGCTGGAAGAGGGAGAGAAGGCAGGGGGTGGCCTGAAGAAAATTTAAGCAGCTCCCTCTATTCTGGCTTAACCAAATTTACTATCATAAATTACCATCCTATATTTGGAACTGTTTTGCTTGACTCAAGAAAGCATTTTCACATTTGTTTTAATTTTAAAAATTCTGTTCAGTGGATATGTTTGGAAGGAGTTCTTAAAATTTCCCAATACACATAAAATACCACCCCCCGCAATCCTGTCTCCATCGCCTTCCTAGAGGAAGGAGGGTTATTTTCTCTGTCCTCCGTGAACCACGGAGTTGTCTCCAAGCAAGGCTCCTGGTGGGCTGAGGGCTGCAGGTTGGCGGCCACCTCCAGGGCTGTGCCTTAGGAAGGTTCAGGGACTCTCTGCCCCTGAAGTCAAGCTCAGAAAAACAGAAGATGGCCCTGGGCTAAGGAAGGGGGGCACGGTGGCAGCTAGGCCTTCTGTCGCGCTGAGTTACATAAGTAAAGTTTCCCCAAATAACATTCACTTGAAAAGATTCATGAGAAGTGAGGCAAATGTCTGAAGGAAGAGAGAAAGAAGGCATGGTAATGATTTTTACCAGCTGCAAGGGAAGAGGAACCTGAGTCAGAAGGGAAGTGATTGACTTATAATTACACTGTCTGTGGACCCTGGGGGCTTGTGACCACAGAAAATGGGACCACATGACCCAGGAAAGTGGGAGGGGGTGCAGGAAGGCAGATCAGCCAGAAAGAGAAAAATCTTCATGCACAGAATCATGAAGAAAAGGGGCCCATTGTCTCAGCTTCTTACAGTTTTGGAATGGTGGGTGGTACCCTGTGGATGGGCCAGACAAATTAAAGACCCTTAGCTCAGACCCACCGTTTCTTCAGCCTTCCATTCTGGATCTGGAAGAGAGGTTCAGAATTGATGAGGGAATGCAGCTGTTCTACTTGATGGCGACCTCAGAAAGTTGGGGATGCACTGCACAGTAGTCGTAACAGACCTGGCTGCTGAGATTTTAACCAACACTTTTGGAAGCTGCTTTTCTTTCTAGTCAGTTTTCACTAAGTAGCAGTAAGGGCTGTGATCAATCGGGGGCCAGACTGGGGTGGGGCAGGTCAAGAGAGACATCTTAGGACAGAGGTCTTACACCAGGCATCTGCCCTAATCTGTGATTCTGTTTTGGGGGAGCATGGAGAACAAGACTGGCGTATCTCTGAAGATAATCCTCAAATCTCAATCTCCCAAGTGCCCCAGTGATTCCATCAAAATTTTTATCAGAGCCCTAACCAAGGAGGTAAATTAATAAACTTCATTTTTCTTTCCCTTTATTTTCCCAACCCTCATGGCAAGTAATTAATGCTAAATGAAATAAATGTCTGAAAACTGTAAAACAATGGTTTGCCAATTATGTTTTCCCAAGGGCTATTTGTTGTCTTTCCTCTGAACGAAGCATGCCATGGTAAAAGAGAAAGCCATTAAACTAACTCTTCCACAGATACTCCTGCTTCATTCAGGTTCCTTCTTTAGTGGCATCACCAGTGAAATATCCATTGAGTTATGTCAGATTTGTCAAAAAACCCCAAAAACATATAAGCCCCGCTTTTCTAATAGAAGAGGAACATTCTTTTAGACTGCTTAGGTGAACTTTCTTGAGTTCCAGGCTGAGGATGGGCAGAGCTTGTCACTTGACAACAATCCTTCCAAAAGCAGTGAAATGATAGCAATGATTTCAAAGCCCAATGAGAGGTGCCCAAATAGCGTTTGGAATTTAAAAGGGTTCAAAAAAATAAAAGTAGCTCAGCATTTCCCCCCACTCCACCTCTTCCTCAGAATACTCTGGAAAGCCAAACCCCTGCAGATCCAGCGCTGCCACACAGTGTTCACCGTAAAGTGCAGAGCAGGTCACAGTATTTCTAATTCAGATTAATGACCCCATTCAGCCCTGTCTCCTTAGCAGGAAATTAGAAAGTGCTAGGAAGGAGCAAATAGTGATTCATAATGCGTGACTCAGGCTATTGGCAGATATGCTCGTTAAAAGCTAAGATATTGTTTTGATATAAAATAATTGAGCCTGACTTATTTATGGGATAAAGTGTTCTCCATAATGGGAGATCCCTTTTTTATAACCAGCTGGTTATATACCCATATGCTTGAAGGACAGGAGAATTGAGTTTTGCCTATTTTGTGTCTGCTGCAGCTCTATCAGAAACAGTAATTTGAGGTAATAGACAGATGGGGCAGTGTACATATCTGGGATTCTGCTTCGAGTCTCTGTCTCTTCTTCCTCCCCTTGTCATCTCTTCCCACCATAGCTTAGTTCTGTTCCTTTTATTCTCCCCCTTCCACACTTACTCCTTCAGGGAATTTTCTTAATTTGGGCCCTGCATCTGTCACCTGTTTGCCTTTAGCCATGAACTTTTTCCCCAAGTCTTTTCATCTCCCCCAATCCCAAACATATGTACACCGCCATTTGATTCACATAGGCTTATGTTTAAAACTGAATTTCTTGTCCCCACATAAATTCCATTCCTTTTCTAAATCCCCATTTGCACATCCATTCTTTCCTTTCTTTCCCTCTGTAAGTTGTCTGTCACCAAGAGCTTCTCCTTCCTCTTTGGAGTCTACCCTTCTCTTCCATTTCTGCACTCAACATGTAAGCTTGATTCGGTCTTTCATTTAAGTGGGAGAAATTATTTATTTGAATAAAAACTGTGCAAAGCCCAGTCCCTGGGTGTGCCTGATAACCCTAATGCTACGAGGATGTCTTCTTCGCTGCATGCTCTAGGCATGTGTCTTTACTCTCAGACTCCACACCATAAGAGTGGTGCTGAGAATTAAGAAGAGTTGGATCAGCTTTAGAAAAATGTACATATTAGAAGTCATTCCCAAATTTCCAAACCTGGATGTGTTTTGTAATCTCCTAGGGAGGTGTTTTTTTTTCATTTTGTTTTGTTTTGTTTTTACCAAATGTGAATTCCTGGATTGCTATTAAGTTTGACCTACAAAATCTTATAACCTATTGAAAGGCTACTAAGGCCTATTAGATCCCATGAATCTCATCTTACATCACTCTCCCTCTTACACTCCCCTTCTGCCACCAGTCTCGTTGCTTTTCCTTGAACACACTGCAGACATTTCTGTACTTGGTCTTTGCACTTGCTAATCCCTTTCTTTGGAACTCTCTTCACAGATATCCCTATTGGCTTGCTCCATCATCTTATTTAAGGGATATTATCTCCTCAGAGATATGAACACCCTATAATAGCATCCTCCATTTATCCTTTTTCATTCTTTTTGTCTTTCGTATAACAATGTTTGTTGAATCAATGAATAACAGATGATGAGAGGCTAGGTTAATTTGGGAAGGCTTGTTCTAAAACAGTGGTTCCCTTGGACCAGCAGCTTCATCATTACTTGAAAAGTTGCTAGAAATGCTAATTCTTGGGCCTCAGACTACTAATCAGAAACTGAGGGGCAGTCATGATTGGTTCAACAAGCCCTCCAGGTGATTCTCATGTCCACTAAATCACCCTTCTGAGACATTGTTTTGGTGACAGATTATCTTCTGGCACCCACTTCTATGTGTTAAGCCACCCCTCCCCAAGCCCCACATTTGTAGCACTCATATTCAACACTTATGTGAATCTTAGACAAGTGTCTGATTGTGTCCAGGTGTGTTGTGGCTGGTCTTGTGGTCCTCAGGCATCTAGGAAGAACTCAGTAAACATTTGTGGCTGGTTGATTTTTCAATATTCCTTGGACACTCATTTTTTGGCTATAAATGATGTAAGGAAAAAGAAAGTTTATGTTCTTCTACTTAGAGTTAATAAAAGTGCTTTGCAAATTTGACTTGATTTTATTAGAATTTATGGAAGACATTGATTAAAAAATACCTGTAGGCTGTTGTTTTAGTTTCCTGGTTGCTAAAGCAAATGCCATTAAGTGGGTTGACTTAAACAAGGGGAATTTATTGGCTCACAATTTTGAGGCTAGGAGAAGTCCAAAATTGAGGCATCATCAGGGTGATGCTTTTTCCCTGAAGGCTGTACCATTCCAGGGATGGCTGTTGGAAATCCTTGGTGTTTGGCATTTATGGTAGTTTGAGACTGTAGAGCCCCCAGAAAATCATGTTCTTAAAGCGGGTCCATTCCTGTGGGTGTGAACCGATTGTGGGTAGGACTTTTTGATTAAGTTATTTCAGTTACATGTTTTTGATTAGGTAACTTCATTAAGTCTTGACCCAGAGTGAGTCTTAATCCTCTTATTGGAGTCCTTTATAAATGGGATGAATTTGGAGAGAAAGTCACAGAGGCAGGAAGCTGAAAGCAACAAAACCCAGAAGAGAAGGGATAGACCAGCAGACCCTGCCATGTGTCTTGCCATGTGACAGAGGAGTCCAGGATTGGCAGCAGTCAGTTTTCAGGTAGAAAGAATTGAATGATGATGACTCGATTTAGAAATTTTCATGGCCTCAGAACTATAAGCTTGAAAGCTAATAAATCCCCATAGAAAAAGCCAACCCATTTCTTATACATTGCTTTCAGCAGCTAAGAAGACTAAAACAGTTTTTCTGTCACACGAAAATGCACATGACAGCATCTTCTTTCTCTTCTGGGTTCCGTTGACTTCCAGCTTCCGACTGTTCCCTGTGACTTCTCTTTCCATGTCTAATTCCCTTTGCTTATAAGGACTTCAGTCATATTGGATTAAGGTCCCCCTCACTCCATCTGGGTACACCTTAACTGATAACATCTTCAAAGGCCCTATTTACAAATGGGCTCACCCCCACAGGAGCAGGGGTTGGGATCTGAACCTGCCCTTTGATACACTCCTCAGCTCTTTGTTAACTTTGACTCATTTGTTTCACTACTTGTTAAGAAGGCAATGTAGTAAAGTGGTTAAGAGCATGGGTTTGGGAGTCATAAATGGGCTGGATCAGCCCTTTATTGGTAAAATGGGCAATAATGCCTGTCTTGGAGGGCTGCTAGCACTGATACACAATAAATACTCAAAGTAGCTGTTGGTAATAACACTTGGCATTTTTTCGTAACATATAATATGTAGTGACTGTTGTGCTGCTGCTACTGTTGTGTGTGTGTGTGTCTAATAGGTAAGAAAGAAGACAGTGGAGAGCACTCTTTAGAAGAATGCTTCTCAAACGTGAGCCCTAGACCAGCTGCATTGGCATCATGTGCGAACTTGTTGGAAATGCAAATTCTTGGGCCCCATCGCAAACTTATTGAATCAGTGTCCACGGTGGGGAAGGGGGCATGGATCAGGAATTAATGTTTTAACAGGACCTCCAAGTGATTATGATGCACACTTAACTTTGGGAACTCTTATGCTAAAATCACACACAAACACACCCTGTATATGCTGTACCTTTTCGCCCCCTTTTGGGGGGAACACTCTGTTAACAGATCAAAGGACCATGGCAGCCAACAACCAGAGAATTCCTGCTGGGGGACAAGTCGATAGAATCCTAGAGGTTTGAATTTGGGAAACAGATCCAATTCCCGGCTTCAGCATCAAACCTATTCAGTAGGCTAGCTTTCTGACAGGTCTTTGAAAAATGAGGTCTCTTGCAACAACCCTTTATCCCTCAAATGTTTCCCTGGCCTGCAGCAATCAAACAGCTGAGCAGGAAAACTGGACCTGAAGTTCTGTTAACCCCTTGAAGGCTAAAGCACAGTGGCAATTTGTCTTGTTGGAAAGATTTTAATCTCAATTTCTTTCCCTCCCACCGCGCTACAAAGGAAACCCATCTCCTAAAACATCTCCTTGTCGAGCTTCTGGAGCTTCGGTGTCTGTGTGATTGAAACAGCTGGGTCAGAGATCAACAGAGGTGAAAGGTCATTGCAAACTAAATGCAGCTGCTGAATCTCCTTGTGCTTCTCCTTGGTGTCATGAAGACAAATAGCATTAAAATTTTTTTTCTCCTAATGAAGCAGCACTCATTTTCTCCTTTTTCATTACCCTTCAAGCATTTCTTGATGAACTACAACTCCATCATCTAGAGTACGATGCTTTAAAATCTCCAGCTATCCCAGCTCGAAAGGATCAGAAATAAGTCAATTATGCCAGCCTTCTGAGTGCTTTTGTCCTTGTGCTATTAAATTTGGGCTTTTACCACAGACCATGTTCTCGTTGTTACTATTTATGAAAAATCGTGAAAAATAACGTGGTAATGTTGAATCCAGTCCTTTGGTGCCAGGTAGGAGTGAAACTTTGGGCAAATACTTCCTGTTAAACATAAATACATTTCCTGACTTCGTTGATAATTGGGTGTCTTTTCCTTTGTCTTCTACACACTTTCATTTTTTGATTTTCCGCATGGGCTTATGGATTTTCTCTGTAAATTTTGAATTCTAGACCAGCATATCCTCAGGGATTTCTCAGTGAACCCAAGCTAATTTGAATGTGGGCTGAAGAAAAAGCAATTGGGATCATTATCGTATTAAGCCACAGTTATTAGAACCTGATAACTCTTCAATGAAAGACAATCCTGCTGTCCTGTTTCTCAGTTTCTACAGTTGGCAAGATTTTTGAATTTGGAAAATAGAATAAAGACCATCCAAGAACATCCAAATGAACACCTCTTTAATAAGAATCCTCTGTGTTCAAACCAAACTAATTTTAATGAGGTTTTTATGGCATTTAATGTAGTGCTTTGCTCACCATAGATATCCAAAACCTTTTTTGATTCAATATTATTTATGAATGTCAAATTTAGTAATGAAAAACATGAAAATATATGACATCTCATTTTATAGTAAAAAGGAGGATTTATTAATCAAATTTGAGTTTCTACTGTTTTTGGTGAGGATGATGGAAGAAAGAATTGTACTCCTGCTTTCAAATGAAAATGTATGTAAAGCAACCAATATGAGTCAACTCCTGTCACATAGTAAATGCTCAAAGAATGTGACTTCCCTTCTTCCCTTCTTCTCAGGTGAATGATGGCTCATCTACCTGCCAAGAGTGGGCAGGAATCAAAAATACCGTTGGTGGTTCCCCAGCTTGGCCTGTAGACTTCTGGGGACAGGGTGGGAAGACTGGGTTGTGGAGAGTAGAAAGATTTGCAGAATTATCTGCAACAGATTTTTAATCCACAAATGCACCAAGAATTGCATGTGGATGGAATAAACACAGAGTTCCTACTTTTTCTCAAATATATATGAACACAATTGTGGTAAATAAAACATGCATTTGTCTATAATCATAATAAAATTAACTGTAGTTCTTTCCCATCCTGCATTTTCTCAACTATTATAAGTGAGAAATCTTGAAAGGTTTCCTCATATTGAAAAGCAGGGGAAGGTACTGCTCTATAGCAGTGCTTAAGGCAAGACTTCCCACGTGTTGGCCAAAGACTCTGCAGTTCTTG
This sequence comes from Dasypus novemcinctus, assembly GCF_030445035.2. Classification (NCBI taxonomy): domain Eukaryota; kingdom Metazoa; phylum Chordata; class Mammalia; order Cingulata; family Dasypodidae; genus Dasypus; species Dasypus novemcinctus. Next base: position 45,209,032 of record NC_080689.1, read on the forward strand.
GACATGCCTGTTTAGGATGCAGATTGCCTGGGTTCATCCCTGACTCTCTGAATTAGACCCTCCCAAGTGGAGACTTGAGAGTCTGCTTTTTAAACAAACACCTGAATGCCAGTTCTCCAGCGTGTTAATGATTGAGAACCATTTGCTTAAGGAAAGTGGAAATCCCCTCTGTACAATCAGGAGCTCTGTACAAAGCTCCAGAAGGTCAAAGCTTTGTGTTTCTTGAGGTTCTGCCTTAAGATAGAGTATTTCTTTCCTCTTTATTGATTATTTTTAAAAAATATATTTATTTTGTTTATTTCTCTGCACTGCCTTGTTATTTGCACTTGCTGTGTCTCTTTTGTCTTTCTTGTCTCATTAGGAGGCACCAAGAACTGAACCCAGGATGTCCAATATGGGAGGATGGCACCTAATTGCTTAAGGCACCTCCATTCCCTGCTTTGTTGTGTTTCTTGTTGTTTATCCTCTTCTGTTTCTTGTTGCATCATCTTGTTACATCAGCTAGTTCGCTGTGCCTGCCTATCACACCAGCTCACAGTCTTCTTTAGAAGGTCCAGGGAACCAAACCATGGACTTCCAGTGATGTAGGCATGAGCCCAATCGCTTGAGCCACATCTGCTTCCCTCTTTCCTTTTTAAATTCATGTATACTGTCCAGAAACTTGCTAAAATATCCATCAATCATGCCAGATAGTCCAGTGACAATTTTAAAGCACTCGAGCCCTGCTGTTACTCTGAAACCAAAGAAAAATGTTTTTGGATCTTTTACAAATATGGCTTATTCAGGTAACTGTTTGCCTCCATTGGTATATACTAAAATACCATGTGGTAATTAAATTACAGTGGACAGGGGGAGCTGGAGTACAAATCTGAAATCATTAGCAATTCCTGGAATCATTTAACTAATTTGTGTGCATTTAAATATAATCTTTGTTAAAATTAGTAAACCTTCATCACTATCTCTATGTTGCTAGAGTGAAGTGCAAGGACAGCACATCTCTGGTTCCTGTTTCGACAGTCCTCCCTCCAGCTTGCATGGTAGATGTTTCTAATCAATTGTGCAGTCCTTCTCCCTTGAGCCAGGATATTTATGTCCTCAGAATCCTGTGCTCCAGGCAGCACTTACCAGATGGGAGGACTGGATGACGAAACCTATTTTCTGTGCCTGGGGTGGTGAAGCTCCTGGGCTTTGCAGTCAAATAAGATTAGGATGCTCAATTCCCAGTTTTGTCACTTACCAATTGTATGACAGAGAGCAAGCTGATGATATTTAAATACTCTTTCAGCCTCATTCTCCTCATCTGCAAAAATGGGATATTCATAGTCACAGAATTGTTGTGAAGATGACAGAGAGAATGCCTGCAAAGTGCTGTGTATTCCTAGCACATAGTGATACTTGATAAATTCTAGTTATTGCTGTCATTTTTAATACAGTTTGGAAGGATGTGGTGATGAGTCAAAGAGGAGAAAAGAAGTCATGTGGATTCTACAGCAAACGTGGAGGAGGACCTTACAATAGAGGGCCTCTTGTTTGCAACCCCTTCTCTGGGATTACGGTGTATAGCCCATATTCATTGGGCTTAATCAATGCTTTTTACATGGATTAGCTGATTTAATCCTATGAGGTAGGAGTTCTTATTCTTAATTTTTTTTTTTTAAGATTTATTTCTCTCCCCTTCACCCCCCACCCCCCAGTTGTCTGCTCTCTGTGTCCGTTCACTGTGTGTTCTTCTGTGACTGCTTCTATACTTATCAGCAGTACTGGGAATCTGTGTTTCTTTTTGTTGAGTTATCTTGTTGGGTCAGCTCTCTGTGTGCAGGGCCATTCTTGGACAGGCTGCACTTTTTGTGCTGGGCGGCTCTCCTTACAGGGCGCGCTCCTTGTGCGTGGGGCTCCCCTACGCGGGGACACCCCTGCGTGGCAGGGCACTCCTTGCATGCATCAGCACTGCACATGGGCCAGCTCCACAGAGGTCAAGGAGGCCCGGAGTTTGAACGGTGGACCTCCCATGTGGTAGACGGACACCCTATCCATTGGGCCAAGTCCGCTTCCCCTAATTCTTAATTTTTAAATGAGGCACCTGAGGCATAAAAAGTTTTGGGAATTTACAAGGCACAGATTGGGTCAGAGCTATTCAAACGAGGCCCTGGCATCACTTTGGGACAGCAGCATCAGCATCTCTCAGAACTAGTCAAAGAATCAAATTCGTTGGCCCCACCTCTCATTTCCTGGATCAGAAACTGTGGATGGGGCCTATGGTGGCTAATTTCACATGTCACCTTGGCTAGGGTAGAGTGTCCAGTTGTTGGGTCAGACACTGGCTGAGTTGTCTTTTGGAGTATTTCATAGATGGGATTAGCATCTAAAGTCAGTTGACTTTAAGTGAAGGTGATTATCCTCAGTAGTGTGGGTGGGCCTCATCCAAATGTTGGTGGTCTTAAGAGGAAAAACTGAGTGAGGATGCTGTGTGCAGCCTGCCGCCTTTCCCTGGGACACACAAATAAACCCTCTGCCTGGGACCAGATGTGCTGGCCTAGGATGGGATGATAAATGGGGGTGTCCATCCCCTTTTGCCCCGAGCATGTGAACACTCCTAGACAAAGTATTTAAGTTGTGTGGCACCTGGTCCACCCTTTCTGCTACAACTGTTCCTGTCAGGAAGGGAGTGGGGTCCTTCATTTTGGGGGAGTGCACACATGATATTTCCCAAGATTATGTCTTGCTGGCCATGGGAGACTGAGGCTCACTGATCTTGTTCTGTGTCTTCTCTATGTACGCAAATGTTCCATCGGTGCCTGTGTTTTGTGCTTTTACTGGCAATGCTGACACCTGCAAACCATGGAGTGGGTGGGGCCACTACGACTGCTGTTCCTGGTGGCAGGCATTATTAAGCTCTTTGCTACCCTCCATGCAATGAGACCCCTCCCCTGCTGGTGTAATAGGCATTTCTCTTTCTGACCTGTAGTTTGGCACAGAAAGCTAGGTGGCCATAGTGGGAGTTCCAGAGATCAGAAGAATTTCTGCCTTAGACTTCAGGATCACTCTACAGCAGTTTGATATGGTTTATGAATTCCAAAAATAGATATTGGATTATGTTTGTAAACTGGTCTGTACCTGGGTGTGATTAAATTATGATTAGGGCTTTGATTGGGCCATGTCAGTAGGGTGTTGAATCCCTGTCCCTTGGTGGGTGGGGACTCACAGATGAAAGACATGGCAAAGGACAGAGTTGGAGGGTTTTGATGCTGGAGTCTTGAGCTGGAGCCCCAGGAAGTAAGCACACAGAGGAGCTTGGTTGTGAGGAAAGAGAGAAGGCCCCTGGGAAGAGAAACAAGCCATTTGCCTAAGAGTCTACAGCTGGCCTTGTGGAGATTACAGAGCAGCTGAGCCTGGAGAGAGACAAGCCCTGGGGAGATAGGAACCCAGGAAGCCTGAACCCTTGCAGACATTGGCAGCCATCTTGCTCCAACACGTGGAAATAGACTTTGGTGAGGGAAGTAACTTATGCTTGATGGCCTGGTAACTGGAAGCTTCTACTCCAAATAAATATCCTTTATAAAAGTCAACAGAGTTCTGGTATTTGCATCAGCACCCCTTTGGCTGACTAATACACACTCTTACTGGAATTTCCAGCCTCCCACCTGCCCTATAGAATTCAAACTTGCCAGCCCCCACAATTGCATGAGTCAATTCCTTATAATGAATCCCTTATTATCTGTATGTGTATGTGCATACAGCCTGTGGATCCTGTTTCTCTGGAGAGCCCTGGCTGACACAGGGACCAGCAATCCAGGTTTTCACAAGCTCTCTACATGATTCTGAGACTCCTTAAAGTTTGAGAACTGAAGCCAGAAGCCAGAAGGAGATCGGGAGGCAAGGAGATGTGCAGGGGGTGAGAATGTGACCAAGTGCAGAGCCAAGTCAATCAAATTGAAGAATGGCAGGGCCCCGCTAAAGAAGAGGGAGCGCCTTCTCAGAGGTTTTCTTTGATTCCTTTCTGTATTTTCTTTCAGTATTCATCCTGGAATTGTTGTATGTATTTTTTCTTGTTTATCAGGAAAATTGGTTGATCTGTGCTCTTTTTTTACTTTGTATTATGTGTCCCACTAGAAGAAACAAGAGGCCCCTTCTGTGTCTGACCTGTATATGAACTTGTATAATAGGTAGGTGCCCGAGCCTCCATTCAAATCGATGCTCTCCTTAATCTATTCTGCAATACGTGAGGTCCTGCATTTCACCTCCTGCCAGTTCAAGTGGTGTAGCTGGTTCTCTGTCTCCTAGTCCTTCAAGTCAGTTCAGTAGCTTTTGACCATTAGGAAGGTCTTGAACTCCATCTGCTATATGAGTTTAGAAGTGATATTAGAGACTTTCAGTGTTTAATAAAATTTATAATAAAAATCTAAGCATTTATTGAGCCCTGCCCATGCATGAAACCCAGTGCTAAGGGCTTCTCAGGCGTGGCTTACTGACTCCTTTTTAAAAATTTTTAATTATTTTTTATTTTTTGACTCCTTTTACCAGTATTACCAGGCGGATGCTGTTACTGTTATCTGGGGACACTGAGGCATGCCACCCCTTAGCTTTGAAAAATGGTCTCATTTGCCCAGTGTGTAAGCAGCAGGGCTAGGATTCCATGCCAGGCCTGTCTGAGGCCAAAGCCCTCTCTCTTCACCACTTGCTTTATGTGACGGAGGTGGAAGGAGTGATGGAACTCGAAGGCCACTGATGCCAGGAAGGGGGAGAAACTGAAATTTGCTGCTCACCTACTTAAGTGGGTTTCATCCAGTGTTCCCAAACCGACTTGGCCACGCAACTCATCCCTTTTCTCCAGAATACCTACTGACCTCACATCAGACGTTGGTGTTCTTCTGAGCACAGGTTGGAAAATCTCAGTGTAGTAAAGGAACAGTGGACTGACTGTGAGTAGAGCAGGCTTATTGTCCTGGTTTGCCTCTTTGACCCTCATGCAAGTTGCTTCACCTCTCTGGGCCTCAATTTCTTCTTAAAAAATAACGGGGGTCAAATTAAGCCTGTTTGAAAACCAACCTGGAAGACTGAAGCGTCAATGGATCTACCAGTTCCTCAAGGGATGAAGGGGAAGAGGGGATCGTCTTGGAGCCCTCCAGACCCCCTCGGCTGGCAGAGCGTTGTTATTAGCTGTTTGTGTGTAAAGTTCCATTGTAAGGCATCCCTCAGAGAAATTTATTTTGGCAGAAAAGAAGGGGGTGGGGGAAGGGATGGAAGAGGGGGAGAAAGAGTGTGAGGATGTGGATGATGTCTTTTTGTTCCTGCTCTGACTGTGATCCTCCACTATGGTTGAGGGTTGGAGCTGGGGAAGTAAAAAGCAAGCTAGGGAAAGTCCAAATGGCCAAAACTAGAAGGAGCAGGTCTGGTTGAATTCCAGAGATACAGGTCAAATGCCTGGCCAAGTATTGGTTAGTCCTTTTTAAACATGTCCTTGCTGGATATTTATGTATTTGTAGCTCATGTCTGTTATCAATGTGGCAAGAAGGAGGCAGACACAGGTATCAAGCAGAGTTTCTAGGGTTAGAAAGAACTGCTAACCCTACATCCTTCTCCAACATACAAGTGACAACACAGGCTACTCGGAAAATACAAGCAATCTCTTGGGATGGTTTCTCCCTCATCCCCAAACCATGCCGTAAGGCCCATGAGGGTGATAGCCCCCAAGATATCCCATAAGGGCACTGGGACTTGCATCCTGCTTTCTAAGTCAGCACATGGCGCAGGCTCCACTCCTGTTGAGTGCTGCAAGTCTGCTCCTAGAGCCTTCAAAATTGGGTAGTATCTTAAAAGAAATTAGAGGGTTTTTTTGTCCTTCAGAAATCTAAACAGCAAACAAATGGAATGCAGTCAACAAACAATTAGCATTGATGAATTATCATGTGACTGAACTGAAGGCAAATCATGATGAAATCACCAAGGAGGTCCCTAAATTCTAGCTTCTAGGTTAGCTTGAGGTTTGCCATAGTCCAGGACCAAGCAGAGGGGATGAGGTTATTGGGGAGCACTCATCAGCCTCCTGCTCTTGGAGCAGACACATTACCAGGGAGATCCACAGGCCCATGCAGCGTTGGGGCATCAGTGAGGGCAAAATTCCCAGTTAGGGTCAGCCAGGAGGTGGTTGGTTGGTCAAGGGGAAACCACGCTGGCATCTTTGCCTTGTTTTCTGTCCATACTTGAAGCTGTGGTGGTGATTTTAGGGCGTTGGCCGACTATTCTCAGAGGCCCCTCTGACCTGTGAGTAGTATAAGTCCTGCCTGTGGGTAAACCAGAGACTTGCTGGCAAGAGAGGAGGCCAGAGTCTGGGAAGACAGAAAGGTCAGGTCAAGCCAAGTGATCAGACCCTTGTTGTATTGTATAACCCTGGTTCTGAAAGGATCCCCAGCAAGGGCTCCTGGGTGTGTGTGTGTGTGTGTGTGTGTGTGCTGGCCTACCATTTCAGTTGGCTGGGAAAGATGGTATGTCCTCTGGGCATTTGGTCAGGGTGAGGCTGAGGGCCCTGTGGCCCAGAAGGGCATGCGTTTGACTATATGATGGACTTTCATGTCTGGCCTGGTAAGTGCACATTAAAAGAAATTTGGTTCCAGGTTTGATATTATTTTAATCTTTAATTTTTCATCTGATTAGAAAATCAGTCCATGCCCATTATTACTGAAAGGCACCAGAGTGCATTGTTATGAGCAAAGACTTGGAGGTTGTGTGACTTTGTGCGAGTTACTTAACTCTTTTAAGCCTCCTTCTACTTCCATAAAATGGAGAAAAATAAGGTATCTGTCCTGGGTGACTGTTATGATGGTTTAATGAGACAATTTCGTGCTGACCTGTAGTAAAACATTTTATTTTAGTTATTATTATAATCTCACCAACTCAGATGTTCTATTGATGTTTTAGTATTTTCTCTCTCAATGTTTTCCTTCTTTTTTTTTTTTTTAGAAGGTACCAGGGAATTGAACCCCAGACCTCATTCATGGGAAGCAGGTGCTCAATCACTGAGCTACATCTGCTCCCCAAAGAGAGTTGATTGTTTTGTTTTATTTTGTTTTTAAAAGGTACATGGGAGGGAAGTGGATTTGGCTCAACTGATAGAACAATCACCTACCATATGGGAGGTCCAGAGTTCAAACTTAGGGCCTCCTGACCTGTGTGGCAAGCTGGCCCATGCACAGAGCTGATGCGTGCAAGGAGTGCCATGCCAAGCAGGGGTGTCCTCACGTAGAGGAGCCCCACTCACAAGGAGTGTGCCCCACGCGAAAAAAGTGCAGCCTGTCCAGGAGTGACTCTGCACACATGGAGAGCTGATGCAGCAAGATGATGCAACAAAAAGAGACACAGATTCCCGATACGGCTGACAAGAGTGCAAGTGGACACAGAAGAACACATAGCAAGTGGACACAGAGAGTGGATAACTGGGGGGGGAAGGAGGGGGGAAGGGGAGAGAAATTTTTTAAAAATCTTAAAAAAAAAAGAGGGTGTATGGGAAGCAGGTGCTCAACTACTTGAGCTATACCCACTCTCCCCCTTCAATGTTTTCATCACACTTTTATATTTTTAAGTAAAGATCATATTAGACAAATACAATTTTGTGTTTTCCCCTTTTCAATTGATATTCTATTCTATGTGCTGAGTTTCTAACTGGGTAGAAGTAAGAAGATTGGCTTAAGACCAAGCAGACTGGAGTGAGAATTTAGCTTTACCACTTATCTATTCAGCTGTGTGACTTTGGGCAGGCTGCTCAACCCTTCTGAGACTTGGTTCCTCAACTAAGTTTGTGCAATAATCGCTTCGTTACAAGGCTCTTAGGAGAATTAGTAAGAAGAAAGGTTAAATGAGTAGTCAAGGTCTGGCAAATATTGTTGGTTCCTTTTTCCCTTTTATTAAGGGGACAAAAAGTACAGTGATTTTTCTGATCTTCCAGAGAACATGTTAGTTGCAATTCTCCACTGACTGGAAAATCTCTTAAAATTTCCATGGAGGGGTCAGTGCCATGTTGGAGCATTTATTTAATGTGGAATGCACTCATTTGTTAAATGTTCTCTTTTGCTGTGCCCCAGCTCTCAGCCAAACTTCCTGTGGTTGAATTTACAGATACTATATCTTGGGTCACAAAGATTCTCTGAGCTTTTCTCACAAGTTTCCTCTGATTCCTGAGAGAAAGATGAAAGTGCCTGAGCCAGAGATGTAGTGTGAGCTCAGCTCTCCAGGAAGTGGTCCTGGGACAATTACCATGCAAGAATTCAAGCTGATTCTTGGACTGGAAGTCTGAGAAGAACGGGTGTGTTTTACAGACTGACTCCCTGCTACTGCATATGAGTAACACACATGGCTGGGTGCAAAATGGTTCAACGACAAAGTAAATGCCAAGCTGGTAATGACTAGTCATTTTTTATTTTTTGTGCCAGTTTCCATAACCAGAGAAGCTGCTAGTATGATTCAGGATGTAACTATAGATGCTTAAGAGTGTCTTGTATGAGTTTGTGTGGGTGGGTGGGTTAGGTAGTAGGTGTGTGACTCCCCCATTCCCCCTAGCACTGTGCTGGGAAAAGGAGATAAGGTTTTATGTAGGGTACACATACATTAAAGTAGCACTTAGCCTGGAATTGGTCTTCTCAACAAAATCCATCAGCATTACCTACTCCCAAGTGGAAGCCACGTTAAGCATTTCTAAGTAGCTGCAGGAGACATAATTTTCAGAGTTTACTTTAGAAGTGAGCTGCATTTTATGTGACCCTTAGATTTGAATGGATATGAGCAGGAGAAAAAAAATCTACAAAAAACAATTGTGAACAAAGGAATAGGATTTTTCTGACATAAAAAAAAAAGACTGTTCTGATGAACTGTTGTGGAATGTAGGCCAATGTGGGATCCACCTACTTACAATGAATGTAGAACCAGGTAACAAAAGGTGAGGAGCCCCATAGAACCAGGACAAGGACATTTCTAGTGCTGACTTCTAGCTAAGGATTTATTAGTAACTTTCCCATGAAGGATGAGTAGTTAACTTCTAACCACACTGTAATGACATGTAAACATTATCTTTAGTTCCCAAAATGTGTTATGTATGTTTGTTTTTAATTATTTCATAAATAATATATAGTTCACATTGGTCTTCTCAGTTCTTCCCTTTAAATAAATTTTTGCATCAATTGCATTCCCACAGGGAAAATAAAAGACAATATAAAAAGGGCTCCTACAAATGACTTTACAAAGAAGACAACTCAATAAAATAAATCTTAAAAAAAAAAAGAATTCTTCAGTGGGAAAAGTAAAGAAGTGCCTACTGTATACTTTCATATTTGTAAACCAAAAAGCTCCTTCTCCTATAAACTCCTTCTCCTATAGATGTGTATATATGTGTACATATGATTGTGAGTGCATAAGAAAGGTATAAAATAATAGAAAGCAGGCAATTAAGAGAGGTTACTTAGAGGTTGGAGCAGAAGGGAAAGGGTGAAAGAGAGAGAGGATAAGGATGGAAAACATACATAGCATAATGTCAATGTAAAGTTAAGAATACAAAATTATAACTATTATAAATGTTTAAAATTAAATATTCATATAGACAGTGGCTAGACTGTTGACATGGATAAATTATTGATTTGAACTCAGGTTGTGATATGAGTCATTTTTTTCTTGGGTTACTGTTAATTCAATTTAGTATTGCAATAGACTAATTATAATTATCATTTTAAGTGAGCTTCTTCACATTTAGTTATGGTAGGGAAACTGAATTAGATAGGCTCAACTAATATTTGCAATAAAGAGCCTGGTGCCTAGAACTGGCAGATCTATGGTTTTCAAATTGTTCTCTGAGGAGTACCAGAGGTCCTATGGATATACCCCAGGGGTCACCTAGTGGGAGAGGACCAGACCCCATGTCTGTATCTGCCCCTTTACTCTTTACCACCTCCAGCCCTCAGTTATAAATAGAGCAAAATCTCACTTTTATCTATTTAATGTATTGGAATTTTATGTACAATGTTATTTGAAAAAAAGTTTGGTGCTTAGAAACAAACTGGAATAACATTGCTTTAGAGAATGATGCCTGAGCAGGGCCAATTCCAATATGAGTACTACACATATTATACTTACAGTTTGAAGGAATTGAGTATTAAATAGCTATATATAGGAAATATGATTAGAATGGTTCTATAAGGCCCAGATTTCTACCAGCTGGTTATTAATGCTAGAGGTTTCTCTCCTATGGACTTGGGCTGAGGCATTTTCATCACTGTGGTGCACTGTTATAATAGCCCTTATGTTTGCCTAGTATATCACTTGACCTACCTCCTACTGGTAACTGAACCCCTATTTCCAGTGGGGAACCCATTCCAAGTGTTTTAGGGTGGACATATGACCCAAGGATGGACCAATTAGAATAAATTATCCACCTGGCCATAGTAAATAGTTCAGGGATGAACACATGACTATGCTGGACCAATCAGAGTCCACATTGGGATTTTTATTGGAACTATTGCAAAATAGCTTCTCTTTTCTCACTGGGACCACCAGCTGAAAGGATGAGGTAATCTTAGAGCTGCTGGTAGTCCTCTTTGCCATAATATGGAGAGATGCTTCTTAAAACGAAGCCAAGACAAAAAATGAAAGAAAAAGAAGCCAAGACAGAAGAAAGTGAACTGGGAAATGGAGAGAGATTTCTGAAGATACTATCTACACTGGCTGGATTTAGCTATGCCTGGACTTTGCCCTTTAAACTTTTGTGTTTAGGTTTGAGTTGAGTTTCTGTGTCTTGCAGCCAAGAGCCTTGAACAATATAGTCAGCCAAAGTCCTGATGGTCCACGGATTGGTGGTGGGTTAGGCTGTGCACTCAGCCAGTTGTTACAGCCTCACAGCCTGATCACGGTAGGGCTCTTGCTGATGGATGTCCTGAGCAGGGCTATTAGGGAGGAAGGAAAGAAGAGTGAGATCCTTCATATGGAAACAAGCAAGATTGAGAGGGACTGTAGAGTTATGGAGGCAGCTTGAAGGCACTGGACACCTGGGAGACAGGAGGGATAGAACAAAAAAGAAGGAGATGACATGAAAATCAATTCCCAGTGTTGCCCTGAAATGTGAAGACCTGTCCTTTGAGTTCCTCATTCCTGGGAATCAAAATGCTTGGCCTCCAGTATTTTGTCTCCATCTCCTTGAGCATCAGTTAGAGAAGGACCTTCTAACAACTTGTCATCATACAAACCTGTGGGAGTCAGTTTTCTGGACTTTGAGCAGCAGCTAGGGTGAGAAATGGAGAGAGGTGTGTCCATGGGCCATGCTGAGAGGCTGGAGAGCAGCCTGCTGGAGTGTGCTCGGCCAGTGCTCCTTAGGGCAGGACTGCCGTCATGGGAGTGATGGAGTTTGGAGGAGATTGCAAACAGGGAGATGGTGATCATATTCCCGGATTCCTGAGAGACAGCTCCCAGCAGAAGCAGAAGATCCAAGCAAAGTGTCCCAAGTAGTCAGAAGTCTCTCTGTACTGTGATTCATGCCAGTCTTTCAGGTCTGTCTAATTGATTAAACAACAACTACTATTGTGCTAAAACACTCAGGCCAATATATACAGTCATTATAACTTAGCATTTGAATGGTATTGCTATCTAAGGTCTACAGGTTAGTGTAGTTTGGGTTCTGACTTGGGACCCTGTGTGTGTTAAAGCAGGTAAAAATTATCCCTACCTTCCCTTTCCTCCCCCTCCTCCCCCTCCTGTTTTTTTTTTTTTTTCTTTCATTCAGGAGGTCAGTATTATAAACCCAGCTGATGCACATCAGCAAGAAATTTCAATTCGCTTACTACCATTTGGCAGTCTTAAGTGAGAGCGGTGGTACCCGGTAATGGGCTGGAAATGACTTCCTCTGTGGGTAACCAGAATGTCCCTGACTTGCTGACTCTGAGAGGAGGGCCAGGCTGGGGTTATTTCTGGCAGTGGTGCCTCACCACAGCTATCGCCTATTCCGTAGTTCCCAGTGGCAGGTTCAATAAGATCTCAGGGAAGGAAAACTGGTTATGGAATAAAATGCTGCAGCTGGGGAAAAAATGCAAATGAAATCTGCGGAATCACCTGCCTAGAAAGCTGGGGTGAAAGCAAAGATGGAAATTCGCTGCTCTCAGTTAATATATGGGCTAGTTGTAGGAGGGTAATTCCATTGTTAGAAACTGCCTATTGTCGCAATCCAGATACAGTAATGACTTCTTTTATTCCTTCTGACGCTGAGTATATCAGAGACCAAAAATACCCTGAGCATAAATCATTCCTTTTCCAGCTTTTGACAGCCACTGTCTCAAACTCAATTAGTCATCTGGCACAAGGAAAGCTGAGAATTACAGATTCACACATGCTTAATGGATAAAGCACAAATGGGGAGAGATTTCCTCTATTTAATATCTGCTGCTCAAAGTTCTTTAGCAGATGATGTGGTTATTAAAATAAATAGGGCAGTGAACGTTTCTTTTGGGTAAGGTTAAGTAGATGTGTTTTGTTTTAAAAGACTGAATGAATTTTATCCCAGAGAGATACAAATGTAATTTGGGAGGCAGAGTAAATGGAAGAGGCATCAGACGATATAGAGTACTTAATCAGAAAGCTTGTCTCATTGCTTTCATGACGACCCTTCCCACTGGGAAGCATTTCTTTGAACCTGGGAATCTGAGCAGTAGTGCAAAAACAGACCTCTCGGGTCCCAAAGGGAGGAGTCAGATGCGTCTGGGGAAAAGTGCTGAGTAGGAGACATGTCTTCATTGATATAAGAGTTCTGGAATTGCCTGGATCATTTCTATGAATCTCATTTAGAAATTTTCTAAGCAGTGATGCCTCCATTCTCTCTTAGAGCAATAATGATACTTATCATTTTTTTTTATCCCATGCGGTTTACTGGTGGTTTCTGAATGCTATTAATTGGTTCTAAGAGCTAATAAAAATCAAGTCTGGGTAACAGTTTTAGATAGCACTTTTGTTTGAACAGCTCATAGTACTTACCTATTTCTTTCTAATTGTTTGTCTGGATTGGCATTGTCTATTTTTTTTTTAAGTTTGAAACATAGGGCCTATGTTTAAAGATAGTGATGGAAAATGTTGTGTAGAAATGAGTTCTTAGGATTATAATTGTCTTCCTCATGGATTTGTGAAATTGCCCTGAGGAGTGCAAATACCTTAGGCGGTGGGCAACACAGGGATTGCTCCATTTTAGCCTGAAAAATCTAATGCACAAGAGTTTAAGAGTCAGTGTCAGATTGTAGATCTCCTGAATCTCAGACCTGACTCTCGTAGGAGAGGCCAGTATTGCCCAATGAAGTCACTGGGGAGTGGATGAGGTCTTGTGCGGTCAAGACTAAGGCTAGGGAGTCAGGTGGCCTAGTTTCCCCACCATTGACTCAACTATGTATCCTCATGTCCTTAGGAAGCCTTGAAACCAGCAGAGTTTCAGAGCTGGATATTGCTATGGTGGTCTGCGAGCAAGGCTTCTTCCATCAGATGCCGCTGAAAGAGCAAGTCACTGAAAACCCAACTCAGGATGAATCAAACAACTAGGAAATTACTGCTCGTATAACTAGAAGTCCAGAAGATCATCTAACTAAACTTCAGGGTAAACTCAGTCTGGTAGTTTCAGAGTATAATCCAAAACTCACTGATATTCTCTACCCTTCAAGATCTTAGCTGTGAGAAATGAGGGGGTCAGAAGCAGCTGCTGACCCTTTCTCCTGGCAGAGAGCAGGGAGTTGGTAAAGGTGGGGATGAGTGGTGTAGGGGCCCATCTCTTACCTGGAAACCCAGGTTACCCAAACCCAGGAGCTTCCGGAATCCAACATCAGTAGGGAAGGAGGGTGACCATAATAGGCAGGGCAAGAGGTAGATTTTGGGAGCTGAAGTATAAAAGCCATAGAACCCAAGACTAGAGAAGGTAAGAGCAGGCACAGGTTAGTCAGATTTGAGGTAGGTCTATTCGTTGGTCTGGGTATTACATGTTTGTCCACTAGCTCAGTGTGACTGGATTCCCCAGAGAAAGTATTGAGGACAGGGCTTCCGTTCCAGGAGGGGAGTAGGAATGCATTCAGGACACTGAAGCATGGAAACATGGTAGGGATTGGGGGATGGTTCAAGTCCAAGGGTATCGAGTGGCCAGGCCTGTCCCAGGAACTCTGCATCTTGGCTAAGAGAAACAAGACCAAGCCTAGACCCTGTACTATGGGACTGGATTTCCTAATCCACTGCCAGGCTTGAACAGGCACTAGTTCTTCACAACCTGAAACTGACTGGGATATATTTGCTCACCTTAATTTTTCAGGAAATTAAAATTCATCATAGTTCATGTTTCCCAATGAGTACTTTCCTATCTCTTTTCGTGACTGGCTGCTTTGCTTACCAAGGCACCAGAATAAATGTTCCTACAGTATGGGCCATGGAAAAGCAGCCTGCAGAGAGACAGAACACAGGGGATGAAAATATGGTAATAATTTGCTAAGTCCTATTCTTTTGAATATACTTAAAAGTGGACAGCCATATTTCACTGAGTGTGGAATATTTGGAAATTGCCTTACCAAAGGAAAAAAGATGACTCTCTTGCTTGTAATACGAGCATTCTATTTCAAGGGGATATTGCTATTGGGGAAGGGATTGTTAAAAGCAGGCCTTGAGACATTTTAAAAAATGTAGGTCAGAAAGTAATCCTGGGAGTATTTTCCAGAAAATGGTATTCAAAATGTTTTTAAAAATTTTAAATAGCAGTGTGGAAGCATCATTTGGATTTGAAGAGTAGCACTCAATTCTAATATAGTCTCATGTTTTGAAAGTCTATTTTATGATGCCTTATATGTAGGATCTAATTGTTTACATTTTAGAAAAAAAATCAATGAAAATTTTAGGTACAGGCTTAATATAAAATTCCTTTTATGCATCTGTTTCCAATTTGAAAAAATGACCCCCACAGTCTCTTCAATATGCATTTATTTTCTGAAAGGTCAGCACTAAGTTTGTAGGTAGAAGGTAATTGAAAGTTGGAATGGAGTGCCATCTACTGGGGAAATAGAACAATAGATTAAAAAACAGATGAGAGGAGGTCTCACTGTAAAGGAGTGATTACACAGAAAAAGAGAACTCGATGAATATAAAGTATAAGAAAACATGGAAAGAGATTGGAACTTGACATTTTGTTTAATGTCGGAAAAATTTTATTTGCGCTCTAATATGCTTCCTTAATATAATATTTCATTTTAACAGTAGGTCAGACACTAGGTATCAGGAGGAACCCTTGGTCTATACTTAAAACTCTAAAGCTTCCAAATGGTGGAGACCTTTGAGATCACCTAGTTCAAAACCTCCCCCCCGCCCCCAACCTATGTTTTAGATGGGAATTCGGGGCCAGAGAGGAAAGGGTTTCATCATGACTTTCCTGCTAAAAATGGCAGGCAGGTCATCTCTTCACCAAGGATAGTCCTTACTTAAGTGAAGTAGTCATCTGGCCAATCATTAGGATTTGAGGGATACCAAGAAGTTATCCATGGTCAAAAATATCCTCCTTCTGTTCTTGAGACAGCCTGTCAGAAAGCTTCATCCCTGGAGTTGTTTCTTCAAGTGGACACTGGAGCTCACTCATTTGTACTCTAGTTCCCATGATCACATTCACACAAATAAGGCTATTCTGGTTATCTGTTATTTCCCAGATGATTTAGAGAGTATCCAGCAGAATTGTAGCTTTAGGTCTAATTCTAACCAAGAGAAGAGATATGCTGGGTTATGAATGAGAAGTGACCATGGCATCCCAGAGGCTGTGATAGCCAGAGAGGAGAGCTGGCCTGAGGAGACATTGACCCTGGAGGTACATGGATAGAAGACCATGCACGAGGGATGGGGAGCTCTCAAAATCCCAGTGCTCTGATTGTGAAATTGCAAATACACTCGAGAAGTGGCATTGATAGATGCTTTCGGAAACCAAAATAGCTACACAGTGCTTTCTGATGAACTCTGATTTCAAAAGGACACTCACAAGAGGTAGAAAGGAGTGCTGGGAGCCTGAGATGAGAGGCGAGACCGTTCAGTCAATTTCACATAGGCTTTAATTCCTATGAGCTTATAAGTAATGCTCAGGGCTAGAAAACCCGTAAAATTTTGTTGACAGCAAGTCCCAAAAGGTGGAGGGGTGTGTGTGGGGGGAGGGGGTTGAGGAATGAACTGACCAATAACCACCCCCATTCATCTTTGTTTTTTGTAACAAAGAATAATTTTTAAATTGAAATGCATAGAACAATCATTGACAGAAGACAAATGGAAGTCCAAACTGGAGGAAACTCATGTCAGATAGTTACAACAACACATCTGAGTGTTTTCCATACACTAGGGGTTATGTTTTACCTTCATTGTGTCATTTAACCTGTACAATAACTCAAGGACTTTAGGCACTATTTTCTGTAGCTAGGAGGAGGCTTCTTCTTAGAGAGGTGAAGTTACTTGTTCAAGGTCCATGAACTAAGGGGTAGGGGCAGAGTGTAAACCCAGCCCATCTATCTGTAGCCTGAGAGCTGAGTTGTTCCATTACCCAGGCTCCAGGTAAGATCAGTCTCCAGGGCAGACAGAGAACACCCCCATTTCGAAGAGAACTTGCTGGTGGGTTCTGTGGACCATGGCAAGGGGCTGGAAATCCAAGAATGCGAAAAGAGGTTTTCCTTTTTAAACGTTTTTTCCCTGTGAAAGGGAGAACACAATAGATTCTACAAACTGCAAAATAGTGAACTTGATGTAGATTCCAGGTAAAATTCCAGGACAGAATACTAAAGGGTTATTAGAAACACCTTGGAAAGGAGGCAAAAGATAAAAACACCCAGCAAGTGTTAGTAGCGTAGGCTTATGTTATTTATTCATTTAGAAATACTAAGGACCCTCTCTGTGCTTGCTCCTGGGTTGGGCATCCTGAGCTGATAAGCGGGGACCTACATCAAGGAAGTCATGGTCACTGGGGGGACGGACAGGGAGGGCCACAAATGGTTACCATTCTGGGGAAACCCAGATAGATACAGGTATACCTGTGAGGGGAGCCCAAGGGGGTCCACAAACCAGATTAGAGAGAAAGGCGGCAGAGAAGGTTCTGTGAGGATCAGACTCCTCCTTTCATTAGAAATATTTTTTCAGATTAACTTTTATATTACTCAGGATTCTCCAGAGAAAAAGAACCACAGTATATTACAATATATAATGAAAGTATTAAGAGATTTATGACAGGAATAGGCTCACACTGCCCTGGGGACTGGCAAATCTGCAGTCCACAGGAATGGCTGCAAGCTCGAAACCCCACCAAGGTGGCATTGAATTCCACCAGAGGAGCCATAAATGGGAATTTCCAATGAAGAAATTCTACAAACTGCAAAACAGTGAGCTTGATGTAGAATTCTCTAGGAGAAGTGGGCTGGGAGAAGTTGAGACAGAAATTCTTTCTGAAATCCTCAATTTTTGCTTTAAGGCCTCCAAATGATTGGATGAAGAGACTCCTCTCATTGCTGAAGACAATCTCTTTTGTTGATTGTAGACAAAAATAGCCAATAGAGGCAATAACTGACTAATGATTTAAATCTCTCTACTAAATACCCTCATAGTAACAATCAGGCCAGCTCTCTCTTGACCAAAGAACTGAACACCATAACCTAGCCAAGCTGACCCATGAAATTAACCACTATGATTTCTATTAAAGTTTTAGGTTGATGTATGAAGCATATGAAATTGCCATTTTTGTAGCTAAGAAATGAAGAAATATTGGCAATTTTATAGGGTCCTACCTAACAGTCCTTCTCCTGTATTCCTCAGTTTTGTTTATTAATTTGTTCAAAACTTGTGTGGGGAAGAGGAAAGTTACTTACCAGGCCCCTTGGAAGGACCCAATAATTATTAGTCTGTACTTCATTTACCTTTCTTTCCAAAATAACCTTTTGTTTTCTAGAGAGCTATTAACTGTCTCTGCTTATTTATTTTGTTTGCTTAGTCCATCCCTAAACTCCCGAATGCAGAAAACTCCTCTCGATTAGGTCATCACTTCAAGAATCTATTGGCACATCCCTTCCCCCTTGGAAAAATGCCTTTTGGAATCCTACCTGTTCCAGTTGGCTCTGGTCATTCTCTAGGCCAGCAGCACAGCTGTCGCACAAGGGTCCCCCTTTGCCATCACTCTAGAAATTGTTTTCTTCTCTTGTGCTGAATCTCTGCTTTCTTGGATTACTGACTTCCTCTTTCTTGGTGTGTATTCTACTCTCACATTTGAGCAATGATTTGCCTGGGTATAGAATTCTGTGTTGGACAGAATTTCCTTCAGAAGGTTGAAGAAATTGCTCCAATATCTTCCAGCATCTCTGTGTTATGCTTGAAAAATCTGATGCCATTCTTAGCCCCAGACCTTTGAAGGTGACTTTTTGTTTCCCTCTGGTGAATACTCTTTTTAATATAGGTGTTATGAAATTTCACAACTGAGTATTTTGCTGGATAATTGGTGGGCCCTTTCTAAGTAGAAACATATTCTTTTGGTTCTGAGAAATTTTCTTGTATTATTTCTTTGGTAATATTCTCCCCTTCATTTTCTCTATATTTTTTTACTGTAACACCAATTATCCTGACTTTTAATCTTCTGAATTTATGTTCCAATTTTTCTGTCCTTTCTTATTTTCCACCTCTTTATCATTTTGTTTTACTTTCTGTGAGATTTTCTTTACTTTATCTTTTACTACATAGCATTTGGTTCACTTCTGCCCTCATCTTTGTCTTGCACCCCTGAATCTAGAGCCTGAGTTCTGAATCAGAGCTAGGGTTGGGGCATACCATCTCTGCAGAAAGGAAACTACCTGTCTCCAGCTGAGACATTGGGGGTGGGGCAGGGTATGTCTTCCTTATATAAACTTTCAATTGACACTCCTATTTTCAGCCTCTCCCCATACCCCAGTCTTCAGAACTAATTGGTGCTTCAAATTCCTGAAACTTTCTGGGATTCTGCAGAGCCAGTAGGCTTTTATCTTGTTGTCTTCTCCCGTGGGCTTGGCTTTCAGCTTTTCTGACTTAGCCAGGCTAGTGTGCCACTCATACATCTACTTCCAGCCTCCCAAACTCTGTTGACATCTGCTCCTTGCTGCCATCTCTTCGCTCATATTACTTGTCCATGTCAGATTATATTGTTTCTTTATTATTTTACTACCATTTTACTGGGATATTGGGAGAGAGAAATGAGTGTGTTTAATTTTCCGTGTGTAAAGGGAACCTCCTACCCTCTTATTCTATCTCTTTGTCTTTCTCTCCCTCCGTCCTCCCTCTATTTTTAAAATAACAACTTTGTTAAGATAAAATTCATATACTATGCAATTCACCCATTTAAAGTATGTAATTCAAAGGTTTTTACTATATGCACAGAGTTGTGCAAACATCACCACAATCAATTGTAGAACATTTTCATCACCCGCCCAAGAAACTCCATACCCATTTTGCAGTCACTCCTCATTTCCTCCAAATCCCCCTAGCTCTATGCAACCACCAATCTACTTTCTGTCTCTGTGGATTTGCTTATTATGTACATTTAAAATACATGGAATCATATAATATGTTGTCCTTTATTACTGGTTTCTTTCCCTTAGCATACTGTTTTCGAGGCTCATCCATGTTGTAGTATGTGCCAGTATTTCTTTTTTTTAATGACTGAATAATATCATTATATGAATATACCACATTTTGTTTATCCATTCATCAGTTGATGGACTTTTTGTTTCTAGCTTTTGGCTATTATGGGTAAAGCTACAATGAACATTTGTGTACAAGTTTTTGGTTGGACATATATTTTCATTTCTACTGAGTATACACCTATGAGTGTAATTGCTGAGGTATATGGTAATTCTATGTTTAACATTTTGAGAAATTCTCAAAGTGTTCTCCAAAGTGGATGCACCATTTTACATTCCAACCATTATTGTATGAGAGCCCCAATCTCCCCCCATCCTCACCAACAGTTCTTTTCTTTTCTTATTTTTTTAATATTAAAAAAATTATTTATTTCTCCACCTATACCACATATTAAAGAAACTGTTCTTTCCCCCATTGAATGGTCTTGGCATCCTTATAAAAAACAATTCACCATATATATGTTGGTTTATTTCTGGACTCTAAATTTTATTCCATTGACCTACATGTCTGTCTTTATGTCAGATCACATTGCCTTGATTGTTGTTGCTTATAAGTTTTGAAATCAGGTAGTGTGTGAAGTCTTATTTTGGTTATTCTGGATCCCTTGTATTTTCATATGAATTTTAGGAAAAGGTTGTCAATTTTTGTAATGAAGCTGGCTGGGGTTTTAATAGGGGTTGTCTTGAATCTGTAGATGAATTTGGGGATTATTGCCTTTGTTGTGGGTTGGATAGTGTCACCCCAAAATTCGTGTCTACCCTAAACCTCAAAATGTGTTCTCATTTGGGAGGAGAGTCTCTGCGGTATAATTAGTTCAGTTGAGGCTATACTGGATTAGGGTGGACTGTAAATCTAATGATTGGAGTCCTTATAAGAAGAAGAGGACACAGAGAAAGACACACACAGAGATGCTATTGTAAATGGAAATAGTTTCTTAATTTCATTTTGAAATTAATGAGGCCATAAGGATGTATAAGAAGAAGTAACATTTATTGTTTACTATGTGCCAGGCACAGTACATGTATTTTGTCATTTAATATATACACACACACACACACACACAAATCTGAATAAGTTTTTATTATTCTTTTCAAAGAACCAACTTTTGGTTTCATTGATTCTCTAAATTATTTTTCTACTCTTCACTTCATTTATCTCCCCTCTAATCATTAGTATTTTTTTCCTTCTACTAACTTTAGTTTTAATTTGCTCTTCTTTTTCTAGTTCCTCTAGTTGTGAAGTTAGGATATTGATTTGAGATCTTTTTTTAACATGCCTATTTATAGCTGTAACTTTCCTTTTGAATACTTCCTTCACTGCATCCCATAATTTTTTAAAAGATTTATTTATTTATTTCTCTCCCCTCCCCTGCCCCAGTTGTCTGTTCTCTGTGTCTATTTGCTGCATGTTCTTCTTTGTCCACTTCTGTTGTTGTCAGCGGCATGGGAAACTGTGTTTCTTTTCGTTGCGTCAGCTCTCCGTGTGTGCGGCGCCATTCCTGGGCTGTACTTTCTTTAGTGCTGGGCGGCTCTCCTTACAGGGCGCACTCCTTGCACATGGGGCTCCCCTGCGTGGGGACACCCCTGCATGGCACGGCACTCCTTGCGTGCATCAGCACTGTGCATGGGCCAGCTCCACACGGGTCAAGGAGGCCCGGGGTTTGAACCGTGGACCTCCCATGTGGTAGATGGACGCCCTAACCACTGGGCCAAGTCCGCCCCCCCCATTAAGTTTTGTTACATTGTATTTTCATTTTCATTCCTCTCAAAATATTTCCTTGTGATTTTTTTCTTTGACCCATGGGTTAAGAGTGCGTTATTCAAACAACATACATGTGAATTTTCCAGTTTTTCTTCTGTTATTGATTTCTACCTTCATTCCTTTGAGGTTGGAGAAAATGATTTGTATAATTTCAATTTTTAAAAAATTTCAAGACTTGTTTTGTGATTTAACATATGGTCTACCCTAGAGAATGATCCACGTGACTTTGAGAATAATTTTATTCTGTTGTTGTTTGATGAAATGTTCTGTACATGTCTGTTAGGACTAGTTCATTTATGATACTGTTCAAGTTCTCTCTTCTTTTTTGATCTTCTGTCTTGATATTCTATCCGTTGAATAAAGTGGTAGACTGACATCTCCAACTATTATGGTAGAAGTGTTGTCTATTTCTGCTTTCACTGTTGTCAGTGTTTGCTACATGTATTTTGGAGCTCTGGGATAAGATACATAACTGCTTATAAGTGTTATATTTTCTTGATGGATTGACTCTTTAATTAATACATCATGTCCTTTGCCTTGTGTACCAGTTACTGTTAATCGAGAGTTTTAAATTTACAGAAAAATTGTGTAGAAAATACAGAGTTCCCATATACCCTACTCACACATGCAGTTTTCTCTATTATTAACCCTTTGCGTTAGTGTGATACCTTTGTTACAGATGATGAAAAAGATTATTATAATTATACTATTATCCATAGTCCATAGTTTACATTAGGGTTCACTGTATTGCACAGTTCTGTGGTTTAAAATTTTTAAAAAATTCTGGCAACTTATTTAAATTTGGGAAGTTTTTGCCACTATTTCTTTGAATATTTCTTCTGCCCCTTTCTCTTTTTCTCCTTCTGGGACTCCCATAAGGTGTATATTGGATGCTGCATGGTGTCCCACAGGTCTCTTAGGCTGTGTATACTTTTTACAAATATTTTTTTTCTTTCTGCGCCTAAGCCTGCATGATTTCAATTGTCTTGTCTTTGAATTCACTGATTCTTTAATTTTTCAGCTCCAATCTGCTGTTGAAATCCTCTAGGAAAATTTTCCTTCTGGTTATTGTGGTTTTCAACTCCAGTATTTGTTTGGTTCGTTTAAAATGTGTATCTCTTTACTGAAATTCTCATACTGTTTATTGTTTTCCTGATATCTTTGTTTTTTCCACTGTTTTCCTCTATCTCCTGGAGCATGTTGAAGATCATTTTTAAGTTTTTGTCTAATATGTCTAGTATGTTCTTCATTGATGGTTTCTGGATTTTTATCTTGTTTAATCTTTTGTTGCACATTGTACATTTTAATGTTTTAAGGGATTTAATTCCTCAATGATCTGTTTCTTACGCTTGTATCCAGCTAATGATACAAGAGAGTTCTGAGTTCTGAATGCCAAGAGCTAAGGAAACCAGCCAATGCAGAAAACGCCTTTCACAGTCTTTGCAAATTTGTTCTGCGTTGGCTGATGCTCCCCGTCAGTGTATAGTCCTCTACCTGGAAGATCAGCCCAAGGCTAATGTGGACTGCAGGATCCTTCCAGTCTTTTCTGAGCCTGTGTCTTGCCCTGGGTGTGCACAGTAACTTTCAAGATTACCCTTGTATATGTGACTGGATACGATTTTCTTTCCCCTGTTCCTCCTCTGAGAGTCCTGGGCTGTATAAACTGTTTTTATACAGTTTTTCCCCTTCTCTGTGATTGTGATTTTCTTAACTCTATTGATTTCCATGCTCTAGATCTCCAGTTCACTCCAGCCTTTCAGTGGTTCCACCCCCATCCCTTTCAAGCAGCTTTTCTGCCGCTGGTAAATTCTGGGTTGGGGGATTCTTGACCCTGTGTCCAGTCTGTCCTCCTTGGAGCTACATAGGATCAATATACAAAGTAATATTTTCCTTTAGGTGCATCAGCAGTTAGGGTCTGCTGAGGCTCACTTTGGCAGCAGGGAACCACTTTGACTGTGCATGTGAAGATAACTAAAGCACTGCTGTGGGTCAGCGTGGCCTCAATTTTCCATTTAAATGCTTCTGGGTTGTTAAGCTGCTGGCATGGGTGGATCTGCTGTCAAATACCTCGGTGGAAGGTGTCTCACTGGAGGGCCACCACTGTGACAGCATAAACTGTGGGGCTCTGAGCATGGGCAGAGGGGTCCAGACTGGTAAATTTGTCCTAATACTGTCCTAGATTTTCTAGATCTTTTTTTCCTTCAATTCAGTGTTCATTGAATTTTTCCCCAGTCTACATTGTTCCCGAGTGTTCCAAGAGATTTGAATCTGCTATTTTTACTTAGCTGTCTCTAAAGGGGCACATTCATGGGAATATTTTACACTACCATCTTGATAATGGTGCCCTGAGAAAAACAGTATTAATGAGAAACAATCTGAAGGCTTTGTGTTCCCTTTGTCCTTAGGCTAAAAATCTGCCCCTGGATTAAGCCTGTCTGTTGGAGAATCAGACCTGGAATGCATCAGACCTGGAATGCCCACATAGAGTGGTTTTTACTGAATTTTACTTCAGCATGAGGGTTTCAAATTATATTAAAGACAGTTCTAGGAAACAGCCTTATAAAATATGTCCATGGCTTTACACTATTGAAACTATTTTCATCATATTGCATAGTTTCCTAAAAGAATTGTTTTTTATTTAAGCTGGAAGAGAAAGATCTTTGTAAGCAAAAATGACAGAGGAGGTGTTGGAAAGGGGACAAGGAAGGCTCCTTTGTCAGAGGTTGACAAATGCAGTGTGTAAGTTAGGAAATGATGTTAGCTCAGTTTATCTGGAATGAGGCTGTGTAGCCAAAGGGTTGCTGATACAAAGTACCAGAAATCTGTCGACTTTCATTTGGGGTAAAAGCTTACAGTCCCAAGGCTGAAGAAAGTTGAACTCAAGGTACTGTAACCAGATTTTATTTAGGTTCTTGACTATGCTGCAGAAATGAATTTCAAGAGCATGTCAGTTGAGTTAGGCTAGTAATTTATTTAGGTAGAGAGAGAAGAGAAATGGGAGAAGCCAGCAGATCATGGGTCGCAGGTAGAGAGGATGGGGCTGAAGTTTGATAAAGCAAGCTGATTTACAGACTACAAATTCCCATTATAGACTGTAAGTGCCCAGGTTTTACTTGTGTGGTGACCACGGCAGGGAAAAAGTAGTGATAGCAGGGTGCAGAAGGCAGGAATAGGCACATGGACTCGCAGCAGGACAGGCACCAGGACATGCATCTGGACAGGGCAGCAGGCAAGAAAGCAAGAGAGCTTGGCGCTTGCTTTTTAAAGTGTTAATTATTCTGCCCCTTTGCTAATGGCAGGGGAGGATTTCCAGCTGTTTGCTATTTTGTTTGATTACCCCACCCATCAATCCCCCAGGTGGGTCCAATTATAAAGTCCTTAGGGAATATCCTCGGTTTCTCCTGGCTTCTGGAGGAAATCTTGTTCTGAATGGCAGAACCTTCCAGCAGCCATCTTGGGGATATTGATGTCCATGTGGATTCTTTGCCAGGTTCCAGATCCATCTTTTGATTCCCTATCTTACTAGCTGGCTTTAGTACCATAAGAGGTACTTTCTCACCAAAGTCAGCTGCCATGTGTTGAAGCAAGATGGCGGGCGGTCTCTGCAGGGTGTCAGCCTTCCCCTCTGGGCTTCCTCTTCCTCTTGAGGCTCCATGGGCCCAGCGTCTCCCTGATCTCAGCTGCAGTCTGACTCAGGGCCTGTCTCCAGGTCTTTCTATATCAATCTTAGTTTTCTTCCTAAGGTCATCTATAAGCTATCAGGCAAAAGGTCCATCTCTCCCCAGGGCTTTAGCTGCTTGAGCCTTCTCCTTTTTGTGACATGGCAGAACCCAAACGACAAAGGTCTCTCCTCTGTGTTTTTTCTTCAGTGAATGTCTGTTTACATCAGACTGAGTGTGGGGGGGTGCAGACTCAACCTGAGTCATGCCTTACTGATGCGGTCAAATTAAAAAAAACTCTAATCTTAATAGGTAATCTAATCAATGACATCTCAGCTGAATTTAAGGCAAACAAAGGAAATGGCACCCAGAGGAGTAGATTAGTTTACAAACATAATCTTTCCTTTTTGGAATTCATAAAATAATCTCAAACTATCACACTCCACCCTCTGAATCCCAAAAAGGCATTACAATATTTCAAAAAATCTTAGATCTTTCCAGCAACAGGGCTCAGTACAAAATCAGGTCAAAATCAGTTATAAGCATGCAGTTTGTTTTGGAGGCAAAGTTCCCTCTGGCTGTTGACCTGTGAAACTTAAAAAACCAGTTACCTGCTTCCAATATACAAACAAGGCACAGACATAGGATAAACATTTACATTAATATGAGAAGAATTTGAAAGGGAAACATGTCAAGGGTCCCTAACCATTTGGAAAACCTGTAGGGATACTGCATTAGATGTCAAAGTCTGAGAGTCATCCTTAAACAATGTTTTCTTCTTCTCAGGACCTCATGGGGGCCCACCCATCCCACTACTTGCCCAACAACCATTTTCCTGGTTCTAACCTCATCAAGCATCTGGGTGGCAACAGAACTTCAGACCTCATCTTCAAGAACATTGGGGTGATGGCCACACTTTCCCTGATTTTTGGGGTGCAGTCTCAACCCCCTTAGTACAGTGAGGTGTTGGCAACATTCTCTCTAATCTCTGGACTATAGGCCCCCTCAGAACAGTGTCTGTTTGAGAAAATAAGATAGAGCCAGTTTGTGCCAAGGCAAAGAATAAATATTATTTGGGACTGAGCCAAAGATCATTCGTTTGCAAAAATATGTTTGGGGCTTATTCCAGCCAAGAAGTTGTCAGATGCAGCATTTGGAGTGATAAATAACACAGACACAATTCTTGCCCTCAAGAGCTATTATGATCAATGAGACAGACAATAAGCCAATCAGCAAACAAAGACATGCTTAATTTCTCACCAAGGATGGAAAGAACAGAGTGCTATGAGAGAGAGGAGTGAAAGAAATATTCTCTAGAAAGGACGGACTGATCCGTGAGGCAGAGACATTGAAGTGGAGACCCGAAGGGTGGGAAGGGTTGCCCAGCAGATGGCCGATAGGGAAGAGATGACAAGCAAAGGCAACGAAAGAAGCAAAGACCCCAGAGAGGCAAGGGCTTGGGGACTGGGAGAAACTGAAAAAGGCCAATAAGGAGGGCACAGCTAAAGAAGCTCGAGAGATAAATTGTAGATTAGTGTGCCTCACTGTGTAGAACAATAGTATCAGACTGGGAATTTATTATAAGTGCAATCAGAAGCTTTTTACAAGTTTTAAATAGGATTTATGTGTGTGTGTGTGTGTGTGTGCATGTGTTTAAAAACAAGACCCATTGGGGATCCAGAGAAGGGTTTTGATCAGGGCGTATTTTAATGCAGGGAAAACTGGAACGTTAGGGCTGTAATAATATGGTTCAGGGATTGGCAAACATTTTCTGTAAAGGGCTATATAGTAAATACTTTAGATTTTCAGGCCATATAGTCTCTGTTTCAATTTTCAGCTTTGCTGTTGTAGTGCGAATGCAGCTGTAGAAAATATGTACACAAATGAACATTGCTGTGTTCCAGTAAAACTTCATTTACAAAAACAGGTGGTGGACCAGATTTGACTCTTGAGCTGTAGTTTGCTAACTAACCCTTGATCTCAGGCACTAAAGGTGTGCCAGTGAATCTCAGGAAGTTAAGAAAGACCTAGGCTGAAGAACTGCTAGGTTTTGTGACTACATACAAGAATTCAGAGAGAAGCAAAAGTAAAATATTTTTATATATTTTTATTTTTTTTAATATAGTCTTTTGTTTTTTAAAAAAGAAGCTTAGATTACATAAATGTTACATAAAAAATATAGGGGATTCCCATACGCCCTGCTCTCAACCCCTTCCACACTTTGCCACATTAACAAATCCTTCTTTAGTGTGGTACATTCGTTAAAACTGATGAACACGTTTTGGAGCATTACCACTAAGCGTGGATTATAGTTTACATTGTAGTTTACACTCTCTCCCGCACAATTTTGTAAGTAATGAAAAAGATATGTAATGGCTTGTATCTGTCATTGCAATGCCATTTAAGACAATTCCAAAGTCCCAAAAATATCTCCATATTACACATTTTTTTCCCTCTCCGTCCCCTCAGAACCTCCAGTGGCCACTGCCTCCACATCAGTGATAAAAGTTCTTCCATTGCTAGAATCACAGTAAGTCTATACTATAATATCACTAAGTCTACTCTAGACCATCGTTCATTCTCCAGTCATGAAGATTCAGGGATGGTGATGTCCATTCCACCTCTAATTGAGAGGGGGCTTAGATCTCATGCGGCAGATGGATGGGACTATCTTACTTGCAGTTGCAGACTCTCTCTGTTCCTTGGGATGGTTGTTGTCCATCATCTCTTTGTTAGCTGTCCTGGGTGAGTCCAATGAACTGGAGAGTAGGTGTTGCAACTCTGTTAAGATTCAGGGTCCAGCTGGCACATGGAAAGCCCAAAGATTTAAGTCTCTTGGACATACACCTATCAACTTCAGCACTAACTAAATAGAAGGGGCAGAAGAGCCATATGTAGGGAAACCACACCTGAGTCCAGTTCTGTCACACTGGAGAGCATAAGTTCCCAAGTAGGGCCCACTAGCAGGGCACCAAACTCCTAAGCTATCTGCCCTGCCTATAGAGGCTGGATGTCTCTGCTATTTGAGGCAATATTTACATTGCCAGTCAATGATATCCTGCTGAGACATGCATAAGTGCAACCTCTAGAATGACCTCCCAACTCACTTTGGAGTCTCTTAGCCAAATGAACTCATTTGTTTTTACCCTTTACCCCTTTTGGTCAAGGTATTTTTCCAGTTGCATTGCTAGTGAGGGAGCTTATCCTCGGGAGTCATGTCCCATGCTGGGGGAAGGGAATGCATTTATATGCTAAGTTTGGCTTAGAGAAAGTCCACATTGGAGCAACAAGGAGGCTTTCAGGTGGTAACTCTTAGGCACCCTATAATACTAGGCTAAGTTTCAATTTCAAAAGTAAAGGCTCCTATGTATATTCATCAATATCAAGGGCCCATCCGTGGACCATCCTCCTTCACTGGTCACTGCCCCTGTACTTGGGGGATCCTTGCTGTCCCATTAGAGAATGAGGCAAAGCCCCCAGGATGGGAATTCAGAATCCTTTCAGTTATACTGTGAATCTCCACCCACTGTGACAATGCCCATGAACACTTGAACACATTTATATGCCTTATAGGTATGCCCAGGTGAACGTCCTCCCATGCATCCCCCATCACTGACACCCCACACCAGTGATCTTCCCCTGCCACAGTTGTAACCTTTCTATGATCCAAAACTTCTTCAAAACTGAAGCCAACAAAATAACCAAATACAATTCATAAGAAAATGAAATAATAATGATAGTTTTTTTTTTTTTAAAGATTTATTTATTTTTTCATTTATTTCTCTCCCCTTCCCCCCTGACCCCGGCCATCTGCTCTCTATGTCTATTTGCTGCATCTTCCCTGTCTGCCTCCAGTTGTTGTCAGCGGCACAGGAATCTGTGCTCCCTTTTGTTGTGTCAGTTCCCCACATGTGCGGCACCATTCCTGGGCAGGCTGCACTTTCTTTGGCGCTGGGCGGCTCTCCTTACAGGGCGCACTCCCTGTGCACGGGGCTCCCCTACGTGGGGGACACCCCTGCGTGGCAGGGCACTCCTTGCGTGCATCAGCACTGCGCATGGGCCAGCTCCACATGGGTCAAGGAGGCCCGGGCCTTGAACCGCGGACCTCCCATGTAGTAGACGGACGCCCTAACCACTGGGCCAAGTCCACTGCCAATAATTATAGTTTTAAAAATAAAAAATAAAATTAAAAAAATTAAAAACATTTGGAATAAATATAATTAAAAACAAAATAAAAAATTTTTTGACATCACTGTAAGATTTGTTATCCTGTAGTACAGTGACATTTTCTTCTGTTTATTCTCCCAATGTCCTTTTTTTTCATTTTGTCTGCAAAGAAGCTTTAGGTCACAAAAAAGTCACATACAGAATGTAGGGGATTCTTGTATACCCAATATCCTCCCCCTTTCCCCCTTTCCCCTATTGATAACATTTTACACGTACATTTGTTACAATAGATATATAAATATTGAAACATTCTACTAACCATGGTCTGTGATTTACATTATGGTTAACATTTTGGAACATACACTTTTTTTTTTTAAAGATTTATTTTTTAATTCTCTCCCCTTCCCCCCCTCCCCCCCTCATTGTCTGCTCTGTGTCCATTTGCTGTGTGTTCTTCTGTGTTCGCTTGCATTGTCAGGCAGCACTGGGAAATTGCATCTCTTGTGTCATCTTGCTGCTGCGTCAACTCTCTGTGTGTGTGGTGCCACTCCTGGGCGGACTGTGCTTTTTTCACACAGGGTGGCTCTCCTTGTGGGTTGCACTCCTTGCACGTGGGGCACCCCTACCCGGGGTCGCCCCTGTGTGGCATGGCACTCCTTGTGCACGGCAGCACTGCACATAGGCATGAGGCCCTGGGTATGGAACCCTGGACCCTCCATATGGTAGGCAGATGCTCTATCAGTTGAGCCATGTCCACTTCCCTGGACCATACACTTTTATAAATTTTAATGACATTTAACATTGCCCGTATCCATCATTGTAAGATCATGTAGAACACTTCCATTGCCCCCAAAATGCCCCATGTTCCATCTGTTCTATTCCTCCGTCCCTCTCCCCTCAGGACTCATGGTAACCATCAAGCTTCACTCCTTGAAGAACAAGATTCATATACTTGCAGTAACATTGAGGGCTTGACATATTGGCCTGTCCTTCTCTGTTAGGCCCTGCCTTTACCATCAAGAGACTCCACCCCTCAAATTGAGAACATAGCAGGACTCCCCAAGATGGCAGTCCAACACGTTCCTTTTCATTATGTGGGTCTCCACCCACAGATACAACACACTATGACAAGATGAACACTCACACACTCCCTAGAAACCTGCCCCGGGTGTGTCCTGTCCTGAATGCCCCCCACATCCAACACCCTAAACCAGTAACCCTCCTTTGCCATATTGCCAAAAGAACTTTCCCAATTTTGTGTTTCAACCACATACCCGCAAGTTCCCAGTGTTCACCTGGTCTCTCCCCCAACTCTCCCCCCAGTTCCATGGGCAGTCCACCCAACCCTCCCTGCCCTACCTCCCTCACAAACCAGCACCACCCAACCCAATAGTACCATTGCACCACCGTCATGCCCATCCACTGCACAACCACACACTGCCAGCTTATCATAGATTTTGCCCATGTAGGCATTGGCTCACAACCTTCTTCTCCCTTTCTATCTCCTATAAACCTACCTTCCAGACTCTAGCTCTGTGAGTCTGCTCAATTTGCTTAATTCATATCAGTGAGGTCATATAATATTTGTCCTTCAGTGCCTGGCTTGCTTCACTCAACATAAGGTCTTCAAGATTCATCCATATTATCCCTTGTGTTAATATTACATTCCCTCTTATAGCTGAGTAGTATTTCATTGTCTGTATATACAACAATTTGTTTATCCATTCATTGGTTGATGGACATTTGGATTATTTCCAACTTTTGGCAATAGTGAATAATGCCACTGTGTACATTGGTGTACCCATATCTGTTTGTGTCCCTGCTTTCAACTCCTCTGTGTATATATCTAGCAGTGGGATTGTTGGATCATATGGCAGTTCTATAGTTAGCTTCCTGAGGAACTGAACTGCCAAACTGTCCTCCACAATGGGTGTTCCGTTCTACATTCCCACCAGCAGTGAATAAGTGCTCCCATTTCTCCACATCTTCTCTAACATTTCTAGTCCTCTGTTTTTTTAATAGCTCCCAGTCTAATGGGTTTAAGATGATATCTCATTGTAGTTTTTATTTGCCTTTCCCTAATAGCTAGTGATGTTGAACATCTTTTCATGTGCTTTTTAGCCGTTTGTATTTCTTCTTTGGAGAAGGTCTATTCAAATCACTTGCCCATTTTTAAAATAGGTTGTTTGTCTTTTTATTTTTGAGGTGCAGTATTTCTTTATATCTGCTGGATATTAAGGCCCCTATCAGATACATGGCTAAAAAAGATTTTCTGCCATTGAGTAGGCTGCCTTTTCACTTTCTTGACAAACTCCTTTGAGGTGCAAAAGTTTCCCCTCCCCTTGGGGCCTATGGAGACCACCAGGCTTCACAACTTGAAGGACAAGATTCATAGTTAACTTGCACTAACACTGAGAGCTTGACACACTGGTCAGTCCTCCCCTATTAGGAACATCCCATGCTCTTGAGAGACATTCATCCCTCTGTTTGAGAACATATCGGGCCTCCCCAGGATGGCAGCCCAACTCCTCCCTGCTCATTATGTGGGTCTCCACCCACAGATACGAGACTATGACAAAATGAACATTCACATGTTCTCTAGAAGACTGTCCCAGGTGTTCCCTGTCCCAAATGCTCCCCCATCCAACACCCTAAACCAATAACCCTTCCTTGTAATATTGCCAAAAGAGCTTTCCCAACATTGTAGTTTCAACCACTTACCTGCCAATTCCCAGGGTTCACCTGCTCCCTCCCCCAACCCTCTCCCCGGTTCCATGGAACATCCAATGTACCCTCTCCACTCTACTCCCCTGTCAAACTTGCACCCTGCAACCCTATAGTATCACTAGATCCCTGTCATATCCCTTCACTGCACAACTACTCACTTCCACCTTATCACAGAATTCACCCGTAAGGGCCCTGGCTCACAACCTTCTTTTCCCTTTCTATTTCCTATAAACCTGTCTATCAGACTCTAGCTCTCTAAGTCTGCTCAATTTGCTTAATTGATATCAGTGAGGCAATGTAATGCCTGGCTTTCTTCACTCAACATAAGGTCCTCAAGATTTATACATGTTATCCTGTGTGTTAGTGATATATTTCTTCTTACAGCTGAGTATTATTCCATTGTATGTATATACCACATTTTTTAAAAAAGATTTATTTTATTTATTTCTCTCCCATTTCCCCCCATTGTCTGCTCTCTGTGTTCATTCACTGTGTGTTCTTCTGCATCTGCTTGCATTATCCAGCGGCACTGGGAAGTTGCGCCTCTTTTTGTTGCATCATCTTGTTGCATCAGCTCTCTGTGTATGAGGTGCCATTCCTGGGTGGGCTGTGCTTTCTTCACTTGGGGTGACTCTCCTTGCGGGGTGCACTCCTTGTGTGTAAGGCACTCCTACATAGGGGTGCCCCTGTGTGTCATGGCACTCCTTGAGCGTGGCAGCACTGTGTGTGGGCTACCTTACCATATGGGTCAGGAGGCTCTGGGGATTGAGCCCTGGACCCTCCATACGGTAGGCAGACACTCTATCAGTTGAGCCATGTCCACTTCTCTTACCAAATTTTCTTTATCCATTCATCTGTTGATGGGCATTTGAGTTAATTCCAACTTTTGGCCATAGTGCATAATGCTGCTATGACCATTGGCATGTATATATCTGTTCATGTCCTTGCTTTTGATTCTTCTGGGTATATACCCAGCAGCAGAATTGCTGTACCAATCTATAGTTAGTTTTTTGAGGAACTGCCAAATTGTCCTCCACAATGGCTAGACCATTCTACATTCCCACCAGCAGTGGATGAGGGTTCCTGTTCCTCCACATCCTCTGCAACATTTCTAATCCTCTGTTTTTTTTAACAGCCACCAGTCTAATGGGTGTAAGATAATATCTCATTGTAGTTTTTGATTTGCATTTCCCTAATTGCTAGTGATATTGAGCACCTTTTCATGTGCTTTTTAGCCATTTGTATTTCTTCTTTGGAGAAGTGTCTGTTCAAATCATGTGCCCATTTTTTAACTGTGTTGTTTGTCTTTTTTTTTTTTTTTGAGATACAGGATTTCTTTATGTATGTTGGATATTGGGCTACTATCAGATATAGGGTTACCAAATATTTTCTCCCATCGGGTAGGCTGTCTTTTCACTTTCTTGACAAACTCCTTTGAGGTGTAAAAGTTTTTAATTTTGAGGAGGTCCAATTTATCTATTTTTTCTTTTGCTGCTCATGCTTTGGGTGTGAAGTTCATGAAGCCATTTCTTATTACAAGATCCTGTACATGCTTCCCTACATTACCTTTCAAGATCTTTATGGTCTTGGCTCTTATATTTAGATCTTTGATCCATCTTAGGTTGATTTTTGTGCAAGGTGTGATATGGTGTTCCTCTCATTCTTTCGGATATGGATATGCAGTTCTCCAAGCACCATTTGTTTAAGACGCTGTTCTCTCCCAGTTGGGTGGGCTTGATGAGCCTTGTTGAATGTCATATGACTGTATATGCAAGGATCTATATCAGAATTCTCAATTCAGTTCTTTTGGTCAGTATGTCTATCCTTGTGCCAATACCATGCAGTTTTGACCACTGTAGCTTTGTATTATGTTTTAAAGTCAGGTAGTGTGATTCCTCCAATTTCATTTTTCTTTTTCAATATGTCTTTGGCTATTTGGGGCCTCTTGCCCTTCCAAATAAATTTCATAGTTAGTTTTTCCAATTCAGTAAAAAATGCTGTGTTTATTTTTATTGGGATTGCATTAAATTTGTAGATCAGTTTGGGTAGTAGTGACATCTTAATGATGATCAACCTTCCCATCCATGAACAAGGAATATTCTTCCATTTATTTAAGTCTTCTTTGATTTCCCTTAACAGTGTTGTATAGTTTTCTGTGCATAAGTTGTTTACATCTTTAGCTAAATTAACTCCTAGGTGTTTTATTCTTTTAGTTGCTATTGTAAATGGGATTTTTTTTTTATTTCCTCCTCAGATTGCTCATTATTAGTGTACTAAAGTGCTACTGATTTTTGTGCATTGATCTTATAACGTACAACTTCAGTGAACTCATTTATAAGCTTTAGAAGTTTTGTTGTATATTTCCAATTTGGATGATTTTTGTATCTTTTTCTAGCCTAAGTGCTCAAGCAAGTACTTCTAACACAATGTTAAACAGGAATGGTGATAGTGGGCATTCCTGTCTCGTTCCTGATCTTGAAGGGAATGTTTTACGATTTCACCATTGTATATGATGTTAGCTGTGGGTTTTTCATATATACTCTTTATCATGTTGAGGAAGTTTCCTTCTATTCCTATCCTTTGCAGATTTTTAAAATCAGGAAATGGTGCTGTATCTTAATGAATGCTTTTTCTGTCTATAGAGATGATCATGTGACTTTTTCTTTCTATTGGTTTATGTGGTATATTACATTGATTGATTGTCTTATGTTGAACCATCCTTGTATATAGGGATGAAACCCACTTGGTCATGGTGTCTAGTTCATTTGATGTGTTGTTGAATATGATTAGCAAGTATTGTTGAGGATTTTAGCATCTAGGTTCATTAGAGAGATTTGTCTGTAATTTTCTTTTCTTGTGGC
The DNA here is from genome assembly GCF_030445035.2 of Dasypus novemcinctus. Taxonomy (NCBI): domain Eukaryota; kingdom Metazoa; phylum Chordata; class Mammalia; order Cingulata; family Dasypodidae; genus Dasypus; species Dasypus novemcinctus. The sequence continues at coordinate 45,243,860 of NC_080689.1, forward strand.
ATCTTTGTTTGGCTTTGGTATTAGGGTAATGTTGGCATCATAGAATGAGTTAGACAATGTTCCTTCTACTTCCATTTAAGCAGGATTGGTGTTATTTCTTTCCAGAATGTTTGGTAGAATTCACCTGTGAAGCCATCTGGTCTTGGGCTCTTCTTAGCTGGGAGGTTTTTGATGACTAATTCAATCTTGTTACCTGTGATTGGTCTGTTGAGTTAATCAATTTCTTCTTTTGTCAATGTAGGCTGCTTGTGTGTTTCTAGCAATTTGTCCATTTCCTCTAAATTATCCTTGTTGTCATATACTTTTTCAAAGTATCTTTTTATGATACTCTTTATTTCAGTGGGGTCAGTGGTGGTATCCCCTTCTTGTTTCTTGTTTTGTGTATTTGCATCTTCTCTCTTTTTAGCTTTGTTAGTCTAGCTAAAGGTTTGTCAATTGTATTGATCTTATTAAAGAACCAGATTTTGGTTTAATTTTTTTTAGTGCTTTTAAAATTTTCTATTTCATTTAGTTCTGCTCTAATCTTTATTATTTCCTTCTTTCTACTTCCTTTGGGGTTATTTTATTGTTCTTTTTCTAATTCCTCTAGGTGTGCAGTTAGGTCTTTGGTTTTAGCTCTTCTTTTTTGATATATGCATTTATGGCTATGAATTTCCCTCTCAGTACAGCTTTTGCTGCATCCCATAGATTTTGATATGTCATGTTGTCATTTTCATTCTTTTCAAGGTAGTTACTGATTTCCTTTGCAATTTTCTCCTTGACCCATTGTCTAAGAGTGTGTTGTTTAACTTCCATATCTTTGTGTCTTATTTGCTTCTTTGCACATATTGATTTTCTGCTTCATTACATTGTTGTCAGAGAAATTACTTTGTATAATTTCAATCTTTCTGAATTCATTGAGAGTTGTTCTGTGGTCTAGCATGTAGTCTATCCTGTAGAATGATCCATGTGCACTTGAGAAGAATGTATATCTTTCTGTATTTGTGTGTAATGTTCTATATATGTCAATTAGATCCAGATCCTCTAACATGTTACTCAAGTCTTTGTTTCTTTATTGATTTTCTATCAAAATGCTCTCTCTAATGGTGATAATGGTGTATTCAAAGTCCCCACAATAATTGTAGAGGCATCTATTATATTTCTCCACTTAGTTTTTCCAGTGTTTGCCTCATGTATTTTGAGGTGCCCTGGTTAGGTGCATACATGTTTATGATTGTTCTTTCTTCTTTGATAGATTTCCACTTTTATTAATATATACTGTTCTTCTCTGTCTCTTCAATAGTTTTACATTTAAAATCTGTTTTGTCTGTTAATAGTATAGCTACTCCTCCCCTATTTTGGTTATTGTTTGCATGCAAAATTGTTTTCCAACCATTTACTTTTAGTCTCCTTGCATCCCTGGGTCTAAGGTGAGTTTCTTGAAGAAACCATATAGATTGGTCATATTTTCTTATCCATTCTGCCAATCTGTGTCTCTTGATTGGAGAGTTTAAGCCATTAAAATTCAGTGTTATTACTGTCAAGGAATTACTTATATTAGCCATATATTCTTTAGGTTTGTGTATGCCATGTGTTGTTTTTTTTTCTATTTTTATACTTTTAGTTATTCTTACACTCTCCTCCAACACTCTTTCTCCAGTGTTTTTCCTTTCATCCTGAAGAACTCCCTTTAGTATTTCTTGAAGGGCAGGTTTCTTATTGACAAACTCTATTAATTTCTGTTTATCTGTGACTATTTTGAACTCTCCATCATTTTTTAAAAAGATTTATTTATTTATTTCTCTCCCCTCCCCCCCCACCCTGGTTGTCTGTTCTCTGTGTCTATTTGCTGTGTCTTCTCTGTCTGCTTCTGTTGTTGCCAGTGGCATGGGAATCTGTGTTTCTTTATGTTGCATCATCTTGTTGTGTCAGCTCTCCGTGTGTCAGCTCTCCGTGTGGGCAGCGCCATTCTTAGGCAGGCTGCACTTTCTTTTGCACTGGGCGGCTCTCCTTATGGGGCACACTCCTTGCACGTGGGGCTCCCCTACATAGGGAACACCCCTGCGTGGCAGGGCACTCCTTGCGCGCATCAGCACTGTGCATGGGCCAGCTCCACACAGGTCAAGGAGGTCCAGGGTTTGAACCGCGGACCTTCCACATGGTAGACGGACGCCTTAACCACTGGGCCAAGTTGTTGCCTCCATCATTTTTGAACACCAGCTTTGCTGAATAGAGAATTCTTTCTAGAAGTTTTTTCTTTCTGCACTTTAACTATGTCATATCACTGCCTCCTTGCCTCCATGGTTTCAGATGATAAATCAGCACCTAATCTTATCGAGCTTCTCTTGTGTGTGATGGATCTCTTTTCTCTTGCTGCCTTCAGTATTCTCTCTTTGTTTTGAGCATTGGACAATTTGACAAATATGTCTTGGCATAGGCCTGTTAGGATTTATACTGTTTGGGGTGTGATATGTTTCCTGGACTTGTATGTCAATGTTCCTCAATAAAATTGGGAAGTTTTCAGCCATTATTTCCTCCAATACTCTTTCTGCCCCCTTTCCCATCTCTTTTCCCTGTGGGATGCCTATAATGCATATGTTTGTGCATTTTGTGTTGTTGTTCAGATCCCTAAGTCCATGCTGGATTTTTTTTTCTATCTTTTTATCTATCTGTTCTAGTATGTGTCTAATTTCAGATGTACTGTCTTCCACATAGCTGAATCTTTCCTCTGCCTGTTCAAATCTGCTTTTATGTGCTTCCTGTGTATTTCTGATTTCTTGCATTGTGCCATTCATCACCATCATATTGGTTATCTTTTCATATATGCTTACAGTTTCTTCAGTATATTCTCCCATTGTCTTCTGAATATCCTTAATCTCTTTCTTCACTTCATTAAGTTGATTCATCCTATTTGTTTTCACATCTTTCATTAGTTAATTCCATGTTCTGCATCTTCTCTTGTTTTTTAGTTTGTTGATAACCTCGGCCATATCTTCCTGTTTGTTAGTATGGTTTGTAATATTTTGTTGTTGTCTAAGCATTTATCTTGATGCATTTATTCTGGTTAGCTTCTCTTTTACTCTAGGGTTTTATTTTGTTGTTTTTGTGTGTTTTAAGGTTTCACTTTGACATTTCATTCTTCTTATTCTATTTCCTTGCTGTTGTCTATGTTCCCTTGAAAAAAAAATTAGGACCAGAGAAAAGGAAAGAGATAAGAAGAGAAAAAGAATAATAGTAATAATAATACTAATAAAATAATGAAAGGTAGAAGAGGAGCCATGAAAGACCTAGGAAAATAAATAATTAATGTGAGTAAAAATCATAAGAAGTATAGAGGAATAAGATTTAAAAAGTGGAATACAAAAAATGAAATGAAAAACAAAATAGAGAAAAATATATAATGAAAAAATGGAATGATAAGAAAAAAAGAAAAAGTAAAAAAAAAAAAATAAGAAAAGAAAAAAAGTGAGCTAGAGAAATAAAAATTTAAAAAAAGTTGAAGACCAAACAAAAAGAGTTGGGATGAATGAAAAACAACAAAAAACAGAAGATAGAAGAATGAAGGAAAGAAAAGAAATAACATTGGTAGAAAAAAGCAGTAAAAGGAAAGAAAGGGGGCAAAGCAAAGAAAGGGAGAACACAACAAACAAGAAACTAAACAGCAGCAGCAACAACAGAAACTATCAAGAAAAAACAGCTTTCTCTTTATGCCCCTCTGGAGCTTCTCAGGTTGCTGGTGTTCATCAGTCAGTCACCCTGCAGCCTGCCTCTGCAGGTGATGTACTGGGTTTTAGCGATTAAAATTAAAAAAAATTAAAGTAAAAAAACAACAAAGATGCCAAAACAGATCCAAGAAAGCCTAAAACAAAAAGAATGTCTATGTGTCCCCTGTCATAAAATATAAAATGGATACCTGATAACCAGGTGGATCACACTCTTTATTGACTCAGGAATCAAACCAGGGGCCTTGTGTATGCAAGGTAGGAGTTCCTCCACTGAGCTAAATTGTTTTCTTAGGTTAATTGGTCTTCAAAGACTTATCTGCCTTCTTTCCTCCAGGCATTTTTAGACTTTTATAGCTTGCTAGAGTCCGACTGATTAGGTGCCTGTCCCTGGCCGCTCTCTAATCTATCTAATTGCTTTCTATCTTGTGGGGGGAGGGCAGCTGGCTGAGCAGATCCCCCCTCCCCTTACCCTGTCCTGTTGGGGTCCCTTCCAAGATTCAAATGGTGCTCAGCAGGCCAAACTTACCACAAAGAAACCACTCTCCAGCCTCTGTCAGACCCCTCTTCCTCCCAGGGAATGCCCCCTCTCAGTCCCTTGCAGCAGCAGGGGCACCTCGGCTACGTGCCATGAGGGCACAGTGGATGAGCTGTTTCCAGCCACAGGGGCAAGAAACGCATGGTTTTCTTCTTTATCTTTTCAGTACCTTCCTAAGTTGCTCAGAGCACCTTCCTGTTCTATATATATATCCAAAGCACCTTCCTTAGATAAGTACCTGCATTTTCTCCACTTTTTTTTTTGTGAGAGGGTCAGTCTCTGCCTACCTATTCTTTCACCATTTTCATGGAAGTAGAGAGATTGTATTTAAATGATGGGAGACAGGGAAAATGGTGGGGTTTTTTGTTTGTTTGTTTTGATTTTTTGAGAATAAAATGGAAGTCAGGAAGAGAAGCTGGTTTGAGGGACAAATAATGATTTATACCAAATTTCCAATTGTATTGACCAGTGTGGAGTCATTCAGAGGGCTAGCAATTGGCAAAGATATTTGAGGCTCATCTAGGCTGTGACCAATCTTTAAGTGAGATTCCTTTGTTTCTACTTGGAAGACAAGGGTGGTTTGTCTGATAGGCCCTCAAGATGGCTGTCCGCCTTCCCATTAAGAAGCACCCTCCAGAGTGGGAGGAAGAGAAGAGATGTGGGGGGCATTTTCAGGACTTGGGTTTGTCCTGGGTGGTGCTGCAGGGACAGTTACCGGACATCGTATGTCCTCCCATGGCCCACTGGGTGGACTGTGGAAGAGTGTGGGCTATGGTGTGGACCATTGACCTTGAGGTGCAGTGGTGCTCAGAGATGTATTTACCAAATGCAATGAATGTCTCATGATGATGGAGGAGATTGTTGCTATGGGGGGATGAGTGGAGTGAGGGGGGAGGGGGGTATATGGGGACCTCATAGTTTTTGAATGTAATATTAAAAAAATAAATAAAGACAAATAAAAGAAAAAGAAAAAGAAAAAAAAAGCACCCTCCAAAAGATGCAGGTTGAACCGAAGAGGACTCTTTTCCCCAAAGTATTTGAAAATGTTATTCTTTCTGCAGGAATCCATTTGTGCTTGTGTGAATGTGGTAAACTGTTGCAGATGTCACGAGAAAGGTCACTAATGCCTCTGGCTCTATATGGTAAACAGCCTCACTTGATGCCACACATAATTCAAACTCCTGTCTCCAACAAACAAGATTTTTTCCTGGAGTGGATTTCCCAGTTTTGGGTGACTGCTAGTTTTAGCATATTTTTGCCTTAAATATATTGTCATCCATCACACTGGTACATTTTGCATTTTTAAAAATTACTCAAATCCTAGAAAATATGTTTGTTTAATGAAAGATGAAAATTATGATTGAAAAATGTCCTGAAGCTTATACAGAAGAGTATGAGAATCAGGGCTTTGCTATCCTCTATTAGCAGCCTGGTGCTTGTGGAAGAGATCTGTGCTTTGGATTTTATGGGTAAGTTTGACAAATTGGGGGCAATTGTCTTGTATTCTTCATTGCAGGCTTGGGGTGTGGTATGTGAGAAGGCCATGATTTGGCTATCATGGGAATCCCATATGTCTTGGAATGGCAGTCTGGCACAGTGACACCTGGCCCAGGGAATCCTTGTGGAAATCTCTTGCCCCTCTTTTCTCCAAATGGCTGCTCTTGGTGCTCCTTGCACTCTGCATTATGCTTGAGGTGGCTGACCTCAACGATTGCCCCCTGGGGTCATGGTTGAGCCAAATTCTGTCCTCACCTTTCTAGAACTGTCATCATTTTGCATGTCCCTAGTTCTCTGGCCACAGCAATGGGTCAGAGTTGGCCAATGCATTCTTCCCTGCAAGTTCTTCGATAGGCGCTTCCTTTTCCAGTGACATTGTCGTGAGGATACAAGTCTGCCGCTATGGTGTTGTGATCACGACTGGGCCACAAAACCTGTCAAAGACTGAAGAACAGTCTGGGCAGAGCAGGAGAGAGGTGATGAGAAATTTCCTTTTTTTTCTTTTTTCTGTAGCCCTAACAATAAAAATCTGAGGAAGGATAAATGGGGGGAAAATCATCTGAAATTCATCCCCCAGAGAGTCTTTTGGCCTGACTTTGTGTTGGGAGGGTGACTCCAAATTGACCCTCTCAGCTCTCCTTGAAATGACCCCAGCCTACTTGTCCATCATTATTGTCCACTACATTAACAGTTTGGACTACTAAAACTTCCCCAAACACTGCTTCTGCTTTCTTGCCTCTGGCTTCAAATCGAATGTCCCTCCTTCCCTTACATTTCCACTTATGGAAGCCCTACCTTGAAGCCTACCTTGATTGGCCCCAGCTAAAATTAATCTGTGCCTCTTTGACCACAATGGAGAATTTATATTTCCCTAGCATTTTTGCCTTGCTTTTCCCAATAGTTATAGTTATACTCATCTTATTTTCACACTAGCTTGTAAACCATGAGATAAGGAGGACGGACTATATGATTTCTAAACTCCCTTGTTTAGACTTCTGGAAGTCTTTAACTAATATCAACTATTGTGCAAACTTAGGGTACATATAAAGGGACTTTTCATTGTTTACATCAATATCTTAAGACCTATATGCCTTATTAGCAGTTTAGTATGTCTTTCATTCTTGAGATATCCTCCTCTTCTGCATTGCCCAATAACTCTAGGGAGGTGTCATTCAATAAAACCTCAGGTACCTAGTGCACCTGAGAAACTAAAGTTTAAATTGTTAAAATTTTAATTAATTTCTATTTAAATGTAAATAGCCACATGGGGCTGGTGGCTACCATATTGGATAGCACAGCTCTAAGGAGTTCCATAGTTCAAAAAGAGGCTGCTCCTACTTCTGCACCCAAGTGGAATAGCACTGGGGTCAGTAACCACAACAGCTGATGCTTCCTATCACCAAATGATGTCGCTTATGGAAGTTCAGGCTTGCACTGCCTGCTTACATATGCTGATTCCCTGCTATAAAAATACCTCCCAGTAGAACCCTGATAGACCCATATACTTCCTGCTGCTACTTTTGGGGAATATGATCACACTCCCCTGGGTTAACCTTGGTCAGGTTGGCCAGGCTTGGGCTCCAAGGTTGACACTCAGCATTCACATGCTTCCACACACAACTCTCACCCAGGACTCTTGAAGTTCCCAGCTGGTTCTCTTATTCACCCAGAATCACTGTTCCCCTTCTCTATCTAGGTATCCATCATTAGGAGCCAAATGGCTCTTCCCTTTGAAACTTCAAGACACAAAGAGTCTGCCTTCATTTGGATTTCCCAAGAAGCAGACCCTTAGTCAAGGATTCAGCAGTAAGTAGTTTATTTGGGAGGTGATTCCAGGAAATGTAAGTGGCAGTGGAGGGTGGGAAGTAAGATAGGGAAATGAAAGAAACCAATAAAGGATAATGTATCAAACAAGTTACCACTGGGAAACTAAGCTCAACTCTACAGGGGAACTCTAGGAGAGAGGATAAGCTAACTTTCAGAAATGTCCCAACTGAGAGGCAAATAACATGGTATCTATCCACCATTGGCTGAAGGCTTCTCCTGGAGGCATTAGCTCTCCAGCACTCCAAGGTTGTTCTAAGAGTAGCTAAATGCATTCCCAAAGCCAGATAAAAACCGATAGAGTTATAGGTGTTTGCAGTAAAAAGCCACTGGACTGTAAAGATATGTGGGAGCATTGACAGTGCTTCCTGCTCCAGGCTCCTGGGCAATGGGTATTCATACTTCCTTTTATAAGACTGGCTGCCTTAATTGGTTCCAGGGTGCTCACACCTTCCCTTCTTGTAGGGACATCCTCAGCAGTTTCTCACAAGAGAAGTAGAGTCGCCTACAACAGGGGTGTGGGTAGCCCTCTCTGGTTAGGTTCTCCAACTTCAACGTGGTTTATCTGTTTAGTAATAAACCAGCCACCCAAATATACCAAGGATATCAGTTAAAACTTTCAAGTGGCCTGAAAAGCACAGTAAATAGCAAACTGAAACTCCCTCCAAAGTTCTAACAGTAGCCTGCTTTGTTGAAAAGAAAAGGGTTTAGAATTTAAAGATATTTTAAAATATCAGATTTAAGATGCATATATTTTTTATAAACTTGTGCTTTCTCTAATTTCAGCAAGAATGAGCAGTATTACTTTGGCAGAAGGCAAATAGGCTATATGAAGTTTCATTAGCACAAAGTGAAAAACAAAATTTTTAAAGGTGAGGTCAATTCTTTCGATGAAAGAATGGAATCTATTCTTAAAAGATAGACAGGTAGATTTTAGTGATGTGACAGCCAATAAAGGGGTAAACTCAGTGTTCTTTCTTCGTAAAAGCATTAGGTTGGTTTAAAACAGATCATATTAGATCTGTGATAATATCTTTTCTCACTACTTTCTAAGGCCTGAAATAGAAGGAATTTTTTACTTTACATTTAATTACAAACCTAATTTGGTCTATATGCAAAGATTTACAATCTCTCTGGATATTTAGGGTATCGGTAATAGAGAAGCTATGGATAATAGTGCTACTTCTCATGGAATATGCGGTGCATGATATGAAAATTTATCTTGTAAATATCACTGGTTATAGCCTTATAAATTCAGAGATACATCATCTACAGCTCAGCTTTGAATATAGAACAAATGAAGGAAGAATGGATTCTTAAATGAAAAGATTAAAAAGCATAATTAATATTTCATAATCTTAATTAACTCGTCCTCTCAACATTGATTTTTAATGTTATTTTGGGTGTGAGGTGTGATTTTATTGCTTTCATAGCCAAATCAAATAATCTGGTCACAAACTTGAATGTTAAAGGTAATGTGAACATCTTGCTTGCCTCAAGAAATAGGTCATTCAATTTATATCAGTCCCGGGTTCTAAGTTACCTTAAATATCTTGGAAATTATCTTTAAACTATTATTCTACAATACTCTAACTACAGTTGGTGTCAAAAGTTTGTCTGAATAATAATTCAATAAACACAAGCATAATCTTTTTTTTTTTTTTTTTTTTAATTTTTTTATTTTTTATTGACTTTGTAATAATATTACATTAAAAATATATATGTGAGGTCCCATTCAACCCCACCCCCCCACCCCCCCTCTCCCCCCCCCCAACAACACTCGTTCCCATCATCATGACACATCCATTGGATTTGGTAAGTACATCTTTGGGCACCTCTGCACCTCATATACATTGGTTCACATCATGGCCCATACTCTCCTCTATTCCATCATGTAGGCCCTGTGAGGATTTACAATGTCCGGTGATTACCTCTGAAGCACCATCCAGGGTAGCTCCATGTCCCGAAGATGCCTCCACCTCTCATCTCTTCCTGCCTTTCCCCATACCCTTTGTCCATTATGTCCACTTTTCCCAATCCAATGCCACCTCTTCTATGTGGACACTGGATTGGTTGTGTCCATTGCACCTTTATGTCAAGAGGAGGCTCAGATTCCACCTGGATGCTGGATGGAATCCTCCCATTTTCAGTTGTAATCACTCTAGGCTCCATGGTGTGGTGGTTGTCCTTCTTCACCTCCATCTTAGCTGAGTGTGGTAAGTCCAATAAATCAGATTGTAGGTGCTGGAGTCTGTTGAGGCTCAGGATCTGGCTATCACATTGTCAGTCCAGAGATTCAAATCCCCTAAATATATCTTAAACCCCAACATTAACTGCACCTCCAGCACATTAGCATGAAAGTCTTATGAAGGGAGATCCCATCTGAGTCCAGATTCATCACACATAAACACCATTTCCAAAGAGGGGCCATCTGCCCTGGTAGTTAACCCCATCAGCCATGACCATAACTCCCATGGGTCTCTTTAGCCCTCAAAGGAACCAATATCTGGGGGTTGTATCTGCTTTATCTGTCTCTCTGACTCTGCTCAGTTGTGCATGAGGGCAAACCTTCTGCCAGCCTCCAGACTCTTTTTTAGAAACTCGTAGCCATATAAACTCATTTCTCCTTTCCATTTCCCCCTTACTTTAGGTCAAACAGCATTTTAAAGTCATGGTATTTTATGTAGACATGGATATTCTGCTGATCCGCATTGAACCTTCCGTATAAGGTCATTTTCCAGTTGCATCATCAGTTGGTAGTTGATAGTGGTCCCTCGTTGCCAGGGAGGCTCATCCCCGGGTGTCATGTCCCACGCTGGGGGGAAGGCATTGCATTTACATGCTGAGTTTGGCTTCGAGACTGGCCACATTTGAGTAACATGAAGGCTGACAGAAGGAAATTCCCAGGCACAAAGTTGCTCTAGGCCTTGTTCTTATTTTGGGTTTATCAGCTCACAAGCATAGTCATTAGTATCAGGGGCTCACTGTTGAACCCTCACTCCCTCCCGGTCCCCACCACTGTACCTGGGAGACTGTCGCTGCTCCCCTAGGGACCACGACAGAGCACCACTGGCCGGGAACTACCTAAATATAAAAGCCAAGACCATAAAAACCTTAGAAAGCAGTGTAGGGAAACATCTACAGGACCTTGTAATAGGTAATGGATTTATGAATATCTCACCAAAAGCACGAGCAGCAAAAGAACTAATAGATAAATGGGACTTCCTCAAAATTAAAGCCTTCTGCACCTCAAAGGAGTTTGTCAAGAAAGTAAAAAGGGAGCCCACACAGTGGGAGAAAATATTTGGCAATCAGATATCTGATAAGAAACTTATAACTTGCATATATAAAGAACTCCTACATCTTGAAAATAAAAAGATAAACAATCCATTTAAAAAATGGGAAAAAGACTTAAACAGACACTTCTCCGAAGAAGAAATACAAGCATAATCTTAAACATAAAAAAAAAAAGAAATTGGTCAAGTTCCTCAATTAGCTTGGTGCTTTTTCTACAGAAATTGCATATACAAGTGAACAAGATTGCAAGCTTTTAGAATAAGAAGGAAGTTATCAAGTGCATTGGATTGGAGCCTACTGGTGAGAGATATATCAATTATTGGATTTTGGGAAAAGGGGAAACTTGCACTAAGAAGCGTGGAATTAAGTAAGTTTTCCAGTACATTTACAAACATGATACAGTTTAACATATTGGTGGAATTGGTCAGCACTTCTGTATTGGTAAACACTTGACCCTTGAAATAAGCCAGAATTACCTGTGCACACTGCTGGCCCAGTAAAGGTGAGCTGTATGCACCAAACAGTGCTAGAGGAATTTTCCCAGGACCATGTACCTTTAATCAGGACTCATTTCCCTTAGTTTCTTTTTTGATCTCATTTTTCTATCATCAAGCACTTGGTTCGAAGACTCTGCCTTTAAATCCTACCTCTGACCCTTTCAGATTTAGCACTTTCATCTCTGATCTCTGGGATGTCAAATCTGTCTCTCTTCTGTTACCTCCTGAGCATAGTGATTCACCCTGCTTCAGGTGGGAACCCTGCTCTCTTCTCCATTCTGGTGACTTAGTTCATCTTCAAAGGGTCAGACCATGATCTTCCCATGGTTGGAGGTAGGATTTGGAGAAGAAAATGGAAGGAGAGACTCAGATAATTAAATCCTGAGGGGTGACTAGAATAGTCAAAGTCAAGTCCTAAACTTACTACAATAATGCTAGGATCAAAAAGACAAAATACAGGGAGTGGGTGTAGCTCAAGTGGTTGTGTGCCTGCTTCCCATGTATGAGATCCAGGGTTCAATCCCTGATACCTCCTAAAAACAAACAAACGAAAAAGCCAACTCTCATTGGGGAGCTGATGTAGCTTGGTGGTTGAGTGCCTGCTTCCCAAGCACGAGGTCCTGGGTTAATTCCCTGGTACCTCCTTAAAAAAAAAAAAGGCAAAATGAGAGCCAGTATGGGAACCTTGGACAGGGGGGAGGAGCAAGAGACCCAGTTCTAATTTACAGATAGACATGCTCTCATAGCCGTTTCTCCAAGCCATCTCCAAGCTCTCTCTTCCCCTTCTCTGGCATTGGAGAAGATCATGTTACAGATTGTGCAGCTACTTGATGGCAGAACCTTAGAGAGCCTTGGACCAGGGACTCTGTGGGGGAGATCACCCCTTCTTTCCCTTGGCCAATCCACTGGGAAGGGTTTGAAGTGTTGGAGAGGTGCTCACATTTTAAGTAAGGTGGCCAGGGAAGCCTTTACAGAGAAGGCAACGTTCAAGCAGTGACCTGAGGGCCTGAAAGAGGCAAGGGTGGAGGAAGGCAGACATCTGTGAGAAGTCCCAGCAGAGAGAGGGGCAAGTGCAGAGGCCCTAAGGCAAAACTGAGTCTAGTGTATTAAAGGAAGAAAGAAAAGCTCAGTGCAGACAGAGCAAGTGAGCAAGGGGGAAAGTAATAGAGATAAGGTCAGACAGAGGACAGATTGTGTACGGCCTTATAACTTATTGTAAGGACTTTGGTTTTTGCCTTGAATGAGGTGGGTGGTCATTGGAGGGTTTTGAATATTGGACTGATATGATCTGGCTGACATTTAGCATATGTTGTGAATAGATTGAAGATGGCAAAAGGAAAAAGTGAGGTGTCCAGTTAGGGGGCTACAGCAACAATTAGGGAAGACATGGTGGTGTCTTGGAGTAGGGTGATAAGAGTAGAAGTGGGGAGAAGCAGTCAAATTCTGTATATATTTTTGAGGTAGTGTCAATAAAATTACAGAAGATTGGATGAGGGACATGAGAGGAAGAGTCAAGGATGGCTTCATGGCTTTTGGCTGTGCAACTGGGAGAATGGAGTTGCCATTTGTGGGGATTGGGAACATTTCAGGGAGAGCAGATTTGGAGAGACTATCAAGGAGCTTGGGTTTGGATGGATTAGGTTTGAGATGTCTACTAGACAAGTGAATGTTGATGAAGGGAGATTACAGCAGCCTGCTTTGGCAAGGTGACTGGACCAGAGAGAATGATAGGGATGGTGATATTCCTTACCTAGGAGAAATGATAAACATGGGTTTTGTTGTTTTCTGATATCAGCTCCTCACTGCTGTTCTCCAGGCATCACACATTCCACTTCTAATTGTCACACACATGTTGAACTTGACAGCGCTCTTGTCTGTGGCTGGTAAACAGTAATTTATTCCATATGCTACATTTCTGCACAAGTGTCCTTTCTGTGACTCAGTACTCGTTGAATACTTTGTCATTTGTTATTTCGGTTTATGTCCCACTCATTTACATAGTCCTTTACTTTGTGGACTCATTTTGTTTTCTGTCCTCTTCCTGCAGTTTTTCCTTTTTATTTCCCCTATTCTTTTTTTCCTCACTCAAGTCTAATTGAATGTGTTGCATGGCATGCCAGGCCAGGGGAAAGCTTTGTTTTTCCCACTGAAAGAAGGGGTGCAGCACTGTGCCCTTGACCTATGTAAATGATGTGACTCACATACTTGTCTGGGTAGCTTCAGGTAAAAAATTAAAAGGTAGCTGCATTCTAACCACAGATACATCTCAGGAACAAGTTTTTCCCCAGCAGTTTTCTAAAACAGCACTCAATTGCACGTTCTCAGGATGCTGTGGTATCACAGATCACTGCAATGGTGGCTAAATGTGAGGTCACATTTGCAGTACCTGATATATTGGCCCCCAAATAAGAATTATTACTAGTGCTCATCCACAGCGGGTGCTGGAACAGTATCAGTGATGTGATGCAGTTGAGAGTTCTTTGTGCCCTAGAGAGAAGATGAAAGTCATTGAACCAGGAACTAATGTTTTTTTGTTTTTTTTTTTCTTTTCAGCTGCTACCCAAATTGGTTTCATGATTTCTTGCACTTTTATGTAACCTTCCCACTGGGACATTTAATGCAGATTAAAGCAACACAGCGGCTATACTTCCAACTCTGGAAATACCATCTTTGAGGTATGGCATATTATACTAGGAGCATTAATAACAGTTTCTTAAACCATCTTCTAAAGTTCTGTGATTTTACATTAACACACCATTCTAGGAGGGCTGGCTAAAGTTCTAGGTAAAGAATGCTTAAGAGAAAATAGCAGAGGCAGAATTCAATTAACCCTTTGGAATTATCTTTACTTGACCGTGACACTGCTTACTAAAATTCCAATTCTAGTTCACAAGGGTATATCTTGTGAGGAGGAGTAAGATGTTTAGTGACTATTCCTTGGCCCCAGTGAGCTTATACCTCCTTGAGGAGAAAAGACGTTCATTCCAGAGTGAAAAGCAAGCCCTGTTCCCCTGGTCACACTTAGAGTTGATGGAAGCTTGAGTAACTTCATGGTACAATTTACTCTAAGCTATCCATTATTGTTTCTAGCTGACCACGCCTCTATTGCCATTGGTTTAGGCCAGCACTTCTCACTCTTTGCTGTGGTTACAAATCACCCAGGGATCTTGTCAAATGGCAGGTTCCCATTCAGGAGTTCCCAGGTGGGGCAGGAGCTTCTGAATTTCTAGCAAGGCCTTTGGTAAGCTGCTGCTCCTGGTTCATGGGCCATACTATGGATAGTAAAGACCTGGGATGATGTTCATTTTCAGGTACTCTATTCTTCTCTGCTCTTTTTTTTTTTAAAGATTTATTTTTTATTTATTTCTCTCCCTTTCTGCCACCCCCCCTCCAGTTGTCAGAGAGTCCATTTGCTGTGTGTTCCTCTGTGACCGCTCCCATCCTTATCAGTGGCACCGGGAATCTGTTTCTTTTTGTTACGTCACCTTGTTGTGTCAGTTCTCCATGTGTGCGGCGCCATTCCTGGGCAGGCTGCACTTTCTTTTGCGCTGGGCGGCTCTCCTCATGGGCGCACTCCTTGTGCGTGGGGCTCCCTTACATGGGGACACCCCTGCGTGGCATGGCACTCCTTGCACGCATCAGCACTGCGCATGGGCCAGCTCCACACGGTTCAAGGAGGCCCGGGGTTTGAACCACAGACCTCCTATGTGGTAGGCGGACGCCCTAACCACTGGGCCAAGTCCGCTTCCCTGGCTCTTTTTTTTGATGCCACCATTATGTGGATTGTGCCCCTACTCCCTAGCTATTGCTGCTGCCGTTTCCAGCCTAATTTCTCCATCTATTGTCAAGAGTATTTACGGTTGGTCTCATCACTCAAGCCAGCTTAGAGCACATTTGGTCAATCTCAAGTGTTCTAACTTCTCAGAGAATAACAGTTCTTTTGTAAACTCTCAAAGAATGTGTGTCTATTTCAGGTTCCAAGGACCTTGGACTGAGTTTTCTAGATTGCGGAATTCTTGGCTACCCAAGGTATTCCCCGAAGATTTTGGTGGCCTTTTCTCTCCTTTTTGCTCTGGAGCAACTCATGGTCTATGGGAGGGACCATTAGTTCCAAATCTCATTCATGGTTTGTTTTAGTTTCCTAGGCTGCTCAAGGAATTGCCATTAGATGGTTTGACTTAAACAATGGGAATTTATTCACTCATGGTTTTAAGGCCGGAAAAATGTCCATATCAAGGCATCATCAAGGCAATGCTTTCCCCCCAAAGACTGGGGCATTTTGGGACTGGCTACTGGTGATCCTTGGCTCCTCTGTCACATGGCAAGGCACATGGCAACATCTCATGGTTTTTTCCTTGTCTTCCAAGTTCCGTTTCAGCTTCTTACTTCTTGTGGCTTTCTCTCTCTGTATCTGAATTTCATTTTCTTATAAGGGACTCCAGCAATAGGATTAAGACACATACTGATTGAGGTAGGGCCTGCCTTACTGAAAGTAACCTCATCAAAAGGTCCTTTATTTTTTTTTAAAGATTTATTTATTTATTTATTCCTCTTCCCTCCCTCTCCCCACCCTGGTTGTCTGTTCTCTGTGTCTATTTGCTGCATCTTCTTTGTCCGCTTCTGTTGTTGTCAGCGGCACAGGAATCTGTGTCTCTTTTCCTTGCGTCATCTTGTTGTGTCAGCTCTCCGTGTGGGTGGTGCCATTCCTGGGCAGGCTACACTTTCTTTCGCATAGGGCGGCTCTCTTTATGGGGCTCACTCTTTGTGCGTGGGGCTCCCCTATGCGGGGGACACCCCAGCATGGCAGGGCACTCCTTGCGCACATCAGCACTGCGCATGGGCCAGCTCCACACCGGTCAAGGAGGCCCGGGTTTGAATCACGGACCTCCCATGTGGTAGATGGATGCCCTAACCACTAGGTCAAGTCCGCTGCCAAAAGGTCCTATTTACAATGAGTTTGCACCCACAGGAATGGATTAACTTTAAGAACATGTTTTTCTGGGGTCCATACAGCTTCAAATCACCACACGGCTTCCTCGGGCAGACAAAAGGTACAAATGCACATAGGGTTCATAGCATCCCCTCTGGCATACTGAAGACTCAGAACAGAGTGTGTGAATTGGGTTTTTGCCAAGACTCTCACTACAAAGAGAACAAATAAAAACTGTGCAGGGTCTCACATGCTGTTTAACTGACTGATTGTCCCAGAGTCACCTGAGTTACCGCCTTCAAATACACATTTCCAGGACTCTGCCTCTGTCCAAGTAAGTCAGTTTCTGAGGAGAATCTGTATTATTATAAAGTAGAGTGTGGTTAGGGGCTTGCTGCTGTGATTAGCAAATTTAAACATTTGCAAACAATTCTTTCAATAAAAGAGTACCTACTTCAAATCAGGCACTGTGCTAGTCTTTGGGGGAGGTAGCAGTGAATAACACAAACCCAGCCCTTTCCTGCCTGCCTTTTACAGCTTACGGTGGAAAGTGAATAAACAAAATAGAAAGTAATTGCAAATTGTAAGTGTTGTAAAGGAAACAAGCAAGGTGATGAAATCAGACTGAAGGAGTAGATATTTTAGATGAGCTGGACAGAGATGCCTCTTTGGATGACATTAAAGTGACTTTGAAGCTGAGTCTTGAGGGAGGAGGAATGATCCAGCAGCAAAGTGGTGGGTGGCTGGGGAGCATGATTAGGCAGAGAGCATCAGATACTTTAGGAGCATCTCTAGATGCTACCAGAGAAACAAATATTCCAAGTTACCATCCCCTTGTTGGTAAATAATTCTTCAATTAAGACCTTTCTCAGGTGGCAATGGCACACGGATTCCCTTTCTGTCACCTTCAGAGCCTATTGTCATCCTTTGCTTTTCTGCTGTTGCCAAAAACCTGAATCTCACTCCACCCACCATGGAAGACTCCTGTGCTGCTTCTTGAAGGCTGCTGTGGAAGGTTGGGGCCTCAGAGCCACCTGCAGAGTCCCCAGCACCTCCTGCCTCTTCACGTTGGCACTCCATGTTAACTGTGTGAGTCTGGCCCAAGCTTCAGATTCCATATCTGTAAGATGGGAAAGTAACACTCCTCTCACAAATGATTCAGTAAGATCACGTGGCTCGTGATAGTTCTGTTCAGTTGGTATTCCCTGGCTTGTGGCAGCATCACTCCAGCCTCTGCTTCCGTGGTCACACTGCCTCCTCCTCTTCTCTGTGTGAAGTCTCCCTCTTCCTCCCTCTTAAAAGGACACAAGGGACAGCATTTATGGCCCACCTAGATAATCTGGGATGATCTCCCCACTTCCAGATCCTTAATCACACCTGCAAAGTCCATTTTGCTATAGTAGGTGACAGTCACAGTTTCCAGGGATAAGGGCATGGACTTTTTTTTTGGGGGGGGAGCATTATTCAGTCTACCACAGGTACCATACTCCCACCCCAACCAAATGGGCTACAGCTGCACTGTCCAAATGGTAGTCACCAATCACATATGCCTTTTAAGCACTCAACCTGTGGCTTGCCTAAACTGAGATGTGGTACAGTGTAAAATACACAACAGATTTTGAAGACACACAAAATTAAAACATCTTATTGATAACTTTTTATGTTGACAATGTATTGGAATTGTAATTTTTGGATATATTTGCCTAAATAAAATATTAAAATTAGGGTCTTTTGTGTGATCTATTAATTTTAACTAAAAAATAAATTAGGATCACCTGTTACTTTTTCCTTTTTAAACGTGTGATCAGGCATCAGATGTTTTAGAACTTCCAGGTAATGCCAATATGCAGCCAAGACTGAGAAGCTGTCTCAATCTGTAGAGGGTTAAAAGTGGAACTGGCACTAATAGCCCAGGGATTAGGCCACAGAGGTCCCTGGTTTCCTTCCCAAACAACAGAAAATACAGACTCCTCCAATACCCTCTGCTTTAGGCGCTTTCCTGCCTGGGATGCCTGTCTGAGACCACACACAGAACAAGGGGCTCTGAATTGTTCAGTTTGTGGGGCTGGATGAGGAAAATCCCTTCTGGAGCAGTGCACAGTGGAAGCATCTTTTGGGGTTCTCATCACCACCAGCCAGCAGCTTATCAGTTCCACACAGTGGCCATGCTCTCTGAAGTTGGGTTAGGAATTAGAGAACAAAGCTAAAATCTAATGAACTCCCATTGAATTTCGAAGTGTTGCCTGGGAAATTGGTTCTTAGTGCTGCAAGATTTGATGTTTCAGTGGTTGCCTGTGTTAACTGACACAAATGCAGATGAAATAAGATAAACCTTAAGCTTGTTCATTCAGTAGTTTTACTTATATCTGGCATCATCTGCAAATAAACATGTCACATAAGTGCATTTCGCAAAGATTTGCGGCTAACTCACTAAAGCACCACATTATTCTACATTTAAACAATACTGAAAACATTTTCTTAACTGCATAACACTTCTCTGGCTTCCAAAATAGTAAATACTAAATAGTAATTAATATTTTCTTAAAGGAAGCGTGTGGGGGGTGGAGAGGCATTTCAAATAAGAGGGAGAAAAAGAATCTAAACAAAGGCCGTGGCAAGCTTGCTTTATCCCTGCTTCTTTCCTGTTCTTTTTCCTTTATTAAGTGTTAAGTCTGTGTTCAGAAGCAGGTCCTGTCCTCAAAGTGCTTAGGGGTAGAGAGAATACACCAAAATAAATAAGGACGAGAAACATTATAGGGCCTGTGATTGAAGACAAGACCACCTTCCCCTTCCTGCCTTTCCTCTCTGCCTTATTAAAGAAAAATTGGAGGTAATTTACAAAGATTACACATGACATAAAGGTAAAAAAAATAAAAATAAAAAAGAAATTGGAAGGGGGAAATTTGAAAGTAGGAAAATGATGGAAGTCAGGGTAGTGAAAATTATATTATTCAAGTGATGTCTAAATTGCTGAAGGTGAGCCACAGATTTAGATCTCACTTTCCCAGAAGTCGGTGCAAAGGGGAATAGACAACCAATTTCATGATTAACAGTGTCTGTGAGATTAAAACCACCATGTTGACCAGAGAACCACAGAGATTAAGAGACACCATAAGGTGTTATGGGATGTATTGAGCAATGTCCTCAATAACATCCTAATTGCAACCAAGAGTTCTATCAGGCATGACAATAGTCTGCAGGGTTTGGAGAAAACAGAAAAGAGAGACTATTAGATTCTAGCTGAAGCCAAACTCTTTTGGTTGGGATTGGATGGGGTTAGTCGGAGCTGCTGCCTAAAATTTTCTGTTACTCAATATTCTGTTTAAGGTGCTGGGCTGGAAATGTGCACTGGAGGTTATGGGAGTAGAGAGGGGTACTCATTTCCACTGGGGAAGTGTGGGCTCATGCCAGGGATCTGGGGAAGATAATGCCTGTGGAAGGATGCATGTGGGAAAAAATCCCTGTGGGAGATGTCCATGGGAAAAAGACAGGGAAGGCATTCCACGCATGAAAGAATAGCATCTGAGGGGCAGAGTCATGGAGAGTGCCGAGAAGGAGCCATGAGCAGTCTGCCACTGAGGGTAGGAAATGTGAAGCAAGGAATGGTATGAGGTGGAGCTGGAGAAGTAGGCAAGTGCCAGACTGTGTCCATTTTATGTGTTTTGGTGAGGAATGTGGCTTCACTCTGTGGAGAGGTAATGAGATGCCACTGAAGGGTTTTAGTCAGGGGAGTTTTATCTGCTCGGTAATTGCATTAATAATGCTGCATAATAAATCTCTACAAACTCAGTTTCCCAAACAACAGTCATGGATTCTTGCCACACAGATCTGTGAGTCTCTGAGGGTGGCTCATGCAGCAGGTTGCAGGTCTTCAGGTTGGTTGAGGTGTCCAAGGCTAAAGAAATAGCAGCTACCCAAGGTTAGCTCTTCTCACAGTAAAGGGCACATGTGTAGGAGGGTGAGTGGATGGACAGATGCCTCCTAAGGCCTCAGCAGAGAAACAGGTACATTGTCAGGTCCACCCACATTCCACCTGCAAAACAAGTCACATAGCTATGCACACTATCATTTGGGAAGGGAAATAAACTCTGCCTCTTGAGTGGTGTCAAGTGTTCAGGGAAGTTGCGAAGGAGCAATGATTCAATCTACCTTAGGAGTCAAGTGTTAAACTTGACATCTTTAGGTAGTTCACTTGGGCACTTGTAGGAAAGCAGATCTGAGAGCCAATGCTGGGGTGAGATGGACCAGTAAGGAGGGTCAGATGAAATCTCTCGAGATCCTGGCCTGGGCAATAGTGAGCTGGGGTGGAACAGAGTGGCTCAAAACAACATATGGGATAAACTCAAAGGATCTGGTGACTTAGGGTCATTTGTGGCTGTTGTTTTGATACCCTTTTCTAATATACCCAGAGTTTCTTGCTAAGGTTTCCATAAAAATTGTTGGTTGCCTACCCAATGTTCATTTTTTAAATTAAAACAACCCTGATTTTACTTGTTGCATTAGTGTGCCCATCTTAAAAATAAATCCTAGCTTCCTTTGCACCTAGGGGTTGGACAAATGGCAAACTCTGGCTAAAAGGATATAAATGAAAGTCACTAGGTCAGATTATCAGGAAAATATATTTAAGGGGCATGTTACCTTTTGCCATTTGCCTCTTCCTGCCTCAAATGATGATGGAAGATTGGAGCTCCTGCAGCCACAAGGCAACCAACACATGCTAGGGATGACTGAGCAGAAAGAGAGGAGGAGCCTAAGTCTTTGATGACATCCTGAAAATACCATATAAGTCCTCAAGTGTCTATTTTTACACTGCCAGTTATGTGAATGAAAATAAGCACCTGCTTTAAGTCACTGTTTTTTTTCCATGATGAGTGCATGATCTTTTTTTTTTTTTTTAAAGATTTATTTATTTCTCTCTCCTTCCTCCCACCCCCACCCCGGTTGTCTGTTCTCTGTGTCTATTTGTTGCGTCTTCTTTGTCCACTTCTGTTGTCAGCAGCACTGGGAATCTGTGTTTCTTTTTGTTGCATTATCTTGTTGTGTCAGCTCTCCGTGTGCGGTGCCATTCCTGGGCAGGCTGGACTTTCTTTCGAGCTGGGCGGCTCTCCTTACGGGGTGCACTCCTTGCGCGTGGGGAATACCCCTGCGTGGCAGGGCACTCCTTGCGTGCATCAGCATTGCGCATGGGCCAGCTGCACACGCACGGGTCAAGGAGGCCCGGGTTTGAACTGCGGACATCCCACGTGATAGACAGATGCCCTAACCACTGGGCCGAGTCCGCCGCTGACCTATTTTTTTAAAAAGATATTTAGATTACATAAGTGTTACATAAAAAATGTAGGGGATTCCCATATGCCCCACTCCCTACCCTTCCCACACTTTCCCACATTAACAACATCCTTCATTAGTATGGTACATTTGTTGCAATTGATGAACACATATTGGAGCATTGCCACTAAGTGTGGTTTATAGTTTACATTAGAGTTTAAACCTCTCCTGCACAATTTTGTAAGTTATGACGAGATATATAATGGCCTGTATCTGCCATTGCAACGTCATTCAGGACAATTAGATTGTTCCAAAAAAATGCCCTCATATTACACCTATTTTTCCCTTTCCCTTCCCTCAGAACCTCTGGTGGCCACTACCTCCATATCAATGATGAAAGTTCTTCCATTGCTAGAATAACTTATTGTTATACCTGTAAGTCCACTCTAGTCCATAGTTCATTTCCCAATTCTGAGGATTCTGGATGGTGATGCCCACTCCACCTCTAATTGAGAGGGGGCTTAGCTCCCATGGGGCAGAAGGATGGGACTATCTTGCTTGCAGTTACAGACTTAGTTAGCCAAAGGGGTGCTGATGCAAAGTACCAAAATCTGTTGATTTTTATAAAGGGTGTTTATTTGGGGTAGAAACCTTACAGTCACAAGGTCCTAAAGAGTCCAACTCAAGATACCATAAGAGGAACTTTCTTACCCAGAGTCTGTTGCCACATAGTTGGAGCAAGATGACTGCTGATGTCTGCAAGGGTTCAGGCTTCCTCTTCCTTTTAAGGCTCCATGGTCCCAGCTTCTTCCAATATCAGCTGTGAGGTGGGGTAAGTCTCATCTCTCTCCCAGGACTTTTTTCTCTTCAGGCTCAGCTCTGCTCTCTCAACAAGGCCGGCTGTAAAAGTATCAGGTGAATGGCTTGTCTCTCTTCCCAGGGCCTCTGCCATGTCTAATGGAGCCTTCTCTCTTTCCTCATGTATCTGCTTCCAGGGCGCCAGCACTAAAACTCCAGACTCTCTCCTCTGGCCTGCAGTTTTCTCTGTGAGAAAACTGCCCGTGGGCAGGGACATCCTACCGACAGGGCTCAAAGCTTTAATCATTATTTAATCAAGTAAAAGTGAACCTCTGAATCCAATACAATATATGTCCAGGAGAACAGACCAGTTTACAAATATAATCCAGTATCTATTTTTGGAATTCAAAAACAATGCCAAACTGCTATACTTGGGATGGTCATTGTCACTTCCCTTGTTAGTTGCCCTGGGTGAGGCCAATGAACTGGAGAGTAGGTGGTGCAACTCTGTTGAGATTCAGGGCCCGACGGGTACATGGAAAGGCCAAAGATTTAAATCTCTTGGACGTAAACCTATCAACTCTAGTTCTAACTATAGGTTCAAATAGAAGGGGTAGAAGAGCTATGTGTAAGTCATTGGTTTTTGAATTTTTATTTCTAGCAGCCAAATGTATTTCCTGACACCACACAACTTCAGCAACATAAAACAACTTTATTCAATAATTATCCTGAACCAATGATCAAAATTACAAACATTAAAACCTCATTATGGTGATCTAGTCCAGTAGCTAGCAGCTTCTAGCATAGATAAATTTTTTTGGAGAATTTTTCTTTGAATTCTTTCTTCCTTGTCCTCCCAATTATAAGTCCCAGTTCTTTATTTGCCTTCTAAGTGCTAACTGATGTGAAGGAATTAGCCTACAAAGGGCAGGCTGTTTCATTTAGAATAGGATTTTTGAAGAACAAACTTGTGATTGAGGAATAAAGAGAGGTGGTGGTTCCTTTTTCCAATCAATGGGCTGCCTGAATGTATTATCAGTAACAATGAGGTTGCATTTCTGTAGTCTAACTCAGCAAAGCACGCTCATCATCATCTTCCTGAGGCAGAGCCGGTCTTAGGAGCTGTGTTGAGGAAAGCCTTCCTTGGGCATGCAAGCTGGGAAACACAGCACCAACTTGCCTGGCTCTCCAGAAGCCGGGTCTCAGCAAGTCCTCAACCGATCATCTTTTAACAGGTGACATACACTGCCCAGTTGGTGGAGGAACTCTGATTTACCGCCTCATCCTACTAGCTGGGAATGATTCCCTCTGCACCCTGGTTTTCTGGAGCCCCGTCGGGTGAAGCCCTGCGGTTTTCTGGCCTGGTCAACCCGAGTGGTGAGCAGTCACCTAAATGGCCTGCCCACACCCAAGGCAGTCATCTCTTCAGGCAAAAAAACCCACAAAAACCCTTTTCGGCTTAGAGAACATTCTAAGTGACTTCACTTGATAGTAAAATGGGGATGGGAGGTGGTATCCCGTAGCTGGAGGATAGAACCTTCTTTCCAGGAACAACCACCATAAAAAGCTGACCTGCAACTTCGGGCCACCCTTAGCCCAGAGGAAAATGGAAATATCCTTGGCTGACATTTCAGCTTGCCTAAGGGACTCTGCTTTGCTGGAGGGTAGGTGACTGTGCTGACCTTAAAATCCAGGGCTCAGGAAGCAGATGAAGGAATTTTATTTTCCCCTAAAGGCTTTAATGTTTTTCAAACATACATTTAAAAAGATCCAGTACTTTCCCTTGAAGCTTCTTCATATAGGTGTGAAATTTTAAAAAGGTCAAAGACCTGGGTGTGGGGCTGAGGGGTCCCTCAAGTCTTGCCCTTTAGCCTTTTTCCCCGTTTCCCCCTAGAATTTTCTTAAACGTCGCTCCACCTACTCACCTGCCTCCTCCCCCCTCCTTTTTTTTTTGCCACCAGTCTCTTCTCCCATCCTCCAAGGGCCGTAGAGTTGGCTACCTCTTAGATACCCCTCCTTCGTGATTTTTCCCCCAAACACCAAGCTCCTCGCATTTTGGTCGGCAGTCCCTTCTGCCTGGAGACAAGCCTGGAGCGCCGGGGGAGGAGGAAGCTTCGGCCACACGGTGGCGTGCGCGAGCCTCCCACAGCCGGCCACAGCCCCTCACACTTCTCCCTTTCCGCCCCGCCGGCACCCCGGCGCCCGAGGAGCCGCGCCCCCGGCCTTCCCCGGCGGCATAGCGGGGAGCGCCCCTCGCAGGCCTGGGAAGCGGTCGAGTGGCTGCCGCGTGCCGCCTGGGAGGGCCTCTGGCGGCCGCGGCTCCAGGCTCCTCCTCCTGCCGGTCCAGCTTGCACCCCCCTCCCCGGCTCCGTTCTCCAAGTCGAAGGCTTCCCGGAGCGGCCTCGAAGCGGCGTCGGCAGGCGCCGCAAAGGCAGCAGGAGGGGCGCAGCCGGCGAGCCGCGCGGACGCCGTGGGCAGCGGCAGCGGCGTCGCCAGGGCAGCCCTGTAGGCGCCGTGCAGCCCGGCGCGCCCTTGCAGGGCTAGGGGAGGACAGAGGCCGGGGGCTGCGGCTGGCAAGGGGAGAGGAAAGTGCGGGCCGAGTGTGTGGCGACAGTCTCGAATTCGGGCGGAGGAGAGGGCAGGGAACCGGGGCGCGGCCCCCTCGGCGCTCCCTGGCGGCGCCCGCTTCCCAGCGCCCCTCACCATGGACTTGCGCGGAGTTGGGACCGACCCCCGCAGCCGCGCGCTGGTGGCTGCCCGGCCCTGGCTGTGCGCGGGCGCGCGCGCGGGCATGGCGAGGTAGGATGGGCGCCCAGCGCGACCCCCGCCGCCCCAGCCCTGCGGCCCCCGGGCGGTGCCGCTGACTCGCCGGAGCGCACACGGGTGTGGGCGGAGGCGGCCCCCCTGCGCCCGCGCCTTCGGGAGTCGCTTTGCCTTTGCCACCCACTCGCACCTGCCACCCCGCGGATATCATGTCGAAGGCGGCCGGAGGCGCAGCGGCAGCGGCGGAAAGTTGTTCCGCGGGCCCTGCCGGCGCCACCGCCGCCGCCGTGGAGGACCTGTCCAAAGTGTCGGATGAGGAGCTGCTGCAGTGGAGCAAGGAGGAGCTGATCCGCAGCCTGCGGCGCGCCGAGGCCGAGAAGGTGAGCGCGATGCTGGACCACAGCAACCTCATCCGCGAGGTGAACCGCCGCCTGCAGCTGCACCTCGGCGAGATCCGTGGGCTCAAGGTGAGCGCGGGCCAAGGCTCGAAGCTCGGCGGGGCGGGCAGCGGCGCTCCCTGGGGAGGTGGGGCCAGGCAAACTTTCCCCCCTCGAGCAACAGGTGACCCTCCCAGCCCACCATCCGCAGCCCTTGGGAAACTTTTCCAAACTTTGGAGACATTTGGCCCCTTTCTCTTCCCCTCACGGGGCGCCGAACTCTCACTCCGGGTCCACTGGCCCGAGGAGCAGGCGCCCGGGATGCTGAAAGGCAGGGAGAGAGATGATGGGCACGCGGAACCTTTACAATCTTAGGGAGCCCGGGAATCAGGGCTCTGGGAAGCCGGCTTCCAGCCAGGCAGTGTAAGGCGAAGCGGCAGCGAGTCCTAGGCATCTTCGCCTTTGGCGGGGGAGGGGGTCGGGGATGCCGCTGCTCTGGCGCCACCAGCTCGCTGGCGGGCAGAGGGCATGGAAAGGGCGCCGCTGCGGGGGAAGGGGGCCTGGCGGGGTGCCCAGGAGAAGCCGCGGGCGCCACCCTTGGAGGCAGCGTGGGTCACCTGGTGCAGAGGAGCGTGAAAGCTCTGCCTCCACGTTTTCTCCTTACCCCTCCGCTTTGTTTCTGCCCGAGATGGGATGGCTCCTCTTGGGGTTGCCTTACCCCCCACCGCCCAGTTCACCCCCAGTTTGATTTTAATTCCATCCAGCGTGGGGGTGGGGTCGGGCAAAGGAGCTCACTATAGGAGATTCAGGGTTTTGCATGAGCACCCAGGTGTCTACCAGTGATGCTTTCCTTCTGAGCCAGCTCTGCCTCTTTGCTGCTAGAAAAAGAAAAGAACTGAAAGTAAGAAAGGGAAATAACCCACCAACTTTCTTTTCACCTTGGAGAGCTCAGAGGGTAAAAGCGTGTGCCCACCCGGTTGCAGCAGACCAGTGGCCGGGAACCGCCCTGTCGTGCACCGCGAACTTCCTCTCCACGGCTTGCGCCGGTGACTGCCGGTATTCCTTCCTCTCATTGTTCGGCTTTTGTTTATAGGAAGCCAGACAAACGAAGTCGCTGCAGGGAACTCGGGACAAATTCCCGCAGGCACAGGCTGTTCTTGTCTCTTTCCCGCCCCCACCCCCACCCCCTCTCCCCGCCACCCCCACCCCCTCACCTGCCACCCCCCTTCTCAGGCCTTGAAGCTCAGTGCTCCAGCGCTGGGATTCCGGGGCAAAGAGGAGTGGGAGGGGCTGATCTCGGGATGCTCACCTGGGTGCTGGGCCCAGCCAGGTGGGAGACCATCCTCTCTGGAGGCCAGAATTGCCTATCGTATAGTCCCCAGGGTGAGTGCAGTTAGGAGAATCCGGCTGTCAGAAGAACCCCGGGCTGGCCCTCCCCTTTGGTTTAGTTCATTACTGACCGAGTGCTTATTAAGTAGCAGGTTCCTTGGGACTAGTGTAGGGGAATATCGTGGGCCCTCGCGGGGGCTTTACATCTAGAATCTTCATTTGGCACGCCTCATTTTACGATCACCGCCCCCTAGGGTGTTTGAGGATGAGTTATGGCAACA
The DNA here is from genome assembly GCF_030445035.2 of Dasypus novemcinctus. Classification (NCBI taxonomy): domain Eukaryota; kingdom Metazoa; phylum Chordata; class Mammalia; order Cingulata; family Dasypodidae; genus Dasypus; species Dasypus novemcinctus. Next base: position 45,270,960 of record NC_080689.1, read on the forward strand.
CAGGGCCCTGATGCATGGCCACCACACAAGATGGTGGTTTGTCATCAGGAGAGGACATGTGGAGGCATCCAGGGCCTGGGTGTCACAGGCAAAGCTTAAGAAAGGTGTGAACATGTAACCCTCCGTTTCAGTCTTCTTCCAGGGTTTGGACCATAATGTGACCTGGAAGGCTTCTCTTTTCAATGAAGCCATTTATTTCCCAGTGTGTATGTGTGAGTAGTATAGTGCGAGTGGTTTAGACAGAGTGTATTAGGCCAGGTAAGGGTGGTTGCACCCCAAATTGGAAAGTCTCCTTGTGGTCAGATTCATGACCAGGTGTTAAGGACTTTCCAGTCCACCTCTTCTCAAGTTCAGAAGTGATTGGGGCAGGTTCCCGTTGGATGCAGCTTCTGCTCCTTCTGTCGGTCTTCCTTGGGCAGCGCTCAGATGGTGGACTCTAAGGCCAACGGCGAGCCCTGAGGGTGCCCTGGGAGAGCACCGCTGAGAGGCCAGCCCCTCTCTCTCCATGCCGGGCTCCAGAGTGATCCCCATAAATGTGATTGTCTGAAAAATGATAGTTACGCTTATTTGTTTCAGCTTACCTGGAAGAAAGATTATTATTATTTTTGGCCCTGATGGTTTGGGGCTCTCTCAGTTGAGGACTGTAAATTTAGGATAAATTAAGGCCATAAGTCTTTTCTTTTTTAAGCCCTTTTCTGTGAGCTGCCTTTAAAATTGCATATAAATATTTTTTTAAGGCTAGTAAGTGGTACTGCTGCTATAGACCTGGGGCGATGGGCTTATTGGTTCTTTTCCAGTAGCTGGATCCCAGCTCTGGCCAACCTATTTGTGTTTAAGCATTTGGGAGGCAGTGCAGTGTGGTGCAGTAGAGCGAGAATGAAGTTGGAGTTGGATAATTCGGGCACCTTGGGCAAGCTGCTAACCTCTCTGAGCCTCAGTTTTCCCATCTGCTTAATGGGGATTTTAATGCTGCATGAGGTTTTATTGGGATTAAATGATATGTAGATGAAGAAACTCCAGAGAGGTTAAATAATTTTCCCAAGGTCATACAGATATAAAATGTTTTTTAAAAAATGCTGAATTTCTTTTCTTTTGACTTGTTGACATTCTCTGTTTAGAATGTATAGTCCTGAAAGGCGTGGAAGGAGAAGAAAGGTTGCTTCCAATTAGGGGTCCAATACTGTGAGGAACTGGATTCCAAAGACCATGTCTTTGAGATGCTGAGCATCTCCCAACACTCAGGAAGCTTTGATCTGGAATCCTGGGGTTTGGGGACCTGAATCTCTATAGATTTCTTGTCTGCAGTGAATTGCCTGTGTCCTTGCTCTCTGCCATCCCCAACCTCACGCAGAAAAATAACAGACGAGAACCATTCTGTTTTCACCATAGATTCAGTAGTTTAGAATCAGCTATCCAAATTTGAGCAGTATGCTGTGAAAAAGGCTTCAACTTTTTAAAGTCCACTCTAGACGATTGGTGACTTGTGGCCATGTCAAAAGAACACCTTAGCCGTTCACCAGAAGGCAATAGTCATATCTCAAATTAGAAAGTAAATAATATTCTCAAGAAAATGAAGAAAACTTAATGGGCAACATCCACCCGTGCTACCCCTAGTAGTTTGTGACTTGAATGCAAGAAGTAAACATTGCACTCCATTGTAAAGGACAGTGGCTCCTTGGAGATGGCAGAACTTTCCAGTTCTGGAGAGATCAGGAAGAATTGTAGGCTACTCAGAGGGAAGTAGTTTCACATAGAAATTCATTTAGATAAAGAAGAGCATGTCTTGAACTTTCTATCAAATGCTAGGATTAAGCTAAAGGTTGAATAATTTTTGAAGCATTTAAGATTAAGTTTGTTTAGTATTATTTTCTCAGAATAGTCACAGCTTCCAATTTCCCCTAAAGCACTGGTGTCAAGGGATAATTTATTCTCTTACTACTGTAGACTCCAACATAGCAGGGGCTTGCTGAAAACAATGGTAAGACATCCTGTTCCCAGTAGCTGAAGCTGTAGACTATTTCGGCTGTATGTTTGGGGCTTTAACAATTGGTCAGTGAATAACAGATATTGAGGGTTTACTGTGTGCAAGGCATGGTGCCAGGTGTGTCACCTACGGGAAGAAAGGTAAAGAATGGATTCTGCCCTTAGAAAGCTTACTATTTACATTAAAAAGAGATAAAAAATGATGCCCAATGAGTGCTGGAGCTGGTCTTAGTATAGGCTTTAAGCAGTTGGGTGGGAAAGTTACTTCATTCATTTATCCACGCCTGGCACTGTTCCAGTGCTGGGCCTTCCCAGAGGAATCTCCCCCTTAGATAAATTCATATGGGGGAGAGGTGGGTATTTCCTAGTTGGAAAGCACAGAAAACATCAGGGTTCATAATTTGCTGACACACAGGGAGCCAAAGATGGAAAGGCAGGCAAGAGCCTTTCATGCCTGTCCAAGTGGTTTATTTGATGGAGAGCTGATGGAGGTTGATAAGCAGGAGAGAGAGAACCTGCAGGGAGCACTTTGGAAGACTGGTCTGGGCCAGGAGACTTGGACTGGAGCAGACCAAGGCAGGGAGGCCAGGTGGGAGGCTGTGGGAAAAGGCCAGGCTTGAGGCCAGAAGATGGCAAGGGGAAGCAAAAGGAAGAGATGGCCATGAGAAACAAAGAAACCGGGTTGTTGGTAATGGCAGGAACTAGAATTAGAGTTGAAAACTAAGCACACAGGTCCTTGTCCTCCGTGGGCCTTGATAGTCACTCCCATCTTAGGGGAAGGGCATGGTTGGCAGATGTTTTAGAGTTTATTTTCTTGGCAGTATCAGAGCAAGTATTGGCATTAACCCGAGTTTAAGAGAATTAAGCACCCTCTCTGAGTACCTCTAGTTCTGTTTTGGGTGATGGAGCCACAAGACCAGAGGCTTTCAGATTTTGCAAAGCAGGGCAAACCTCAGGTAGAATCCCCTTCTATGCCCACCCCCTGCAGCTGCCCCTGTACCACCCCTGCCAACCACAGTGCTTCAAGAAACAGCTGGGAACCCTCTGATTTAGATCCTTTACCCTATATGTGAATGGAGAGTCAACGGGGACTCCAGGGTGCAGTTTTGAAATGTCTTGGGTTCCAGTATCTACACTGGGGTCTGTGTTCTGGGTACATAGCAGAGTATAGAATAGATTCTCTAGTGATGGTAGGCTTGACCCACACTCGCACATCAGCGATTACAGGTTGTAATGAGTGCAGTGAGGAAAAGTCCAGGGGCTGATGGTGGCGCCTGGAAGGGGTTCTTCTGTAGGCTGGGGTGGTGATCTGGGGACATTGCCTCCTAAAGAGGCATGAGGGTTGTGTGGGGAGAGGGAGAATACTGCACGCGATGGGGGGGGAGTGAAATGTGGCCAGTGTGGGTAGGGCCTGAGGGGAGGGGGCATTTTCACTGTTCCTGTGAGTCCAAGCCATCTGGACCGGTAGGACAGCCTCATGGCTGGTATCCTGGTGCTGCCAGCCCTGTCGCCCGCTCTGTCCTCGCTCGCCTCCTCTGTCCTGCTGCCCGATGTGTTTGAGGCCCACTGGCCCAGCTGTGCTTTGAGGGCACTAGCCCCTGCCTGGGATCATCTTCCTTCAGATGTTTGTGGGGTTTGCTCCCTCATCTCACGGGTCTTTGCTCAAACGTTCCCCTTCTGTGCACAGGTAACTTCTCTTAAAGACAGGATCCTTTAACCAGCTTTGTTTTTCTTTCCACTACCTGACTTTATGTTCTATACTTGTTTCCGTTAGATTTTCCCACCAGAATGGGGGATGTCAGGGTCTTTGCTGTGTTCGCTGATGCCTCCCTAACACCTGGACCAGTACTGAGCACATGATAGATGCTTACTAAATGTTTGTGGATGAACGAATGAATGGCTGTGAGTAGTTAATGCTGGAGAAGTAAGGCTAGATCAGCGTGTTGTAAGATTTTAAGGATTTTGCACTTTATCCTAAGGGCAGTGAGGAGCCAAGGGTGGGCGTGACAAGATAAGATCAATTTTGGAGGAGCTGTTTGGCTGGGAAGTAGAGGATGAGGGAGAAGGAGATGCCAGAGGGTAACCCGAGGTTCCTGTCAAGGGCAGCAAGTGGCCTGTGCTGAGAGGTGTGGGCTCAGTGTTTGTGCTCAGTGTTTGTGCTCAGGGTGAGATGCCAGGGAGCTGCCCAGGTGTCTGGCAGGTAAGGGTTGGATGTGCAGGACTGAAATGCCACTAGAGGGCAATTGTGCATTCCCTCGTGGGGGAATTGGTACTGCTTATCCTGTCATGGGGCAGAAAAGCTAAGCAGTGCTGGTGCTGTGCTCTGTTAACAGGCTTCCTAATGAGACTGAAGTCTTGTAAAGCTCTTGCCTCAGAGCTTTTAAGCACCTCACAGGTCACAAGCAGACATCTTTCTTCCTTGAGATTGGGGCAGGGGAATCTTGTTTATCTACTGACTGACTTCCTGTTAATTAACCAGCTGTTCCTCAAATATTGGATGACCTTGGATGAGTGAAACTTTGTGAGGTCCAGTTTCCTCTTCTAAAAGAACCATAATAATTCTGACCCCCTGAGGGTTTGGGTGAAAATTAAATGAGAATGCCAGTAAAGCATTTTGTGGGAACAAAACCAATATATACTATTTTTATTTTTATGGATAGCTTCAAACTTTCAGCTTCCTCTCACCTCCCTCAATTCCTTCCTTCCCGAACAGCACAGAGAATTCAATCCCAGGCTCTCCTGCTCTCAGGAGCCCCTAGACTGATGACGTTCCACACGTGCACGACTTTAATGGCTCTTTGTCTCTTGGCAGGATATCAACCAGAAACTCCAGGAGGACAACCAGGAACTGAGGGACCTCTGCTGTTTCCTGGATGATGACCGGCAGAAAGGCAAGAGGGTGTCACGGGAGTGGCAGAGACTGGGCCGCTACACGGCTGGGGTGATGCACAAGGAAGTGGCCTTATACCTGCAGAAGCTGAAGGAGCTGGAGGTGAAGCAGGAGGAGGTGGTGAAAGAGAACATGGAGCTCAAGGAGCTCTGCGTGCTGCTGGATGAGGAGAAGGGCGCGGGCTGTGCGGGCAGCCGCTGCTCCATTGACAGCCAGGCCAGCCTGTGCCAGCTCGCCGCCTCCACAGCGCCCTACGTGCGGGACGTGGGTGATGGCAGCAGCACCTCCAGCACAGGCAGCACTGACAGCCCTGACCACCACAAACACCACGCGAGCAGCGGCAGCCCCGAGCACCTGCAGAAGCCGCGGGCCGAGGGCAGCCCCGAGCACCCCAAGCACAGGAGCGCCAGCCCGGAGCACCTGCAGAAACCCAGGGTCTCTGGGCCACCGGATCACCCCAAAGCTCTCAAAGGACCCAGCCCCGAGCACCACAAACCCCTGTGCAAGGGCAGCCCTGAACAGCAAAGGCACCCACACACAGGGGGCAGCCCCGAAACGCTGCCCAAGCACATGCTGAGCGGGAGCCCCGAACATTTCCAGAAGCACAGGCCCGGGGGCAGCCCTGAGCACGCCAGGCACAGCGGCGGGAGCCCGGAGCATCTTCAGAAACACGCCCTTGGCGGGAGCCTGGAACATCTCCCCAGAGCCAGGGGCACCAGCCCCGAACACCTCAAACAGCATTTCGGGGGAAGTCCTGATCACAAACACGGGGGAGGAGGCGGCGGAGCAGGCGGAGGCGGCGGGGGAGGAGGCAGCAGGGAGGGCACCCTCCGAAGGCAGGCCCCCGAGGACGCATCACCCCATCACCGGAATGTCTACAGTGGCATGAACGGTGGGTCAGTACGTGCTGGGGAGTGCTATGCCTGGGGCTGCTCAGTAGAGAGTAGAAATGACAAATGACAAAAAGCTTTCCAGCCGTGTTAGAAAGTGTTGGCATTTGCCCCCAACTCATGTTGTGTGTTTCTTATCCTCCAATTGTTTTTACTGTATGCAGTTACCAGTCAGGTCAGCTTGAAGAAGGCTGGGGGTAAAGGTTGGGGGAGGGAGAGGAACAGTAAGTCCACAGGCCGTGAGTAATCATGGTGTGACAGAGGGGTATTCTAGATAAAAATAGAACCATTTGAAGGCCCTTCTATCTAGAACGGGAGCATTTTCCAGTTGTATGCAGTTTCCTGGAAGAGCTCACTTGCTGAACGGTGACCAGAAGTTTTTTGAATCCAATTATTAGCTTATGTACAGGAAAAAATGCATATTTGTCATGAAAAACAAAAACAACAATAAACAAGGAAATGTGGTGCCTTAAACAGGCTTCATGCCTGAATGCCCCTAAATATGCCTTACTTGACTGTGAGGATTTTTTCCATTATGTTGGGGGCCATAGCATGAATCTGTGACTGTGAAAATGATTTTTCTTTGCATCTGAAATGTATCGATTGGATTCCCTTCCTAGCTCCCACCAAACTCCCTTAAACATATTCTGAATAGTATGCTCTTTTACATCACAAGAGACAAAATGCTCTGTTGTTTAAATGTAACTCGCTGAAAACATACAGATGGGTTTGACGCCCTTTTGGTTTCCAAAACACAATATCCACTGCCTTTGCTGAGGCAGCTCTAAACCTGGGCTCATTGCATCTCCTTCCGGAAGAGGCTCAATTTTCTGCATCTTGGTTCCGAAACTACTTTGAAGTGGGAGAGGGGAAGAAATGGTCTCTAAAAAAAAAATCCACAATCCTTTTATGTTACCTATGGTTGAGTTAAAGCTAAAATGATTGGTTTTATAAACTGTGGGGCTTTTTTCATTCAGAATATCTGCAGTTTTTCACTTCATTTGAAAGCTGCTTCAAAGTTGATGAGCGGTCAGCTCTGAGCTGTGGTAGAGGAGGCTGCCAATTTTAGCAGTGACATGAGGGGTAAATTTTCAATATTGTACTTGGGAATTTACCTGTTGGATTCTATTTCATCCTAATCCTTCTCTCCTAGTGCTGAGAATTCATCGAATGAATTCAATGTTATTTTAAGCTCAAGTGGACCTAGAAAGGGTGGGAAAGATAGGAAGATGCTGCTCTCTCTGTTGTTTGTGTTGGCGGTTGGAGGCCAAGAGAAGCCGATTCGCCCATTGTGTTGAGGCCTCTGGGCTGGTGCCTTTACCAGGTGGATGGAACCTTCAACTCCCTCTTTCCAGGAGCCACAGAGATGCCACTTGATCGCTTTAGAGAGCCTTGGCGCCTCAGTTCTCCACAAGCGGTGAAAATGATTTGAAGAGATATTTTGATTATATGTTACCATGAAACTTGTCTTTGGGGGTATTAGGTTAGCAGGAAAGTAGAGCTAATGATTTTTCCATTTCTCGATTACTTTCTAATGAGCTTGAGAAGTAAATATGGTCGTGTCCAGCTTTAAGAAAACTTTGTATCTTGAACCAAAAAGAAAATTCTTCGGGGTTAGTGGTTCACTAACAAAACAGTTCTCTTTACAAAAGGTTCTTCTAAATAAAGAAGTTTAATCTAGTTTAATCAATGTATGATTTAACTTCCAAGAAAAAAAATTAGGTGCAACTTTTAAACAGTGCTGTGTGTAAAGTACCTCTCCAGGTAAGGGTCATGGCTTATTGCCTGGATTCAAATAAACTTAGTGAGTCAGGTAAATATTCTTTAAAATTTAATAAATTTAATTAGCTCAAGATTTGATTTAAAATAGTTGTGTTATTAAAGAATGCCACTATAGTTTCATGACATTAGAGAATAATGTCATTATAGTTTAATTCTTCAAGTTTTTCCCATTCTTAAGTAACAAATATGCTGCTAACAGTTGATATCCTCATCAGAGTATATTTGTAATACATTTGCATTGCATTTTTATTTCAGTAATAATTAGAATATGAAGTGGCACAATGAGATGTTTGTGGATCACCAGCCTATAAATATGGGCATTGGTAACTTATATTTATCCTGTTGCTACAAATTATTTTTTTGATATGATAGTAGGATATGTTTTTTCATATTGCCACACAATTTGTTTGAGTCACTGGCTTGCTTAGAAACAGATAGGAACAAGTATTGGAGGTAAATCCTAAATTGCAGGTATTTCCAGAGTCAACTCTTTGGGATTGGTATGAGATACAAGTGCTTTGGATGATCACTTGCCTCTTTTCTGCATTAAAAAAAAACAGGTGAAAGCAAGTGGGAAGTATAGCTGCATTGTGGCAGGGTAGAATGAAACAAATGAAATGTATAAGTGAGGAATCTGTGTCCTACCCAGAGGACAGTAACATACATATGCACACTAAGGGAACACTAGTGAAAAGATTGCTATGTCAGTTGACTGAGCCTTGGGCATCTTTAAATCTATTGTGCTTCCAGCTATAAATTTGGTGAACAAAGTAGCTGATGAACTTCATGTTCAAGAATGTCCTTTGATTAAAACAGTTGGATTAATCTCCAACTAGAACACAAAGATGAATTTTGGTTAATTTTATTCTCTTAAAAAACCTAATTAGTTGATTAAAAAGCAAAAGCAAAGCAAATAGGAAAAAACCTCTAAACTGAACAAAATATCCATGAATGTTTTTACTTCTCTAGAAGTTATTAATTCAACTATTTCTCTCCAATGTGTAGAGAGTTCCATTTGCACATAGAAAGTGGATCCAACACTTATCACATCTAGATAATAAAGCATTTTGTCCATTCCTTCAAGTTGTTGGCTGCACTCCAGATTTGCAAATAACGTAATTGAATAGCCACTTGTACCTATCAACAGAAACAAACGGACAGCCTCAACTATTGAGAATGGGGGTTTCACTCACCTGGTTTCTTGGAAATCCACAGCTGTGTTGAACTCTTCTCGTATGAACTTTTCCCCTTCCACATGAAATCAAGATACCAGCTGACAGACTTTTGCGATTAATGTAACTATTTCAGCCTGGGTGTTTTTAATTTTGAGTCAAATTGTAGATGCCATGGATCATTCAGGTTCTTCCTGCAGTAGCTCTGTTTGTTGTGGATCTTCCAGGCAAAGATGATTCTGATGATCAGAGGCCCTTACACTGGACACTATGAGTCCAGATGAAAAGGTAATACAAACAGTTTGATTTTTATTCTAGAGGCACATATCACTGGTTCCTAGCACATGATAAGGAATAAACAGAAGGAGAAAAAGTGTTCTTTATTTTGTTTATCTTTTCTTAAAAAAAAAGGGATTGCAGATTGCTAAATTATCCTGGTGGGTTTGACTCACTTTGCTTCTTACTGTTCTAGTGAACAGCAGCCTCATGCCCTCCTTCAACATCACTGTAGCCAGTGAGTGTGCACTGGGAAGATTATTCACTTGTGTTAGACAATTTCCACTCAGAACTGTATTTGTCAGGATTTTAAATCTTCCTCTTGAAAGTTCTTGCTTTTTTTCTTCTTTTGTGAGATGAAAGAGCAGACTGTTTTCCCAATCAACTCTTCCACTAGACCAGGGTTTCTTACCAGTGGCACTATTGATGTTTGGAGTGGATAATTGTGGAGGGCTCTCCTGTGTGTCGTAGGATGTGTATGAGCATCCCTGACCTCTACCAAACTGGCAGAATCCCAGTTGGGACAATCCAGATTGTCTTCAGACATTGGCAAATGTTACCTGGGGGACAAAATGCTACAGATTGAGAAGCAGAGGCTTTCAGTGTGGCTGCATATTAAAATCACTCTTGTAGCTTTGAAATATACCCTCACCTTCAGAGATACAAATTCAATTGGTCTGGACAATTTTTAAAAAGAGATCCTCTTCTTAAAGAGGATTGTAACGATTCTCACAAGCAGACCGGCTTGGAAACCACTGCCCTGAGTGAGCGATTCTCCAGCAAGATGGATTGGTGTGAGTGAAGCTTGTAAGCACCCAAGCTTCCTGGGAAGAAGAGCACTAACTCCTTCCCTTCTTTGGCACCCAGTGTGAAGCCTGAGAAGGACTGATGCCAGCTGGAAGTGTAAACCATTCCCTTCTCAACCCTAGATGAAGGCTGTCTAATACTACTTTGGGGTGTGGTTAAACATTGGAACTTTGGATGGGATTATTCGGTAAGTTTGGGAAAGCTCCACTGTAGGAGTAGTTCAAGACTGCTTTACTTTTTAAAGCTTTTGCATCCAGAGGGAACAAGGAACACATGGGTTTCTAACCCATTTCCAGTGGCTGCAAATGGCACTGTGCATGTAGATCATGCAATGTCTGCAATACAAATGAGTGTTCCCCACAAGAAGAATATGGCGTTTCAGGCCTCCCACTTTAAAGGCTTTACCCTGAGTTAACAGTTGCTCCTTAGTGCTTGTTATTAATGAGTAAACAATAAGTGCTGAGAACACAAAATGGACTTGTCTTGAGGGGGCAGGGATAATCTGTGAAGAGGAACTCAGTAAGATTTCTCTGAAGCAAGGCTGTCTGTAAATTAAATAGTAGTGTGTTATAGTGTGAATAATCACTCTTATAAATCTTTATTTTGCTTAGAAAAAGCCAGAATGCCATTTATGGGTGAATTTGGACAATAGAAATTAAATCTTTTTTTTAAAATTGTATTTTTTTGAAGATACATAGCTCATAAAAAATGTTATATTCAAAAAATATAAGAAGTTCCCATATATCCCCACACCCCATCACCCCACTCCTCTCACATCAACAACCTCTTTCATCATTGTGGCACATTCATTGCATTATGTGAATTTATTTTGTAGCACTGCTGTACCACATGGGTAATAGTTTACATTGTAGTTTACACTCTCCCCCAGTCCATTCAGTGGGTTGTGGCAGGATATATAATGTCCTGTATCTGTCCCTGCAATATCATTTAGGACAACTCCAAGTCCTAAAAATGCCCCCACATCACATCTCTTCTTCCTTCCCTCTCCCTGCCTTCAGCAACTACCATGGCCACTTTCTCCACATTAGTGCTACAATTTCTTCCATTACTAATCACAGTAGTTCCATAGTAGAATATCAGTAAGTCCATAAGATTCCACATGGAACATGGATATAATTCTCCTGCTTGCAGTTGTAGGCACTCTTGGTTCCCTGGTGTAGTGGTTGACCATCTTCACCTCCCTGTTAACTGACCTGGGTAAGTCCAATGAACCAGAACTCTGTTGAGGCTCAGGGCCTAGCTGGCACATGGACAGTCCAGAGATTCTAGTCTCCTCCGTATACACCAACCCTAGCTCCAACCACAGGTTCAGTAAAAGGACAGAAGAGGCATGTGTAGAAAGGTCACATGTGAGTCCAACTCCATCACACTGAGGAAAACAGATTCCAAAGTAGGGCCCACTGACATGGCACTGAACTCCAGAGCCATCTGCCATGACCATAGAACTGTGGGTCTCTGTTGTCCTCAGGAGAACCAGTACCTGGGGTTGTATCTACTTTGGCTGTCTCTGGGGTCCTGCTGAGGTGTGCATAAGCACGACCCCTCTGATGACCTCCTGACTCTTTTTTTGAAGACTCTTAGCCATATAAACTCATTTGTCTTTGCCATTTACCCCTTTTATTCAAGGCCAAAAATCAGTTTTTAAACACATGATCCTATGCATAGGCTGAGACATTCTGCTAGTCTGATTTGATCCTTTTATTCAAGGACTTTTTCCAGTTACATCACCAGTTCGTGGTTGGTAGTAATCCCTTGGTGCCAGGGAGGCTTATCCCCTGGAGTCATGTCTCACACTGGGGGGAAGATAATGCATTTACATGCTGAGTTTGGCTTCGAGAGTGGCCACATTTGTGCAACATGGAGGCTCTCAGGAGGTAACTCTTAGGCACCCTGCAGCTCTAGGCCTAGTTCATATTTCAGGCACACAGGCTCATAAGAATAGTCATCAGTATCAAGGGCTCATCTTTGGACCATCCTTCTTCATTTGTCTATGTCATTGCACTTGGGGGATTGTTGCTGTTTCATTGGGGAATGTGCTAGAGCTCCCCTGGTTAGGAACTCAGTACTCCCTCAGTTGTTGTTTGTAACTAACTACTATGAAAATACCCAACATATATCTGAACATTTTTATGTACCCTACATACATACCCTGTAGAACTCCCTCCCAACCATGTGGCCCCCATCAGTAACAGCCCACACCAGTGTTCCTCTCCTGCCATAGTTTTACCTCTCTGTGGTCCAAAATTTCTTCAAAAATGAAGCCTAGTATATTGCCAAATATCATTAAGAGGTAAATGAAATATAGTGATTGGTTTGAAGATTAGAAATAGAATACATACTAATTTAGAAAAATTAAAGTGAAATTAAATGTCTCTTGGGGAAAAATTTCAAGTGTTATAGCTGTGGAGTACCAGAACTGATTTTAATTGAGATTCTTTGTGTGTATTTTCTATTGTGCTGAGACTTATATGGTTAAAGAACCAGGTGATTTTTTTCTCTTGAAACTTCAATATGGTAATTTGATAGCCTTTTGAACACTTTGATAGGACATCAATTTAGGAGTTCTGAAAAATAGAATTGATAATTGTGTCATACTTGTGCGTGCAAAACATATTTCATTTAATCATAAGAATACATTTTGACTTGACACTGAAAGTTTAATATTAGAAATATAGTTTAAGAAGATTGCAAAATATCTGAGAAGTGAATCATTTTTGGAAAGCCTAAGTGGCTTTCCAAAATATTTTCTAGTAATACATAAGATTATCAACTGCATTGGCAATAATAGTACAAATTTATAAACATTCTTTAAATCTAGGGGACCATTTTCATCTTTTAAGGAGATTATTATCTGTTTATCTTGCATATACACACGTATGTATGTAAAGTAATTTTAATATTGTATCTGAACAATGCCAGATATTCAGCTGACCGAATCTGTTTAGTCAAACAGATATTCAAATACATTCAGCATCCAGTCATGTAAGTCATTTGCTTCCATGAAGTAAACTAAGAATTCCTTTCAACTGATTATGGTCTTGTCTTTTAGACCCAATTGAAATAAATTAAATGGTTGTATTTTCTGAGTCATTGCAAATGACTCAATGAAAAATATGATCATTGAGTTAGTGATGTGTTTATCTTTTCAAATGAAATAATTTAGAACAAAGCGTGGGGAATGAAAAGCTATGGCAAATCACCATGAGCAAATGTGCTGGGCCAGTCTGCACAGGCCGGAAGCTGGAGGGGATTTACCTCCAATCAAGCCCAGCCCACCCTACTCATAGCCAGTCGATGTGAGAACCTAGCTGAGTACAGCAGAACCACCTAGCAAAGTCATGCCTCAGTCAATCAACCCCCGGACTCATGAGCTAAATAAATATATATTGCAAAAGGGAAAAAAAAAAATCTGTGGTGAGTTACTCTTTTTCTACAGGTAACAACTTTTCACAAATGTCAAATGAATACAGATACAGTGATTTGCTGAAAGGTTTACTACTAATGATGGATTATTTTGGAGGCATTGGTGTAGGGATCTTAATCGAACTCTACTGCTCAGATACAAGAGTGGGAACACAAATTTTTTCCAATACTTTAAGAAAATAATGATGACGTTTTCCTTGTGTGGCATCATTGAGCCAATGTATGCTTGATGGGAGTAAGTTTAGAATTTAGGTTCTAAAATTTCTCAAATTGAAGCTAGTTTTCATGATTAGAGGACTTAGAGTCTCTTATGCTGGGTAACCGTGAGTCTGGACCCCACATAGCTGTTTCCCCACTCCCGTATCTACTTTTTAAAAAAAAAAAAGATTTTCAGTCACTTCTAGTACCACGGTGCTGTCAGCTGTACTCCTCGCAGCCTCAGGAGGCTTGCCTTTAGCTTGTTTTCTTATTGCTCTGAATTCTAGTCTGCTCTTTCTAATGGCCTGCCACAGCTTGGATAACCATACATATTAGGATTGTGTTTAAAAATAAGAGTAAATGGCCTTGAAATGCCCTTCTATGAGTAAAGTGCATGGCATTAATGTGTCATACCTGTGTTACCCATCTCTAACTATTTCGACTTTTTGAAGTTTGTTTTTCCTTATTTTCTGGGTCTTGACTATACTTCAGAGAATTGAGGTGCTACTGTAATAATATGAATTCAGAAATATTTGCTTCTTGAGGACTTTGACACTTAATAGTATTTTAATACATAATTATAGTGGGTATTGTACACATTTGAAAAAGTATTTATTTTGAATTTGATTCTGGGGAATATTAAGATATTCAGAATATTCATGTTCTGAAATGGGCTGATTTTCAAGAGTGCTAGGAAATTTGGGATTCCATATCAAGAACAGACCCTGGGTCGCTTGAGAATGCAGCCGTGAAATCTCAGCTGTAATTGATAAGAGACTCTAATCTGCAGAAGAGAGAGGTTCAAGTTACTGCTGTTCTGACATAAATTGCCTTCTCTATAGAGTGCCATTCAATTGTTTGCAATAGAAATAGTGCCTGTTTTTTCTGAGACAGGATCCTCAAGCCACAGAGAGGCAGAAGAGGTGTTTAGAAAAGGGAAAATGACAGAGGAATAGCAGGTTACATTATCATATTTGTAAAGGCAAATCTGGTTTGTCTTCCAAGATAAAAGGCAAGAACTGGGTTATTCACACACATGGCTGGATCATTTACAATTTTCCCTTAACAAAGAATTATGTATATTATTGAGTTTCTATGCTTGAATCTTGATGGAAAATACAGTTCAAGAAGTCTTGGTGCTTGGTCCTGACTCTGAATGAAACCAGGCACACATTCAATTACCAGGTAAATAAAAACTTCAGGAATAATATTTGTTTTATTTCCCTCCCCCCTTTCCCCTCCCTCCCACCCTTCAGATCCTTAATAACTTAGTTTCTTTAGGCTTTTCTATGAGACTGGATATTTTAGGGAGAAAGGTTGGGTTTACTCAAAGACTATTTGAAAATTTCAATTATTTACTCTTTCCACATATATCTACATATATATTGCATTTAATATTCTTGTGTATATATCTAATAGAACATTAAATGCATTGAACTTGCAGAAATATTCATACCTCTTTTCCTGCATTTTCAGCTACATAAAGGAAAAGGAATCCTTCCATTTCTGAATCTTGCAAACAAAATATTTATAGAACAATTTCTGCGTGTTGGCTGAGGGATGGAATGTTGTGGTTAACTTCTGATGACGAGGAATGACAAGTTGTTCTCTGATGCCTCCTGAGCAGGTTGGCTTTTCTAGGCAGGTGTATTCGTCATTAGGTTAAACTGCGGATTTTGCTTTCTGGTCTTAATTATAAAGGAAGCCAAAAGATTTTCTTACCTTTCTCCTAGTTATTGAGGAGCCTTTTGGTTTTAGGGGAAATCTCTAATTGGCATTTCATGCAACTACAACTTCTTAAGTGTCCATAATTTCCAGTTGGTTCAAAAATGATGAGTGTGAATTGCACCTTGGGGAATGGTGCGTGTTTTCTTATCAGTAGAAAAAGAAAACTAGCTAGTGGTGAATAGGTGTGTGTCTGTGTCTGTGTATTTGTTTATTTTATTATTGGTTTAGTTAATTGAGAATGGATGTCTATTTTAATGCCAAAGAATAGAAAGTTATTTAGTTCAGGAAATCATAGAATTTAGAGCTGTGAGGTACTCTAGGTTTCATCCTGTTCAACCTTCTCATTTTCTAGGTGAGGAAATTGTCTTCTGGATAAGTTCAGTGAGTTGTCCAAGGTCAGTTGCCAGTTAGTAATAGAAGCTGGATTAGAATCAAGCTGACTCCCAAGGCTCAGAGGTAAGGGTTATGTTAATAATAAAGTTCCTAAATGAAATAGGAACCATTCTGCTCTCATTCCTGTCAGAAACCCCAGAAAACCTGAGACATACAATGATGTGAGTTGGAGACAATGTCAAAGTCAGTAGACTCTGGTTTAGAGAAGTACCGGAGGACACCTGGTGATCTAGGAGGTCAGCTCCAATCTGTTGGCTGGGAACCTCTGATTCAGCCAGAAGGGGTACACAGCTTATACTGGGTGGGCGACTACAGAATTGTGTTCTTGGTGGAAGGAGCATTCCCCATCCTTCTAGCCTGGGAGTCCTGACAACCTTACCAATTCTTTTCTTCCCACCCCAAGGCCATATTCCTTCTATAACAATTCTTGAGATGGGCTGACCTTAGTCCTGTCCTCACATGTAGTCGGAATGCTGTGTGTCTGGAGAAGTGTCCACTTCTGGACTGCACGAAACAGAAGGGAACAAGACCAGGAGCAAAGGGATTGGCCAGATGGCAACACCAACTGCTCTCAAAGAGGTGTAGTTTTTAATAACCCAGCTTACTGCAAACAAAACTAATTAAGCCAGTTATTCTGATTTATGCTACTATAGGCAGAAGTAAAGTACATTACATTACACTTTTGATGCATTTAAAAGGTCAGAATATCTGTGTTGCAGATTTTTGTTCACAGCAGCCTGGTCTGTTGAACCACTCGTGAGCATTCAAATTAACCATGCTCATTAATTCAGGGTCTCTTCTATTTCCCTAGACAGCAAGGGCCAATTCGCCCAAATGCTCAAACAGAATAATAAGACCCTGAAAGGGGAGTCATTAATCATATTCTCTGGATGATGGATTAGACAGGACTAACAGAAAAGTGGGGCAAGAGTAGGGAAGAGAGAGTGAAAATAGAAGTCCTTACTTCTCAGACAAAAACAGTTGAGAGTCGCCAGTTTGTGAGGGGGGCGCTCCAAAGAATTTCAGAGAATCTGCCTGGCAGTGCAGATTGTCAACGGGCCCCTGTCTCATTTTGATGGTCAGGGCAGGCCTCTTCATTGTTAGAGAGCCAACCAGAATTGCCCTGGGTATGGAGCCAGTGGGAGAGGGGTGGGGGAACTGACTGAAATTAGCAGCTTATTTTACATATGAGGACACTTCGGAGGAGAGTACATCGACAATTATGATCAATTAGAGGGCTAGCAATAAACATTATCCAGGTGATTTGCCATGAATAGCTTTCCCAGTATAGTGACTTCCATGAGAAACAGTTTGGAATCAGGCTAGTCAAAATCTGTGGAAGCTTGTGTTAACTCATTTTTGCTTAGGCAGAGTCTGGGTGAAACAATGGAAACTAAGAGCACAATCCACATACCCCTTGTGCCACCTGCCCCTCCTCTCACCAGGACAAGAAAGGAAATTCCTCAGTCTAGGGATATGATTGGCACCTCTCTCCCTGGCCGCCACCCCACCAACTTCACCCAGACGTTGTGCAGCTGGGCCTATGCTCCTAACAGGGGACATGGGGCTGCTGTCCCAGTGGGATTCTGTGCATAGGTGTAAGGTTCAGTGGGCATGGCATGACCTGAGAACCATGGCTCTAACCTCTGTACCACTGTGACTTGTGGGAATCGTCACTGTGGCAGCAGTTCATGTAGCAATAGTGGAATAGACCCTATCCTCTTTGAAGCGGCCATGGTGATGAGGGATGAACAGGGTCCGAAAGAGGCTATACCAAAGGTGACATGGGATTTGGCCAGTTCTAAAGTCTGCTGATGTTAAGGTTCCTTCTGTTTGGGCAGGACTCAGATGGCAGACTGTAAATGGAGAGGCTGAGGGAAGGCATGTGGCTTCTGTGCCTAGACATTTACATATTTTCCTATGCTGTTTGTTTGTTTATTTTTAGCAGATCCTGGGGATTAAACCCAGAACCTTGTATGTGGGAAGCTGGTGCTCAACCACTGAGTTCCCTCTGTTCTCCTCATTGTTTAGAAAATCAGGGTGAAGGGTTTTACTTTCTCCATAGGTTGGATTTTCCCAAGTCTCTTTGCTGTCTGTGTACCAGATGAGAGAGTATGACTCTCATCTCTCAGGACTGCGTCCTGAAAGAGATTAAGCCGAGGACAAGGCAGTGGAGTGATTTTCTTTGTGTATTTTTATGTCTCATCTAACTAAATTTTTTTTTTAAATTAGAGAAGTTATAGGTTTAGTAGGTTGATGCAAAAATCATGTAGAAGATTAAGTTCCCATATCCCATTCCCTCATTATGAATACTTTGCTTCAGTGTGGTACCTTTTTTGCAATTGATGAAAGAATATTATAGTAATTGTACTATTAACTATAGTACCAAGTTTATATTAGGAGTGACTGTATTGTACAGTCTTTTGGTTTTCTTTTAAATTTTTATGCTAGTACCATATATATTAATACCAAAATTTCTTCTTTCAACCACATTCAAATATATAATTCAGTGGTATTAATTACATTCATAATGTTGTGCTACTGCCACCACCACCCATTACCAAAAATTTTCCATTACCCCAAACAGAAATTCTGTATGAATTAAACATAACTCTCCATTCCCTACCTTCACACCAGCCCCTGCTAATCTGTTTTCTAGTTTCTGGCTCTATGATTTTGCGTTTAATCTGATTGTTTCATATCAGTAAGATTATACAATATTTGCCCTTTTGTGTCTGGTTTATTTTGCTCAACATGATGTCTTCAAGGTTCATCCATATTGTCACACTTGTCAGAACTTCATTCTTTTTTTTTTTTTTTTTAAAGATTTATTTATTTCTCCCCCTCTCCCCTTGTTGTCTGCTCTCTGTGTCCATTTGCTGTGTATTTTTCTGTGTCTGCTTGTATTCTCATTAGACTTCTCCGGGAATTGATCCTGGGACCTTCTGGAGTCAGAGAGAGGTGCTCACTCTCTTGCACCACCTCAGCTCCCTGGTATCCTGCATCTCTTAATGTCTCTCTTCAGTGTTTCTTTAGTTGCGTCATCTTACTTCACCAGCAGTGCACTTGGGCCATCTTGCCTTTAGCAGAAGGCCCCAGGTATCAAACCCTGGACCTCCCATTGGTAGATGGGAGCCCATTTGCTTGAGCCACATCTACTTCCCTGAACTTCATTCCTTTTTACAGCAAAATAATATTCCATATTATGTATATACTATATTTTGTTCTTCATTCATTGCTTGATGGTCACTTGAGATTCTACCATATAGTAGTTGTGGATAATGTTACTATGAACATTGGTGTGCAAATATCTTTTTTTTCAGTTATTTTATACCTAGAAATGGGATTGCTAGGTTATATGGTAAGTCTATGCTTAACTTTCTGAGGAACTGCCAAACCATTTTCCACAGTGGCTGCATCATTTTATATCCCATCAGTAATGAACAGGTCTTCCTCTTTCATCACAGCCTCTTCAAAACTTGTAATTTTCTGTTTTTTTTTTTTAAAGCCATTCTAGTGGGTGTGAAATGGCATCTCAGTTGGTTTTGATGTGCATTTCCCTAATGGCTAATGATGTTGAGCATCTTTTCATGTCCTAGAGGCTGCCACCAGACAGAGTGACACAGACAAACATGCACCCTGGTATGTGCACAGGGCCAAGGACCTGCTGTGGAGCGTAGGCTGACTCCATACCTTTTTGAGGAGGGGTTGGGACAGGTGCCAGTAGGGGAGCCAAGAGCTGCTTTGCCATGTTTAAAGCTACATTTTCTTGATTTGACCCTTGCTCAGTTACCGCAACCTTTTAACTGTTTCTGGAGGAAAACAGTTCTGCCAGTTTTTGCTAGTTCTTCAAATATATTGAGGAATGCCATCCTGGAGTGTCTTATGCCATCATTTTGGCCAACTTGAAGATCATCTAACTAGATTTTAATTCTTTTCCAACAAACTTTGGGCTAGGTTGTCCTTTCTTCAACACTTTAAACCTAGTATCAGGAGCAGTGCAGCCCAGTGGTTGAGTGTCTCCTTCCCATGTGCAAGGTACTGGTTCTAATCCCTAGTACCTCCTTAAAAAAAAACCAAAAACACAACTTCTTTTACAACTAGCACTTGAACTAGTTTTGAGTAAGGTTCTTCAATGAAATTGGAAGGGTAACTAACTGAGGGAAAGGGCAAAATCTATAGCAATTTCATTATAACTCATTACCTTGACTAATTGGGCAGTCACTCATTCTAAATAATGTCGGGGATAATAGAGATTTATTACAACAAATTAAAGGCTAATCAGAGTGTGTCCTGAGAGAAACAACACAGTAAAAGAAACATAAACTATAACAAGGGAAAGCATGAGCTGGGAAAAGACTCATGGGTGTTGCCGGTAGTAGGATACCAAGCTCTTCCTTTCTTTGACTTGTTTTGTATAGGTTTCTGTACTGTTCCACGTGTATATGAGAGCTTATTAAGAATAAGTACACATCTAAACATGTACGGAGTCATTTATTTAACCAACATTTGTAGTGTTTTCAAAGTGAGTACACCATGGTGATAGATACTGTGTGGGGTAGAGCAGTAATGTGAGCTAAAGGCCCTTCCTAGAAGGATTTTATGTTCTGACACGTCCATGGGTCATGGGAGGAGGTAAGCAACAGTGAGGTGTGTGGTTAAGAACAGGGAGCTGGAGCGAGCAGCGCTGTTGGTGTTCATGGCCCCGGGAGGTGGTTCACATGCTGCTGGGTCAGAATGGCCTCGCTGAAGGGGGCGGGTTGGGGAGTTGAGTCCAGAAGAGTGATAGGATTCCCATAGCCTGGCAGAAAGGCTGGAGCTATCTGGGAGAGGGAGATGCCTTAGAGCAGGGGTCCGTGGAAAGATTTCAGGTGGTCCATGAGCTTGAATTGAAAAAAATAAACTTATCTCTATTTTCTCTGACCTCTAATTGAAACCTAGCATTTCCCTCACTTAGGAATGTATGTGATAAATGAATTATGGTAGTATTCATTTTACTTGACTGGCAAAGGGGTCCATGGAACAAAAAAGGTTAAGAACCCATGCTCTAGACCTTGTGATTAAACTAAGTAGCCAGGGAAGCTAGTTCCTTAGCATTGTGAATGTATGTATTGAATCTCCTGTTGCGATTTTAACACTTATTCTAATACTAACGGTTTTCTTTATTTTTACTTTTTATTCCTCCTCCTAAAGGTTTCTGAACTAAGGTTTTATCATGATTGGTGCTTGAGGGCTTTCTGTACCCAGGTTAATGCCATCATTTACTATTTTACCATTTTATTTTTCTAGTAAAGGTTATGCTAAATTACTGTTCTACTTTATTGGGGGAAGTTTTACAATGAGGAAGTCATCAGTCAAGAAAATCCATCTTCTGACTAATGCCTTCTGAGTCAGTAATGAAGATGTTATAAGGTTTTGGGGAAAATATGGCCTAGTTGCCCGGAAGGCAGAAATATACTACTAAGTGAAAATCAATAAAACTAATTCTGTTAAGACAATAAAAGGAGAAAAATAATACTGGAACATGTTAACCCATTGATTGGTCTAGTGCAGTAGAATTAACCTTATTTAGCCTTTAAATTTCAGTCATTTTGATGTTTTTCTACTTCAGGATTTTGACCTAATTTTACCATGTTATGTTCTATATTAAGTCTTAGATGGTAATTTTCAAACTGTGCTCCACTGAGCCTGGGGGTGTGTAGAGCCACCCCTCCTTCTCCACAGACACCCCGCAGGGGGAGCAGCTCTCCATTTACTGGTTGGTTTGTTCACCTTTCTGCTTTGTTTTTAAAGATATTTTTTATTTATTTCTCTCTCCTTCCCCTGCCCCATTGTCCATTCACTGTGGTTCCTTTATGTCTACTTGCATTTTTGGCAGCACTGGGAGTCTGTGTCTCTTTTTGTTGCGTCATCTTGCCGTGTCAGCTCTTTGTGTTTGTGGTGTGGCAGGCTGTACTTTTTTCACGCAAGGCAGCTCTCCTTGTGGGGCGCATTCCTTGTGTGTGGGGCTCCCCTATGTGGGCGACACCCCTGCATGGCATGGCACTCCTTGTGTGTGGCAGCACTGTGTGTGGGCCAGCTCACCACATGGGCCAGGAGGCCCTGGGTTTGACCCCCGGACCTCCTATATATATGCCAGCCATATTTCTCCACAGTTAAGTGGGTGGTCCCAGATAATACCATTTCTCCATTCTCCTTGCCATTGAGTGTGTGTTCCTGGTGTGAGCTGTGATGATAGGCATGTTGGAAAAACATAAAATCTCGTTAATTTATAGGCATAGTGCTTTTATTTTTCAGAGGTAGACATATGCATTGGTGTGCCTTTTGAAAACTTTCACTTTCAGCATTTCTTCCTTCATCTCCACCATCTATTCTTTCTTTTGTGATGATTTCTGGGCCTGGAGAGGAAATAAAGTATATATTCTTTAAAGGAAGTCAAGTTTTTGCCCATCTCTACCCATAGCTGCTGAAGTGCTGATAGTTTTTAAATGATCTTTATAGGAAGTTTTCTTCAGTAATATAATTTAATGTCTTTACTTAAATTCGCTAGCACTTAGCTTTCTCCTGTTTGGACTTCCTTTTTTTTCTTTACTGTGGAACTGGTTTGGGAAGCATTTATATTTTAATGGCTCAATTAGATAAATATGACTTATATTCTGACATCAGTAGGTTGCCATTTGATAAGCTTGAGTTTGAGTTTTATGTTTCTTTATTTGTATGTCTACCTTCACTAAATCTGGGTTCTTATAGGAAGATGAATTTTTAGGAGATTGCTATTAATAGTCTTCAGGATACTAAATTTTATTAACCCAGAAAAACTAAGCTAAATTGCTAATTTTATCTATAAAATGAAATTTTGTTTTAGGTTTGTTTCTCCCTCTTTCCTTCTCTCTTTCTGTTACACATACATATACACACACACATATATATGGACAATCTTTTACCAACACTAACTTCGGTAACTCACTGGAAACAGTGCTACTGCAGCAGAGTATTTTGAAGTGGTGGTGTATGTTACAACAACACAGGATCCTTTCTTCAGTGCAGTCACTGCCTCTGGAATCTTGGGTTACTGTAAATCAAGAAGACCCTGCTTTGGTGAGTGGATTCTTTGGAGAATTTATTGTGTACATGGTGAACTGCTAGCCATGGGATTTGGCAATGTCTTGAGCCCAGCTTGAATCAGAGAGAAAAGGTTTCATAATAATTTTATAGGCTCAAAATGATTATTTTTTTCTTGCTTCCTCTTGTTCCCCCCCTTCAGACTCACCTACCACATGTGATGAAAGGGAAGTGGGGTGACGGGAACATTTTTTAGGATTGCTGGCAGCTTTTCCTATTTGCCTTAGGTTATTTACTCCCATTTCCTTGTCAATTCTTGACATTTTATGGTCTTTCATAAATGAGCATCCACTCATAAATCTCCCCTTCCCCTATACCCAGATTTTCCTTAGTATCCCACATGAAACCTAAAAAACCTTGCAGATAGGAGGAAGCAGGCATTCCTCACTGTTCTCAAGGATTTACTTGTGCTCGTGGGTCTGGGCTGTGGTCCGTCTCAGGCAGCTAGAAAGGAAAGGCTCTTTCCGCCATCTTTCTGCGCCACCACAATGGTGCGCACGAATGTCCTGGCTGATGCTTTCAAGAGCATCAACTGTGCTGAAAAGAGAGGCAAACGCCAGCTTCTTATCAGGCTGTACTCCAAATAGTCTCAAACCGGTACAGTTGGTCTGATGGAAAACATACTTCCCTTACACTGTTTCTTGGGAGGTATGACTCTCGAGAGTCATGACTTTCAGCCCTGGTGTTGAAGACTGGCCATTCTGAGCCATCCTCCTCTGAAGACCTCCTGACCAGATTAGAGACTAGCAGGTCTGAATTTTCTCTTTGAGTACATATCCGACTCTTCTTTGATATTCAATCTTGATATGATCGTTTATATTGTAGCTCACTAGTACAGATGGCAGTGGCCCAGTGATTTCACAGAAGTAAATAGAATGCTAATTTGTTGAATGAAGCCTATTTGAATGTAAACATTCTTGCTGGAGTCTCATGTGACTTCTTTTCTCTGCTCCCTAAGAAGAAAATTAAAATAAGCAGAAAGGCAGACAAAGCCCTAGTCACTTACAAAAAGGTTAATTTAGGGCTGGGTGATATTTGGGAAAAACTACAGAGTTGCAAATAGACATTTTTTTTCCCCCTTCAGAACAAAATGTTGACTTGTGTACAGAACTCCTACCTCCCTACTGAGTAGTTTAAATGAGAATGACCTTTTTTTTTTGGATTGCTGTTTGTTTAATGCTTTTATTTTGGGCAGAGGTTTTGATCTACAGTAGACTTAATGAACTAGCTCTACTGGTCACTCTCCATTGCATTTAGAAAGTTGGGGGAATGTGTCATTTTTGTTTTAAAGTTTGAACATTTACATTAGTTTTAGCCCCAGATGAAACTGGGTTAGTTTGTGATTTTGTCTTTGTGTAAGTGCCAAGAAATGGTGTAAGGGAAGTATGTTTTCCATCAGACCAACTGTGGCAGTTTGAGATTATTTATGACTCCCCAAAAGAGAAAGATTAGGTTTGTAAACTAACCTGCTCCTCTGGGTGTGATATCCTTTGATTGTATTAAATTCAAAGGATTTAAGTTTACTTGATATAATCAATTTAGGGCTTGACTTAGGTTGAGTTCTCACCCTCTTGGTGGGCTGATATAAACGGACAAGCACTATGTCAGAGACTGATATAGGCAGCCTGGAGAGACAAGCCCTATGCCAGCCTACAGCTGAGACCAAGAAGGAGCTGGCCCACAGAGCCTCAAGAGGAAGAGAGAGGTCAGACAGAGATCTTGACTATCGTGCTTCAACACGTGGCAACTGACTTTAGGGAGAAAGTAACCATGAGATGAATTCTTTAGGGCCTTGTAAGTGTAAGCTTTTACCTCAGGTAAATACCTTTTATAAAAGCCAATAGATTTCTGGTACTTTGCATCAGAATCCCTTTGGCAGACTAATACACCAATCATCTGCTGAAATGGTTATCCCTCCTTTCAGCTATTTATTGAACTATTATGACATGCCAGGCTTTGTGCTCCCCTTTAATTCCACAGTCGAGTCCCTGCTTTATAGGTTTTGGATCCCAGGTATGCCAAATGAGCTCATATTTGTGACTTACAAAATTATTGGCCCTTGACTCCACGGTTTTGAGGAGTTAAAATATTGACCCTTAATATCCCTTGAGATTTAGAGCTAAAGAAGATTCTGGAATGTTTTTAGACAGTTTTTTTTTGGAATATCTCAGTCTTAACTCAAGCTGGCTCTTGCCTGAAGTTGTCCAAGGAAAAGCAACAGTAAAAGCCTATTAGTGTGGTGTGATGCTGGCAAGGTGGGCTGAATCACTGACTATGCTCTTTTTGAAAGTGCTCGTCATTGAGGGCATATCTGTTTCCCTTAAAAGAATCTACATACCTGTTTTAGTTTTCCTTGGCCAATCAAGTAAATACCTTGCTTAAACAATGGGCATTTATTAGCTCATGGTTTTAAAGTTAAAGGAAAATCCAAACAAGGCTCATCAAGGTGATGCTTCTTCCCAAAGATGGGCATTTTGGGACTGGCTACTGGCCATCTTGGTCCTTGGCTTCTCTATCATGTGGCAGTGCACATGGTGGCCTCTCCTGGGCTCTCAGTTCACTCTGCCTACTTACAAAGGACTCCAGTAATAGAATTAAGACCCATCCTGATTGAGATGAGCCATCCCTAACTGAAGTAGCCTTATTCAAAGGTCCTCCTTACAATGGGTTCACACCCACAGAAATGGGTTACGTTTAAGGATGTGTTTATCTGGGGTGTGTCTAGCCCCAAACCATCCTAATGTCACATCAGGAGTTGCAAAACTGGTGGCCCAACAGCCAAATCCAGTCACATTCATGTTTTGTTTGACCCACATGGTGTTTTAACAATGAGAATACAAATTCAAGTTTCTGGCTCCTATTGATAAACTGGAAGGGCTGCGGACACCAACCATACATTCCCAAATGGCAACAATCATCAGGGTGAGCAGAATGGGGGCTGCCCCTTTAGTGGAGGTGTTCCAGTTGTCAATTACCGTATAACAGACCACCTCAACACTTAGCAACCCTTCTGTCAAGTTCATGGATTCTGTGGCTCAGGAATTTGGACAAGGCAGTGGGGATGGTTTGTTTCTGCTTTACAGTTTCTAGGGCCTCAGCTGGGAAAACTCGAATGCTGGGGAAGGAGTCATCTGGAGATCTTTACTCACATGTTGGGTGCTTGGGCTGGGATGACTCGAATGGCTTGGGGCTCCTTTAGCATCCTTTGACTCCTTCTGCAGCTGCAGTGCTCTCCATGTGGTCTTCCTGTGTGCTGTCTGCAGTGTGGTGGGCTCAGGGTAGTTAGCCTTCTTACATGTCGCTCATAGATTCAAGAGTGAGTGTTCCAGCGGAATAAGCAGAAAGCCACCCCAGAGATCATATTGTATCACTTGTACTCTATTGTTTGAAGTAGTTTTGAGACCAACAAGATGCAAGGAGAGACCCCACCTCTCTGCGGGATATTTGCAAGTATGTTGTTTTTATTTATCTTTATCTATTTTGTTTGCAACCATGTTTTAAAATTGTCAATGGGAGAAGCATGTTCCCCTCCCTGTAGCCTTGACCGCTCCCTATCACATCATTTTGCTGATTTGTTATCTGAATGTCCGTCCCTTAGGGTATTTGAATTCAGGACCAATGCTTTTCTTTGATACTTCCAAATTTAGATTTGGTGTTTATCTTTTGTCAATGTCCATAATGCCTTTCAGGGAAAAGAGTGGGAGGCAGTGAGGACTCATACTGCGAACTCCCTTTAGGCAGCTGTATGTGAATTTTCTTGGGAAGTTGCCCTGGTTATAACTGGCCACTTGTTCCAAGCACTTGCCACATATGCCTGACCAAAACCTACACTGGAAGCCTTCATTGGTGTTCCATCTTTCCTCATTCCCATTGTGTGTCAAATGCCTTATTTTTAGCTTTCTGTAGCATCCCATAGCATTTACTCCAGTATAATACCTTGCTTATGATCTGCCCTTCCAATCCCAATTCAGATTTCTGAAGGGCACAAATCATCTTTTGTGTCTGTGTATCAGACACCTGTAGTATATAGAGGGTTTTTGGTAAAATGTTCATGGAACAGCTGACTGATTGAAGTCTACTAGCAATTCCACTCCAAAATTACTGAACAGCAGTTTCAGAGTACTTATCAAGTGAGAGAGGATTGTCCTTCAGGTGTGTGTTTGACAGGGGAAATTCATCACTACCTGTGCTCTCCACACCAAAAGGGAAAGCATAAATATATATTTAAGATGACGAGTATGGAAGATCTTTATCTAAAATATATCTGTATCTTAATTATTTATTTTTATATATCAGGAAAGTAGAAAGTATTAAATCTAGTGCTTACTGGTAAATGTCAAGGAAAACCTTCCTTTTATGTATCTGCACTCATGATAATATATCCTAGGTCCCTCAGCCAGGATTTTCACAAATTCTCTCAAAATCAGCATGGTATAATAGGAGGGACATGGGTTTTGGTGTGTGGGAGTTTACCTGAGCTTTGAAGTCAGGCATACTCTGTTCAGATTCTGGTTTTACTTTCTTCCTAAGCTGCGTGGCTCTAGGCACAGCTAACTTAACCTCTCAGAGCCTCGTCTTATTTGTAAAATGTAGATAATAATGGCAGTTGATAAACATTAGACCCCTTCCTACCTCCAGAGAGGAAATAATGTAATAGTGCACCTAATTTTATATTTGACAGATGGATAGCCATATCCTTCAACTTTTCATTTTAATCTCAGCTATTTAAAAGCTAATGAATCTTAAATTCACATTATCATTAACTATGTGTAAAAAGGATGTAACATCAAAAATCAAGGGAATGGGAGGTGAAGAGCTCCTAACTGACTCTACAGTCTTGGTTGGGCTTTATACTTTGGTATCTGGTCTGACAACTTTCAAATGGATCATCTTGGTCCCTATCATTTATGAAAGAAGAAATAAGTACTTGTATGTACTTAAATTGTCCCCAGAATTTAAGTTTCAAGCTCACTGCTTAGTCCTGGGCCCCTATTGTCTGCTGTTAGGGTATTAGGCCAATATTTCACATTGAACTACATGAAATCATTCTTAGTCTGTATGTACAATCTCAAAATGGGTTGGTGGAGAGGTGGTATGTAGCAAGCATGATTCACAAGCTTGGAATTTGGAGCAGTTTCTTCGTGTTGTA
The DNA here is from genome assembly GCF_030445035.2 of Dasypus novemcinctus. NCBI lineage: Eukaryota > Metazoa > Chordata > Mammalia > Cingulata > Dasypodidae > Dasypus > Dasypus novemcinctus. Next base: position 45,298,794 of record NC_080689.1, read on the forward strand.
GAAAGACTATGTTTTTCTTTCGCTAGTCACTGATGACATGATCTTTATCTAGAAAATCCTGAAAAATCTACGATAAAGCTACTAGAATTAATAGACAGGTCCAGCAAAGTGGCCAGGTACAGGATTGATTTACCAAAATCAGTAGCAATTCTACATGCTACTGATGTGCAATCTGAGGAGGAAATCAGAAAATAAATTCTATTTATAATAGCAACTAAAACAATCCAATGTTTAGGAATAAACTTAACCAAGGACATAAAGGAACTGTATTCAGAAAACTACAAAACATTGCTGAAAGAAACCAAAGAAGACTTAAATAAATGAAAGGACATTCCATGTTCATGGATTGGAAGACGGAATATCGCTAAGATGTCAATTCTATCCAAACTGATTTACAGATTCAACGCAATCCCAATAAAAAACCCAATATCCTTTTTTGTAGATGTGGAAAAGCCAATAATAAAATTTATTTGGAAAGATAGGGGGCCCCAAATAATCAAGAATGTCTTAAAGAAGAACAACGTTGGAGGACTCACTCCCTGAATTTAAAGCATATTACTTAGTTACAGTGGTAAAAACAGCATGGTACTAGCATAAAGACAGACAGATTGAATGGTGGAACCAAATAAAAAACTCAGAAATAGACCCTTACCTCTGCAGTCAAGTGGTTTTTGATAAGGCTGTTAAGTTCACCCAGCTGGGCCAGAACAGTATTCAACAAATGATGCTGGGAGAACTGGATAGCCATATCCAAAAGAAAGAGGACCCTTATCTCACACATTATACAAAAATTAAAATGGATCAAGGACCTAAATATAGAAACAACAACCATAAAACTCCTAAAAGAAAATGTAGGAAAACATCTTCAAGATCTTTTTGGTGGTAGTTCCTTACACCCAAATCATGAGCAACAAAAGAAAAAATAGATAAATGGGACCTCCTCAAAATTAAACACTTTTGTACTTCAAAGGGCTTTGTTAAAAGGGTAAAAAGGCAGCTGACTCCATGGAGTAAATATTTGGCAATCACAACTCCGATAAAGGTTTAATATCCATGATATGTAAAGAGAGCATACAAGTCAACAATAAAAAGACTACCCAATTAAGAAATGGGCAAAAGACTTGAAAAGATGTTTGTCTAAGGAAAAAATACAAATGGCAAAGAAACACATGAAAAAACCTTCAACATCATTAGTGATTAGGGAAATGCAAGTCAAGACTACATTTCATGCATATTTTACTGGCCGCTATTAAAAAGTTGGAAAATTTTAAATGTTGGAGAGGATGTGGAAAGATAGGAATGCTTATTCACTGTTGGTGGGAATAGAGAATGGTACAGCCACTGTGGAGGACTGTTTGGCAGTTCCTAAGGAAGTTGAAATAGACTTGCCATGTGACCCAGAAATACCATTGGTAGATATATACCCATGGGAACTGAGAACAGTGACATGAATAGGTATCTGCACACCAATGTTCATAATGGCATTACTCACAATAGCCAAAAATTGGAAACAACCCAGGTGACCATCAACCAATGAATGGATAAATAAGTTGTGGTGTATCCACATGATGGAATATTATGTAGCAGTAAGAAGAAATGAAGTTGTGAAGCATATGACAACATGGATGAACCTGGAGGACATTATGTTGAGTGAAACAAGCCAGACACAAAAGTACAAATACTGTATGATTGCACTATAATGAAGTAAATATATTATGTAAGCTCATGGAATTAAAAATTAGAATATGGGTCACCAGAAAATAGAATGAGGGTAGAGAATGGAAAGCTTGTGGTTAATCTGTGCAGAATAGGTTAAAAAGGGTTGTTTGTAAATCTTTGGAAATGTATGGAAATGTTGAGAGCACATCATGCTGTCTGTAACAAGCAGAATGTTTCAGAGTGTTTGAAAGGGAAAGCTGAAGGACATTTATATTACTAGAAGGAAAGCTAAAAAAAATGTAACTTGAGACTGTATAATATAGTGAAACTTCATAGAAAATACCAATTAGGGTGCTATTGCATATATAAGACTTTTTACAAAATATAAATACAAATAAGCTAGAGAGAAGGAAACAGAATAGTAGCTATACATGGCTGGGAAGTATAGAGAGATTGAGAGATGATGAGATTTGTTTGTTTGGTTTTCGTCATTTAATATTGTTATTGTTGCTGGAAGAATAAAGTTGCCCTGGGAATGAATGGAGTGATGAATCACAACTGTGTGATTGTACTGAATGCCATTGATTGTATACTTTGGATGGATTTATGGTTTATTGGATCAATAAAATTGGATTTGTTAAAAAAAAAACCTATTTTAAACAAAGGGAATCCTTCTAAGAACTGCCTTGCTCTAGGAGGGTGGAAAAAGAGGGGAGACAGATGACTTCTGTCTGCCTACCCAGATTCTAGGATCTAGGCCAAACTAGATTGAGCTTCCTCTTAAAATTTTTATTATTATGCACTCTAGGAACCTCTTGAAGGAGACTAATGCACTCTTAATGACTGGATATTAAAGAGTATTTCAAGTATTTAAAAAAAGTTGCTAGTGAAGTGATTTTTCTTTTCTCACTTGCCTCAACCCAGACATAGGAGCAAAGTCTAATAATGGATAATATAACAACCAAAAATAGTCTCTTTTCATAAATGTGACCTGTTTATAGACAGCCTGGTCTTGGTAGGGCAGCTGTTAGTAGTGAATTGGAATTTTGGGTAGAGGGTTGGAGGTGGCACTGCCAGCAGCAGGATAGGCAGGTTGGTGGAGGGCCAGGATATGGTGCCAGACATGTCCAATAAATCTGGACAGACATTGGGCTTGGCTGGTAGCAGAGGGTGATCTTGAACAGTCTGCAGAGACAAGACTGTTTCCTTGGGGTAAAGTTGACATTGGTAAAGATAATGTGTTTAAGGATATGGGTCCTAGGACCAGATGGGATTTGAATCCTGGCTTCTCCACTTGTATGAACTTAGCCAAATTATATGGTCTCGTCAGGCCTCAGGTTTTTTCATTTGTAAACAGAAGATAGTAATAATTCCTACCTCTGTAGGGATGTTATGGGTATTGAGTCAGTGCATGTAAAGCATTCAGATTGTTACTTGCCCATAGTAAGTGCTGCATAAATGTCTAAGATATAACAGGATTTCCCATCAACTACATGGAGCTTGGTGAATCCAGACCATACTATTTTGAAACTGGAGGTGAGGAAGGATGGTAATGTATACAAAAAACTTTACCTGGATGCTTATTACCTAGTTGGTGAATTTGCCTTTATTCTGCCAGCCAAATTCCTGCCTCTGTTTCCTGACCTTATATCTAAGATGAACTGAAGATGTCATAATTAGAGAAAAACTGGTGAAGGGAGAGCATGTTTAAACCATGGTTAATAATTGAATTTATTTACTAGTCAAAGGCATGCCTGAATTCAAACTTGAACTGTTCCAGCTAGAGTCTGAACTTTTAAACTCACCAGAGTAAAAAGACCAAAGTGCTTCTCTTGCAGTGCCCCCAAGAGTAATGACTATTGTTTTTGGTAAAAGTGGCACATGGTCATAATGAAAAACTTAAGCAACCCAGAAAGTTTAGAAAGAATAAAGCTCAAAAACAAAAAGCCAAAATTGTGTCATGCAGAAATAAATACTGTTCACATTTGTGAACCTTCCACATGTTTTCCAATGCATAATATAGATGAAAGGTAGGCAGAAATTGTTGTACAAACTGAGATAAATTTCTTATTTATTTTTTTAGGTTTGTTGTGAAAGAGTCAAAGGACAGTTTTTTTGTTTTTTTCTCCCCATGAGTGTTGCTTGCTTTTTCTGCCTAGGAAATTTCCTACTAACTTTCCCAATATATGTCTAGATGTTGGTGCTTCTTTTAGAATTGTTTTTTTCTGGAAAATGGGCCATATGGATGTGAAGAAAGTTATTATTTAATTTCAGGAAATTATCTTCTATTATATCTTTAAAACATTTAACATTCTTTTTGTAACATATCATGGAAAAAGGGAATTTAAGTTGTATGGACTAAGAATTGTTTATAAAGTGAATTCCCAAGAAAATAGAAGAAACAGATCATGACTACCTTCTCAGAAACTTCCTGCTTATCCCTGCCCAATCTTATCCTCCTTCCTCTAGAGCTGTCCCTATCCTGACTCTTATAACTATCATTTCTTTGTTTTTCTTGCTAGTGTTACCACCAGTATTAGTTTCCTAAAATGGTTTAGTTAGTTTACAAGTAATCATCCTGTATTCGCTAATGACAAATGATGCTGAGCATCTTTTCATATGCTTATTTGCATCTGCATCTCATTTTTGGTGATGTATGGTGAAATGTCTGTTCAGATCTTTTGCCCATTTATGATTTCATTTGTTTTCTTATCAATGAGCTGTAAGGGTTCTTTGTTTTTTTTTGGATACAACTCCTTTTTCAGAGACATTTTGTGCAAATATTTTCTCCCAGTCTGTGGCTTATCTTTTCTCTCTTTCAACAGTATCTTTCACAGAGAAGAGATTTTTAATTTTAATGGAGTCCAGCTTAATTTTCTCTTTCATGGATTGTGTTTTTGGTGTTTAAAACAAACATAAAAACCCTCATCCCCAAACCCAAGCTTCCATAGACTTTCTCCTATTTTCTTCTAGAAGTTTTATAGTTTTGCATTTTACATTTAGGTCTTTGATACTTTTTTTTTTAATTAGAGAAGTTATAGGTTTATAGAAAAATCATGTAAAAATAGAATTCCCATATTAATGCTATGATAATTTTCTTGAAGTCTTTTCTTCGAGTTCACTGATTTTTCTGCCAGCTCTAATATGCTTTTGAAACTCCTAAGGGAATTTTTTATTTCAGTTATTGTGGCCTTCAAGCCCAGTACTCCTGTTTGGTTTTTCTGAAAAATACCTGTCTTTACTGAGATTCGCATATTGTTCATTCATTGTTTTCCTGATAATAGATTTATTTTTTCTTTGTATTTTCCTTTAGTACTTATAGCATTTAAAAAGTCTTTGTCTAGTATGTTCAAAGTCTAGCCTCCTTCATGGATTGATTCTGGATTTTTGTCCTGTTCCTATGGATGGGCCAACATTTTCTGTTTCTTTGTCTAGTAATCTTTTGTTTCACACTGTATACTTTAATATTTTAGTGTGTTAATTTGGGATTTAGTTCTTGCACTGTCTATGCCTTATGTTTGTGTCCAACTAGTGATATGATAGAGGTTTCTTGAGTGCCTGGAGCTAACAACAACAAATAAACCACTGCAAAAACACATTTTACACAGTTTTTGCAAATTGGCTCATGTTGGCTGGTGCCCTCCTTCTGAGGTAAGCCCTTTTTAAAAAAAATTTGTATTTTTTAAAAAGATACTTAGATTACGTAAATGTAACATAAAAATGTAGGGGATTCCCACATGCCCCATTCCCTACCTTTCTATACTTTTCTATAGTAGCAACATCCTTCATTAGTGTGGTGCATTTGTTACAATTGATGAACACATATTGGAGCATTGTGACTAAGTGTGGATTATAGTTTACATTACAGTTTAAACTCTCTCCCACACAATTTTCTAAGTTATGACAAGATATATAATGGGCTGTATCTGTCATTGCAGCATCATTTAGGACAATTCCAGTGTCCTAAAAATGTCCCCATATTACACCTATTTTTCCCCTCTCTCTCCCCTCAGAACCTCCAGTGGCCAGTGCCTCCACATCAGTGGTAAAAGTTCTTCCATTGTTAGAATAACCATAAGTCTATAGTAGAATACCAGTAAGTCTACTCTAGTCCATCATTCATTCCTCAATCATGAGGATTCAGGGATGGTGATGACCACTCTACCTCTAATTGAGAGGGAGCTTAGATCCCATGGGGCAGATGGATGGGACTATCTTGCTTGCTGCTAGACTCTCTCTGTTCCTTGGGATATTCTTTGTCCATCATCATCTCCTTGTTAGTTGTCCAGGGTGAGTCCAATAAACTGGAGACGGGAGTAAGTGTTGCAACTCTGTTGAGATTCAGGGCCTGACTGGCACTTGGAAAGTCCAAAGATTTAAGTCTCTTGGACGTAAACCTGTCAATTCTAGCACTAAATATATGTTCAAATATAAGGGACAGCAGAACAATATGTAGGGAAACTATAACTGAGTCCAACTCTCTCACACTGGGGAGCATAAATTCCAAAGTAGCCTAGTGGCAGGGTACAAAACCCCTGAGCTGTCAGTCCTATCTATAGTGTCTGGATTTCTCCAGAGCCCTCAGGAGTCTTGCTATTTGAAGCAATATGTACTGTGTTAGTCAATGATATCCTGCTGAGACATGCATAAGCACAACGTCTGGAATGACCTCCTGAATCACTTTGAAGTCTCTTAGCCATATAAACTCATTTTCTTTACCTTTTCCCCCTTTTGGTCAAGGTCTTTTCCCAGTTGCATTCTAGTTGGTGCTTGGTAATAATCCCTTGGTGCCAAGGAGCTCATACCTGGGAGTTATGTCCCACTCTGGGGGGACGGTAATGCATTTCTATGCTGAGTTTGGTTTAGAGGTCACATTTGAGCAACAAGGAGGCTCTTGGGAGGTAACTCTTAGGCATCCTATAATACTAGGCTGAGTTTCAATTTCAAAAGTAAAGGTTCATAAGTACAGTCATCAATATCAAGGGCCCATCAGAGGTCCATCCTCCATCATTAGTCACTGCCCTGTACTTGGGGGATACTTGCAGTTCCATTAGCGAATGTGGCACAAGTCCCCAGGATGGGAATTGGATATCCTTTCAGTTATTGTGTGGATCTCCACCTACTGTGACAATGCCCCATGAACACTTGCCTTACAAGTATGCCCCAGGTGAACCTCCTCACCTCCTCCCATGCATTCCCCATCACTGACACCCCACACCATTGATCCTCTCCTGCCACAGTTGTAACCCTTCTGTGATCCAAAATGTCTTCAGAAATGAAGCAAACAAAATAACTGAATAAAATTAATGAGAAAATGAAATATTGATAGTTTTAAAAATGACAAAATACAAAAAAAAAATTGAAATGAAATAAAACTAAATTAAAAAATTAATTTTGGCATCATGTCTTTCATCACTGTAAGATCTGTCATCTTTTATGTACAGTGACATTTTCTTCCATTTATTCCCCCAGTGTCTTATTTATTTATTTTTTTTCATTTTATCTTCAAAGAAGCTTTGGGTTACAGAAAAGTCACATACAGAATATAGAGGATTCCCATATATCCAACATCCTTCCCCTTTTTCCCTTTCCTCTATTAATAACAGTTTACATGTGGGTAGTCCATTTGTTATTAATATAATTGATGTACAAATGTTGAAGCGTTGCTACTAACCATGGTCAATGATTTACATTATGGTTTACATTTTGGACCATATATTTTTATAAATTTTGGCGAAATTTTAAAAAAAAATTTATTTATTTATTTCACTCCCCTCCTCCTCCCCCACCTGGTTGTCTGTTCTCTGTGTCTGTTTGCTGCGTCATCTTTGTCTGCTTCTGTTGTTGTCAGCGGCACGGGAATCTGTGTTTCTTTTTGTTGCGTCAGCTTGTTGTGTCAGCTGTCCGTGTGTGTGGCACCATTCCTGGGCAGGCTGTATTTTCTTTCGCGCTGGGAGGCTCTCCTTACGGGGTGCACTCCCTGCGTGTGGGGCTCCCATATGTGGGGGACACTCCTGCGTGGCAGGGCACTCCTTGAGTTGCATTAGCACGTTTGGGCCAGCTCCACATGGGTCAAGGAGGCCCAGGGTTTGAACTGCGGACCTCCCACGTGGTAGATGGACACCCTAACCACTGGGCCAAGTCCATCGCCAATTTTGGTGAAATTTAACATGGTCTGTATCCATCATTGCAAGATCATGTAGAACATGTCCATTGTCCCTCAAATGCCCATGTTTCATCTATTCTATTCCTCCTTCCCCCTCCCCTCAGGACCCATGGCTAACACTAAGCTTTACTCCTTGAAAAACAAGATTCATAGTTACTTGGAACAGCATTGAGGGCTTGACATATTGGCCTGTCCTTCTTTATTAGGCACTACCTGTGTTTGAGAGACTCCCACCCCTGAGGCCCTGAGGAGTTCTGCTATGTTCTCAAATAGAGTTTAGCTCTTCCTTCAACAACGTGCCATGTCCTTGTTGATAATGTGGGCCTCTTTCTTCTGACCCTATGTCTTGTCCTGGATATGTGTCACTTGTGTCTACTTTACTTTCATTTATGGAATCTGAATGACCCCTCTATTTCTTATGAAATGGACTTGTACTTCTTCCAGGGTATGCTGTTCTGCATATTAAAGCTGATAATCCTTTGCTGTAGGGTGCTTTGATTTAATTGTTTCTTCCAGTGCTTTTGATGGTTTCAAGCTGCTTATGCCTGCAGGGTAATTCTGGGAGGGCAAGCCAGCTTCAGGCTGCCATATGAGTGTTTGGCATCTAGGCATCCCAGTATATGCAGAGGGGTTGCTCTGTTTCCTCAGGAACAGGGCCTGGGACCCTCAGTAAGCGTAAAGGTTTGTCCCACCCCTTGCTTGGGAAGGAATAGGGGAGGGGTCCATAAGGTGCCAGGAGTTTCTCCTATCATATATTTTAATTTTTTTAATTTTTAATTTTTTTTTATTTTTAAAGAAACTTTAGATTAAGTAAATACTACATTGAAAATATAGGGGATTCCCATATACCTTCTCCCTCCACCCTACTACACTTTTTTTTTAAATTAATTTTTATAAATTGATTTATCCCTCCCCCCTTGCTGCTTGCTTGCTGTCTGCTCTCTATATCCATTCGCTGTGCATTCTTCTGTGTCTGCTTGTCCCCCTTGTTGTGTCAACTTGCTGTGCCAGCGCTCTGTGGGCATGGGACAGCTTGCCTTCACAAGGAGGCCCTGGATATGAACCCAGGGCTTCCCATATGGTAGACAGGAGCCCAATTGATTGAGCCACATCTGCTTCCCCCTACCACACTTTTCCCCATTAACAACATCTTTCATTAGTGTGGTACATTTGTTACAGTTAAGGAACACATTGAAGCATTGCTATTAACATGGTCTATAGTTTACATTATAGTCTATTGTTTTTTAAGTTGGGCTTTCTTCTTTTGGTGCTTACCAATTACTGCTACCTTTTACCTGTTTTTCTGAGTCTTGAGGAAGATGGTTCTGCTAGTTTTTGCTAGTTGGTGAAACATTTCCTGGGGAAATGGAACCCTGGATTGTCTTATGCTGCCTTCTTGGTCAACTGGAAGTCTGCTTAGGCATTTTTAACTTGAAGTAATGTCTTACCTTTTTGGTGTTTCAAATAAATGAATGGTTTTAGATAAAACAAGTTAAATTGATTTATTTTACTTTTTATCCAAATATGTTGATGTGTTATAAAGAAAGTCAGTTTTTCAAGATTCTAAAGGTAAGATTCTAAAGGCATAAATGTCTAGAATGGAGTGAAAAAAATTTCTATATGAATTAAAGCAATGCCAGAATAATTCTTTCTAAAAGTTTGATGTAGTTTATTTTAATTCCAGGGATTAAAGTGTATAGAGTTTTTATATTGTATGTGGAAATCATAAATATCCAAATATACATGTTTGGATGATATTTGTCAACATTTTTTGGTAGTCCTAATGATTATTTTCTTAGTTTGCCTGATTATTGGTTTCTTTTTTTTTTTTTTTTGAAGATTTATTTATTTATTTAATTCCCCCCCTCCCCTGGTTGTCTGTTCTCTTTGTCTTTTTGCTGCGTCTTGTTTCTTTGTCCGCTTCTGTTGTCGTCAGCGGCACGGAAAGTGTGGGCGGCGCCATTCCTGGGCAGGCTGTACTCTCCTTCGTGCTGGGCGGCTCTCCTTACAGGTGCACTTCTTGCGCGTGGGGCTCCCCTACGCGGGGGACACCCCTGCCTGGCAGGGCACTCCTTGCGCGCATCAGCACTGCGCATGGGCCAGCTCCACATGGGTCAAGAAGGCCCGGGGTTTGAACCACGGACCTCCCATGTGGTAGACGGACGCCCCAACCACTGGGCCAAGTCCGTTTCCCTGATTATTGGTTTCTTAAAATATTATGTGCATCTTTTAAGGATTATAGAAAAGGCAATATATGGGAAAGCATCATTAAATTTGTTTTACAGACTCTGGGTTTTTCCTGATGAAGTTTGGGAGCATATGGTATCTTGTCTAATACAGCATATTGTGTGAAAAATCTTGCTCAGAAATGAAAACAAAAACAAAAAAAAATAAAAATGCTTCAGCAACATAGAATTTTCTTCAGTCAAAATCTTAAGTAGGGAAGCGGATTTGGCTCAATGGATAGAGCATCTGCCTACCACATGGGAAATCCAAGGTTCAAACCCAAGGCCTCCTGATCCATGTGGTGAAGCTGGCCCACACGTAGTGCTGATGTGAGCAAGGAGTGCCGTGCCATACAGTGGTGTCCCTTGCATAGGGGAACCCCATGCGCAAGGAGTCTGCCCCATAAGGAGAGCCACCCCATGTGAAAAAAAGTGCAGCCTGCCCAGAAATGGGGCTGCACACGGAGAGCTGTGCAAGATGATGCAACAAAAAAGATGATGCAACAAACAACAGCAAGATGATGTAACAAAAAAGAGACACAGATTCCCGGTGCTGCTGACAAGAATACAAGCAGACACAGAAGAACACACAGTGAATGGACACAGAGAGCAGACAACTGGGGGAGTGGGGAAGGGGAGAGAAATAAATAAAAAATAAATCTTTAAAAACAAGCAAACAAAAACCTTAAGTAATTTAAGCAAGTATATTGTACACTGTGATGTTAGATGCAGTGGTAAATATCCTCTCTTTATTTGTGAAAAAGAGTTGAAGAACAAACTTGAAAATGAGAACTAAAATCTTAATTCAGTAAACAAGAATTTTTTACATCAGAAATATACAAGTAAAAGAAAGAATAAGCCATGTAGTCCTATCATTTTTAAAATTAAAAATAGCATTTTGTTATTATAGCCAAAGGTATACATTGTAGAAAAGTAGAAAATACAAAGAAGAAAATACAAGGAAACAAAAATACTCTCTTTCTACTATACAGAGATTGTCATTGTTAATACTCTGTTATGTATTTTTTCATATCTATTTCTATGCATAAATATGTGTGTCTGGTTATTTTAACCAAAATAAAATCACACTGTATATGCTGTTTTGTAATCTTTTTTTTTCCAGTTAAAAGTCACCATCTTCCTATGTCAATAAATTTACATCTTACCTACCACCTGGTGTGTATTCAGGATTTAACTTTTGTCCTCAAAACATTGTTTAGAGCTTAAATTTCTTTAACACAGTCTCCTCTTCTTCCACTAACTTTTTTCCTGTGACAATGACTTGCTGATGAGATTGGGAAGTTGACATGTTCTCATATATTTTTAATATTAAAATTTTAAGGTAGTATTTAACTTCATTAATCATTAAAAATTCACTTACGTGGTTTAGGGAGGACTGGAGGCAACATTGGAAGGAGAGTAGACCTAAGAAATGAGTCTATTGTTACAATAAGGCAAACAAGTAAAAGGGAGAAAATCCTTTTACTTTTCTACAAGAGTTTGCAAATAATTTCGTATAATTTTAGTCTATGAAATGTCCCCAAACTGAAGCTCTGAATTCTCCCAGCCCTTCTGCATTTCTTACTATATTAACTAGAATGATTATGAGCATCAATATACTAAAGAGTTTGGTTATGAGTACACGAAAGCTTTGAGTTTTGTTTAGAGTAGGTTTTGCTTTCATGCTGACTTTGCTTATGTCCTTTTGTGCGCACACACACATATATTGTTTTCTGGGCTCTTAGGCCCACACTGAAAGCAGTAGTATAGAGTGCTTTCAATGGGCCATGCCTGGTATTAGATTCTGTGGGAGATGCAAAGATGAGTAACACAGTGTTTCCCTCCCCTCAAGGATCTCTATAATACAGTGGTGGAGAAGAGATCTACCAGAAACAGGAAGAAGTAAGTAAGTGAAGTATGAGAGGACCTTTTTGGAACAATAAACAGAATGGCATTAAAAATACAAATATCCCCTCCACATTGTGACTTTCCCCATTGTAGTTTCCATGCCACGATTCAGCATAAGAAATTAAATGGGAATTTTGGGGGAGTTTTGTGGAAGCCGCAGACCACATGCAAAGGCTAGCAGATAACAAAGTTTAGAATCTCAGAAATGCACAAAATATATGTATAATATTGTATAATATTTCTTATTACCAAATACTAACCCACATTTTACAGTAAGGTACAGTACACACCCCATAAAGGAAAAGAAAAAATTCACTTTTTCTCTGGTATGAAGGGGGCTCAACAAATTTTATGCAGATTTTCCCAATTGTGGGGATGTTGCACTCCTAACCCTCAGAATATGGAAGGGATAACCATATTCTATAATCTGACATTTTAAAATAAACTATTTTTAGATATCATTTATATACAATGAAATACACACTTTTTTTTTTTTAAAGGCGGTACCAGAAATTGAGCCCAGGACCTCATACATGGGAGGCAGGTGAACCAACTGATTCTGCTTCTGCTACAATAACAACTTGCTTTTAAAGTCTTCCACATGGGAAGCGAACTTGGCCCAATGGATAGGGTGTCCGCCTACCACATGGGAGGTCCACGGTTCAAACCCCGGTCCTCCTTGACCTGTATGGAGCTGGCCCATGGGCAGTGCTGATGTGCGCAAGGAGTGTCGTGCCATGCAGGGGTGACCCCCTATAGCGGAGCCCCACGCACAAGGAGTGTACCTCATGAGGAGAGCCGCCCAGTGCGAAAGAAAGTGCAGCCTGCCCAGGAATGGAGCCACACACATGCAAAGCTGACACAACAAAAAGCAACACAGATTCCTGGTGCTGCTGATAAGGATAGAAGCGGTCACAGAAGAACACACAGCGAATAGACACAGAGAGCAGACAACTGGGAGGGGGGAAGGGGAGAGAAATAAATAAAAATCTTAAAAAAAATAAAAAATAAAGTCTTCCACAAATCCCACTTTCCCCTTGCTCTCCGAGCTGTTTGCTACAATAACAACTTGCTTATAAAGTCTTTCACAAATCCTACTTTCCCCAACTGTTTGATAGTTTTGTGCCTTTGCTTATATCCTCTGCCTAGGATGCCCTCCACTCTACTTGCTTTGTAACTCCTCACCTTTAGCTCCTCACCTGCCTGTTTCTCCCTCCTCTGTGTTCTCAGAACTCCTTGTATTTAGCAGCAGTAACTGAAGAATGTGACTGCAAAACATTCTTTGACTTCATGCGAATACTTTCTTTACTTTTGCCCCCATTTGAAAACAATTTCCTTTGCCTTTTTCTGCTCTATCCATTTCATATACATTTGTCTAGTGGCTATTATATCAGGCTTAATACTAGACCTGGGGTAGGTAAAACTATAGTTCCTGCTTTTATGGGACTGACACCCAGCAGGCATGGCAGCATCAGAAAGCATTGCAGTATTGTGTGAGAAATGAAATAGGGATTAAGTGCTGTGATCTTTGAGAGCAAGAAGCAGGAAATGATTGACCATATGGGGAAGAGGGACAGCTTCATTGAAGTCACAACTCAGGTCAATTGTAAAGACAAATGGGGTTTACCAGGTTGAAAGGAAAAGGGATGGAGGGAGCAGCATGTGCAAAAAGCATAATGATCTGAAGTCAAGACTTGTTTAGGGAACTTTGAGACATTCATGTGCCTGTAAGACCCTTTCTTGTATACGAGTCTATGTAGCAGTTTGATATGGTTATGAATTCCAAAAATAGATATTGGATTATGTTTGTAATCTGATCTGTACCTGGGTGTGATTGAGTTATGATTAGGACTTCGATTGGGCCACTTCATTAGGGCATTGAGTCCCTGCCCTTTGGTGGGTGGGGAGTGAAAGATATAAGGCATGGCAAAGGACAGAGCTGGGGGTTCTTAATGTTCTTAATGTTCTTGATGTTGGAGTTTGATGCTGAAGTCTTAAGCTGGAGCCCCGGGAAGTAAGCACACAGAGAAAAGAGAAGCAAGCCCCAGGAAGAAAGGAAACTTGAACCCAGAGAGAAGCAAGACCCTGGAAGGGAGGAACCCAGGAAGCCTGAATCATCGCAGACATCAGCAGCCACCTTGCTCCAACATGGGAAAATAGACTTTGGTGAGGGAAGTAACTTATGCTTGATGGCCTGGTATCTGTAAGCTCCTACCTCAAATAAATAACCTTTATAAACACCAGCCAATTTCTGGTATTTTGCATTAGCACCCCTTTGGCTGACTAATACAGTCTATTTGTCAGTGTAGGTCCAAATATTTCCTCCTATTGATTCTGTTTTCTATTTAATCCTAAATTCTCCCACTCTGCAATTATATTCTTCCTTTAACATTTGATAAATCAGACACACTCCATGTGCTAAACAAATATTTTAGAGATTTTTTTATGAAGTCAAACTTAGGTAATATAAAGACAAAATACCAAACTATTGAAATCATCAGAGAATAAGACACTGATTTAGCAATTTGGTAATCTATCACCAAGCTTTTGAGACCAGCTTACCTTTATGATTCTGAAGAAATACAAGTGCACTTTCAAAGAATTAAGTAGGACAGATAGCCACGTAGAGGGAGTGGCTCTTTGTTTTTCAGAAACTTTGCAACTTAACATTTCTTTTATTGAAGACAGTTTAGCATCTCAGGCATTTCTGAGAAGGCAGCTTGTACTTTATTTCTCAGAAGCTTACTGGCATTCTTGAAGATCACATGTCAGAAATTTTTAGTGAGCTTAATGATAGGACAAGCCACAAATGGATTTTCTAAAAGCTAAGCAAGAATGGGCTTACCTAGCAAAATAACAAAAGTTGACCTCTGTTGGTAATCTCTTCTCTGTTATATTCTGACTACCAAAAAGAGCATGTAATCAATTTTCCAAAATTCTACAGGGAAAGAAATATGCAGATGGCCAAAGATGTAGGGTCTCTTGATTGTCTCTTTTTATTGGCTTCCCTCTTCTCACTAATACTTCCAGCCCCCACTACAGATTTGGTCCAAATTTGATATAGTTGAAATATATCCCCTACTCTTTAAAATAAACTCTCATTTGGTCAAAACATTTACATTTAAGGTCCCAATTCTGTTGGCGTTTTCTGTGGTTCTTTGCTTTTCTGACTCCATTTCCTGGCACACTAGTAATGAGCACTAGCTTTTGAATAAGAGATGAGCCACAGATCGTTGCACCGAAATGTCTTACGTGAATGTGGGTTCATAGATGGGTACTCAAAAATAGAATCAGTCTGTACAAGGTTTCTCTTGATGTTTAAAAGTATCGCTGTCAAGGAACTTTGGTCCCGTCATGAGGTTATGTACAGCATACACACTTACTATGTAGTAAATGTGCACTTTACCAGCCTCCGTTAACTTAATTACCAGGTTAATTGATACTCTCCATTTTCTCTGTAAAAGATTTTGACTGATCCTCATGGCCATCAAAACACTTGCAGCTGGAAGGATACTCTTTAGTATGCCTGTACCCTTCTATTCTACTAGATGAATTGTATGCTTACCAGGAGTTAGCTATGTTTATTCCCAAACCGGTTTATGTCAGTTGCACTTATTTTCATTTCATAACTTAATTAAATATTACATAGATAAAATATAGCAATGAATGGTAGTTATTTTTCTGTGAAAACTAAAATGCTTTGGAAAGATTCAGTAAAAGGAAGTTGTTTAATGAAAATTGCTATCAAATTAGAGATGAGTAAGATAATGGTAAAGTATTTGGAAATGGAACTGTAAACATCTAGAATGATTTTGATAGGTTATGAATTTCTCATTCCGCTTTAATGTTTTAAGTGTTCTTAATTACTCATTACATTTTTAAGGAATCTAAACTAGAAAATCTAGGTCCTCTTATATATATATATATATATATTTCACATTAAAAAAATTATTTCTTCTACATCCTTCCATTGTCTGCTCTCTGTGTCCTTTCACTGTGTGTCTTCTGTGTCTGCTTGTTTTCTCATTAGACAGCTCTGGGAACTGATCCTGGGACCTTCCGAAGTGGGAGAGAGGTCTCATTCTCTTGCACCACCTCAGCTCCCTGGTCTGCTGCATCTCTTATTGTCTCTCCTCTGTGTCTCTTTTTGTTGCATCATCTTGCTGCACCAGCTCTCTGCATGGGCCAGCACTCCTGTGCAGGCCAGCATTCTGCATGGACCAGCACTCCACGTGGGCCAACTGCCTTCACCAGAAGGCCTGAGTATCGAACTCTGGACCTTCTATATTATAGACGGGAGCCTAGTTGCTTGAGCCACATCTGCTTCCCTTTATATTTTTAATGTAACATTTTATGTGATCCATGTATCTTAAAAAAAAAATAAAATAAAATTAACAAAAAGTTAGAAAAAAAATCTAGGTGATGCATTTTGGATTCATTTTTGTGAACATTATAGTAGAACTTTTATTGGCCAACTCTGAGAAAAGGTCTTTGCCTATAATTATTAATATCATTTTTAATAATCCCTTACTTTTTATGGTAACTGAATAACCCCTGTTATGCTCCATCCTAGGCAGAAGACTTGGGAAGTATCTGAAATACAAGCACTCCCTGTTTTTATGCACAGTCATGGAAAGAGGAGTATACCCTATTAGAACCACTAGGCTGGACTACTTCTTTTGTGTAGAAGAATGAAATTCTGGATGCAGTTAGGGAAATAGATATGCAGGCCCTCCAACTATCAGGGAGCTCATTATGTATAAGTGAACCATGGAGAGTTAATGTCTTTGTAAGTCTATTTTCCTGGTACATAATATTTGGGAAATATCAGGGACATTTTCCCACCTGTAGATAACAAATATGTCAGAAGTCCCCAATATGAGGTGTGACTGAGAAGTAATAAAACATATTTAACCAATATATCAGGATTTGTACATCCAAATGAGCTCTCTTTTTCAAAATCATGACAGCAGGAGGTTAAAGAATTATTCCAAAGATGCTATCTCTGTTCAAATCATTTTTGGAAATTATTTGAAATTGCTTTCAAAGGCAATTTACATGTTTCAAGGGAATGCCAGCTGAATTGCTTTAGAGTCATACCTGCTTTTAAACCAAGGATATAGTTTTACCTACCTTGATTTACCAACTTGGCTCTAAATAGTTAATAAATGGAAAGGACAAATGATTTTATATGGCTATGAGTCTCCAAAAAGAGCGGGGAGGTTATCAGAGGGGTCGCCCTTATGCACACCTGAGCAGAGTCCCAGAGACAGATAAAGTAGATACAACCCCAGGTATTGGTTCTTCTGAGGGCAACAGAGACCCACAGGTTCTATGGTCATGGCAGATGGAGTTCGGTGCCATGTCAGTTGGCCCTACTTTGGAGTTTGTGTTTCTGTGTGATGGAGCTGGACTCAGATGTGATCTTTGTCCACAAGCCTCTCCTGTTACTTTTAACGGATCTGTAGTTGGTGCTGGGGTTTAGGTCTACCCAGGGGACCTAAATCTCTGTACTGACCATGAGATAGCCAGGCCCTGAGCCTCAACAGACTTGCAACTTCTACACTCTGCTTTATTGGACTTACCCCACTCAGCTAACATGGAGGTGAAGGTCAACCACCACACCAGGGAGCCAAGAGTGCCTACAACTGAAAGCAGGAGAATTGCATCCAGCATCCATGTGGAATCTAAGCCCCCTCTTGACATAGACGTGGAGTGGACACAACCATTCTAAGGTCCACAGGATGGAGGAATAGAGTATGGATTAGAGTGGACTCATTGATATTCTATTCATGAACTACTGTGATTAGTAATCGAAGAAAATGTGGCATTGGTGTGGAGAAAGTGGCCATGGTGGCTGCTGTGGGTAGGGAGTGGGAGGAAGAGATGTGATGTGAGGGCATTTTCGGGGGTGGGAGTTGTCCTGGGACAGTTATCAGACATTGTATGTTTTCCCATGGCCCACTGGGTGGACTGTGGGAGAGTGTGGGCTATGGTGTGGACCACTGACCATGAGGTGCAGTGGTGCTCAGAGATGTATTCACCAAGTGCAGTGAATGTCTCATAATGATGGAGGAGATTGTTGTTATGGGGGGAGGTATGGGATGAGGGGGTGGGGGGTATATGGGGACCTCCTATGTTTTGAATGTAACATTAAAAAAATAAAGACGAACACAAAAAAAAGAATTAAAAAAGAATAGTTACTTGCCTATCCCTAAGTGCCAAGGTTTTCTGTTACTAAGATATTAAAAAGCATGCATTTCAGGCCTTAAAGATAGCCCCAAAGGGAATTTCCAAAAAGACTTAGAGCAGTGCTTTCATATCTGAAATAATATAAAGCACCTAACTAGAGAATGCTTTGAAGGGGAAAGTGTTCATTTTGATGCATAATTTGTTACTTGTTCAAGTTGGATCAGTCTTACTGCTCGATAGCAGGGGTCAACAAACTTTTTCTTTAAGGGGCCAATGGTAAATATCTTAGTCCCCATAACAACTGTTCATTTGTGCATGAAAGTAACCTACAGGGTAATATGTAAATGAATAAGTATATCTCTGTTTCAATAAAACTTTATTTTAAAAACAGGCATCATAGAAATCACATGAAAAGATGCTCAAAATCATTAACTATCAGAGAGATATGCAAATCAAACCCACTATTTCATACGCATTAGAATGGCAGCTATTAATTAAAATGGTGTGTCAGCTATGGAAAACAGTTTGGCAGTTCCTCAGAAAGTGAAGTATAGAATTATCATATGACCTGGCAATTCCACGTCTAGGCATATACCCACAAGAATTGAAAACAGGGACTTGAACATTTATTTGCACACCGTTGTTCATTGCAGCATTACTCAAAATTGGCAAAAGATGGAAGCAACCTAAGTGTCCATCAACTGATGAATGGATAAATAAAATGTGGTATATACATATAATGGTATATTACTCAGCCATGAAACATGAAGTTCTTGATACATGCTACAACATGGATGAACCTTGAAGACATAGTTTTGAAAGAAAGAAATCAGATATAAAAGGACAAATATTGTATGATCTCACTGATTTGAAATGATTAAAATAAGCAAACTCAAGACTCAGAATCTAGAATATAGGTTACCAGGGGATGGGTGAGAAATAGGGAATGGGAAGTTAAGGCTTAAAATGTAGATTTCCTATTTGAAATGATGGAAATGTTCTGATAGTGGTGTTTGTAGCACAGTGTTGTGAATGCAATTAACAGCACTGAAATATATATCTGAATATAGTTAAAATGGGAAATGTTAGATTTTTATATATAGTAACAATAAAAAATTTTTAAAAAGTCATGGAAATACACTACACAGTGAACTCTAAGTTAAACCAAGGACTTTAAAAGTACGATTATAAAGATGTGCCATCAGTTGTAACAAGTGTTTCACATTGATGCTAGGTGTTGGTGGTGGGGTGGTATATGGGAATCCTGTATGTTAATATATGATTGTTCTGTAAACCCACAACTTCTATTATTAATAAAGAAAAAACATAGTGAAATAAAACATTTAAAAACAAAACAGGCAGCAGATTAAGTTTGGACTATAGATTGCCAAATATTGCTTAATAGAGTCCTGAAAAATGAAGAATCCTAATAGTCATATCTCAATCTACTTACCAAAAATATAGATTAGAATCATTGCTTCCCTGAAGCTTCTTTTACACAATACTTATTACTTTTAAGGTCTGCTACTTGCATCAAAGAAAGAAAATTTCTGGCCAAGCTAATATATAATTACAATCTGATATTCTTTTCCAGTAGCCTAAGGCAGAAGACTAAAGGAGAGCTTACTTATGTATCTAATCCACTAAAAGTACTTACTTTGCCTGTGTTTAATTTGAGTTTCAATGTTGCTGCCCTAAAGTCTGGCCATAGACATTTCTGGAGTGACTAGATCAGGGATTTAAGAAAGATGTGATAGAACAGGTCTTTCCATTTCCCTACTTAATCCTCTGGTGTCCACTTCAACTGTCTGGTGGTATCTTTAGGCATTTTTTAAAAAACATTTTTATTGAGATAAAATTCGCATTCATAAAATACACCCATCTAAGGCATAAAACGTCATGGTTTTTAGTATATTTGCAGAATTGTACAACCATTACCACAATCTAATTTTAAGACATTTTCATCATCTTCAAAGAATACCCATACCCTTACCCATTAAAAATCAATCTTCCATCTTTTTCCCCAAGGTCTGATAAACTGCTAATTTGCCTTTGGTCTCTAGGTTTGCCTATTCTGGGCATTTCATATAAATTGAATAATACAATACATGGACTTTTGTGATTGGTTTCTTCTACTTAACACAGTATTTTCAAGTTTCATCCATATTGTAATGTATCAGTATTTATTCATTTTCATTACCAGATAATATATCATTATATGGGTGTACCACATTTTGTTTATTCATTCATTAGTTGATGGACATTTGTGTTGTTTTAACTTTTGACTGTAAGCTCTCGTGACCATTTATGTACAAGTTTTTGTGTGGACATATCCTTTTCTCTTGAGTGTATAACTAGAAATTGGATTGTTAGGTCATATGACAACATATGGTATATGTATAATTTTTGAGGAATTGCAAAACTTTTCCAAAGTGGTTGTACCATTTTACATTCCCACCAGCAATTTATGAGGGTTCCAATTTCTCCACATCCTCAGCAACACTTATTAATGCCCGTCTTTTTAATTATCATTCTGGTTGAACAGGAGGGTGGCATAGACATTTCCAGCATTCTGTTCTCCAAGAGAATCTTTGACCAAATAGCAATTCCTGCAGAGCTATTGTCTTCAAAGTTTGGGAAAACAGTAACTGGGCAAGTGCTGGATCAAGAAAATACAACTTAAAAAATGGTAAGAGAAGCTCTTGGCATCCTTTCTTGCCCTTCTCTCAACCCTTCCCTGATGTGGTGTGAAGTCAGCCTACACTCCTATTGTGGATCTGCTCTTGTTATGGAGGACACACAGAACCCCTATGCACATTCTGGTATCTGTATGTCAGTGCCAATCTCTCTGAGAAGCAGCCTGAAAGATTGAACCAAGAAGCTCTTCCCTGACACACCTTCCCATAACTTGCCTTGCAGGCAGAGTCAGTTTATGTACAGCCAAAATGAGGAAGTCAAAGAAGTCTGGGGCAAAGGATTACTGGTTTTAAGACATGTAATAGAACACCCTGGAGGGAAGCAGACTTGGCCCAATGCATGGGGCATCCGCCTACCACACGGGAGGTCCGCGGTTCAAACCCTGGGCCTCTTTGACCTGTGTGGAGCTGGCCCATACATGGTGCTGATGCGCGCAAGGAGTGCAGGGGTGTCTCCCACATAGGGGAGCCCCACACACAAGGAATGCACCCCATAAGGAGAGCCGCCGAGCACAAAAGAAAGTGCAGCCTGCCCAAGAATGGCGCTGCACACACAGAGAGCTGACACAACAAGATGATGCAACAAAAAGAAACACATTCCCGGTGCTGCTGATAAGGATAGAAGCGGTCACACACACAGTGAATGGACACAGAGAGCAGACAACTGGGGGAGAGGGGGAGAAAAAAAAGAATAGAACACCCTGGAGAGGGGAAAATCTATTCATAGGGAGTAGAAAGAGTCATTAGGATTCCTGTAAATGGGACAATCCCTAAGGCCACAAGTGAATATAATCCCAGGATAAGATGCAGGCTCAGGAAAAAGTAAAGGGCCCCACCCTTTTGCCTTGGGCCATTCTTCTTTGTAGGGGGGGCTAAAATTTGAACCATAGCACCAGCCAATACAGAGCCAATTTGCAAAGAAAGTAAAAAGTGTTTTTTTGCATTGGTTTGTTGTTGTTAGCCCCTGGCACTCAAGGAAATCTCTCATATCACTAGCGGATACAAGCTTAAGCAACAGACAGCTGTGGGACTAAATCACAGTTAAAACATAAAAATATTAAAATGTACAGTGTGAAACAAAAGATTATAAGACCATCAAATGATTGCCATCTCATGGAACAAGATAAACTTTGGAAACCATCAACGAAGAACACCAGACTTTCAACATACCAGACAAAGACTTAGTAAAAATGACCTTCAGTATGCTGAAAGAGCTAAAGGAAAACACAGAGGAAAACTAAAGTATATCATGAAAATGATGAATGAACGATGTAAGAATCTCAGAGAAAGACATTTTAAAAAGGAACCAAACATGTAGGTCCAAGAAACTTGAATCTCTGGGCTGTCCATGTGCCAGCTCAACCCTGAGCCTTAGAAGAGTTACAACACCTACTCCCCAGTTCATTGGACTCACCCAAGACAACTAACAAGAAGATGAGTGTGGACATCCACCACAGCAAGGAACCAAGAGTGTCTGCAGCTGCAAGCCAGAGACTCCCATCCATCAGCCATATGGGACTGAATCCCCCTCTCAATTAGAGGTGGAGTGTACATCACCATCCCAGAATCCTCAGGATTGGGGAATAAAATACAGCCTAGAGTGGGCTTACTGGTGTTCTACTAAAGACTTATTGTGATTCTAGCAATTAAGAAATTATATCATTGATATGGAGACAGCAGTCACTGGAGGTGCTGAAGTCAGGGACAAGGGGAAAGAAGTATAATATGGGGGCAATTTCAGGACTTGGAATTGTCCTGAGTGACGTTGCAACAACAGATATGGGTCATTATATATATGGCCATAGCCTACAGAATTGAGTGGAAGAAAGTGTAAACTATAGTGTAAACTATAATCTCCGTGCTTAGTGGCAATGCTCCACAATATGTTCATCAGTTTCAATGAATGTACCACACTAATGAAAGGAGTTGTTAATGTGGGGAAGGGTGGGCGGTATGGGGAGTAAGGCATATGGGAATTCCTTATATTTTTTATGTAACTTTTTATGTAATCTAAGTATCTTTTAAAAATTAAATTTTTTTTAAAAAAGGAACCAAACAAATACTGGACTTAAACACCACAATAATTGACATAAAATATTTTCTTTGAGCATTTCAATAGCTGATTAGGATTGATAGGAGAAAGACTCAGTAAACTTGAAGACAAAATTGAAATGATACAGGCTGAGATGAGGAGCAGAAAGAAAAAAGAAATAAAAAAGTGAACGGAGCCAAAAAGACCTGTGGGATGCCATCAGACATATCAACATACACAGTTTGGGGATGCTAGAAGGAGAAGAAATAGGAAAAGGAACAAAAGAAATATTCAAAGAAATAATGGCAGAAAATTTCCCAAATTTAATGGAAGATGTGACTATCACATTCCATAAATCCAGTGAACCCCAAACAGGATAAACTCTAAGAGAACCATGCCAGGACACATAGTAGTCAAACTGTTGAATATATAGGATGAGAGAGTTCTGATTATCATCTTCCTAATGGGCATGAAGTGGTACCTCATTATAGGTTTGATTTGCATTTCCCTAATGACTAATGATGTTGAGTAACTTTTCATTTTGACCATTTGTAGATCTTCTTTGGAGAAATTTCTAATCAAGTGTTTTGTCCATATTTTGGTTGTATTATTTCTTTTTATTATGGAATTACAAATGTTCTTTAGATATTTTGTATGTAAGTCCCTTATTAGATATGAATTACAAATATTTTCTCTCATTTTGTGGATTGTATTTTCATTTTCTTGATTGTGGGACCAACATTTTTAATTTCATAAAGTCCCATTTGATTTATGATTTTTTGCTTGTGCTTTTTGAGTATCATATCTCAGAAACCATTGCTTAATCCCAAGGTCATGAATATTTACATATTTTATAGTTTTAGCTATTATATATATAGCAATAGCTATTTTGATCCATTTTGAGTCAATTTTTGTGTATAGTGTGAGACAGGAGATCTAATTTCTTTTACATGTGGATATTTAATTGTCCCAGCAGATCTCTTTCTCCTAAGGCAATGAAAAGGTAGAGAGGTATATGATAACATTGTATGTGTCAAGCATTTTTTACATTACCAGAACTTTAAATTCAAGCCAAAAGGAAGCTGGAAAAAAAAAGTCCTTGACCCTTTTAGCTGTTTTGTAAAATCTCTAAGGTCAGAAAGATAGTGAGAGCTTTTTTTCTTTAGGCAATTATTATCTAACAATAATATGATTAATGCTGTTTCTGTTTGGTATAACCAGTCAAGGGGCATGCTTAGGTTATTTACTTGGACGATGGGGTGAGTGTGACCAGGTGCACAATACATATCATCATCGGCCATGAAGTGCTGGTAAGAAGGTTAATTGAGTTGCAAAGGGCCATGAACATTAGTGGAAATAGAACTCAGTGTGTCTCCTCTAACCAGGAGACATAGTCTTATTCTACTGGTTTATGAAAGATAGGTAGGACTGGGTCATGAGGCCTGGCATATTGTGCCCTGCACAACTCCAGAGGGCACCTTTACATAGACTAAAACGCACAGTTATGTACAGTGGCCCTGTGATAGGATTATCTAGACATTGCAATTGGAAGCCTTTTAGGTTTGCTGATACAGAATCAGAATTTTGAATATTCATTTATATTCATCAAAGTATCTTGGATTCCTAGTGTCAGAGTGTACTTCAGCTCCACTCCTGCTCTTATCCTTGTTTTGATTTTTTTGGTTGGTTGTTTTATAAAAGAAGATCAGCAATTGTTAAAGGGAGCTATTAAAAGATTTTTTTTCCTTGATGTAGTTGATAAACTTAAAAAGAAAATCAGAAAAGTAAGCTTTGTAGAGAAATATGTTGAGCTGCTTGTACTTTGTGTGTGGGTATGTGTCAGAAAATACATAAATTTTTCTAGAATAATAGGATATTAAAAGTGGATGGTTTTTAGAAACAATTTGGTCCAACCACCTGTGTAGCACCCATATCACCCACCATCTATGGTTATTGGCTATTCTCCACTAGAGTATTTTTGGTTCCTGGGGCCTTGCTATGTTTTAAAGCCACCTATATTCTATTTTGGGCAGCTTTTGTTGTAAAAAAGCTCTTCCTTTGTTGAGCTGAATTCTATCCCTCCCCCACTATTTCTTCTCTTCGGTCCTACTCTTCTCTCAAGGCTTGATAAAGTAAACTTCATTCTCTTTCTATGTAAAAAAAAAAAAATTCCTTGTTATTTAATCTATCTTATATCTCCACCTAAGTATTCTTTACTGGTTAAATAACCTGGAGAATATTCTTGATATATTTTTAGATATTTTGCTCTCCTGATTGATCACTAAGATCTATGTAGTGGAAATTAATGCCCTTCTTAAAATGCGACACATAGAACTGAACAGTTTTCCAGGTAGCCTATCATTGCAGATACAATGGATTTATCACTTCCTTTGTTCAGAGTATGCCTGATGAACTGTGTTTAAGAAGGCTTTGAATTAGAAAATACGTGGGTTAAAATTCCACACCTGCCACTTAGTAGCTCTGTGGGAAAGCTGCTTGAATGTGCCTTAGTTTCCTCAGCCATAAAATCAGGATAGATAATAAGACTGTCACCTTAAACCTCCTTTCAGCTAAAACTCCATGACCATTCACACAGTCTTTTTTTAAAAAAATATATTTTTTATTTATTTTTAAAAGATATTTAGGTTACATAAAATGTTGCTTAAAACAATATAAGGGATTCCCTTTCCATATGTACAACTCCCCACACCTCCCACCCTTCCCCACCGTAACAACTTCTTTCATTAGTGTGGTACATTCATTGCAGTTGATTAACACTTTTTGGAACATTGCCACTTATCATGGATTATAGTTTTACATTGTAGTTTACGCTCTCTTCCACTTCATTCTGTAGTTTATGGCCGTGTATATAATGACCTGTATCTGTCATTGAATTGTCACTCAGGACAATTCCAAGTCCTGAAATTGCCCCCATATTTCACCTCTTTGTCCCTCTCCTTGCCTTGAGCACCTCAGTGGCCACTGTCTCCACATCAATGGTATAATTTCTTCCATTGCTAGAATCACAATAGCTCTGTAGTAGAATACCAGTAAGTCCACTCTAGTACTTTTTTTATTCCCCAATCCCGAGGATTCTGGGATGGTGATACATATTCCACTTCTAATTTACGTAGGGATTTAGTCCCATACAACTGATGGATGGGAGTCTCTTGCTTGTAGTTGTAGACTCTCTCAGTTCTTGGTGTAGTGGTTTAAACCATATTTTCCCAGTTCAAGCTTTTGAACCTCAGGGCTGGTCATGACATTTGGTGGTGCTAACTTTGATATTATGAGTCTCAGCTTTTCCTTGTGTTTTATGGAACTCTTGCATCTTCCTTGTATTTCCCTAATGTGGAATTAATTCCTTAGCTCTCCCAACTCTCCTCATCAGCTTTATAGTATTGATGAATTTAGCATCTGTGCTAATTAAATCCTTAAAATTGCTCTCTAAAATTTCTGCCCACAATTTGGACATCTGACTTCCTAGCACAAGTAGAAAGCTGTTAGGGTAGACTGGTCTGCACCTTTGGAGTTTTGTTACCTAATATTGGTGACTTTTTCTTTGATATGTGAATACTCAACTCAGGGTGATATATCCTGAATAATTTCATCAAGCAAATTCTAGCACTTTTTACTTCAGAAAGGGGTAAAAGCTAACAAAAAAAGCTATTCAGTAACTGAAAGTGTGTAATTATCGTTAACGTGCTAAGAGTGACATTGCCATGTTTATACATGTCATCAGAAATTTGAGTAGCTGCCTAGAATCCTTTATTATTAGGTCTGCATTTTCTGAAACTGAAGAACCAACGGTTTGCTGTTTCCAGTGTAGAAAAATCGGATGATTTGATGAGTCCTGTTTCTTCTCTCTCTCTCTCCCCTCCACTCTCTCTCCTCCTCCCTTCCTCCCATCCTCCTTCTTTCACTTCATTCTGTAATCAAGATATCCTTGATTCTCTATCCTGTTTCTATATCCTTTCTTTTACAACCGAGGATGTTAATGAAGGTCTCAGATTGTATCATAGCAAAAGTGTGTTGCTTGGCAACCAGAGGGAATGATATAATTTTTCAGATTTTAAAAATAATTCAGGGTTTTCTTATTTATTTGATTTATTAAAGTGGTTCCATTATTTGTGGAAAACAGCCCTGGGCAGATAGGAAAAATGAACCATGGCAGCAATATCTTTCTTAGATTTGTTTTCTAAGCAATGTTCTAAGCAGGAATTGGCTTTTGTTCATTTGAATGAACTATACGTGTCCTCTGGTTAGATATCAGTGTCATGCTGTGGAGATTTGCCCAGCCCACCATTATGTGTGGAGGAAGATTGTTTTTTCTCATTTCTCATTGTTTGGGTCCCCAAAATCCACAGCCAGAAAGTCCTCTTTATCCAGGAACTAACCATACCCATTTTCTGACGCATCGGGTCTTCCCGCTTCTTCTTGGTGTATTTTAATTGTTGTGTATTTATGGTGACTAATGATTGGTCCAGTGTCTCTGGCTTGTCTGAGTTAAAGGGTCCCGAAGGCCCCTTTCAAAGCAGTGCCCCCTTTGGGCTTGTTATGCTCACTTAGAATTCAAGAATTTTGGAAGTTTTGGCAATTGGGATACTGACGCTCTCTGTATAGTACTCATCACTCTGTTGCGATCCTCTATTGTGACTTACAAGGTGGAGCATCCTAATTCAGAATCACAGAAATGTCAGACTTATTGAGAGGTTGAGGTGGTTTGTTTTCAAGGACATGGCACAGCTGAGGACCAAAGACACCCTGCTGAACATCAGAGAATGACTAGTTAAGAACATGGGCCAGAGCTAAGAATGAGAACAAAGTACAGTGACCGTATTTAATTTCAGAATCGAAATGAGAAGATATATTTGTATCTACTTTATATATTTTATATTGATTGGATGTTAATATGTTTAAGTGATGAGCTTTCTCATTAAGGCTTTCCAGTTACACAGTTAAAATGAGAGGAGAAACTGGAAATCTCTGATGATTGTGAAAGCTTCTGGGGCCCCTATGAACTTCCTTCTGCTTGGGAATCTTTTATATATATGTATGTATATATAATCTGGTGTATATATATACTTACACACATAGACCAGAATTTTCCCACCGTGGCCCAGGATTGCTGTGACATGGCTATTTTCACTAGCAGGATCAACACCTACACCCTCCATATAGAAGTTTTGTTTTCCTTGGATGGGTGTATCCAGTGCTTCATTTGTCATTTCATAGCCAATGTTTTTTCTCAGAGTATTAGCTTATAAGGAACTTAACTGCATGTGACTAAGACACGAGCTTATGTCTGAAAATCTGTACTATTTCTCCATTTTATTTCCTCTTTTTGATTGGTTGAGTTTTTTCTTTTTTTGCTTCTGTAATGTTTCCTCTGATTTTTAAGAGGACTTTAAAGAATACATTTTAGGTAAGATTTTTACCATTTTAGCTAATAATTATGGTAAAAGTTATGGGTCAGTGATTGTGAGCTGGTTTGGACCTTACTTCTACAAGGTTTTCTAAGACTTGGGTATTGGTGGTAAGCCTGGGATAGAGGAGAGAAGGGAGAAAAGTAAGAGAGATGAAAAGGAAAGTAGGAGAAAGAAAAAGGAGAGGCACATCGATTGGTATCATTGACTTCTGATTTCTGCTCTAGGTGACCACAATTTTTTTTCTTAAGATAGAGGACCCATATTAAAGCACAGTCCCAAACAGCCAAATATATAAGTCTATATATTATTCCTAAATGAAAAATGAAAAGCAATCACTTTTTCAAAACAATATGTAGTACACATTGGACTTAAAGAGCCTACAATGTCTTTCTGTTTTATCAGAGGCAAAGACAAATCAGTCCCAACAAATGGGTTTTCACTAAGGATCAATAAGTCTTTCACCTTGAGCTATGTTTGCTTTAGCAGCAAAATATATCTGAGTTTTGCCTCTATTTCACTGGGACAATTTGTTTCTTTATGTGCTTGTGAGGCAGTCTTGGTGAGGTTGATACAGATACTAATGACGTCAGTAAAACAATGCTTAAGTAACCATGGGCCATTTTTAAAAATTATTTTCTTTTTACTGGACAGTCTCATCATGATCAGTCAGTGAAACATAAGAAGGTATTTGGTGACGTTAGCGATCAAGCCCGGCATGTTCAGCATTCTACTTTCTGGAGCTCATGGTTAGTTTCATTTTCTGCGTTTTGGATGTTTTCTTGAGGCTGGATGAAATTTGCACCATTACTAAGACCAATTGAACTAAACCTTTCTCTGCTTACAAATCGGTAAATCATGGCTGATAGTTAAGGGACATAGACCTGCTCTAGAGATGGGTACTTTGAGTAGATGATGGAATTCATGGATGCAGTAAAAGTACAAGATGTTATTTTTCGGTGCTCCCTACTCTCTTAGTCACTGACAACATCATAAAAGAAGTAATGACTCTTTCCTTTTTATAGGTAATCCCAGGGGTTCATATTTATTTTCCTGCTATTAGAAGTACTGCTGCTGAACTGCAGAGATTAGGTTGTTACCCTAATGGTTTTAAGCTTGGTGTTGGAAATATGATTTTAAAACCATTACACACTGAACACTGTTTCCTCAGAGAGTCCCATGGTCAGCATCTGCTTGTGGTTCAGGTCTTAGCCCATATGTTACCTCCTTAGAGAGAGTCCCCCCGGACCACCCAATATGAAGACACCTTCCTGTTCCTGCCCCATTTGATTTCTTTCTAAGCAGGTATTTCCATTAGAAATGTTCTTGTTTATTTGTTTCTTTTTATTTGTTTATTGTTTTCCCTCTGCTAAAATGAGGGCTCCATGAGTGCAGGGACTTTGTCTATCACTCAGCATTTGGCACCACTACTTTGAAAGGACATACATAGTAAGTGCCTGGTAGATGACTGCTGAAGGAAAACGAACCGTTTCAGGTTCACACACTGCTTTTGTTTTCTTGTTTTGCTTAGGTGCTAAAATGAGCTGCAAAGCATGATCCAGATGACCTCTTAAGGTCATGACATGCGATGTTGTAAACAAACTCTCTTTGTATTTTTTAAACATAATGAGAAAAAGAAAAAAATGCAGTGAACTGCTATATATACAGTCTGGTATCTTTGCTTAGACTAAAGGGCAGCGTGCCAACCAAAATTGAGATTTAGTAGCAAACTGGAGGTATGAAAATTAGTTCCTTGAATACTATTTTACTGTTTTTTCAAATTTTTACTCTGTGGGGTCTGTGATATGGTATCTCAGCTGTTCATTCAATTACAATGAAACCAGTCTCTCCTGGTAGAACTGGGAAGAATAAGAACATCTTAATAGCCTTTTTTGGTAAGACACCTTATGCTAATCATAGTCTCCCCAGCCAGAGACGGATGGAAAAGCAAGTTAGGTAACAGGATAAGGTATTGGAGCCTCTGAATATAGACAGTCTCTTGGGAGCCCTGGCTCCTGCACAGTCTCCTCAGTCTTGCAGAGTCTCTCAGAGAATTACGGAAACAAACAGCCTCAGTCTGACTTGACCTGCCCGTAGCTTCTCTCTGAATTCAAAAACGCTGTTTTGTGGGAAAGGGACAGATTCTAAAGTTAGAGGTATTCACAGGCAAGGTAGGAGACCTCATAAAAAGCCAGAATTATCTGTGGGCTCATGATGCCAAAGTTTTAGTCCAAGAATTAGTCAGTTGAGTGAAAGAAGTTATCCTTGGCAGTATGTTTTCAGTGTGTACAAGTTTTTTGCTTTTTGTTTTTTTAGTTTTTTTTTAATACAGAGCCTAGACACTTAGGGAGTAGATGGCTTTGGGGATGTCTGTCTGTCATTCCCCTAATATTTGATGCTGCAAGTTGTATTAATGTGTTATTTTATAATTTTCTGGTGAACTTTATGTTCTTTTCTCATCTTATTCCAGTTCTTTGGTTCCCACCATTTCACTGAAATTGCTCCATGGAGTCACCAGCCACTTCCATGTCGGTGATCCCAGAGGATGCTGTGCTTTAACTTGAGCACTCGGCAGCATTGGACAGGGCTGGCCATTCCTTCCTTCAGACAGTTTCCTCTCTTGCCACTCCTGACATCACACTGCCCTTGCCTATTTTTCTGCCTGTTCTTTCTCCTAAACTTGGCCTCCCTACTCTGTTTTGACCTCTCAGTGTTGGAGCTATACCTTGCTTCTCTTTTCTATCTGTGTATTTAAGTCATTTCATCTGGACCCAAAGCTGAAAATGCTGACTCATTACAGATGAGTCCCAAATCTGTACCTCTACTCATACTCTTCTATAGGATTTCAGACTTTCATCTCCAAATACCATTCAGTGTATGCACTAGGATGTCTAATCATTTTCTCAAACTTAACATGCCCCCAGACAGACTCTAGACTGACTTCTTACCCATGTCTACTTCTCCCCTGGAACTGCTGATCCTAGAAAATTGCACCACTCAATTGCTTAAGCCACTAGTTTGCACTTGATTCTGTCACTCTTCACATGGGAGGTTTTCTTAATTCTGTCTATAAAACATTCCCACATTTCTCTATCTCTACTATAATTACCCTGGTCCAATGCACCATATCTTGCCAAAACAACTGAGTTCCTAATCTCCTGACTGCCCATTTTTCCTCTCTATAAAAAAATCACATTTGATGATTCCCTTGATTAAAGTGTAA
Organism: Dasypus novemcinctus; assembly: GCF_030445035.2. Classification (NCBI taxonomy): domain Eukaryota; kingdom Metazoa; phylum Chordata; class Mammalia; order Cingulata; family Dasypodidae; genus Dasypus; species Dasypus novemcinctus. The sequence continues at coordinate 45,330,321 of NC_080689.1, forward strand.
TGGTGATTTATGATGATATCAAAATTCCCTCACTCTTCCCCATGTGCTCCCTGCTGACTTCTCTGGGTTCACCTTGCCAGTAAGGTTTCAACCCATGCAATCTTGATTCATCTTCCTGATCTTGCTGTGCCCCTTCCCGATGGCAGAGACCCTTCCCTCTGCCTGGGAAGCTCTTCTCCTGACCCCGGCGTGACTATCTCCTTGTCATTCAGAGCTCAGCTCAACTCTTCAGAGAGCACTTATTAATCTCTGGCCTTTTTATTGTTTATTATTAATTTAATATAGAATTACATATGTATAGCTGAATAGATAGCACCAGAAATAAATACATCACTGAATATTTATCACTGAATATGTATATATAATGACATATATATATTATTGATATACATTATAAACTTAACAGTGTCATAAGTCGTCGATGTGCTTGGCACATTGTGAGAGCTCTAGTAACATTTGCTGAGTAAATGAACAAATGGATTATTGTATTTAAAGGAATCTGTGCCCTAAAAAGGCATTAAGAAGGACATTTATTAGCCAAACAATTGGCTATGGTTCAGGTTTCAGTTACCTTTTGTGTACTGCTTGACCAATTTTTTTTTTTTAAGGTATTGGGGCCAGGGATTGAACCCTGGACCTCGTTTGTGGGAAGCTGGCATTCAACCACTGAGCCACACTGGGGCCCCTACGTTGTTTTTTTCATTTGCTTGTTTTTTTTTCTTAAAAGATATATTTATTTATTTATTTCTCCCCATCCCCCAACCCCGGCCGTCTACCCTCTGTGTCCATTTGCTGCATCTTCTCTGCCTGCCTCTGTTGTTGTCAGTGGCATGGGAATCTGTACCTCCCTTTGTTGTATCATCCTGCTGCGTCAGCTCCTCCTGTGTGCCCCATTCCTGGGCAGGCTGCACTTACTTTCGCGCTGGGAGGCTCTCCCTAAGGGGCTCACTCCTTGCGTGTGTGTGTGTGTGTATGGGGGGGCTTCCCGTGCGCATCAGCACCGTGCGTGGGTCAGCTCCACAAGGGTCAAGGAGGCCCGGGGTTTGAACTGTGGACCTCCCATGTGGTAGACGGACGCCCTAACCACTGGGCCAAGTCCACCGCCTCATTTGCTTGTTTGTTGTTTGAATTTTTGTTTTTAGGAGGCACCGAGGACTGAACCTGGGACCTCCCTTGTGGGAAGCAGGTGCTCAAGTGCTTGAGCCACATCTGCTCCAGACCACTGTCTTTTGCATTGTGCAAATATACATCACAGCAAAATGCATGTGAAAGAAGGGCTTGCATGTCAGCCAAGAAGACAAGGACAAGACCTCATTAGCCTGCCCAGCTCCCTGTTTGCTATGGTCCTACTAAGTATGCTTGTAATTGTTTACTGTGGATTGATAGTACTGTCCTGGAGAGGTAGAAACTGAGGTTGGTTAAGTCACTTGGTAGGTTCCATAGCCCAGGACTGGAACCCCATCTTTCTGACCCCAGAGCCTGCTCTGTAAGGATGACACTTCACAGCTTCCTCATCTCATTTAGGTTTCGTGAGTCATTAAGTAGGTCTCGGTTGCAATTACTCAACTACTTTGCTATTGTAATGTAAAAGCAACCAGGGATAATTTGTAAATGAATGGACATGGCTCCAATACAACTTTATTTATATACAATGAAATTGGAATGCCATATACTTTTCATGTGTCACAAAAAAACTATTCTTCTTTTGATTTTTAATCCAACCATTAAAAAAATGTAAACATCCTTGTTAGTTTGTGGGCTATACAAAGGCAGCGGTTTGGCGTTAGTCCAGGGCTGTAGTTGGCCAACTCCTGTTTTAAGGGATGTTAAAGGAATTCTTATTGGCTTTATCAGTAAATGTAAGACCAGCATTCATGACCAATCCCTGGATTGCAGCTACTTTAGGCTTCTTGAAGGAGGGGCCTGGTGGTACATTTCTCACCATATTCTTTAAGGATGAGCCCTTATTAATACTGATGTATGCTTTCTAAAATAGTGCACATTTTCATGGATTATACTTTAGATCAAAAAAATGAAAAAAGGAAACAAGTCAACTGATGCATAATCAAATTGGGAATGCATCAAGGGTCCAAGTCTTAGTTCGCCAAGTCTGCTGTGACAAATACCACATAATGGGTTTGCTTAAATGATGGGAATTTATTGGCTCATGGTTTTAGAGGCTAAAAGTCCAAATTCAGGGTCTCATCAGGCCCTTCTTTCTCCTGGAGTCTGTAGCTTCCCTATACAGCTTGCTGCCACCCTTGGGGTTCCTTGGCTTGCATCTCTGCTGCCATCACATGGCTTCTCCTTCTGGCTTTTCCTTTTCCTGCTCAGTCATCTCTCTCTCTCTATATGAGATTTCCTTTCCTTTTAAGGACTTCAGCCATATGGATTGAGGTCTACTGTGATTCAACTGGCCTCATCTAGATAGGATCTTCAAAGAGGTGAGCCCATACCTTAACTAATAATGGCATCTTCCAAGGTCCTATTTACAAGTGGGCTCACACCCACAGGTACACTGAATAAGACTTGAACCTGTCTTTTGTGGAAGGTGTGATTCAATCCCCAATGATTGAGCTGTTTTTCACCTATCATTCTGAACTAAGATCCCCGAAAGGCTAACATTCACTCTGAAGAAGGGGTTCTTAACCAGGCATCCATGGACTCCCAAAGGGTCCATGAAAAGATTTCATGGGGTCTGTGAGCTTAAATTGAAAATTCAAAAAACTTGTGGGGACGTGTTGGTGTGGATGTGATGTATTTACAGTATAGCGTAGACTTAGTAAGGGGTCTGTGGTTTTCACCTGACTGGCAAATGGGTCCGTGGAACAAAAAAAGGTTAAGAACCCCTCCTCTAAAAGCTCTGTGGCACAGACACCAGACAAAATGCTCTTTACTCAGAGGCTAGCTGGAACACCTTTCATTGGTTGATACTATTCATCAGCATTAAAACAGAGGATATCTGTCAGAATAGTTAACACCTAATGCTGCTACAGCTGGTTATGGTCCTCTTTTATTTCAAGTTCTTTCTCCACAGCCTACCCCCATGAAAATGAGAACATCTACTTCAAGTCTATTAATATAAGTTTTTTGGGGGGTATGTTTAACCCTTCCATCCCCCTGAAAGGGTGCAGCACAGACATTCAAATATGCTCAGGGTGAGTCATCTCTTTACTAGGGATGCTTCTCCCTCCCCTTGGTGTCTCTGAGTGCTTTTCTCCTGATAGTCACCTCATCTGCTTTGCATTATGATTTTTGGGTGCAGTGTTAGCTTTGTTTTTGGCATTTTACTGACCAGGCTCCTAGAGGACAGAGTCTCTTCTTTTAGTCTTTGTCAGCTCAGTGACTCTTAGCATGGTGCCTTTCCTTAGTAGGACCTCTGTAAATATCTATTGAATTGAACTGGCTCCCTATTAAGCTTGCTTAGCCTATCATTTCTACCTACTGCTCTAATCACTTCAAAATGTCTTAGCCACGATTATTTTTTCTGATTTTTGCCCCCATTGAATCTCCATGACTTTCCATTGTCTCTCATATTTCATGTTTCGTCTCATATTGGCTTGCCTTTTTTTTCCTCAGCCTTTTTCTCATTTTGCCTATTCTATTTCACTCACCATTATTCATCATCTATCCCTTTTCCCTCCTTTCTAGGATTCATTTCCCTTTCAAATGTGCATGTACTCCAGAACAGGTTTAGACCTGTCCTAAAGATATTCAGAATTGATCTGCTCTGTCTAACCCTTGATTATGCATTCATCTTCCTTCACCTGAGTGTTTACACATTCTTTTCTTGTCCTGTCTGTTTACTGACTTTAGGGAAGATACTACATTCTAATTATTTGTTGAATAATAATTACCACATTATGAAAGGTTGAGTAGTTTTTATCATCTCTGCTGATAGAAATAGCTTAGTAGATGTTTGCATATACCTATAAACCTGGGCATGAATGAATTCATCTCAGGTTGTATAAAACAGTTTACTAAAATAGGAAACAAATCAAAACAGATGTAAGGTTTTGGGGTCATTAATTTCTATTACACTTCGATGGAGACCTATCAACAAGCTAAAAATACCTTCAGTGAATTATATGGAATGCCATCTTAATGGTGTACACTGTGATAGGGGAAAAGTGTGAAGCTAAATGCTAATTTAATACTCCTAACCTGAAAGCTTGTCTAAATGAAAATGTGGTTAATCTCATATGGTTGATAGAGTAGGCAGGGCATTTTTTTGATACAGATTCCTCCTTGAGTTTCTTGTAAAGGTCTACTTACTTAAGAACCAACCGGCACTCTGATTAAATAACAATCATTAGATAGACTTTGAAAAATAATGTAATACTGTAGGAGGCTTACTTTGATATTGATTTTTACATGTGAATGAGAAAGGTAAATTAGGGAAAAGATTAAAAACTAATGAAGGAGGGAAGCAGAATGCTTAAGGCACTAAAAATAGAGATGAGAGTTAGATTTTTAGTGGACATTCATCTTAATACTCTAGACATTCCTTAAGCAAATATACATTGTGAACCTAATGCTGAGTACAGGCATTGATGTGATATTCAATCTCTTGAAAGTGGGCAGTCTAGCAGAGGAGAGAGATGTGCACAAAATCAAACATAAAGTCTTGTAAAGGTGGTACAAAAAAGGTTTGTAGTAATCAAGGGAAAAGATTATTTTTGGCTAGGAGGTATAAGAAGGCCTCATGCAGGAGAGGTGTGTTGGAGATCAGCCTTGAAAAAGGGGTAGATTTAAAATAGTAGAGTCTTCCTGTTGGAGGGAAAGCCATGAGCAAGAGATCAAAGGGGAATATTTATAAGGCTTGCAGAGAAAACAGTGAGAAGTTCAATTGTTTGGACCCAAAGGAAGGATGTGGGGAAAAAGGTTGAAAATACATATGTGACCAAATGTGGAACTAGAATAATATTGGGAATGATGATGATAATTAGTAACAGCTGTATAATAACTTCTATTTGAGGGTTGGAGGATTGGAAATAATGAAGAAAAGGCCTTGTGCAGTACCCTGAACCTAACAAGCCCTCTCCGACAGCTATTATGACTGGTGTTTGAAGGGCCTGTATTTGAGCAGAGTGATGAAAATCACACCATGCCATTGGGTGATTGTGACATGTGCCCTATGGATTGAAATCGAGCGAGACTCAGGGCAGCTGGGAGACCAGGAGAGATAGTGTGTTGACTAGTCTGTTAGTTTGAAGCAAAATGTACCCCAGAAAAAATCTTTGTAAGTTTAACTCCTTTCTGTGGGTATGAATGCATTGTAAGTAGGACCTTTTGATGAGGTTACTTCAGGCAAGATGTATGTGCCCAGCCTAATCAGGATGGATCTTAATCATTCTATTACTGGAGTCCTTTGTAAATGGAATGAAATTCAGGAAGAGAGTGAGAAAGCTGCGGGAACCAAGAAGCTAAAACTGGACGTGTGCCTTGTCATGTGACAGAGGAATCAAGGATCACCAGCAGCCAGTCCCTGAATGCCACAGTCTTTGGGGAGAAAGTGTTGCCTGATGATGCCTTGATTTGGACATTTGCCTGGTCTCAAAACTGTGAGCAAATAAATTCTCATTGTTTAAACTGACCCATTTCTTAGTATTTGCTGGGGCAGCCTAGGAAACGAAAACAACTAGTCACCTCAATTTCTGACCTTGACCTTGCTCTTGATTTGGAAGAGAGGAATGAGAGGGAAGGAGAGAGGAAGAACAATAATGAAGGATACAAAAGATGTGAGACTTTGCACTTCTTGATCTTCTGTGAGTCATTCTTTTTTTGTTTCGTTTTGTTTTTTTAACCACCCATATTTTACACATTCCCTTTAGAATAAAAAAATGTCCTGTACAGTGTCAAGGGGTGATGACTCAGGGCAAGAGAGAGAAATTAAGCATCAGATGTACCTAAATGGAGAAATGAAGAGAACCCAGGATTCTTGAATAAGTCCTTTCCTCTCTGTAAATGACTGCGTCAGCATTTCGGCCTTGTTTTTGTTCAAGTTGTCAGGGTTCTTAGATCCCCATCATCATCATTTCCATTCTAATGCCCAAATGCAAAAGATACTAGACTGTCTTTCCAGGAAGCAGCAAGGTAGGGATTCTCCCCTGCAAGAATGCTGATTCTCTTGTCTCTGCCTTTCCCAGTTTTCTTAGGTACTTCTTATTTACTTGGCTCATCAAAAGGTATTTTACTTGGTTGCTAATTTGTGCAAAATGCTGATTTGATGCAAAGGGGCTTTTCCAAATGGTGAATATTTCAGCATTTCTGTTGCGTTGGGATTGTCACTGGGGATAGACTGAGAATCTGAAAGCCTTGCTGAGAGGGCTAACTGTAGTGCATGCCTGGGGCGGAGAGCTGCCTGCTCAGATGAGGCACTCTGCCAAAACATGATGTCCTCTTTAGATTCCTGATGTGACTGAGGGCACATGTAGTCTATAATTAGTTTTTTAAGCTTATTCTTGTTATGGTTATCATTAAATTTAAATAACAGGTAGGATCAATCAAGCACATTTAGCTGGGAAGTTTGGGAGCAGGAGGCAGAAAGCAGGTGCTGGCAGGTGCTTCTGTCTTGCTGTGGCTCGTGTGTAACATGATGGGGATACAGCAGATTTACACGTAAAATAATTCAGTATGAAAACCATGCAGCCAAGAATCTTGGTAAGTAATAACAGTAGCTAATGTGTTTCAAGCTCTCTGGTAAGCAATTTACATAAATGACTTTCTTAAACCCCATAACAACCCTGTGAAGGACTTACTTGATCATCCCTGTTATACAGACCAGGAATCCCATAATTTGAACCATTAAGAAATTCAATCCAAATCCCACTAACCAGTATGGAGTGGAGCTAGAACTTAAACTTATGTTCCATCATTGGTTTGCTTGAACTCTTTAACTGTGATGCTGTACTGACCCTAACCAAAGAATAACAGCAATAACAATAAACAACTAAGTTTATGATGATAGAATGCTTAATCTATTTATTTGATAAATGAAGAAAAGAATATTGGTTTGGTGCCTCTTGTAGGTAGCCCAGTAGGGATTGGTGGCTTGCTAAGTGAGTGCCACAGGCTGTATTATACATGAACTAGGTATTTTCTTGTTGAGTCCTTATGGTGACTTTAAAAGGTAGATGTTTGCTCCATTTTACAGTTAGAAAGCTGAGGTTTGAAGAGATAAAGTGACACTCTCAAGTTTGCACACAGCCAGTCTGGCAGAGCTGGCCTTTGGACCTGGGTCTGCCTGACTCCTGTTCCTTTGCTGTTTCCACCACACTTTACTGATACCAGGTAAACAAAAATACAAACAGTACATGATACAGCCTGTTATTAAAAATAGGATTCATTAATTATGGCTCATTGCTGGCATTGTGTAGCCTGTGTTTTTTATTTGTTGAATATTATACAAATAAATACAAAAATTTAGAATATGAAAAAAATCTTTGAAAGAGATTTGGAGACTTTGCCTTTATGGGAATGCTAAGTTAATTGGAGTGACCAAATTGTGTCATTAGTTCATCTAATCACTGTATTTCTCTTCAAAGAATTGATCATTTTCTTAATGCAAGACCATTTAAGAATAATAAACATGCGCTATTTTTGCAACATGAGCTCTGTTCTCTACAAAACCAGTTATTGTCATGGAGGATTGGCCCATTCAATAGGCATCATATGTACATGTAACCTTAGTTGTGTGGCTCTGCAATGGTTATTTGCTATTTTATATCTTACTCTTTATTTTATGTTTTTTCCCTAGGATGGAGCATCATCCTAATATGCTAGGTACCTAACCAATAACTAGATTGATTCTTATAATTAAGAATTTCTTTGGCAGCTGAAAAGAAATTCAAAGAAACTGGGAAAGAGAGACAGGTTTCCTTTTGAACATGCACTGAAATTTAAAATGTTGAAGAGAGAAGAGTCTGATTTTTGAGGTTCCCTAAGTAGATAGCTCACTGTCATTTTATTCAGCCAGATGTCATGGTCACTGTGGAGTCTGCCCCGGCAGCCTCATGGGTCAAAAGAAGAGATAATTAAATGTCCTTATTCTCAAGGTACATGCCATACTCTGCTGTTTGTTTAAAGGTGAACAGGAGAGAGAAACCTCTGGATGCTGAAGCCCCAAAGAGAATTGACATATAATGATATGCTTGTGAAGCCAAACTGACTAATGCCTTGTATTTGCTGACAAATTACTCTCTGTTGGTTTTATCTGGCATGTTCCTGTTTCTGCTTCAAAATAACTCTGTAGGAAACTACATGTTGCTGGGAAATAGCCAAATCTACTAAGTAGTTGGCTAACTACTTAGTATTAATAGTATCTGGAGCCTTGTGGACAGCTCAGAAGTACGCTGATACTCTGAGGAATTATACCTCTTTGAGAAGAAATTAGGCAATATTCATTTTCAAATCTTTTGGGTATATACCTAGAAGTGGGATTGCCAGTCATATGGTAATTCTATACTTAATTTTTTGAGATCTGCCAAACTGTTTTCCATAGTGTCTGCCACATTTTACATTTCTACCAACAATGGATGAGTGTTCCTGTTTCTCCAAACAAAAGTATTTTATTCTCTTCTATCCCTTTTTAAATTGAAATTTTTTCTTAATTTCATTTGGAGTTTTTCATTACTAGTATATAGAAATACAATTGATTCATACGTATTCATCATGTGTCCTACAACCTTGCTGTATGCTACTTAGCTCTAATAGTTTATTTGTGGATTTCTTGAGATTTTCTATATATAACATCATGTCATCTGTGAATAGCAATGGTTTTACTTATCCTTTGTAATCTGGATCACTGTTCTTTCTTTTTCTTGCCTAATTGCCCTAGGTAAAACCTCCAGTACAACATTGAATGTAAGTGGCAATAGGGGATGTGGTTACCTTGTTCCTGATTTTAGGAAGAAAGCTTTCAGGCTTTTACTATTAAGCATGATGTCAGTGCTTTTTGTAGATGCCTGTTATCAGGTTGAGGAAGTACCTTTCTATTCCTCATTTGAATTATTATTATTTTTTAATCAATCATGAAAGAATATTGGATATTATCAAGTGTTTTCTCTGTATTTATTGAGATGATCCTGTCTTTATTCTTTTAATATGGTATGTTAAATTGATTTTTATATGTTGAACCAATCTTGCAGTCTTGGCATAAATTACATTTGGTCATGTTGTATAATCCTTTTTATATTTAAGTAAAATTTAATGTTCAGGTTACCAGAGGAATGGTATCTTTTAAAAGGTTTTTACATTAGAATGCCTTCTATAAATATTTACAAATTTTAGTATAATTTGGGCAGTAAAGATCAATGATGGAAATAAGTGATCTGAATTGGCATTTGAGGATAATTCATAGCATCAATATTAGGCACTCATCAAAGGATCACTGCTTCATCTGGCTGTAGACATTCCAGGTGAGCTACCCTTAGGTAGTAGAGAAACTGGCCTTGCCAAGAAACTACCTAGTTCACATATTTTTTTCCCTTCAGATCTCCACATATGTTTGAAATCTTTTAATGATAACATTTGTTGAGGAAGGGCAGAAGTTAAAAAAACAAACAAACTGCAACTCCTTGGAAGAATATGGTAGAGTCAGTGTTAGTAGTGGAGGAAGGGGAAAACACGAGAGGGAGGAGGGACTCAGAAGATGATAGTGTTGATCATATTAATTTTCAGTGCATAGGAAAGACTTCTTTTATCAAGACTTCCAAGAAAGTAAACTAAAAATCTACTTGTTGGATTTGCTTCTACCATGTTCTGTTTTTGAAAGTTGATTATTTCAAGACCTGTCACTTCTGACTTCATGGTTTGAAACTATATTGAGAAAGGACATTTCATTCCAATCATCCCTACAACCCAAGGATTTTAAGATTTTAAGGAATTGTGATAATCAGATTATAATTTCCAATAACATTTTCCTGTGAAAATTCAGTAAAGTTCTACTCTGTGAAGATTTTTTTATTTGAGAACTCAGATATGATGCACATTAAATAACATCCTCTTAAAATGTGGTTATGCCATAGTAGTGGTTCTGCCCAGGAACCAAGACTGGCCTGGATGTGTGTCAAGGGGCTGGCCACATAATGTGGGGTACTTTGAAGGTGACAAGGACACAGTGGGTTTCCAGATCTTTTCCTGCATCACACTCCTTTATTTGGGTTGGAATTGGGACTTTTAACATTGGGTTACAATGAATGTATTTTGCTCGTGAGGAGTCACAAGAGCCATTGGTATTCAGTGATAGTGAGAAATTTAAGTTTTATTTTAATACTTATCTGGGGACTACATACATGAAATATACAGATACATTTTTGTTCATGGAGGAAAGAGGAGAGAAACTTGGAAGATACATTTCTTTCCCATAATTTTGTCCTGTATAGATCATGTACTTGGTATTATTAAAAGAGGGCTCTTCTACAATCTTAAAGTGGTTGGAGTGCTGCTCTTCTTTTTCTCATTGTTTTAGTTTCCTGGCTGCTAAAATAAATACCATGCAATGGATTGGCTTATAAAATGGGAATTCTTTGGCTTATGCTTTTGAGGCTAGGAGAAGTCAATAAACAGGGTGTAATCAAGGTATCATCAAAGCAGTGCTTTTCCCCAGAAGATTGGCATTCTGGGGCTGGCTGCCAGCGATCCTTGGCCCTTGACTTGTCTGTCACATGGCAGCACACATGGCAGCCTCTCCAAGCTTATCCCTTCTTTTCCAGGTTCCCTTGATTTCCAGCTTCTGCTGTTCCCTCTGGCTTTCTCTCTCTTGTGACCTTCCCTATAAGGCCTTCAGTTGTAGGATTAAGACCCATCCTGTTTCAGCTGGGCCACACCTTAACTGAAGTAGCCTCCTGAAAAGGTCCTAGTTACAAGAATTCACAACCACAGGAATGGATTAAGTTTAAGAACCTGTGTTTTCTAGGGTACATGGCTGCAAGCCACCTTACTCATTGAGAGTACCTTGACTTTTAATTCAAAAGGAACCCACAGAGAGAAATGGGGTCCTTGAAGTCACCTTGTCTAAATTCGAAGTGGTTTGTTTTTATATTTTTTGTATTTACAAACTGTCTCTTGTTTTGATGGCAACTGATGAAAGTTTCTCCTTCTGTGCTTTTATGAAAATGTGAGATATAACAAACTAGACTGTTAAAAATATGTAAACATGTGAAAAGACATCATAGAGGATGTGAAGGACTTAGAAGATAGAAAATACATTTTCCCTTCCAATACAATCTTGTGAAATACTTCCCTGTTTAATTTTCTCTTTTGGATCACAGAAGAAAGAATCCATTGATTCAAATAAACAAGTGGAAAATCAGGGCATATTGGAATTGGGAACAACGCTTTGCTGGTACTAGCTACAGTTTGGAGAGGAAAGGTAGTGTGCTTCAGAAATACTCCAGCTGTTCAGTGGGGAGGAGGGAGGCATGTCTGGTGGGCTTAGGCTTCACCTGCTGCATGGAAAGTTACAGCAATTTTATCTTTCTCTCTCACCAAATCAGTTTGGAAAGTGACAGGGGATATAAGTGATATTACTCAGATGGCTGTTTCTAGATGTCTCAGTTTCTGGAAGTCAGGATATGTCACTGTGATAAATGTTTCCATTCTCTAAATATTCCACAGAAACATCAGCTCAGGAGAGAGAAAGTCCTGCCAGCTGCCAGGAAGGATGATATTGGGATGAAGGGTGTATCCTGGGCATGACAGGTCTTGGAAGGGCTATCGTGTGTTGGTGATTTCTGTTTTGGGGACAGTTCTGGCCTTCTGATGAGGTGCCAGGAAGGTGCTGTGCACTCAGAAGGTGAATCCTGGGCTTGCTTACCAGGTATGACTTTCCTTACTTGTGAAGCAGATATTACAGGCCCTTGGTCCTGGCCGCCTCCCCTCATGTATTGCCTTCTTTGCCTTGTGGATGGCATGTCTTGTGGCCTCAGTTTCCACTCAAAGGCCCTGGCATCCTAGTGCTCCACTGTGGTTATCCCCTCAGTCCTGTCTATATAGATCCACCTGCTGGTCACTCCTGAGCAGATGTGGTAGTTTGAAACTGTATAGACCCCAAAAAGGCAGGTTCCTAAACCTAATCCATTCCTGTGGGTGTGAACCCATTCTAAGTAGGACCTTTTGACAAGGCTGGTTTAGTTAAGGTGTGACCCACCTCATTCAGGATGGATCGTTATCCTGTTACTAGAGTCCTTTATAAACAGAATGAACACAGAGAGAGAAAAAGAAAGTCACAGAAGCAAGAAGCTAAAATCAACAAAATCTGGAAGAGAAGAGAGAGACTAGCAGATGCCACCATGTGCCTCGCCATGTAGCAGGAGGACCAAGGATCTCTGGTAGCCAGACTTCAGGAAGAAAACATTCTCCTTGATTTAGATATTTTCTTGGCTTCAAACTGAAAGCTAATAAATTCCCATTGTTTAAGCTAACCCATTTCATGGGTGCTAATGTGTCTTGTTCTCCTGAGGTGTTTCTGTTTTAACAAGTTGCTTCTGGCAAGCACAAAAGGGGGGAAGTCAGGCAATAGTGGCAGTCAATGGGAAAGGAACTAAGGAGTGATAATTGTACATGAAAGTGATGATAATAGCTAATATTTACTGAGTACTTCTGCATGGCAGAGGCTGTCACATGCAATATTTAATTGTCATGACGGTACTGTGAGCTAGGACTCATATGGGTCCCCATGATGAGGAAGCTTTAAGTGGGTAGGTCTTTCTGATATTGAATGGCAAAATCAGAATTCATGGCAGGGTATCTGATGCCAGAAGCCATAGTCTAAGCTATTATAGTTCTGAAGATCTCGTCAGGTGGCTGCCTGAATCAGTTAGGGTTCTGCGAAGAACAGATGGAACTTTCACAAAGATAAGGATGGGGCTTAAGGAAACCACCCTATGCTTGAAGGAGTAAGGACAGGGAGTGGATGTTGGGGCTTGGAAAGAGGGTCGTCGGGAAGAGTAATGTGGAAGGAGAGGGCTGCCTGATGGGGACTGTGACCTTTAGTCAAGAGATGAACACAGCCAGCCCGACCAGACTTTGGAGGGAGGGCATAAATTCCTGGACCTCACTCTTACCTTTGTCCAGTATCCCACATGTGCTCCCCAGTGACTGAAACCCAGTGGGAAGCCACAGGCCAGAAGAACCCATTGCTACAGTCCATCTAGATTGGGCCTGAAGGTGGAAGGGGAGGAAGTGATTGTTGCCATGTACCCGAGCTCTGCTTTAGGTAGAGGGAAGAGTCCACTGCCAAACCACAGCCTGGGTGGGAGAAAACCCATGTTTCCCTTTCTTTCCTTCCATCTCCTGTCAGGGACTGCTTTTGGCTGAGCCCAGTCAAAAGTCAAAAGACGGGAGCCCAAGTGATGCGAACTTTCAGGACATGAAGCAGAGGGTAGAAGGGTAGAGAATGGTTCTGGGGGGTCATGTGGGAAAAATCTGTTGTAGGGCCCATGTAGCAGTTTGATACAGTTCATGAATTCCAAAAATAGATATTGGATTATGTTTGTAAACCGGTCTGCACCTGGGCATGATTAAATTATGATTAGAGCTTTGGTGGGTGGGGACTCACAGATAAAAGGCATGACAAAGGACCGAGTTGGAGTTTTTGATGTTGGAGTTTTGATGCTCGAGTTTTTAGCTGGAACCCAGGAAGTGAACACACAGGAGAACAACAGAGAGGGATGGAGACAGCTCCTTAGACATGGCAGAAGCCCCAGGGAGAGAGACAGGGCCATTTGCCTGATAGGCTACAGCTGATCTTGTGGAGAAAACAGAGGAGCTTATCCTGGAGAGAAATGAACCCTGGGAAGAGAGGAACCCAGGAAGCCTGAACCCTTGCAGATGTCGGCAGCCATCTTGTTCCAACATGTGGCAAAAGACTTTGGTGAGGAAAGTAACTTATGCTTTATGGCCTGATAACTAAGCTTCTACCCGATTTCTGGTATTTTGTAACCCTTTGACTGACTAATACAGCCCATATGTGAATCCGTCCCTAAATTGCAAACCCAGCAAATATACCTTGGTAACTTTGAGGTCGATAGTCATGAGTCAGTAGTGCCTTTGTAGGTCAGTTCCCTTTGTATACATGTCTTTTCCTCACATGGAAACTTGACCTTGCCACATGCCAGCTTTCTCTCAGCCTTTAAGAAGAAACTTGCACCAATTTGCTCTGCTGTCTAAGTAAAACCTGGGATATTTACAGAGGGCTGGTTTGCCCATGCCTTGGTATCTTGTGTATTTTGCAAATTCTTGACCTTGAGTGGCTCTAGCATGTAGTTATCCTTCTGTGCCAACACCTGGACCCTGGGGGGCATTTGTGTCCTTTAAATGCCCTATCTTCTGATAAACTTTCTGAAGGTTCAGCATTTTCCCAGTCTCATTAAAATTTAATTTGCTGTGACATTGCCTGGCCCAGCCATAGTTATGTTTCAATGGCTTCGTTGCCTCATTCTTTGCATTGCCTTTGCTTTTGAGGATCTTGGAGCAGTAAATGACTTTGGAGTGCCAGCTACCACGAAGGGCAGGTGGGGCTGTGTAGATGAGCTCTGTGCACTCACAGGTTTTCCTTTCTAAAGTATGCAAGCAAGTACTGTGGGGTTATTGTGAGAGCAAAGTGGATGGTTCTTGTGGACAGCAGGGAGCATCTGGAAGCAAGTGCTAATTAATTGAAGAGCTCTGAGTACTTGTTTGATTTTTTGGAAAACCACTCAAAGTACAGTAAAATTTTAAGTTAGAATTCTCTTCTAAGCATTAGCAATAGAAATGTCTCCTGTACCCTATTCTGTAATTGGCATGGAGAAGACATCCTGGTCAGGGTAACTCAGGGTAAATAAGTAAGAAAAAATATTCTTTTTTTTTTATACTTTTTAAATTAAAGTTAATAGATCACAAAGAATGTTACATTAAAAAACATAAAGGGAAACGGCCTTTGGCCCAGTGGTTAGGGCGTCCGTCTACCATATGGGAGGTCCGCGGTTCAAACCCCGGGCCTCCTTGACCCGTGTGGAGCTGGCCATGTGCAGCGCTGATGCGCGCAAAGAGTGCCGTGCCACGTAAGGGTGTCCCCCGTGTGGGGGAGCCCCACGCGCAAGGAGTGCACCCGTGAGGAAAGCCGCCCAGCATGAAAAGAAAGAGCAGCCTGCCCAGGAATGGCGCCGCCCACACTTCCTGTGCCGCTGACGACAACAGAAGCGGACAAAGAAACAAGACGCAGCAAATAGACACCAAGAACAGACAACCAGGGGAGGGCGGGAAATTAAATAAATAAATAAATCTTTAAAAAAAAAAACATAAAAAGAAACATAAAAAACATAAGAGGTTCCCATATACCCACTCCCCAACCCCCACCCTATCATTTTTGTAAATTGTATTTTTTTGAAGATATATATATCACATACAAAAATGTTACATTAAAAAATATAAGAGGTTCCTGTATATCCTCAATTCCCCCACCCCATTCCTCCCACACTAACAGCCTCCTCCATCACTGTGGCACATTCATTTTACTCAGTGAACACATTTTGGAGCACTGCTGCACCATATAGATAATAGTTTACCCTGTAGTTCACACTCTCCCCCAGTACATTCAGTAGGTTATGGAAGAATATATGAAGTCCAGCATCTCACCCTGCAATATCATTTAGGACAACTCAAAGTCCCTAAAATGTCCCCACATCACATCTCTTCTTCCCTCTCCCTGCCCTCAGCAACTACTGTGGTCACTTTCTCCACCTCAATGCTACAATTTCTTCTATTACTAGTCACAATAGTTTTCTAGTAGAATATCAGTAAGTCTACTCTAGTCCATATTTTATTCCTCCATCCTGTGGACTGTGGGATGGTGATGTCCACTCCACCTCTAGATCAAGAGGGGGCTTAGATTCCACATGGATGATGGATGCAATTCCATCTACAGAAAAAGTTCTTTTGAGAGATGTTGACATGGTCATCAGGCCAAAGGATGGAGGAGACCCATGGGAGGGAGACTTAAGGAGTTGTGGAGGTACCAGGGCCAGGACATTCAGGCAAAGGCAGGCAGTGCTTAGAAGCTTGATTCCAAGTCTCCTGAAAAGTAATGGGTAACATTTTTTTTCCTGGGTTTAGAGGAGTCACTGGATTAGGAGAAGGCTTGTGATGTAATGCAAGTTGCTAATGTATGTTGCTTGCAAAAAAAAAAAAAAATCAAAACACTTTGAAAAATTGAGACATTTGGTTTATGACCAATCAAATCTCTGTACATTGAGTAATGGCTTGTCATTACCAGAGATGATGTCTTGAACCAGAGCAAATGGAGGAATATCGAAGCGCATTTGAAAGATGTTGGATGCAGAGGTCTCTTACTGTAAATGTTATTTTTTTTTCTATATTTCCTAACAGATTCCCAATATTCAGTCCTATCTGAGCTCCTTTCTTTTGTTCTATTATTTCTTTCCTTGCTCTGATCCCTTTTTATTTGCTCTTTCTTTTTCCACTTTGGTTTAATTTTCTCCCTTTTCTGTTTTTTTTTCCCCCCTTTTGGATTCTTTGGTTTGATATTCTCCATTTTCTGATGTTATCTGGATGTGTGACTTTCATCAAGTCTTTCCTCACCCAGTGGCATCCCCTGGCACCCGTAAGTAATATTGTGGTGCATTGGTAAACTCAGGG